>NC_140138.1:16167633-16875133 GCF_964035555.1 Netta rufina
GGAAAACAGAACTTGCACACACCAGAAAGTTTGATGATAGGTGGAGGACTGATCTTTAACTGACTGGTTGTGATTTCCACTGAAATGCAGCAGACAGAGATGTGCAATACACTTATTTTGCCAGGCTTGTGTCCAGTGCGAGGCATACATGTACACCTCTGCAGTTTTAGTAACCACTCCAGTGAGTAACCAAGATTTGAAGTGATTACTAAAAACTGTTCAGCCAGTGAGCTTCAGCTGACAACTCTGGTCTCATCAGAAGCAAAAGCATGCTATCTATCCTGTACCAAAATGGAAACGGCTTGGAGCTTGTCACTGAGACTGACAGGGGACTGCTGGCAGCTGGACAGGTGGGGAGCTGGGAACAAAGCCGGTGGCCACGAAGAGTGTGCATGCAGACTGCTAGCTGGAGCTGGGATTTGATCATGATGGACGTGATCAAACACCGGGCAATGTTTGCTATGAACAACCTCACTTCCCTTCATTTTAAGACAATCTTCACGTGCTCCTTGGCCTGCCTTCCTTTGCTGTACAAGCCTCTCAAGGCTTTGGTTTCTGTGTAGTGGAAGTGCTGTGTACATGCCAAATAATTATGTTTATTATGGTCATTTGCACTGAAGAGAGTCCTAATGAAAACATGGAGAGCCATGACCTTAAACCAAATTATTTGGGCTGCAGGGATACAGAAGAACATGCAGAGAGCTCTCTCAGCCTTCACCTCGCCCTGAATGTGAATGTAACACTTATTATTTCCCTGACAATGAATGAACAAGCTGCTGTGAGACTGCGACTCATCCCAGCTCTTCCCTGGGTAATTAAATGTACTTTTAATTTGTATTTCCTCACTGTGGCGTCTCAGAAATATGCTTGAAGTCTCAGCAATGTGTAATCCCTGCTAACTTACACGGTCACCTGCTAAGGAGCCCTCTGGAAGTGAGCTGCTTGCCCTCCAGTACTGAGACTGGGGTGAAAGGGAGGTAGAGCAGGATGAAACCCGTTCTGTGCCATTTCTATGGGAATGTGCAGGTTTTATGCTCAAAACCTCTTTCATTTACAGGTAGAGTGTTCTATGATATAACAGATATTTCATCCAGTCATACAATGGGCAGCACTGCCTCAAGGCTCAAGGGACAGCCTTAAACAAGCGTTAAATTGAATTTGCAGCAGATGTGAGCCTCTAGAGAAGTGCATATCTTGCCTACGACCTCTTTTAAGGTTTATCATCTTTATTTTACTGTTTGTCTTCTTCATCTTCATACTAGTTAAACTCCCCCTGGCTGCTATGCTTGAGAAGCGAAGTAGCTTTTCTATTTAATGGAAAAAATTTCTCTTGACCAGTATGACTGCTTGTCAGAGAGGTTCAGTTTGTGGCCATAGCATCCTCTGTCAGACCATGGAGATTCATAACTTACATAAGAAGTTTGCCTTCTTCTCTGCTCTTGTTTTTGCCTTATTATAGCATTTTACTTAAGAATCCTGGGTTGGTAATTTTACCACTACTTATCTTTGTGCAGTTTTTAACAGATTTTTTTGCTTCCCTCCTCTGAACAAATGTCAGAAACAAGATGACAGATTTCCCAATGAGATTCACACGCAGTCAAGGCAACAATTTCTTGTAAAATAGTGTTTTCTTTAAATACTTCAGTGTTTGCAACCTTCAACGGGGTATTTCTTCAGGTGACGGAGGACTTATTATAGTAATTTGACTTACCCATTTTAGACAACATTCCCACTCTGCGTTAATAAATGTCTGCTTTTTCTCAAGAACATGTAATCATGATAAGCTTAGCAAGTGTTGCAGCTTCTGCGAACAACTATTTTCTGTCACTGTCAGGATATGAACAAGCCAGGGTATTATTTCTGTGTCTCTTCCCAGACATTATGTGTAGCCACTCCTTAACTTTCTTTATTTCCTGACATTGAAGTTATGAACTATCTAGAAGCTTTGTGGCTCTCAGCATGTCAGGATCCAAGCATTTTGCAGCCACTGGTGTTATTTACATGCCTGGCAAGGTTTTCTCCTCTTTGACAGACAAGGAAATAAAGCATGGGGTAAATTGATCTCCCCAAAGACATGCACAAAATTTGTGACTTATCACTGCTTTTATGTCCTCCTTGGTTAGAAATTGGAGAGAAAAATCCTTGCTATTGCACTCTGTATATGCAGATGAAATGCAAAGTAAAACAGTGCTGAGAATTCTGTAATTATTTTAACTCCAAAGATTTTAGAGAAAGTCAGACATGGAGATAAGAAAGCGGGTTATTTTGTTTGTTGTTGTACCAAAGTGTTTTAAAAATACAGACATAATAATTTCTAATTTGCTGCTTTCTTGACATTTGGCTTATGTTGGTCCCTTGGGATCTATAGTGGACCCATGCAGCCTAATACCAGGAGGCCAGCCTCCCCATCCTCCTCTGCAGCCAGTGGGGAGGATTGCTGGAAGAACCTTACTTCAGATCTTTCCTCAAGCATGGGAGTTTTTATATTTGGTTAAAATGGGAGTCCAGCACAGACACTTAATTTATTTATGCTGAGGTCACAATACCTGGCCTCTTATCTGCAAAGCGCATCTGGAGAGAGTGGGCAGGAGACGCGCAGGATGGATTAGTGGGAAGCCACTAATGCATGCTTGTGAGATCAACATTCAGAATCTAGCACATCTGAAGCTGCCAAAGAAACATCTTGCAGGGGAAAAGCATGTCAAGGGAAGATCTTCAGAGTATTTTTTAGCTCAGTTGGCCTGAGAGCACCTCCTATCTGTCACTAAAACAGCCCCCACTACCCTTCAAGGGAGCGGTGGGATCCCGATGGCAGCTTGCTTGGAGGATCCTCCTACGAGGTAGAAAAGTGTCAATGTTCCCGTGCCAGGAAGCACTGACATGCTCTGGGGCTTCCTATTGCTCTTTGCTCACAAATCTGCAGGACCTTTATGTCACCCGAGGGTGTCAGGGCCCCCCCTGTTTTTATGATAAGCTGTCAGTGCTGGGGTCTCCCTCTCAAGCACCAGGCCTCTTCACAGCCAACAGGGAATGCAAATCAGAATGGAACATAAAGATCCTCAGATGTCTTCTCTGAGCTGGTGTCTTTGGAGGTGTGTTTTATGGCAACAAAACCTCACTACCAATATTTTTTTCCTACCTTTTTCAAATATAAAATGAAAAGAGCTCTGAAAATGCTCAGTATTTTTAGGTCTCTCCAATTCAAGGATGCTCACAAAGTCTCCCAGCTACTACTTGTTTGACCTGCTCCCTCTCTCTCCTTTGCTCTTAGCGGTCACACTTTCATTTTGGGAGTCTTTCTTCTCCACAGCTAGAATGAGACTACGCCTGAGATCAAACAATCCCCATGTTCCACCCACAGTCTTTCACACGCCACTGCGGCAGGGCAGTGAGTGGAGCTCTTACTTGATAATTATTGACTTTCCTCCTCCTATTCCATATCAGATCTATCTTCTTCCTTCACCATTTTAATTGTAGCATGCAGTGGAAGTGTTTCTGTACTGAATCCACTAAGCTAGCAAGCCAATCTATTCTAACGCTAACTCAATTTTCTTAATGTCAAGTTGCAGATAAACACACAGATATTCAGCCCAAATTTCCAGCCTAGAGCATGACTGGAAGAGAATACCAACTGATGGAATCAGGCCTGCATTCACTTTTTCTTCACTTCCAGCAAGGACAGATGCTTCACAGCCACAATTATTATCTGCCTCACTTTCCTTCCTAGCTTTTACTTAAGTGTATTGACAAGCTGGATTGGATTTGGAGGGGGCAGGAAGGCACGCCTGAGCCACCAGAAGAAATCCATGTGATTACCTGAGCTCACCACCCTTCTCTGTTCTCACAGCCTAACAGCCTGGCTCTGAGTCAATAATGAAGCAGAAAGAAGTTCAGTGTCAGATTCTTCAGGGTACAAAAGGCCAGTGTGGTTATCTGGACTGCAGTGACACAAAGCAAGGACTTTACCTGAACTAGTCCAATCGTCCAGGCTCAGTGAAAAGCTGGCTAGTGCTGGAGAACCCCTCTTCCCTTTGGCAGTTTGATTCAGTAGACAGGGTTCAGCAATCAGCACAGGAACCTGTGCCTCGTTCCTAGCCTGAACCTCACCTCCTCCATGGTTTAACATGCACCATGGTTTGTTATTAGAGCAATGCATTCTACTGGGATGAATTAAATATTTGAAAATCACAAGCTATCTCCACCCCCCAAAACAAACAAACAAACAAACAAAAGAACAGACTGTGATATCTTACAGATATGCCAGTTATAAGGTTACTATTTAATTCAACCAGTGTGGTTAGTAGTGTAAGAATATCCCATTGGTTCTTTTTATAAGCTTTTTGTCCGTTCTAAATTTAAAAATCCCCAGTGTTCAATATTTTCCAATACTTCCATCCCATTACCCCTGGTGATATCCTGTTACATTATTTCATTTCAATTCTCTCTCATTTGGGTCATTCTTTGCATCATTCATTAGCTGTAAAAAGCATTTACCCCCAAATGTGCTAGATTTCTGTGGCACTTGCATGGAATCCATCTTTCTCCGGGAAGCTGACTTCAGTGATTAATAACATAGGCTTCAAGAGTGTGACAGGTATGAGTAAATGCTCCTCAGTATGAGTAAATGCTGAAACATACATCAACTTTAAGAATTTCGTAGACCATTAGGTTCCTTTTTATCAAGCTTAGTCAAGCTGTGCTTTATTTATCTCTGCTAATCTTTCCTTCTAAATGAATTTCTTGAGACTCCGAGTCATGCTTGTGTTCTGAGTGTGAAACAGCACTCTTGTTTCAAAAACAAAGCCCAACAAAAGCACCCTCTTATGAACACGAAGAGACCTTAAGTCTGCTTTCTGAAGCACCACCACACACATCTGTAGGATTTATCAAGCCCTAATGAAGAATGCTGTCTCAATTCTGTGGCTAGCAGCCAGTTCTCAATATCTTAGATGTAAAATTAGATTATGCTGAGACTAATGCACCACAACATGCCTTATTAGGTGATTTATAGCTTTGACTTGAGGGCTTTAATATGGGTATGTCTGCAAGGGGCACTTAGCATAGAGGTATGTATTTAAGAGATTTTAGTCAAAGCCCATTAAACCCAGGACAGATGTTCTTATTCAAAAGCACAATGTCTGCACCAGTGGGGAGGCAAGAGGGGGACAAACTCTTGATTGCAGCTCTTTAATGCTGTAACTCCAGTCTTCTGTTAATCCAACTCAATTTTTCTGTATATTTTCACAGAGACACGGTGGAAATTTAAACCCAGCACCAAATATTTCATCCCTTATTGGGATAGGACTTCTGCTTGCAAAGGTGTTACCAAGGTTTGTACAGCCTTGGTTAACTGTAGGAAACTATGTTTTAATGCAAAAATTTTTAATGTCAGTATTTCTCTGACACTGTAGAAGTGGAAGAGGCTGCCCTGCGCTATTGCTCATCTGCTTTTAAAGCTCTGCTGTATTCAGGGTGCAGAGGTGCTTTGTGGTTACTGTGGAGGGGGCAGAGGCAGAAGATAAATGAAGTCATTGTCTGGATCACACCTCCATGCGTACTAGCTGTTTGCATCCAGATAGGAACACAAGTCCTGGGAGACTGGAAGGGAACATCACATTTATTCCCCTGCTTTCAGAGTCAATTAGTCTAGAAGGGTTCGGAGAAGATATACAGCCTAGGTTAGAGACTATTTCCTGACACTGAATAGTGAATTTAAGGCCTGTAGTAAAGGCTGAATGCTGAAATACCATTGCAATATAACTGAGAATCGTGTGGACAGCACACACATCTATATACATCATCTTAGATCCGTTTATGTTCCTACCACTGCACTTTGGACTTCACATAAATATGCTCATCTACACTTCTTCATGATCTTCTTAATTAATACACCTACTTAGATGACAGCCCAGCGGTAGGAGAAGAATTATCCTGTCTAAATATTATAGCTCAAAAGCAATGCAAAGACTGCTGGTATGGCGAGGCTGTTTATGCAAGGTCCATCCATCTGACCCTTTTCTCCTAATAAAATGTCACACTGGGTAACACCGTGATATAATCAGTTATAGTATAATTATTCTGTATCTACATGCAAAAGCATCAAAAGGGTAAGGGACTAATATGCAATATGAGGCACCTCTCACTGCTCCTTTCATCCGTCTTGCTGATAGTGTTGAAAAGGAAGATGAAACACAACTCCTGTTCCTCCATTCAGCCAGTGCAGCTGTCACAAGAAAATATGTTTTAAAAGGGATAGAGGCTTCAAACCCACAACTGAGTCTGTTACTGTGTGCGTACAAAAACCGGCAGACAAAACCTTCCATCCAAAATAAATTGGAGATGATAGGAACAATCTCAATGGCACTGAGGGGAACTCATTTCTCAGGCAACACAGGCAGAGCCCTGAGCAGTCTTGCTCTGCAGGAGGTCTCTACGCCTGAAAGTTTTCCAGTCCCCCTGCCAACCACGTCACTTGGTCTGATGAAAGATGTTGCTTCTCCTTGCATGGTTTGCCTCGGTTTGGCTGAGTGAGGAATGATATAAAAAGGACACTCTCCAGGTGACCGAAGGTTGCACCTGTCTTTGTTAATGCTGGTCTGGGAGGCAATTTTGACGTGTTGTGAACTAGATACACTAACTCCAGATAGGAAAAGGAACAAAATGGGGACAGTCAACACCCAGTGGACCAGACCTTTGGTGGTGGCCAACATCATAATTCCTGTTCTGGGAATGTTACACTGCCAGACAGTTTCTCTTCCATAAATTATGCAGCTTGTAAAGATGAACTCCGAAACCAAAATACCCTAAAATTTTCTGCTTGTGTGCAACAACATCTGCTACCCTCTCTGTCAGCTTCAGAAATATAACAGATATGAGACAGCAACAGAAGACCTTCTTCTAGGGAAAAGAGAGTAGTGATCCCCCTCCAAAATGCTTGGCTTGGTCTTGTGTTCTCTGCTTTTCTTGTCTCAGCTGTAATGCTGTTGTGAATTGTTTAGACAGGAGGCAGCCGTTAATAAGCCCTGGTTGAAGGGCTGTAGGACTTTGATACCTGGCATTCTAAATATTGATCTTGTTCTAATGAGTGAGCAATTCTGCATGGATTAACTGATCCATGGCAAGTGCAAATCGTGTTCATGGTGAAGCTTCCTTGTCTCAAGGCCATCGCGAAACTTAGGGCAAGAAGAAGATGTTAATAAAGGTGATGGAAAATGTGAGCTTGTCAGGAAACCTGTCTGGAAATATCTCTGTGGTGGAGTGTATGTCAGCATCCGATTTGGAAAATGACAGGGTGTCTGTTCCCAGTAAAAAGCCTCTCATGCACTTGACCTTCTGCAGACAGCCCTTGCAGTAAATGTCTCCAGTGTAGCACTACATATTTGATAAACACTGTGCAATACAGAATGAGTTAGAAATAATGTATATATATCAATAGATTTTAGTATCGAGTTCAGCAAGACTTGAGAAAAGTTCTGACACAGATCCTCAGATGCAGTCGATTTGCTCTGGAGCAAAACTTTCAATAACATCCACTTCACTTATTTCCAGAAAATGCTTTCTTAGGCTTTAACCTTGAATGTAAGTACCAGAAATCAGATTGCTGCATGTCTGCTGAACTATTTGTGTGCCTTTTCTTCAACGTGAAATCAACTTAGTTTAGTCCTCACTGGCAAAGGGACAAACTAAGTTATATTCTCCCTCAGAATACTATGATTTTGAAAATGCTTAACCTAGGAGATTTCCTGCAGAAAAATAAATAATAATCAAATAAAAAAAAAATAACTGTGAGTCAAGAGTGTTACATTGTTATGGAAAAAGTGGAAAAAGCAAACCTCATCTTAGCGTATGAATATTATATAATACCTCCATGTGAAAATATGAAGAAAGGATATAACCTGTAAAATTTGGAAAGGAAAACCTTATCCGGAATAGTGTGTATCATTTGAGTATTGAATTTCAAGAGAGATTTGAACTGATGGGTGAGAATCCAAGTGAGACAGATGGGAGTTTCAAAAACAAGACTGACAAAGAATATCTAGAATTAGTATAGAAATAAATAACAGAGGGAGAGCATCAGGGCAGTCTCCAAATTGTATACAACATGGCTGGGAAAGAGTGTTCTTTGGGAAGAAAGAGAAGAAAGAGATCAGTCTGACCCATGCAACCTCACAACAGCTTCTAAATCTCACTAGCTAGCACAGGTGGAATTATACTGGATAATGCAGAGATCTCTTCCACAAGTCCACTCCCTTTCTCAAAAAAGAGCAAGGAAAGAGCTGTACGTATCCCATCTCTTTCTTCTGGTATACTTGCATCAGACTGTTCAGGATGTTTCTTGGTAAGAGCTAATGATGTCAAGAAACCTTGTGATTCAGTGATGTTGCTTGAATTCATGGCAGCTGACTCAAGACCCATATGTCTCATTCCCCTGCCACAACTGAAGGAAGGAAGAGACATACTCTATCAAATTCAGATATGAACACAGATTTTTTTCCTAAGCTGTGCAGAAGTTCTTGCACTCAGCCAAAACTCATTCACACAAGGGGAAATTCTTGAATCTACCAGATGAACAGCAAACTCAGCAAGTTTCCATAGACTAAACCGTGCTTTTGCATTTGCTTAGGAAAAATGCTGCAACACTTGCTCTATTTTTAAATTTCTGTGTCTTATTCTTACCAATTGCCACAAAATGTAGGTGAATTTTTTTTTTTTTTTTTTTTTCTGGGAGAAAAAAGCATCGAAACATTATTTTTAGTATATAGGTGTAGATTTGGTTGGAGAATTCTATCCTTTTTTATTTTCCACTTTCTTCTCTAAAACAGATGTCAAGAACAACTCAATGAATGCCTCCAAGAAATTCACTACTTACAAGAATGGGATAAGTTGCCATAGTATTATCAGTGATTTCAAAATATTTACAGTATTCCTTATTGTGCTCTTGGGACTCAGTCTCCCTAAAGAAGCAGATGACCTTTTTCCTTCTGTTTTTATTTCTTCCAGCAGATCTGTCTTTCCCAAGTACATTTGAGATGCAATCTTATCATTCTGAGGAAAGTCATAAAGGAGCTCACAGGGGGTAGTTAGAAAAAGGCCAGTGTATGCTGATAGTCCTATAATTCAAAAATCCAAGTGCTCTGGGTTCTTATGCCCTTGGATATATACATACATCTCCTTTTCTTGCTTGCATAAATGAGTGCCTGAGTGTTATTGATAAGAGCCAGGGTATTGTTTTCTTGCAAGGCAGAAACATTTAACAGATATATTGCAAGTGGCTCTGCAAATTTAAGATATCCACAGCAAGCAGCATTTGCTACTGCTGAAGATAAAAGCAAGAGTACAGAAGTCATTTGCAGTCCTGCTCTGTGGAAAGGAAATCATTCTGTGGGACCATTTCACTTTCAAATGTTAATAGCCTTTGTTTAGTATTGTTCAAAGAGAAGCTTTCTCCTGAATATGGCAGGGGAATCCACAAACTGATGTTACCAAGCAGTCCTTTCCCCTGCAGCAGCTGCTGAAAGGTGAAGATGCTCTTGACACTGACAACCATGGGAATTAAGGGCAAGAGGTCAGTGCATGGTGACCGCAGCCACCTGGTTTATAACAGCTGGTGATTTGGCCAATTAAAGACCACGAGTCTCATCTAGATGATTTTGACTGATCTGGGCTGACCTTCCCTCCACCAGTCTTCAGCCTTTGACAGCCACCCCTTCTCTGGCAGGGTTACACCTCGCATTCAGCTTGCACTGGCACTCGAGACCACTTCTTGTAGAGATAGAGCCACTCTGTTCACCCAACCCCAGTGATGCTCAGAGGTCAGAAAACAGAGTGCATAAACCTCACTGCAAGTCCTTTTTAATGTAAAGGTACAAAGGGAGCTCAGTAACCTAAACGTGTCAATAGGGTGAGGCTGTAATCTGGCTATTGTCCAGCACACATCTCATATGTTCTCTTGTAAATACTTGGACCCAGGACCTGTCGTTCTTCCTTATGCTCTCATCTAATTACAGCAAAGGAAGTGATTGATTTGTCAGAAATGGCTTTGGGCTTTCTTCTGTTGCATTTCTCTTCAGTTCAGTCTCCACCTACCAGGATATATTTGGGGAGCTTACGTTCTCAGCCAAAAAGTATTATTATATTGTAGAACATGAAAGCAAATGTTCTCGGAAGGCCTGAACTTTAACATCTTATTCAACACCATAATTAAATGTCACTACATTTAGTTGTGTAAGTGTTATAGCTTGAAGGAGAAAATGAATAGTATTTCATCTTTCCATATTTCATTTCATATTTCCAACAATATTCTTTCAAAGTTTAGAAACATGGTCACCTAAGAATTTTACACGTGTAGGCTTTAGGGTCAAATAAACTTCAGAAGAAAAATGATTTTTCACTGAAAAGAAGCTGATCTCAAGCCAAAATTTAAATAGCAAAATAACAAGCTGTTTTTGCCAAAAGCAAACAACAGCAACAACAACAACAACAAAAATCCTACACCTACTGAAGAGCCATCCCTTCATAGGCCTTGTTTTTATCATTCATTGACACTTCCACCTCTAGTGTAATTTAGAAAAACTTTACAAAACCAGCCTGCTAGATAACAAACATTGAGAATTATGGTATTAGCTTAATTCCAATATTAGAGACTGTATCTAACCCTATGAAGAAATCTAACATAAAG
Source organism: Netta rufina (assembly GCF_964035555.1). Lineage (NCBI taxonomy): Eukaryota > Metazoa > Chordata > Aves > Anseriformes > Anatidae > Netta > Netta rufina. The sequence continues at coordinate 16,178,312 of NC_140138.1, forward strand.
CATATGAGTCATTTAAAGCTCTAATGCTGTCACTGTAAGTACCTGAATTTATTCCCTTCCCTGCAAGCTAGGACAGAACAAAACCCCACGGGGCAGCTTCCCAGCACAGACGTGGTGAGAAGATTTTTGTAACGAGTACTTGTTGGTCTCACCGACCTCCAGGCTGCTCAGAAAATAGGATTTTAAAGCAATAATCTCCTCTATTCATGCACCTATGGATGGATTAAATATTCACAAGTCAATTCCTATTTTTCTTGACTACCTATAGGGGTGGTTCAAGGCCCAAGGGATTCGTTGGGAGGTCAGAGAGGGTTGCTTTTTGTGTTTTAATGCAGAAATATGAGCATAATTGTGCCACTGGCCTGAGGATTACGTGGGCAGCTCGTCCGCTCTCCAGGGTGCTGCAACAGCCTCCTCGCCTCAAGCCTCTAGCATCTTCTGCTCCAGCTTCTGGCTTCCTCTCCCCCACCTTTTGTCCATTTCTGCTCCAGCTCTGGTGGCCAGCAGTGGCTTATCTCCAATCTGAAATCCACATTTTCCTATCAGCAGCACTTTGCGGGACTTAAAGCATAGCAGTGCCTTTTTCCTGCTTTACTTTCACACCATAACAGCTTTAAATCTTATCGAACTGCATATTACTTTTTACTTAAAATATGGGTCCAGAAAGTAAACCTAAATTCCTAGACAGAATTCTTAAAAAACATATATCTTGTGGCTGAGATACCTACCACACACATTATTTTTTTATTTCCACAAGATTTGAATAAAGCTATTCTGATATTCTATGTCTCATGGATTGTACTTCCAGACACAGAAAAACTGAGATTCGTTAAACAACAAACAAATGGAAACCCATCATTTTCAGAGTATCCTCTCTTCAGTGCCTCAGAAACATGGTGACACTTCTGGAAGCAAATCTACTACTGAGCCAGAGACATTAAAAATCAATTGCTGTTATGATCTTAACATATCATGTTCTGTTTTTAAATGTTGAGGGATGTTTTTTTTTCTTCTGCATTGACCCTGACATTTTAAATTATGGCTATTTGCATTCACATCCAATCATTTAATATCTATATTATCACTTCTATCCCTCACGAGTTTGCCTATTCATGAACAGATTCAGGTTCAGAATGAAGCTTTAATTGGAGGATTAGTACTTTTCAGTGAAATTCAAGACAACTCAATTAGGTTTCAAAACAAAATAGCTAAAAAGATTTCACAATGATTTTTTGAGTATATTGTAACAATTTTTAATCACCAAATTTATTGCCTCATACTATTTTGATAATAGAAAAAACTCCTCGAAAGAAAGAAAGAAAGAAAGAAAGAAAGAAAGAAAGAAAGAAAGAAAGAAAGAAGAAAGAAAGTTTGTGCAGAAACTGGGGTCTATGCACTTCTTTCAGCCTCTGATCCTATGGATAGGCCCTGGTTTTGACCCACAGTTTCTACTGCTTGAGATTGCTTGGGCATAGACAAAGAATTGTGTCTTTGTCTTCAGTTTAATCTGTATTTCTGCTTTAAAGCTTGCTCACTAAATAAAGCTCAGATACAAAGCTGGATTTCAATTACATTCTCATTCATAAACGTAACTATAGTCTGGCTTTGGTGCACTTATGCACATGTAGATGGTGACCACTCGGTCATGGGGACCTATTTAATATAAATTGGGGAAGTTGTGGCCTCATTATTAAAGGCGATAAATAATCTCACTATATTTTCCGGAGTGGAAGCTGATGGACCTGATACCCTGAGCCCACTCACAGATTTCATAGTCTGTTTGTTAAAAACACAGCAGTGAAAACCCTCGGTTTTCTCAGATATTTTTAAAAGATCATCTGGTTGACTCTCCCAGACTCTGGGAAATCCTTGCACTCAACATTTCTGTATAAATCGCTTCAGCAGGAGTTATATTTGAATAAGCCCACAAGCTGTAGTAACATGACATCTGTACCTGCTTAAAATCCAGGTGCACACCATGCTGAGGTTTGCAAAGGCTCTCAGAGTACTTGAACACCCAGGGCTCTGAGATCTTCTGAAAATCGCAGTGCCCCTGCCTCACTGAGGAAGAAATAAGCCCAGGCCTTGGGAACTATTTTAAGCTCTCACTTGAGCAGTTTGCTAAATTCAAATTTCTCAGCCTCAGATGGAAAGCCTAGTGCTATTTTGAGCTAGTATAGTCATTCAGACTATCGAAAACAAGTGTGTGGGCATCTTTGAGAGAGAACAACAGGAGTCTATGAAAACATTCTGTGATAAATGTTTTTCCTCACTGGAATTTTTAATTAATTTGATGGCCTGAGGCACTTTAGGTTTTCTGGCTTGTGATATGAACAGCAAATGATGCCGTAGTTTTTGTCTCAAATTTGTTACCATTTGTGCAGTGCCCAAGGGACAGTTGTAAATTAACTACTCCGAGGAGCAACAAGATTGTAGTCACTTAGCAGATGTATTATTAAAGGACTTCCCTCTGATATTTATTTTCTTTTTGTCTCTGATGATACCAGAGATGAATACAGGCAATGATGAGGGGTTGATATTAACTCACAATCATAAAAATGTGCATAAAATTAAGCATGATTCAAAAAGAGCAATTGGCTGACATGGGAAATCAACCTGATCCAAACAAAGATCTTTTAATCTTGACAATTACTTAATGTCTTCCACCAAGCTGAGTTTAATCAGGATGCCCCATCCACTCCTAAATACCAATCCAGGAATCACATCCCAATCACAAGTTCCTGAGGGCTATGTGCACTTGCTCTGGGAGTTGACACAAAGCCACAGTCACACTTACCAGCCTTGGTTGCAAGGGACAAGTCTATGCCACTCTATGGCAGATAATCCAGATAGTTATGCACATGGTCCCTTCTGTGCATGTGTACTAAAGCACGGTACAGAGGTCTCTTTGATTATGAGATGGTCTGAAATTTGCTGCTGTTAATCATGGTTATTTTCAAAGTAAAAAAATGACTTTGAAAATTCATTTTCCATTGTCTCCAACAGGCAAAATGCATCTCATCACTTTTATGCTAAACATGAAGACCTACTTAGCAACGTCTTCACCATAATCAAGAAGAGTTTGACCTGAATAATAGGGGGAAATTTAGTGTCATGCAGAAGGACTATTCTACCAATGCAGTCATTCAAGGCCATTAGGCTGTCAGAACAGGACTGAGGGATTTAAATGGTCTGTAGATTGTCCTGTAGCCCTTTGAACAGAAATAACTTTGATCCATGGAGATTTGGTGTGTTTTACATCGTACCAATTGTCTACACAAGGTGAATTTCAAACAGAATGAAAATGACAGTGTGTACGTGCATAGACTTTGAGGAAACATGGCCCTGATATTTGTACTAATGACTTTTGTTGCTTCATAACACAATTCAACCATTTATTTCTCAGAACAGTACTTTAACGCAAGGTTTTTGACTAAATTTTCTTCTGACATTAATATGAAGGAATTAACATAACTGACAAATTGAACTTTCTCAATCATTGTTTTAAACTAGTCTACAATGAAAATTAAAAATCTGACAACATCATGGATTTTGGTGGAACCTCTTTTAGGATCAAGCCACTACATATATTCTCCCATTGTACAAAGATAATCCAGAATAGATCTTCACAAAATTGTTAATTTCCTCCTCTTCTGTTTTCAGCCCTAATTCATTCTGGGATGGTCTGATGCCTTCAACTGTATGAAGTCATCCCCTAATGATTTTGTAATATTATTAAAATTGGTACAGTTAGACATGAAGGGTTTGTAGTCAATATGACTATTACAGTCAAAATAGAAGATGTGATGATGCAATTCCATTCAAAAATTTAAAAGGTCTGTTTGAAAAAGTAAAAATGAGCAATAATTAAATCTATTCTATAACTCTTTTCTTGATAGCAGTCTTTGGAAATATCATTGTCCCTTCTGGCACAAAATTCAGACTAGTCTTGCCAGAATAGCTCATTATCTAGTCTCATACTTGATAGGAAAATTAGTGGCTGGTTCAGAACATTCTCTTAAAACCTGAACAGGTTAAAAACTCAGAATTGCTGCCAAAATTCATGGTCTCATTTGTTGAGGACCTAGAAAGAGTTTTAAAATTCTCCCTGCCCTCCTTGGAGAGGTTTCCAGCCTTGCAAAGTAAATGTCATTGAAAGAGTTGGAGCTCATGGTAAAATAAATTCTCTCTGACAGAAGAGAAAATTTGAGGGCCCCAAGAGTGCAAGAACATAAAGTCTAGCCAGAGAGAACCAGATCTGTAATATATTAAGCCTGAATCATAGTACTGAGTCATTCTTCACACTGAAGGAAACCAGCTATTTAGAGTTAGATCATGAGGTCCCCTGTGCTCAGATTTTACTCCAGTAATACTCTCATTGAGGATTACATGTAATAGGTTTACACATTTGTTTAAAGTTACCCACTTGCTGGTCATAACCCCCAGTCTGAGTAAGCAGGAGTAGGGATTAATACTATTAGATATCAAAGGCCTCAGCGATGGCATGAAGTGGAGGTGAATGGAGAGATCCGCATCTTCCCCTGGACTGGGGTGTGTAAGCATCTCAGGCCCTCAATCACAGCCGAAGGAAAATAGGAAGATAAGTGAATCCAGGAGAACACTGTATTTCTGCGCTTTATCTGCCCACAGAGATTGTGCTATTATGTCTTTATTTTCTAGTGTTTTTTTTTTTTTTTTCCTTTTTTTTTTTTTTTTTTTTTTTTCTCCTCCCTACTCTTAAGCTCTGAATTGTGTTTTTACAAAAGGATCTTGGCAGGCTGAAATTCAGCTTGCCAGCATGGTTTCCTTTGACAGCAGCACAATGCTTGAATTAAATACCAGATGTAGTCTCAGTTCAGTCATTCTACTAAGTAGATTGGAGCCCAAAATTTGAAAGTGCTTGTGTTTTTGGAAGTGGACTGCTATATTCCACTTTTCCATATCTATTGTTTTATAGGTATCTCTATTTATTTCTCTGAGTGGTTTGAGCCTTACAGAACACATATATATATATATAATGTAGAGGGATTTCTGCTTGTGCATATAAATGCATATTTTTATATATAATAGGATACATGTATATGTAAATGTATTTAGACAAGCTGGTTTGTGAGGAGCAGGAAAACTTAAGCCTACTTTATGATGTGTTTCCCCTTTGTATGTCTTTTGAAATCTAATGAAAATTGAATACTCTAATCCTTCTTCCATTCTTTCTTGCACCTCTTTTCTGCATGCTACTAGAGAGTAATTAGCTGAATTGACATGGGTCCCCTCCCTTTCTGCGGATTTGATGTAAATTAAACAACAGGTCCAAGAGTTGCTGGAATCAGATTCACTTGTCATTCATAAACTCAGCAGGCACTGTTCTACTGCCAGGTAGGACGGTACTGATGCTTGCCACTGTGCATAGCTGAAGAGTTTATTTCAAAAATTTTTGGAAGCATAGCTCTAATTCTGTTTTCAAGCAAGTTAAAGAGCTTTCAGATGTTTCAGAGTGTCAGTGTTTACCTCTTTTCTTGGTCAGGAAACAGAATTTTAAAGTCATTGCAGCTTCCCCTTTGCCAATGCTACAACATTCTTAGCAGGCTAATTACTCTGCTCTTTAAAGAAGAGTAATTAAACTGCAATTAAACTGCCATCCAGAATATGGTCCTGGTCAAACCAAAACAGTATTTCATTCAGGTCACCTTGTCTAAATCGGAATCTCAGCACAAACCAGACTTCACAAAAGGGATAAAAAATCACGGTGGTTCACTGACATGGGGAAGCATAGGCAATTCACAAACATCTAACATGTAAATCTAAGGCTCACAATACTGGCCTCCTCACAGCAAAGTGTGAATCCTTGTATTAACATTCTCTGCGTCAGCTGTCAAGTGAATGTCACTTGCACCCCGCAGGTTTATTAAAAATTGTCTCCTGGAGTATAGCAAGCATCAGTGTCTCTGCTGCCCAGTACTGAGAGTAAAGTTATTTGCAGCGTGTTGTACAGATGCACTGAGCCGTCTCCATCTCAGAGCTCTGGAGGTTCCCACTGCACTCCCTCAGTGAAGATAGCAGAGACCTCTTTGTTACTGAATGGGTTCTTCTGCTGTTTGAGTCAGATGCTATAATGAGAAGTGTAATTGGACTGTTCCACTGCAGCCCCACTGCCTGGCAAGGGGTCGTCCCTTTATAATAATCTTCTTAGAGGACAGGCAGAAATAAAAATCCAGTAATTCATTTAGGGGAAAGCAAGGGGCAAATCTGCAATTCTTTCTGTTCTTAATGGAGATGCAAAAGTAATGGCCAATGCTGCCTTGAGAGTCAAGTGTGGAGAGGACCCATCTACTTTACTTTGCATCCTTCTGGTCTGACTCCCCCACATTCTGGGAATCAGGATTAAAGCCTTCTGGCCAAATTAATTTGGTGAACCAAACAAGAACTCTCCTTCCACTGCATTTCTCATGGCTATTTAAGAGCCTGATCGAGTTGGCATTGGGACTGAATCACTGAGAGTTGAAATCTAATTCCAAGCAACAGTTACTATAAATTGACCCTTAATTTAAATCGGTGATTAACCAAATGTAGTTTAAGGTTTGCCAGGAGGAAATAGTCCAGAAGTGAACCATGGGAACAGTTTCAATAGGAAATTGGTTCAAACTACAGAAATCATCCAAGAAAAAAAACACTTTGATTTATAAAAGAATCTTGGATCTATGAAGGAGAGCTATGTCAGTGAAGTCCAAGAAATCATTCATTGAACAGTGACCGTGTGTCAGTTCTAAGGACTAAGCAATTAAAAAAAAAAAAAAATCTAAGTAATTAGCCTCTATATCTCTGCAAAACACAGTATGTGCCAAAGAGAAAGCAACAATTATTTGCTGTGATTGGACTGCAAGAAATCTTCACAACAACCCTTACGAGGGAGGAAAGTAATGGGCACAGAAGAGAGGTCAAACACTGCTAACTACAGGTAGGGCTGGAAACAGCATGGAAACAAAAGAAAATATGATGAGGATTAGTCTATAAATCCTGAGATCTATTGACTTCAGTGCTTGATTACATTTAAAGACATCTTAAAATAATTTGTTAAGTCTTGGTCATTGCATAGATATATCTAATGGTGCTTCTTTGGAAAGATTTTCTCTTGAGAAACCACTTACAGACATTTGTGGGTCTTGCAGTATAACAGAATTGAGATTCACTGGTTAAAATGGGTCCATACTGAAGAAGAAGAGGACAACGAAAACATTCCTTGCGTGTCTGGTTTGTCAGTTTTTCTTTATTCCATGAGGTTTTGCTGCGCTTTTCCTTCAGTCTTGAGGTATCGGCATTTATTTTGTGCTTTAAAATCCTTCTCCAAGATAAGACAGCATGGTAAGCTGGCTACATTAGCTGGGATTTCCTCAGGAATTAAGGGATCAAGCGATCCGAATCCCTTAGGCTCCAGTGCAAACAACAGTCTCTGTACCTTGCATTCAACATCTTTACGATTTTTTCCCTTCAGTTAAAAATACCACGTCTTACAAAGAAAACAGATATAACAGGGAACAATGTGTTTACCGCCTTCACAGATTTTTGCCCCTAAATTTTTATTCATACTCCACCAGATAAATGTAGCCCACATCATCCTAGATTAGGTTTCATTTATTCCCAAACAAATGTGTTTATTTTATTCTCTCCTTTTTCCACATGTGGAATATAACCGTCCGGCTACCTGTCAGCAGCAGATGTTCACTGCAACCTGATAATACAGTCACAGCAAGAATCGCTGCTACCTCACATTTCACCATTCACAGCAAAGACTTGGTTTAAATTTGCTTGGGTCTCACTTTATTTAACTTTCCTTTTTTTTTTTTATACCAGGGTTGTAGTAAGAGATCTTTTCTCAAGCAAGCCTGAAAGAAAGCCGGGCTTTTTTTGTTCAGCTGGGAGGGAGTCAAAGGGAAGGCAGCGGTTCAGCAGTTCCCATGCCCTGTTTCTCTTTCCTCCCCTCCCAGCCTCTCTGCCTCAACTTCCCAGCCCTGTGTCTTCCTCCTGCTTCTCCAGGTGTTGGGCTGCTGCAGAACACAGCCCCAGCAGTGCTTTATCACTTTGATAAGACCACTTGATCTCTGATTTCAGCTGCTGATTTTGCTTTACTCCAAAATGTCACTTTGAATTAGGAGAGGGAAGACAGCTTGCTAGCAAGAGAGAATGCAGATGCAGGTTTGTCACGCTTGTACTGTTCCTGAACAGTACACAAGCTATATCTCCAGGGAAAATTTAACCAAAATGCTCAGGCTTCATTCTTGCTTAGAAGCAAACAGTGTGATTCAAAAAGACACATTTACACCAGCCTTTTAATCACTGGTGCCCAGATTTGGATGCCCTTCTTCAAAGCACCTGAACGGCCTTCTCCATTCCCCACACAAGCTGAAGCAGGCAGGTGTAGAAGCAGCTGGCGCAACGTGTCTCCCATCGAGCCCCCCGACCTGTGCAGATCATTTCTGCTGCAGCTCTGGTCCATGGCACCAGAGGCACTTTTCAGCCCCACCTTGCAGGTGCTGCTGCTCAGCTCAGGGCAAGGTGCATGCAGCCAGGATTTCTGATTGTTCTTCAGTCCATGTTGCTGTCACCTGGAAACCTGCAAGAACTCAGCCAGGAGCAGAAGTGCAGGAGTTTATGGAGCTGTTTGGTAAAAGCCTGAGATCTCTGATGTTTCAGGACAAGGAACATAACATACACCATGGTCCCTGGGGCTTGCAAACCTCCTGTGTTCTGCATGCACATCAAAGGGCAACCAGCTCCTCTGACACCTGGTCCAGCAGCAGCTGATCTGTGCTCCACAGAGGATGCTCACCCCGGACTGACAAGCTTCACGTGAGGCCTGACATTTAAACTTGTCTTGACATTTTGCTCCTCCAAGCGAGAACAAGGCAGACGTACAGTAACAGCGAGTCAATGGGAAACCGCCTGAACCCCCATGCTCCAGGCAGAGCGGCTGGCGGTGCAGGCAGCGTAGCTCCTCCATCTCCCTGTGCCTCACTTCCCTACACAGCAGCACTGCCCAACTTCACAGAGGCAATGTGAGGATAAACAGGATTAAAAAAAAAAAAAAAAAAAGATTTATGCTGTACTCATTCATCATAGAAACAGGAGATGACAGAAGGACTCATATTAATATATTTTTTGTTGCATACAAAGTGTGGATGTGATGGACCTGTGGGATCTTGCCCACTGGAGTGAAGTTTCATCCAGTTATTTGCTAGCGCTAGCCTGCATTACTTTAGAGTGGTCCAAATGGCAACATTCCCAGCCTGCTCAACATAATCAGTGTAACAGGACAGAGCTCTTCAAAAGGACAGAGAGGCTGGCAAACCTGGGCCACTAGCTGTTTCCCAAGAGGTGAAAATGCAGCTGCAGCGTGCCTGGTATGGATGTTCAGGCACCTGGGCATCATGAGGTTACCTTTCTCTCACTGGGGTGACATTATGGTGACAAAATTGGCTGTGGCCAATTTTTGTAGCCTGTCTGTGGCTTCATTTCCCCTCTGAGCATGTGGGAGGATCACCCTTTCTTACCCTGCCAGAGGGGGTGTTTACCAATGGTGTGAAGCATTTACAGCAAAGAGGACCACTTAGATACCTAAGACAGACAGATTTCTGCAACACCACAGTAATATGCTCATCCCTGAATGGTGAGCTTAAACATTTGTTTTGTGGCTAAACCCATCCAAACAGGAAGAATCAAACAAAAACATTTTAAAGACAGCACTTGATTTCAGTGAAGTGGTGTTCGAATGTCATGCACTATAATCTGTCTCATTTGCCCCAATTACGGAGTACAACCAACTCATCTTCAAAGATCAGCACCTGCTCCATCCATCTCCATTTCTAACACTTAGTGCTTATGGCAGCCTTTCACCCAAGATCCTCAAAATGCAGCTCCATGCTATTAGTTTTCCTATTTTGATGAGTCAGGATGGCACAAGGTGAGGTTTACCCTCTTATTAGCATCCTCTGCGTCTGAATTCCCAGAGCCCTGAAGCCTGCATTGTCTGAAATTAGGAGCAGTCACAGCTTACCCATATTAATCACTCTGGAGAGCGCCAAGGGCAGCAAGGGCAGCCTGGTCCTGCACTGAACACGTGGGCTCAACCTGCAGCACAGCACTACAGGAAGGAAGAGGCTTTGGATGGAGCAAAAGGATGCTCCATCATCCTCACTGTGATTTTTGCCATCTTCGGTAGCCGAGAGTGTAGGAGGCTGCAATCTTCTCTTCCAAACTCACAGCAGCACATGGTGGGACATGGGGAGCCTCATTTGTTCACCTAAAAGACCTCACTTCTCTGTCCTGATGCTAAAACTCCAGCTGCATATTTAGAAAATGGGCTGCCCCTGGGATGGAGTGAGCTCTGCTGATACCAGCTCTGCATTTCACTCAATTCCATCAAGGCATTTTTTATTAGATTAGTAAGTTCTTTGCTTCACCATCCAGGATTGCCTGTATTTTTTCTCTCAGCATGAAATTTAAAACTAGTTAGTAGTAAATTATCCAGTGGTGGCAGCAGATGCTTATAAAACCAAGGCATTGAGACCCTGGAGTTTGCTCTTCTGAGTTTCTTGCCAGGTTGAGGCTAAGAAAGCTAATTTCCTGGAATTTTTCTTTTCCCATGCTCCCTGCACCTACAAGGTGGTGCAGTGGGCCGGGCCCTGTAAAATGCATGGGGATACATTATTGATGTGATGGTGTATCATGCACAAGCAAAAGGAGATGCACTTGAAAAAAATGGCGAGTTGTTGCTCTGCTCCTTCAGGTCGTAACCAGGGCACATTCCTGCACAGATTTGTAGAGATGCTCTGGCTTACATAAAGCAGTCCTGACATGGGAGACCTGCACCCCAATGGCCTTAGCAAGAGGGATTTCAGAGATGCAGAAGAGGTTCAGGAGACCTTGCTCAGCTTCTCTAATGTTTTTGCCCTTCCAAGAGCCTGCATTATCTCTGGCATGTATCATGTATATTAATGAATTTATCCTTTATCCTGTGAGTTACAGAAATAGAATTAACATTATTTTGCAGACAGATGATATTATTTGCTTGACATCCAACAGGGAACTGAACTTGGACCCTTCTGCCTTTCAGCTCCCTGCCTAAGCTATAAAACCTGCCTCTCTGCTCACTCATTATTTTCTGCACTCGGTAGCAAGTCGAGCCTGCGCTGGTAAACACAGTGCCCACGTCTAAGCGAGGCAGGCTCTTCTCCCAGAGAGGTTACAATCGAAGTTTGTAACAACAGCAAGCAGATGGCTACAGCAGACAGATGGGTAGCACAGGGTTTGCTGTGGTTGCCTGTAATGTTTTATTCAGCCCACGTCAGTTATCATCTGATCTGAGCCTTATCCCGAATCTTGGGCACAGTTGCATGTACTTTGTATTGATTTGCACCAAACAGGAAAGCTTCTAGCTTACAGGAATCTGCCTGAAATGGCAAGGACGCAAGGGGAAACTGGGTAGAGCCAAGGACAGAGAGAACAAAAGTCCTTGGCAGCTCGTGCGTTTCAGGGAGAGCACGCACCTGGGCCCAGAAAAGTTTGCAGCACCTGCACTGCGCCCAGGGATCTGTGCCTCTCCGGTGCTTTACCAAACCGTGTCCCTGAGCGTGGAAGTTAAAGAGCATTAATGCTCTCCTGTGCCCCCTGTAGCACCCCATGGCAGCAGAGGAACGTGCTGCAAAGTGCTTTCTGCCAGCAGGTACATGTTGTGTTCTCACCTCCTCCAGGCAGGCAGAAGAAAACACCACATGCTAAAAACATGGAAAGCTTGTTTTTTCCTCTGCTGCCCCCCACGAAAAATACCATGCAGTAATGAATGCTGACTATATTTAACTCTGCAAGAGCCTTGAATCAGAATTAATTCCTGCGAGCTGCATTTATTAAGAGGACACTATTTCAGATGAGGAAACAAGGCTTGCAATTATTTAATTAGAAATCCAGTGCCAGACATCAGAACAGGATGTGCCCGGAGCTAATAACTGCAGGTTCACAGCTCCCCATTTTCACTGTGTCCCTCCCGTACTGTGCCTCCAGGCAGACGCACTGGACGGCAGGACTGAATGCCACACAACTACAAGTGCATCACGATGTGTTTCACTCCCCAGTGAGCTGCCTTCATGTCCAGGCTCCTGAATCTTTGGCCGCAAATTGTGATTGAATTTAACATGACCTCACCGTCTCCGAAGGAGAAACGAGGACAAGAAACGGGACTGGCTATTGCAGCACAAATCCTGCTGCCTGTAATTGACAAACCAAAAAGATCCTCAGATCCTAAGTTTCTGTTTGGACATTTTAATGTCCTGAGAGGACAGGGCAGGACCCCGTGGGCTCAGTCTGGCTGGCTCTAGGGCTGATGGAGAAGCTTTTTCTGTGCATGTTTCCCAGCCCAGCTGCAGTGCTCAGCGCAGAAGCGATGCTGCTGAGTAGTTGGAGCTCCTGTGTTGTGGGAACAGCTTGTGTGCCGGAAGGTCAGGGCAAGATCGTTGTTCACCCAAGGAAAACTGAGCTGGCTCATGTGTGGCAAGGCACAGTCCAGGGACAGCTTTCTCTGCTACGAGTGAGCAGCAGAGGGTGGGCAGCGCCCTGGTGCTCCCCTCCCACGCTGCTGCTGTCGGTGTCTGCAGCCAAGGTGACCTCCCTGCTGCAGCCACCAGATCTCTCCCCCAAGCCCTGCTCCTCCTAAATGGCCACGTTGGGCTTTTCAGGGAAATTCCTTTCCTTTTCCTTTTGCAGAGTTATTCCCCAAGACCACAGGGGCATGCAAAGAAGGAACAACTTCGCAATGTAGGCACTTGGTGTGGATTCATTGTCAGGGCAAAAAGAGCCAATTTTCAGCCACCAAAGCCAGATCTAAACATTTCTATAAACCCAGAAACCTGAGGGAAGATTGCTATCAAACTTCTCTTTCCATTTTTCCTCTGTGATTGAAGGACTCTCACCACAGATAAGTGATGTTTTTGTGAGATGTCTGGTTCTGGTAAGTTCTTGCCAACCCATCAGGAAACACCCAGCCTTGCAGAGCCTTTTGCTTTCATTTTTGAAAGAGAAGTGTGATTTACTGCTTTGCCCAAATCTCCAGAGCTGCTCTTGTCATTGTCTTCTTTAGCATCATTATTTATCATCATTTCTACTCTCACCGAACACGAGAAAGAGAGCACCATAGTGAATTGCCAGGCAATTGCACAAAGCAGAAGGGGTGCAGTTGGCAGCAATAAAAAAGGGAAATAATACAGGACTAATCAAAACAATCACCTGGAGTCCCTAGTACAGCTTTTGAGAGGGCACCGATTGCTATCCCTCAACTTTGTTTCTCAGTGCTTTAAGACAATTCAATCAGGCAGCTGGGGTTGGTCTCGTTAGGTGGCAATCAAAGGCTGCTCTTGGATGAAGGAGGCCTCAGCTTGAACCTTTAGGAGGCTGCTCCTCCCTCTCGCAAGGCCAAGGCGGCAGAGGCAGGGGTGATGAAGATTTATTCTGCACTGCACTGACTTTACAGTGTCCTCTGCAAAGCGCTGAGGCGATAACTCTTCAGTCGGCCCCTGGAGACAGGGACAAACCAGCCACATGGCATTTACGGCTGCTGAGATAGTAAAAATGGATGTGCACATCTGGGAGAAGGGGTTACCTTCAAAGCACATGGATGTGCAGCATTCCCAGCCCATGCCACTCCACAGCACATCGACCTGCTCCCCACCCCACCAAGGCTCCTGCGCCAAGTGCAGCGCACTGGAAATAAACTTTAATAAACTCTCTTCCAAAACAGGCCGATAATCACTTGGTAGGGTTTGGGTAATATTTTTCCCAAATGCTCTGGTCTAATCTTACCCTTATCAAGGCTTTTTTCCCCTTTGCCACACTGATGGAGATTTTTTTCTTTCACAGTAATAGCAGGAAGCGGCCACCAGTGGGACCAGGCGATAGCAGGGACGCTGTCTGACTGCCTGGGGGAGGCAGAGACGAGGAATATGAGAAATGATGGAAAAACAGGAGAAATCATAACTAGTTTTTTAACGAAATTTTGCTCCAACTCTTAATTTATTAAATATATATATATTTAGAATGAACTTAATCTATCAGTGCAATATTAGCTTGCAAACATCTGATAAAGCATGGAATATCCCAAATGATACCAACTTATGATCTGCCTGATTTTTAATGTAAAGTTAGTATTGAAAGCTCAGAACTGGCAAAAAAGCAGAAAAGCTTTTGGGCAAAGATGTATGAGTGGGATGTGTTCCATGAAGAGTTCCTGAAGGCATTTAATTGTCTCCTAAGCCCGTTTTATTGCGCCCAGGGAGAGCCGGGCACTTTCTGTGCCGGTGCAGTGGAAGCACCGCGGCGCTGCGGGCAGGAGCCTCTCCACAGCCGGCACCGCTAGAGGCCACTGGTGGAATTCAGCAAGGCACCGCAGGGAAAATGCTGTCGGTACCTCCAGTGCTTAGTGATTTTGTAATGAAATATTCAGTAGGTACAGACCATGGAGCCAAGAAAATGGATTTTTTGTTTGTTTGTTTGTTTGTTTGTTTGTTTTCCTCCCTGCAGCTCTCAGGACAGCGTTTGCGTAATCACCTGGGGGACTGGCAGGGAAGGTTAAACAAATTTCGTTGGTTTGTATCTGTATGAAAACTTAAAAGTCCTGAATATTTGGTGTCGAGTTACTGCTGGTTGGCACTCAGGACCAAGGTCCAAGCTGAGGGTACCGAGGGCACGTCCCCACCTGCACATGTGGCAGTGCTCAGCCTTTCCAGATAAAAAAAAAGCAGAGCTGGAGTCACCAGCACACGGTGACACCAGCGCACGGTGACACCAGCACATGGTGACACCGGCATGCACAGGAGCGTGGACAAGCACAAAGGCCACCTGCAGAAGACCTACCATGGGCTTTACTCTCCAGTTTTGCTGGTGGTGTGAAAGCCAAAGCTGGCTTTTTGAGGAACTCTGGGGTCAGCTTAACTGGAATTGCTACAAAACTTTTTATTATTATTATTATTTATAGTTGGTTTTTGTTTGTTTTGTTTTGTTTTTTTTTTTTTTTTTTTTTTTTTACGTTTTATAGATACCAGAATTTTCTTCTCCAGTGCTGTTCCCTCTCTCCATTCCTACCAGATTTCATCACCTCTCTCGTTAGGGCTGCTTTAGAGGACAGCTCTGGTAGAATTGGCCTAGCTGGAAGTTGTGGGGGGGTTCCCAGCCCCCCCAAAGCCTAGAGAAAGGATGCTGTATCCTCCAGTCCTGCAGAGGGGGCACTAAGGGATTAGGAGTGCTGAGCCACCCTCCTGTGCGGGACAAAAAAGTCATTTTGAAGTCAGAATTATTTTCTTTTGGCAAATTGCTCCCCAGGAGCCCCTTGGGTTTTTTTCCCCATGCAGGGGTCCTTGGGGTTACCCTCCCAGCAGCACTTTAAGGCAGGTGAAGCTGGTTCTCCTTATCCCTGTTAATAACTCCTCGTTGCTGACTCCTGGTGACTTCTGGTTTGGTGCCAGGGTGAGCAACAGGCAAACCTCTCCCAGCCAGCTGCTGAACCCTGTGCTCATCCCCAACAAGTGGGTATTGACCTCCCTGCCCACGCAGCAATAAGGTCTGACCCCTGTGGAGGAAGCAGTTTGGACTCTGAAATGTCTTTTATAGATAATGCCACTAGAGGGGAACAAAGATCTATAATATTTCCGAGGTTTGTAAGGAGTCCTGGAAAGCCTCCCGTGATCTGGGGGCCACAGTGGCTGCCTGGAGATGACTGCAACGGCACCAAGGGAATGCTTTTCCTCGCTGTGTAAGATGATGAGAAAAAAAAATCAATAAAATGTATAAATTGCATTCATTACAAAACAAACTAACAAACAACAAAAGCAATCATTCCCAAGAATGTGTAAATTCTGCTAAGCATGGATACCCAAGTGAAAAATGAAGAAAATACAGCTCTTGGCAATAGTTTTTCCTATAACTATCTCTAATTTGTGATATACATGGGATGTACATGTGTAAAACTAAATAAATTATTTCCAAACCATTCACACTTTACATTGAGGGCTCCATAAATGAAGTATGTGATCATTTCTTTGCAGTTTGTCTGTAAATAATGAAGGCTGATAATGTGATTAGTGTGTTATTCATTATGGAGGCATCATTCATTTGCAATAATCTGGAGGCGTTAAATATGAAGATCTCTAATTATGATGCTTTTAGAGGAAAAATACATAAAAGAAAAGTAGGGGGTAGCTTGCAATTCTCTCCATAAAATTAGTTCCTAGAGGAATACGAAAGGGTCAGAAAATTAGTTAGTGACTTAATTAGCTTAGAGAAAAACTGTAAATTATTTGAAAAATAGTGTTGGATGGCTTTGACGCACTGAGATGGCTTGTAAAATGCAGAATCACAATAGCAATTTGAAATTGGAAGTGAATCGTGTGATGGAAACACTTTGGACATGAAGAGGGACCACTGCCGTTGGTTTCTGTTGGGGTCCATTTAAAGCTGGGTGGGTGGCAGAGGAGCACGTAGCATCAGACAGAAGCAGCTCCATTCTCAAGGCCATCCAGACACCTCATGCCCTGGCTGAATGTGGAGGGAAGCTTGGGAGAAGCCTTTTCACACCGGTCCTGCAGTGGGAATTGGCTGGTATCCCTGCTCCAGAAGCTTTCCTGCCCTCCACCAGCTGCTATCAGAGCCCAGGATGGGGATGCCTCGGTTATTTCAGCCAGCACAAAGGGAAGGTGTGAAGGCAACATGTGCACACGTGTAAAACCTCTCTGTGCGTGTACAGCCTCTGTGCTGGGGAGGGTACCGGTCTCGGAGGAAACATGGATTTCCCTCTCACTTCAGCTTACTGCAAAATATAACATCGTGTTCAGGAGGGAGGTGGCTGGGTGTCCTTGCTGGGATTAGCACAGAAGGGAAGTGTGCATGCTTGTCTGGACATAAAAGCTCTGCAAAAACCCAAAGGGATAGTCACTTATGGCCCAGCTTATTGCTGTAGCAAAACGTGAAGTGCTTTCCTGCTCTGTGTCATGGGAAACCTCTGTTCCCAGTTGCACAAAAGGAGGAAGGGAAGCCAAGAGAAAGAACTAAAAGTAAGAACAGGTACAGCCTACTGCCAGACTAGGTTTATGTCTACCATGCAAAAGGAATTGGAGTTTATGTCTACCTAGAGTGTGATAAAGCAACAGATCACCGCTTTGGATCAGGAGCTCCCCAAATGGCTCCAGTGTGGCCATCTCACCCCCAGCTTGGAGTCTGGACCTACGTCCTAATCCTTAATTGCTTGCAGCCCAAAGAGCAAGGAGATTCCCAAACTAGGTGAGGTACGGTCCATCTCAGCCCAGTGTCTGGTGTTACCTCTAAATCCCACAGAGCCACGAACCAAAAGTCTTCTCCATTTATTCAGAAACAGGGTCTACCTATTCTCCGAAACCAGAGAGCTTTCTTCCTTGAAAAGCACTTAAGTGGCTTTATCTAAACGTCCAGGGCTGGAATATATCCACAGGTAAATACAGCGAGGTTTTCATCTGTGCTGCAAACACCTCTTAAAGTTCTCACAAAAATACAGCCCTGTGGCCATGACTAGATTTTTTCAAGCCGAGTTTCTTCCCCAACGTTTCTGTTGCAATTACCAAAAAACAAAGAGCAGAGCACCTCATCAGAAAACGTGCCCCTTGCAGCTCACCGAACATGATGCCCCCCCAAAAAGGTTATCTCCTCCGGTGCCACCCCACTGGGTGAGGATGTGGCACATCCCTTCCCCATCCACATGTGACACGTTTGTTTGGGGCACTGAAAGCGATTCACTGCAGAGCTATGTTTTCCCAGAGGACTGGAAAACTTTTGGACACTAGGTCTCGATATAAATCAGCCAAGAGTTAATGTTTATCTTTTATCAGAGTAATGGGAAAAGTTCGAGCAAGCTGGCTAGATTCAGGGTGAAGTCAAACTCCCAAACTTTCTCTTAAATTAGGCCCAGCGGGGGCGTAAAAGCATCCTTAGGGACCGCAGAGCTCTGCAGGAAATTATGCCAGCTCCACCAACTCGCGTTCATTATCAGTGTCGCTCACTCATGTCACCTCCACAATTATTTTAGGACCTGTCACCAGGAACGTTCTCCCACCAGCAAATGTTTCCAGCTCGCTCTAATGGGGAGGCTGAAGTTCGAAGCAGAAGTTACCTCCGCACCTCCTCCTTCTCACCCACCACCTTTTGGTGCCCCTGCTGAGCAGGATGCGGCCCGGGGGCGTGGGGATTTGGCAGCGCCTGGCGCTTTGGGGTGAGGGGGCTGCTCAGCATCCCCTGTGCAAAGGAAGGCGTGGAGTTAGGGGTGGGAGGGTAGCACCCAAAACTGGGGAGCTAAGGTAGGGTCTGCAATACAAAAATGTAAATCCAGGAACTCCAGAGTTGTAGGGAAATTAATGCCAGGGTCCTGTGGAGATGCTTATGGTGTAGGAAGAGGTGGGAGAGGAAAGGAACAAAGCCTGCCCTGTTATAGGGCTGTCATATGGATCCTGATGGCTGTTTGGCTTGAGTACGTGGTTCTTAGCTTCCAAAAGATTTTTGCATATTGTAGAATAGAGATGAGAAGACCAATGTCCCCCAGGCACACTGTTCTGAAGGGCCCCCACCTGTCTGTTCTTCAAGCCCCTGCTCAAGACAGGTATAACCCCACATTAGGTGGCACTTCCAGGGCTTCACCTATGTGAGTTTAAAATAGCCCCAAGATAGGAAACTCCTCTCCACAGCTTTCCTCTGTCCCTGCACACTCAGCCACTCAGTGAACATGCCAGACGGACACCGTCGGAGGCTCCGGGGATGAGCCGTGCGCAGGGAGGGAGCAGCTTTGATTAAGTGGATTACGCTGGAAATAAGCAGCAGACAAAGCACTGAAATGTTGACATGAGCTACAGCAATGAGAAACGGCAGTGATTAATAAGCTGCAGTACTGTAACTAATCAGTGTTTGCAAGCACTTTGGACCTGGAAAGCATCTGCTGAGAACTGTTCGCTGTGAACATTTCCTGCACCGTGTTGACAAATCATATCAAATCTTCCCAACAGCGAGAGGGGACGGTGTTTCCTCTGGTGGAAGGGACATGCTGCTGGTGATTTCTTCAGGTGAGCACACCGCATCTTCATCACGATGTCACCCCCTCCCTGGTCCATGGCTCTGCGGATCTGTTTGCATTGGGGCTGGGGCTGCTGCCGTGCCTCCAGGCCACCCAAACCCACATGGGGGTGATGGTCTCGGGTGCAGGCAGGGCAGCTGCGAGGCACCTCATCCCACGGGTGCCTCCAGGCACATCAGCTGGGTTTCTTTTGCATGTCTTACAGCTCCAGCATCTCCTCCCACCACCTTCTCCAACCAGTAGGTGATTTCCTTGGGTTAGCAGTGAGCAGTGTGCACACATCTGGCTCACAACCGAGCCTGGTATCAAATTCTCTTTGATACCAGGTTGAGCTGGAGCTAAATTTTCTAGAGAAAAACATATAGTTTTGTTGCTGCATAAGTGAACAAATAAAAAGCTGCTTGCTTGCAAGAAACCTCCATCCTTTTGTAAATGTGTCTGAGGAAAAGGGTCCTTGAGGTTGAACCAATGGCCCCATCCTGCCCCGCCAGCGCAGACATCCCGCCTCATTCCCCAGACACCCTGTCCTGAGACAACAGGTGAAAAGCAAGTTCACGGAGAATTTTTTCTTCCTCCAGTTTCTCTTTTCTCTCCCCCCTCCCTGCCTCCGTGCCTTTTATAGTGTAACATATGTCGGGGTTCATGTAACAAAAAGAATTTCCAGTGTCAGGCAAATAATTTTTCCATCTGTGTTTTTTTCCCCCTATTTTATATTTTTTAACGGAAGTGGCATCTGTGAGGTGCTGGCTGTAACCGATACGTCCAGGAGTTGCGCAGTTCATTATCAGCAGCCCGCTGTTGGTATGCCATTTTTGGCTGCTCCAGCTGTTGTTATGGAGAGGGTATGCATCAGTTCAGCTGACAGCTGCAGGCTCGCAGAGAAAATGAAAGTTGTTTTTTCCTGTTCAGCAGTTGTCTTATCCTTCCCAGCACACCCTGATGGGGTTTTCTAGTAATGGGCAGAGGTTAGAAATCATGAAAAACATGCACAAGTGTCGTCTTGACATGGGTCAGGTCTCACTTTTCCTCCTGCCCATCTCCAGAAGGGTGCATCCTCAGCAGTGGTTGGGGATGAGCCTGACTTATCTGGCTGGGGGATGCTTGGGACCCCAGGAAGGCACAAGC
Organism: Netta rufina; assembly: GCF_964035555.1. Classification (NCBI taxonomy): domain Eukaryota; kingdom Metazoa; phylum Chordata; class Aves; order Anseriformes; family Anatidae; genus Netta; species Netta rufina. The sequence goes on from NC_140138.1 coordinate 16,198,560, forward strand.
TGTGCTGGGCTGTAATAATTCACATCAGATGCTGATGGAGCGTGATGAGAAGTGGAAGTGAGTCCTGGGGGATGAAGGTCCTCAATGTCTGGTATTAGAAATGCTTCTGCCCACAGAAGCTCTGAACAGCAAGAATTAAAGAATCACCGTTACTTGCTGGCAACGCTGGGAAACCATAAAAGAGAGCTGGATACAGAGCTTTGCTGGCACAGCCACGGGCTCGTCCCCTGCCCGCATGAGCCGGTGTTCATTGAAGCAAAGGAAAGGCTTTGTCAGACCCCAAGCAACATGTGTGTGCTATTAAAGGCATGTTAATGAAGACAAATCTTTAGGTATGTACTGAAACCCTACCTGCACAATATAACAGCAACAGCAGCCGTAGGCTGACAACCCTTCTGCTTGCACTGCCTTAATGTAACCAGATCTTATAATCTAGCTGGCTTGGGTGCTCTTACCACTCATGCACCAGGGTTGGAGACATCAGGAGCCCCACTCAGAGCCCTGCTCAGGAGCAGGGTGACAGCAGCTTGTGTCCCCAAGCCCCCATCCCACTGCGGTCTCAGCTCTGTCCTGGGTGCAGGCACTCGTGGGTATCACCCTGGTTACACAACCCCAAGCCTTGGTGGTGGGGCTTCGGCTTCAAAGGAGGGGCTGACTTCTCGTTAAATGCCTTGTGGAGGTGGAAACGCTCTTTCCATTGCTTCCCTGCCCACACTCCTCCTGTGAGATCCCACACACGTGGCAATCAAAGCTCGGAAGGCAGCCTGACTTTCTGAGCGTTTCGCACCGCTTTCTCGCCCGCCCAACGGATGCTCGTGGGGAGACGAGGCAGGGGCAGAGAGCCAGGGGATCTGCAGCTCCCCATGCCCTCCTCTGCATTGCTCTGAGCGGCACCGAGGTGTCCAGAGGCTCACACCTACCATGGGAATGGCAGATTGAGTGGTGTTGCTTACCACACACTGCGTTTGAATCTGCAAGAAGGATGCAGGAGGAATACTTCCCCCCAACAGAGTATCATAGGGCAAAAATGAAGAATATTTGTTTATCTTTCCAATATAGGCATCATGGGAAGCATAATTTCCTACTTGCTAAAATACAGACTGTATCATGCTGAGAAAATTGAAGAAAATGTTGCTCATCTATTCTTTGACTGCCAAGACATTTCCAAGCATCCTTCTTTTATTAAATACCACCCGAGACCTTTTTTTAATACTACATGAAAGAAAGGTACTTTATTAGGTAAATATAATGAAATAACCATGTGTTGTTTCTCACTTCATGGCAAATGTTTCTGCTTCCTGATGATATTGATTCCAGATCGAAAAAATATTGCTTTATCCCAGCACCACTCACCTCTACACAATCTGGTAAATGCAGCCTAGGAGCTGTGTCAAATCTGCTTTTCTATCAAGTTCCCCTGACTTTCAAGTAAAATACTTGTGGTGAAAAGATATTGCTCAAACTCAATCATTCCTTTCAGTGCAACGTTTTTTTCTTCTCTCAGCATTTCCTTTTTCTGCATCCTACCATTTGCACGCTCAAGAAAAGAGAATTTTCAGCTTAAATTGTGGAAAACAAATGACAAAGTACATTTAGTATTAACTTTATTTGAATTTTGCAGGGTGCTGGTGGTAACCATGCATCAGCAAAAAAAGGACTGAATGCACTTAGTAGAAGATGGAAATCATGAAAAGCTGAAGTGTGGAGTGCTTGCAAAGGGCCCTTCTCGCAGGCTGAAATACTTACGGATCTCAGAACTTCTTAAGCTCTGGATCAGCAGAGGAGATGAGATTTTCTCTATGTTTGAATTCCTTACCTGAAATCAGCATCTACGTGCCACTTTTAATGCATGACATTACTTTGGGGGTAGGTTCTATCAAGGTGAAAACAGCAATTTCCCACAGAAACCATCTTGATCAGGTTGCCTTCCCCAGGGAATCTCACTGCTTCATGATGATTTTGAATAAGGCAAAGCGGCCAAGACTTTATTTCTGAGAGAGTCTTGCTGCAGAAGCAATCATTTCGGATAGCCGGCCTTTCCAAAGCTCTATGCACTCCCACACGCCAAAGTCACTGGGAAAACCAGGGAGTGCCTGATACCTTCAAACCTCCCAAACTCAGAGTACAACCCAGATGTGCCTGGGCTCAGGAGGTCTCTGGTGGTGCAGCACCTGCGTACAGCAGAGAGGCGATGGACTCATCCTTTTCTGTTTGACCACTGGTGCACGGTGATGCTCTGCAGAGCCCCGGCAGGTGCAGGCAGCTTCCCAGCCATAGTAAGGAGTAATCCCAGCCTTGTGCTCTGACCTGGAATCTCCAGCCCTCATCTGTCTGCTCTGGTATCACCGGATCTGACTCCGTGTGAAGTCAGTGATGACTTAGGATTCAAAAAGAGGTAGAAAAACAGCTGTTACTCTTCTTCCTCACTGGCAGCACAGCCCCAGGCTGCCTGCCTGGCTCCTTGAGGCAATATCAAGGCATGGAGCAGGGTGGTTGCTCTGGGCACAAAGCAGGCAAAACAGCCCTGAAGCATCTGAAGCATCCTCACCAGGCCAGAGGACCCTGGCATTACTGCAGGGAATTTCTGTCATAACCCACACACCCTTTGGGTTTTCCCTCAGCTCTTGGTTTTGCTGTCAGACACAAGGAGACTGGCCATGGTCCTCATCACGGCTGGTCTAGGGGCTGCCATTCCTGCTGGACACCCTTCAGCCCTTCTGGCAATTACTGTTCACGTGTGCAACCAAACAGCTTCTAGTCCATACCCCGTGCTGCGTGACATAATCCTGTATCAGTTACTGCTTATTTCCTTCTTTTTGTCCCTTCTAGCCTCAATCCAACCCATACAAATTTTTCACCTCCTACATCAAATGCATTGCGACCTGCTTCCTCCAGCCACAGACACCGACTGGGGAAAACTTGGCACCAAGAGCCCGCTGCAGTAAGGTGATTTTTCTGCTGTTGTTTTAAGCAGTTTTAAGCTGTTGATTTATTTAAGGCTCTACATCTTCCCAGCATCACCAAACATCTGATGATTTTATTTCGATTGCCTGGTTATTCATGGCCAGCCTGCTTTTCCACTCACCCAAGCCTACATCAGTTATGAAAAAAATGAAATGGTAGATGTTTATTTTATCTCTTTTCCCCAGAGAAGGAGTTTAATAATTTAGCAGCAGATATGAAACTGCTCCATGAGGAGTAATTTGTTTTAGGGGGGAAAAAATGAGATGATTTTTTTCTCCCTCTCCCAGATCCCCATATATAAAGGTATGGTTTGCTTTGGATCATATTCACTCTCTGAAGACTTGGTTTTGCTATTAAAATCTTTATTTCACTACAGATTATTCTACCATTCCTTTGTCTCTCTGCTATTAGTCTGCTTTTGGTATGCAGCTGTCACCATGGCTTTTAGTAACCTGCTTTCTATTGGTTCCCAGAAATGGTTTATATCCCCTTAGAACAAGCCAATAAAGGATTTCAGGTGCTTTCTAACCTGCCAAATGCAGCTCATCAAGAAACGCATGGAGAGGAAGGCCAGGAAGCAACAGATTTGTCACAACTGTTATTTACCAACCCTGGATTTTGAGTTTATTGCTTGCTTGGTCTCTTCAAGAACATTTTTCCCTAGTAAAATAGCATCTTTATGCATATAGTGGCCAACACAGGGATGGACAAATGCGGAATCACCAAGAGAAAGCTACCTGTGCATCCCCATGCAAGCAGAAAATGAGCACTGCAGTCCTTTTTTACAGTGATTTCAAGAGCGGGGTTCAATAAACTGAATTTCTGGACTGGGGACTTTCAAAGACCCTTATACATACTTCCCAGAAATTTTAGAGGTTTAATGGCCTCTGAAATCACCAAGATCTTCCAAAGATCTATTCTCAGAAGACCTGTAAGAGCTCGGTATCTTGCCAGCCTTGGCGTCTCTGTCAAACGGGGCTGAAGTTGACTGAATTATTGCAGGAGAGGCAGACAGGCAGGCGTATTCACAGCCCCTGCACAAGCCTCCTTTCACTACCTAGGTACAAAAAAACCACAACCCCGTAAGGCTGTGCTCCACTCTGCCCCACCATCCCCAGCACCAGCATCGCCCAGCCCCAACCTGGGGGTCCCTGGTGTCCCCAGACGTGGGACCCTCGCCGAGGGCTCCCCACCACCACGGGTCCCCATGCACAGCTCACATCCTCCTGGTGGGAAAAGTGGGATTAAACACAGAGCAGGTTCTGCAACTGCTGACTCCTAAACAGCACTGCTTTTGGCAAAGCTGTTTCGCATTCTGACCAAATGGAAACTCTCCTTTATAGCAGAGGGTTGGATTTTTTTTTTTTTTAATTTGCTTTTTTTTTTTTTTTAATAGTTCTTGTGGGTTCCCCCCCTCAGTCACTTTTTAATGTGCACCACATAATAATATGAAGCTAAGGACACTGTTCTGATAATTCCTTGAGCAGCCCTAGTGAAACACTATCCAGATGTGTTGCTGTTTTTCTGCAGGGGAATGCATTGTGCATGTCAAAAAAAAAAAAAAAAAAGGCAATTTTCCTTTCCTCTTGGCCTTCAATTTTAAATGAAGTGAGGTAGGCCACCATTTTGGGGCTAGAAGATGAAAACCAGCACACCCAAGCCTTCCAATAACCTAATGAGGAAGGATCCAGAAGAGTTCATTTGAGGAAGGAAAAGCGAGAGAGAGAAAGAGAAGGAAAAAAAATCCAGGCTTAGGAATCAGGAGCAGAAATACGAGCCTTGTTCCTTGTAAGCTTGGATAATCTAAGTCAAAAACCACATGAATCAATTCAAGCTGAGTCCAGACTGCTGTTCCGTACACACATGTACTCACACACACACACACACACATGCACACAGAGCATTTGCTGTGTTTTATAACATTTTAGTGGCTGCTGCTTTGCTGGGAACTGTTGGGAAACACATTTGCTCTGTTCCCACTCACGAGGAGGCTGAAAATGTTTTGATTTTATAATAATTGGACTTTCACACCCTGAGTGTTTTCAAAGCACCGCACGAGCATTATCTAATAATCCTCAAGGCAGCTCATTGAGGTAGGTAAAAGTCAGCATCATTATCCTCGTTTTTACAAACTGGGGCGAAACCAAGACAGGGGTGATATATGCGTTGCCCAAGGCCACACAACACGTCGATGGCAGAGATGGGATTAGTGCTAAGGAGCTGCTGGCTCCCGGCCCGGGATCAGGGCTCCGTCCACTGGCCCAGGTTTCCCCGGGGATGGAAATGCATTTCTGCGTGAGTGAAAGAGGGGAGGAAGGGAGGAGGACAAGATGTGCAGAAAACATGCGCCATAATGAGTAATGCAAGGGTATTTTTAGCACCAAAAGGATGGGCTCAGAGCTCTCAGTGGCATTTCATGTCCTGTACTGCATGCAGAGCTGATGCTGGTTCTCGGATGGAGGGAAGGAGCTTTTTCAAGGCAGTGCTGGCTAGTTTGTTGGTTCCTTCCTGATTGACCTCCGCACAAACGGAGCTGAGCTCAGGGAGGGGGAGCAGCAGGTCTGTGTGAACGGGCTCCTCGGACAGAGATGGATGAGGGAGCGCTGACCCGGGCGGCTCTGCTGGCAGGGCAGCAGTGACAAGCAGCTGGTGGCTGAAACAGCCTCCCCCGAAACAGCTGGATCTGAGGGAGGACATCTGGATGCACTCTGGGTGGTTTGCTAGAAACAATGTCCAGCGGGTCACAGCAGACCTAGGTCTTCGGGATGCCAAACACGAGGCATCCCGTGCTAGTTATGGGAGCGGGGCTGCTAGACCACAAGTGCCTGGACGGGGCCTCTGGCAGCACTGGGCCGGGGGGGGAGGAATAACCACACCAGGGGCTGTGTGCCCCCCCCAGCCTGCCCCAGTGTCCGGGGACTGTGTTGGATCAGTGCAAACCACCAAAATCCGATAGAGCTGCAGGCACGCTCAGAGCCTACAGCACATGAACGCACTAGGGCCAAAGAGCCAAACAACAGTGCAACAGGTGGAGGAAACTTAAACCTCTCCAAACCCTTCCTGAGGCTGCCAGGGCGAGCTCGGCTAAACCACCAAAAACTTGAAGCTCCAAGAGGGCTTTTTTCCCATGCAGAGGTGGGTCTGCCAAGCCCACATCCCACTGGTGGCCACAGCAGTGCCCTGAGCCTTTCAGGTGATGGACCCTGCAGCAAAGCACCTGAGGGACCCACTCATTGCAGGTTTCCAGCCAATTTCTCTGGATTTCAGCAGCAGATGAAGATGAAGCTGAGCACTGGCCTCGAAACTCAGCCAGACTCTCCTGGTCCATGGAGCAGACCTCTTTGAGAGGTGATGAGGGGATTCGGCAGGGAATTTCCCCCACAGCCCTCACCACAGGCTTCCTGGGTTCCCATAAAAATCCCAGTCTCATCCTGACTGCTCCCTCACTGCTGTAGTCTGATGGACATAGCTTATTGGTTTAAATTATTACATTATAAATAGTGATTGTTTGGACACTTATGGGGCTGTGGATGACTGCGATCCCACTTGTGCTACATCCCACACTGTACCACGTGGATACAGCCCTGGCTTATGAGGGTGTTATTCCCTTCTCTCAGCAAGGCCTATATATATCTTTAGCTCTGCATTTTCACCCTTTGTCTTAAAAAATCATCTACAAATGTTCATTTCTCTGAGGCTCACATCCTTAATTTTACAGCATGAGGTGACGTGAGAACCTGTCTCGTTGCAGTTGCTTGCTGGGCGACTCTGCCAAGCAGTGCTTCAGCCACTTCTGCTGGGACCCTCTGCCTCCAGACTTTCTGCCTGACTTCCCTGAGCAATGTCACAGCACAGCATTTGTGAAAAATCTGTCATATCAGACACCAGGAAATCCACTTAGTGACAGCCTCTGTGGATGCTTCATCAGGGAGGAAGGTTAAGTCAGAACTTACACCTCCTTAGACATCAAAGTCTCATAAAAGCAAGGAAACACCATAAGAAACCAAGTCTTACTAGTTCTTGTGCTTAGAGTTGTTTCCTACAAGATCATAGAAAATGCCCTTGAGGAGTCCTCCACACCAGCAGGAGCACTGGTTACAGGATTAAGTCCAGCTCTGTTTCCTTCAGAATGTTGCTTTTTTCAAAGCAGTTACATGGTTGGCATCCAACCACAGAGTTTGCTCGGTGTAAAACCAAAAGTTCCCTGTTCTGAGCGGCCTTGCACCCTGGATCCCAGGTGACAGCGTGAAGGTAACATTTTGCCAGCCAGTTTCCAGCCTCACGAGGCATGTCTGTATTTCTGAAGTCAAACAGGGCCAGATCTGCTGCCTTCTCCAAACCTAGCATCAGAGCCCACCCTTGGGGCAGGCATTTATTAACCAGGTTATTAATTTGTAAGCCATCAATGTGATTGCAAAGCCTGCGCTCACCCGTTACCCTGCGGTGTCTGGACCTGTGGCTGCAGCACTTTGCAGCTCCTGAGAGTTGGAGCCCCTTCTCCAGCTTTGGCTACAAGTTCATCTCAGTTCATAACAGTTGTGTTTTTACCTTTGTTCTGCTTCCCTACGCATAAGCCCGTGGCCTAGAGGGAGAAATGCTGCTTGAATGTGCAGGAAACCTGGGCTAGATTCCCGTTCTTTTGCTCCTTCAACTACTTTAAAAGGAAAAGGAGTGGGGTTTTCCAGCCACATGCGTGTCACATTCATGCATTTCGTTAAGGCAGCATCGCGGGGAACTCACTCTCCAAGCCTCATTACCTTTTGTCTCCAGTTCCAGGAACGGAGCAGACGGTTGCCAGACCGTGGTATGCAACGTTTACCCCTTGAAAATCTTTAAAGAATTTAAACTTTGCACAGACGTTTTAAGCAGACCCAGCTGCCAATTCCACATGAGACAGTCTTAAGATAAATGGATGTTTGTAATCACCCCGGCGCTGGCGAGGGAAATGCACCGCCATTCAGGTAAGCAGCTTATTCAATTTACCACTGCGTGGGGCTGCCCTGGGTGATTGCACTGCAGGGCTCACCCACGTCTGTCCACACGTTCTCACAGTGCCACTTCTGCCGCGCTCAACGCTGCAATTAGCTTGATTTATATTAAACATTGTTACCGCTCCCTTTTCCTACGCTCCCATCTTCAGGAAGCCTGGAGAGTTTTGACAGGGGCAAACCATAACTAACAGGAGCAGAAAGCAGTCCAGCGGCCGGGGAGCCGGCCTCTGCTGCTCGTGATGCCACAGACCATTTCGGGAGGAGTAGATTGCCTAAAAACTGAGAACTGGTTTGGCTTGTGGAGAGGCACAGCAGATGCCTGGCCATACGGCCGGCTCCTGCAGAGGGAAGGGGCGACCTCTCCATGGGTGCTCACCCCACTCACCGCAGAGCCCTTGGAGCAAGGCTCCACACAGGGAGAAATCACCTGGCTTGGGGATTTCACGGCAAACCCATCTCGCGGGCGAAAAGTTTGCCACGTGGGGTGAAGCTTTCTGAAGTGGGATCTGGTGCTGGGCAGAGGGCCAGCCCCGACCTGCAGGAGCCCTGGGGGCTCGCTTCGCCCTCGCCTGGCACCCCGGGCACCGAGCCCACGCTGCCGCTGTGCTTTGATACAGCCTCATGCCCCGGCGAGCGGCACACGGGGGGCATCAAACGAACCCCCTCAGCCCACAGCCCTGCCCGGGTCTGCGTGGGATGCAGGGAGCCCACCTGGGAGGCTCTGTGTTGCTTAGAGCCAGCGCGGAGGTTTGGGGAGGTTTTCCAAGCAGCCAACGAGGTCCGCTCGCTGCCGTGGGCACTGCTGCGGGCAGGCAGGGTGTCTGCGGAAAGCCGGGGCAGCTGAGCAGGCAAAGTGAGTCTGGTTAAATGAATTTAAATAAAGCCTCCTGGAAGAGGGGCTGCCACCTTCAGCCGACTGTGTCCTGACCTCACTTAACCACACGTGGTCCTCTCCAAGATGACATCTTGTGGCACCTCTCCCATACATGCTTGTGCTTAGCTGAGCTGACTAATGCAAATTCACTGCAGCCAGACAAGCAAGCGATGAGGAAAGCGTCCCGAGTGTTCACACCAGTGATGGCTGAGGGATGCAGAAGCCACGAATCCTGTGCAGGGACCTCGCACTAACCATGGACATGCTTCGGAGGGTGGCACTGACCCCGGTGGACAGCGCAGCCAGCCCGCAAGGCTCAGGTCGCTCTTCTTGCCCTAAGCCACACTGGATCAGCTGATTTCATTTCTAATTTCCTCACACATGTGCTCAAGCACAGCTGTGGAACATGAGCCGAGTCTGCAGAGGAAATCCTGAGATTTACACAGGCCCCAGTGGATTATAAAAACCTGGAAACCGGACAGATAACACTCATGTAACAGACTCGAAACATGCTGAGGAGAAAAAAAAAATCACAATAGATTAAAACCTGCTGTTCTCTGCAAAATGTAAAAGTGTCTTTTCCAACACTTTGAACTACTGTGTTAAAACTTTGTAGGTAGCTATCGTTTCAAAGGTGCAATCTTCAGGAGGAGTTTTCTTTTCTTTCTTTCTTTTTTTTTTTTTTTTTTTTTGATGGTTTTGGTGAAGTTGCAATAAAAGAGTTCTTAAAAGGGCTTGACCTGGAGGGCTGCAAGCTTTTTGCCTGGTGAGGTTCATTTCTAAACCGTGTGCAGCTTTCAAAGCTTCTGAGAACTTCCAAAACCTGACCTGGCTGATGTTGAATGCACAAGGTGGTGGGAAGTAAGAAGTAAACATCTCTTGTTGGGAGATGCTACGCTTTTAATCCCAGTGGAGCCAGTTGGATGCTACATAAGCTCCCAACAGGGGACAGATGAATCTCTTTGCTCAGCTTCTCGCTGCCTACAGAAAACCCAGACATTGCACCTGAGGGTTTGGCTTAACTGCAGCCTGGGAGAGGACCCAGCTAGGAGAGATTTCTTTCATAGGCTGGATGCTCAGCTGGTTTCACAGCACAAATTCACCATGGTGGCTGTATCAGACAGCACCATTATCTGTATCTCATGTTTTTGTAGCCACTTGTGTACCAAAATGCTTTTCTTTTCAACTGCAAAGCATTTCTGGCCATAGCCACCATTTTCTTTGTGAAATGGCTTTGTCCTGATTCCTGCTTTCATCTATTCTCTGCCCATTCTCTCTGTTTGCTCTTACATCTTTTTAACAACTTAAGCTAACAATTGATTTGGAAGGGATGGCCACTGCCCTGGACAGACATGTTCATGTTCCCCATATAATTAGTGTGTGAAGGACGTTTTCCACACACTTTCCAGTTGGCCACAGGCTCAGAGCTGCCATTTTTGTGTTCACTGATGTCTACAGCTGCCTCAGCGCTGAACTCAGTGGGACCAAGATCAGGCACAAGGTCAGACAGTTTTTTCTTACGCTGTCAAACGTGATTTATTGCTTTTCTCAGGATCAATGACTTAAGAATTTGGGTTGCCAAGCTGTGCTGGGTCACATCCACCCAGGGTGGTTAACAGGGCCAGAACCAATTCTTGCGAGGCCCCTTCTTCCCCCAGGATTTTGTGTGAATCTGGGTTCCGTTTTATCTCAGGCATCAAAAGAATTTTGAGGAGGGGTCAGATAAAAGTTTGGGGGGTTTCCCCCCTCATTTCTATGAAGGGCAAACCAAGATGGTTTGGGGTTTGTGAAAGCAAAACCAGGTTGACTTGGATCTCAGATCTATTTTATCTCAGTCACCAATCTTTCATTTGAATTTGGGGTTTCCAAACCAAAACCCAGCTAAGACTTTGTAAAAAAAAAAAAAAAATCAAACCTGAAATCCAGCCTCCTCCACACATTCCAGGCGGTTGCTGAGAATAATTCTCCTCCGAGTTCATTTTAATCAAACTGCGACAAGAAGAAACCTCAGCTGACATCCACCTCCCCCAAGAAGGAGCAAATCCGGTCCCGAGAGGGGCAGAAAGAAGAACAGAGAAAGGCAGGCAAGACCTGACTTGGTCTCTGTGCTACCAACATGCTTCACACTGGAGCTATTTACATGCAAAGCAAGGACTCCAGGCATCTCATGACCTTTAGCATGGCTTGAGACACTGTGAAATGATGTTGCAAGTATCATATGGCAAGACAGAAGAAACCCTGCTGAGATTCGCCTGGAGTGCAGAAGCAATTGGGGTAGCAAAGAGGCAAGAGCAGCTTGGGCCTTGGTGTTTTACAAGAGGAGAGGGAAGGTGTAAAGATGCGTTGCCTTGACCAATGACTGTCTGAAGGATGTGGTAATGTTGTCCTCAAAAAAGGAGCCACTTCTAGCACAGGCGGGGTTAATATTCAGGATGCACAAGCCTGGGATGAGTAGGAGATGGAGCAGTGGAGAATGCTCAGTTTTAAGAGATAGGCTTGAAGCATTTGTGTTTTGAGCCCTTCTCTTAATATCCAGAAAGAATCAAGGCTTGGCAGATGGTCAGTGACAAAAAGGAGGAAATCACTCTCTGCAGGTCATTTTTTCCGCCAGTAATGTGATCCCGCAACAACAACTACAAAAAAGTAGTTTCCATCCTCTCCCCCAGGAATCTATGTCTCCCCTATTGGATTCAACTCTTTAAAAGAATTGCTTTCCATTTTATAAATGGATTTCCTCAACTCTGAATTTCTATGCAAGTCCCTTCAATCATGATTTCCAAGGTATCTCTTCTGCTCTAGGCGTCAGCTATTGTCCCCAAGGGTTTTGTGACATAAACTGTGGCTTTTGACCGAGAATCAAAGCTTCCTGGGGTGAGAGCTGTGTGTTTTCTTTTGCATTTTGCTATTCTCCAACTTCAGTAAGTAATGAGTAACCAAATGTAAAACTGCCCATTCTACGCAGCTCGAACACGTTCACATAAATCATCCTTTTTTGGTACACTCTATAGCGTTTATTTATTATGTTTCGCATGCCAAGTGGAATGGGAAAGTAGAATTAGTCAGAATCTGCAGTGCCGTCTTTATTATTTAGCTCAGCCTTTCAAAATTATACTAAGGATAATCCACAGAGCAGAGATCCTGCAATGGTCCAGAGAGCAGAGTCAAAGTATGGCGAGCTCCCTTGTGTCCTGACTCACTTCCCAGCGAAGGGCCGTGCACACCATGCCTTTAATTGCTTCTTACAGACCCGGACTGCCATGGCCAGCCCTCGTGCTGGCACTAACACACACGTACCCCCATGCAGACACCCGCCTGGCCATGTTCCCCGTGATGTCTGCTCTATGCACACTCTGCAGTTGACAACGCTGCAGGCGGGCCCACAGAAAACACCCTTTTGCAGGCAGAAACCCCCAAATTTGGCACAAAGGTGTGTGCATACTGCCCCATCTGGCACAGTGGGTACATCCCCAGGCGAACGCAGCCACCCTCAGCGCCGCAGGCTCCAAAGTGCGTTGGAGGCGCTGCACTTTCACATCCATCCGAGGAGGATCGTAACGCGCTGTAACAACACGCCGCAAAGCCAAGGGCCCAGACTTCGGGATTTTATTGGACTGTTAACTTGGACAACAAAATTCTTCAGGGAGGATATTTCTCGAGACAGACAGTTTCGTCAAGCAGTTTTTTCCATCTGACCCTGGGCCCCGAAAGTAATGACAGCCTGAACACAGAGACGCTGTTTGCTGATTGGTACCACGATCCCACGAAGGGGAACCATGAGCCTGGCGAATTCTCCTGTTTAATTAGGTGAGAAAAGCCAACGGAGCCGCGTGGCTCTCGCAGGGGAACCGTAGCCGGGCTGTTCCACGGACAACTCCTTCCCACCCTGCAGCAGCGCTGCAGCCCTCGCCCTGTACAATCGCCCTTAGAAAGCCTGGCCGTGCTCACAGAAGTCTGCCTTGCCCTGGCACGGATGGAAAATTGTGGAGAGCGTGTGCCTGGAAATCCTGGAGGCCCCGAGAGCCAACCAGAGTCTGGCTCCATCCAGTCCTTGATAGGTTTCTCTGCTCAGGGGTCTCAGCCATCAAAATCAGTCCCGGGCTGCTTTTACTCTGCATTTCAATGCTTCTTTTCTGTCTGAGAACTAGAAAGTGCTCTGTGTGCTGGTTAATTTAGTCCTGCAGTGCTGTGATGCAGCTGGGAGGATTGTGGTCAAGTACAAGACTAAGATGCTGAGTTATTCATTATTTTAGGGTTCCCAAAGATCTGAAATCCTATTTAAATGACAAAATTAGGGTGCCATGGGCTGTGTTCCCCAGACGAAGTGGCACACTGCCATGCACCATCACCTCCAGAGAGGCTGGCATTACCTGCGGTAACAGGAGAAGACATTTTCCCTGGTGTTTATTATAGAGAATTCCTGGTTAAAGTGACCTGCACATGGCCTTTCTGGGGAATTCCACTGTGCCCTCCTGTTTGCCTCACCGAGCCTGAGGTACATGAGGGCCCGCTCAGCCAGCAGCAGGAGCCCCGGACAGAGAGGTCCTCATCTCCAACCAAAGCACAAGCTGGGGGGATAAAAGGCAAACCAAAGGGATTTTTCCAAGGCTGCTTTTGCCAAGCCACTGGCACAGCCAGGAAAGGGTCTGGCTCCTTGAACCATAGCCCCAGAACCACTGTGGCTTCATGCAGCACCAACATAACACCCTTCTAGCCAGAATGCTCATTAGCTGTGGCTTTGCAAGAAGAGAGAGTGGGGAAAGGAGGAGAGAAAACAAGTCACTGCCACCAGATGGTCTAAGCTCATGCAAGGATTGACTATCAGCAAGAGATCTGCTGATGGGCGCTGGCATTTATCTTCAGCTCTGCTCCTCAAATCTTGTAAAGTTTCAGGTCCTAAACTGCACAGGTCTTCATGAAAACTCATCCATGCTCTCTACCAAGTGGCCTCTTGACAGGCAGTTATACTGACAATAATAAAATACAGGCAAGGTGTCATGATTTTTTCTTAAAAATAAGCTATTTATTCTTAAGATCAGCCACCCCCAGCTCCCCACACAGCAATACATGGTTGCGGGAGTTAACCTTCCACATGTTTCAGTTGTTTCAGTTCAAGTTTTAAGTGGCTTCCGCTGCACCAGTGGGGAGAAAGAGCAAGCCAGCAACAAAATGTGAGTAACCTCATAAATCTGTAGAAACTGGAACCTGGGAGGATTTTACATGGCTGAATGCAAAACAATGCAGTGCGTGCAGTAATTGAAACATCGCAATGCAATTAGACAAGCAGGATATTCGGTAGGAGCTTCAAAGTTATGTCTGAGAGCATCTCCACGGCATGTAACAGTGGCATGCTGCAATGTGTAGTTTTGGTGTAATCCAGCTAACCTGAGGATAGGAGTAAAGCCAGCTGCATCGCTCTGGCATCTGCCTGAGGCTGCTTACCTTGCTATCACAGCTGAACAGCTGCTGCTGCTGGAGCAAATACGGTTATTACCACTACCATTAACAGCAGCAGTGGACTAATTCTTATGCAAACATACATTATGCTTCATAAGCCAATACTGCCCCAAGAATATATAGTATAAGACCTGATGGATAAAGCAGGGGGAAGCAAATTTCTGCAGCAGAAGCAGCTCTAGAAGGGTCCCTTTCAAGCTGAAATTAGTTTGTAAAGAACCGTGAAAGCTCAGAACTGGCTGCTGAGACCATGGGAGAGGAGATGTGTTGTGATTGCAATCAGGTTGCACTGGCCATGACATGTGTTCAGGCCAGGTGGCTGAAAAAGAATACAAAAATGAACAAAAACCTATCAGCACATACACAAGGTTTCAGCACTGCTGCCGGAGCTTGCAGTTTTCCAAGGGCCTGCCATAGCGGTGTCTGGTCACCAAAGCAAATACTTGCAAAATTTTCCAGAAATCATCTCTGAACCACACCATAGGCTTCATAGCAGGAGATGCAATGCTTCTTCCTATCTTTGACTGTTTGGACATCTTTTTTGATGCGATTTGGTGAATGAGAACACCCATCCAGCCAACAGAGCAAGAGGGTAAACTGAAGCCTCCGTCAGATTCCTGACAACCTGACCCGATGGCGTGAGCACTCCCTGCTGCTACCAGCATCTGCCTTGGAGCCGAGCTAAGAGCCACCAGAGAAATATTTGAAGAACTAATGATAAAAAACAAATTGGAAACTGTTCATGCTGCATGCCCAAGGAAAATGGATACGTGGCAGAGCAGCCTCCGAAACGTGGTGCTCTGCCATCTGGGAGGGGACGGTGATGGGGAGGCGCGAGCACATCTGTAGCTGCGGCCCCAGCTAGGACCACCCCAGGGGATGTGGGAGCAGTTGCTTTTGGCTCTCATTTTTCCGTGCAGGAAATCGCAGACAGAAATATGATGCATCCACCATACGGCGAGTCCGGTGCGTCCCGGACAAATGAGCTGCTCCCCGCGGCCGGGTGTGCGGGGCGGAGCGCGGCCCCGGTAGCCCCTTTCCCCTCTCCCACCTCCATAAAGCCGCGCCACGATCAAACCACGGCACTTCACCGACACAATGAACTCAAACATTCCTCTTCCGGAGAGGATGTGGTCAGTCACCACACACATCTTCTGGGGCCCGACCACAGATCCAAACAGTCTGGTCACACATCACATGTAATCTTAACAGCAAACTTTCTGACATGCAGTTCAGACCTACCCCTGTCCTTGTGGGATATTTCCCTTATATCTCCATGATAATAAAGAGTGAGACTTGTTCAAAATATTAGTATCTGGGGAGAGAGAAAAAACGCTTCAGCAGACTATGACTCACACAAGAATTCCCTGAACCTGAGACGTGGGTAAGTCGTTAGGAAGAATGAACTCATCCCGGCTTGGAGGTGAGGAGTCAGGATCTCTTCCCAAGCTGAAGCTCCCAAAACCTTCTCCAATGAGGCCCTTGCCAGGAAACACGTGCTGGCACCATGCGGCAGATCCCAGCCCACAAGGCTGGGAGATGCTCTCAGCTGCCGTGGTGGAGCAGGGACCCTCTGTAAGGTGCAGCCGGTTGAGCACAACTCATAGCAAGGGATCAGACCTAATGCCACTGCCTCCAGCTCCAAAGGACAGTGTCAGCATGGACATGGCGTGGGGACACCCAGAGGTGACAGTTCCCCTCTCACCAGTGGCACCAGAGCTCAAAATGTCTCATCTGTCCTCTCTCTCACACTGGTCTGAATGGTCCTGCAAATTCTGCAGCACCCACAGCACGTGCCAGCATCATCTCTGCTTAAAAATGGCTGTGTTCTGTGTGCAGACTGTGAGGCTGTATAGAAAGGTTGTTTAAAAGAAAATTGTTTATGATTAAACCTAACTTCTCTCGCTTTTCATTTCACCAAAATCTCAAGAAGTTTATATATATATATATATAAAGTCTGTTGATTTTTTTGACTGAAAACTTTTATAGGCAGGGGAAAAAGTACTTCTTTAAATCTGAAGATGAAAATTCCATTATTCCTGATTTTTCAGGAAATATATCAGGATATGGATTTCAGGGTGAAACTCTGAGGTTGGGTGAAGCATGTTTTCCCACCAGCTGTAGAGTGTATATCAACACATCTGTATAATCAACCTCCAGTTTCCCTGTTTAATATCTCCTCGTGTCTATTGAAATCCAGTCAGTTTGGTATATAGTCTCCATCTTCCAGCAGTTAGCACAGAATATCAGTAATTTATCAGCATTTCCACCTATGCTTGGAGTTGCAGATATCTGCAGTAACTCTTTAGTAATGACTTTCTTATGGCTTCTGTTGCAGATATAAAAGTTTATAATGTCGAAATGATTGTTTTTATCAGTCGAAGTATTTTCCAATCTGTCCCATTTCCTCCACCCACATATTTTGTTTTGTGTGAAGAAAATTAAATAAACAGGATTCATTTTTCCAATGAAAACAAAATTAGTTTGCAAGCCAAAAGGAACTCAGCTTGAATGCAATTGGGATTTGAGCAATTTAAAACCATTTCTCTGCATGTGTTAATGAAGAAATTAAAAGTTTAGAGGGAACAAAAACACCGTGAATGACGCACTGGAAACAGTCTAACTCAGCTCTGCAGGATAACACATATCATTTGGACATGGCCCTAGTTTTAGATAACATTGCAGCAGCATAAAAGGCATGTGGCAACCAAGGTTTTGGAAACCAAAGTACAAACCAGGCACGTTCGTGGCTCCAGCTGCTCGGGAGCCTGGGAGCAGCACTTGCTTCTCTTCGGCCTCATGAGCCACAGAGGTGAAGCAGTGGCTCCTGAGCCCCAGAGACTCTTTGCTGCTGCTCACACATGGGCAGAGTCCACGCATCGCCTTTGTCTGATACCGGAGATGCCAAGCGATGTGTGGGGCTGCAGGGCACTGGCATCTCCAGCTCTTCACTGAGTTTCAGACAGGTCCATGGGATGGTGCATCCCAGGACACCACCTGCTGGACCCACAGCCCCTTCTGCAGCATCCAGAGATGCAGAAGAGAAATAAGTGTCCAGCTCTGCAAGCCATGCTCTTGCCTGTCTGGTCACTCCTTAATTTCTCCTGGGCTCTCCGGGCCCCTCATTAATGCTGACCCTAGAGGCTAACAGCCCCTGCCCTGCTCCCTGCAGGGCTGGCCTGCAGCCCGTCCTCTGCACGTGCACCAGTCTCATTCATCCGGTTGTGCTTGCGTCCCTGCCTGAAATCTAGAAGTGGCTCATGCCCAAGAAAAGGTCACTTCCCCACCAACTGGGGAAGCCAAGTGCTCTGCCTCCCCAGCACTCCCACAGCACCGGCCAAGTGCAAACGGTGATGGAAGATTTTTGTAATAAACACAGCCAAGAGCCCAGCAAGCTGCAACCTGCCCTGCGAGGATCCCAAGACACCCAGCGTGGCACGGCAAGTCCCCAAGGAGGGCACACAGCTCGGAAAGGAGGGCTTCTGCCTGAGCTCCTGGCTGTCCTGGGCAGTCCCAGGGTACATCCCTATGGGGAGGTCAGTGACCATGGCTGGAGGGAGAACACTGTGGTTTCCACGAAGGAAAAAAATCTTCAGAAACATCGCCTGGGGTCCAGGTGAATGCAGAGGGCTCGGTTGGGGCCACAGGAGGGAGGGCGACAGCGACAGGTTGCCTCCACGCTGCTGCTGGCACATGCTCCCGGCCGCCTGTTGCTGTCTCTGAACAGATGTGGGCAGTTTCGCAGATGATGAAGTATTGAATATGTTTCTCCTTCAGGGATTATTACTACTAAATAAATCTGCAGGTTTATATGTTTAGCAGCTGACGGAGATTCTTTTTCCCTCCCCTTCTCCATTATATTATTCCTTGCAGCAAGAGCCAAAACAAGGCTTTTAAGCCAGGGAGAGGACAGAGAATGATCAGGATATGATTTGGGAAATTTTAGAAACAGTGCTAGAGTAAATGGGGGCAAAATATCCTCCCCAAAACGTAGCTCATTTATACATTTAAGCTTGTTTCATGGTGTATCTTGGACTGGACTCCATGAGCATCAGTTAACAAACCAGCTCATAAATTCGTCTGGTATCTTCAGAATTTGTGGCCTGGGAAAAGATTTCTCCCTCTCTCCTGGTGGTATTGGATTTATTTTTTTTTCCTTCCTTTCTTTCTGAGCTGACTTTGAGCAACGTGGGGCTTGGATTTACAGTGTTTTAAGTTCCACCAAAAATACTCCCTGACCAGCCCCAAAATGAAAGACGGAGAGCGTGTGATGAAGGAGCCCAACCTGTTTGCAGGGCGTTCCAGCTCCAAGTTGGTAACAGCAGGTTGAACTTGGGGCACGAGCTGAGTCATGCACTCTTGGTGTTTTCCTGTCCACTTTTTTGTTAAAGCCTCTCAACCTCCAAAACCAGCCTTAAGAAAGACTTGGTGCTCTTCCTATGACTCCCAGAGACACCCTCCCAGAACTCTTGCAGGACTTCGCTTCCTAATTCCTCCACCCATTTGCTAATTTCTCCTTGCCTCATAAGCGTTCAATTCAGAATGCCAAAAGGCCCCAGCTGGGGAGGAATAAGGGAAGTGCAAGAAACCCTTGCCCATATGCCAAAGCTGATGGCAGCCGTCTCTGCACCCAAAGAGCCGCACGGCTGTTCTACCACAGCCCCCATGAGGCTGGGGGGTGGGCTCAAAAGTGCCCCTGGCCTGACACTAGGCCACTGTGATCATCATCCTAACCCCATGCGCACTGCAAATGAGGGAAGAGGTTATGGACTCAGCTCACCCAGAGCTTCAGGAAGCCGAGGAAGCAGCTCCCGCTTGGGTGGAGCAGGCAGGCGTGTCATGTTGTATAACTCTCTGTGAGTCTGACCACAAATTTGAAAGCTGAGACTTCTGCAAGGGAAAGCGCAGAGGAGGGCACCAAGCCCAGGGGAGGGCAGCTTGGTGCTGTTTTGGAGAGTGACAAATGCCATGAGCCAAGCTGACAACACGCCCACTGTACCAAGGGCTGCAGCTGGCTGTGTGCTGCTCACCTCAGCTCCTTGGGACAGGGAGGTGGCTGCAGTGGTTCCCCTCCTGCCCCAGGGACACAAGGACCTGGGATGCTCCTCTCCAACCCAGCACCGGCTGTACGCATGGCCCCGTGCCCGGGCAGAGCAGCAGGTGCTGCGTGAGGCCGTGCCACGGGGCGTTCAGCAGAGCCGTAAGGAAGAAGGGGCTGCTTGGAATAAGCCCCATACAAATCCCCACTCAGCTCGCAGGTTTTCAGAAAACATTCCTCGCTGCCTTTTCCGCCTCGCAGGCATGAGCTAATTAAACCCCGCAACAAGCGCGGTGTCAGATAAAAGTAACAGGATCCACATGGCGATGGGGAAGCTGCAGGCTGTGTTTCTGATTGCTGGCTCCTCGCTGTGCTCAGGCCATGGGTTGTGTCTCTGAAGGTCTCATCTTGGTGCTCTCCATGCAGCGAGCACATGCGCGGCGCTCGCCCAGCCCAGCCCGTCTGGGCCATGAGACCCCGGATCAGGCAAGGATGGAGCAGAATTGGGCTCTCAGGTTACCAGCGCAAAGCCAATGCAAGTAGTACCAAGCAACTTACATCGCAAGCCTGAGGTTAATGCATTTCACAACAGCACATGAAAATCTTTTAACAGATTGCTCTTTATTTTATGGTAAAATCGGAGGGGAAGGTTCTGTGTAATCCCACTGTCATGGGGAGAAACCTGCTCTTGGATGAGCTCCCCTCATCTCCTCGCAGAGCGGAGGACGAGAGAAGTATTGCTTGTAGTGTGTTTTTGACAAAAATATATTTGTATTTTTTTTTTATTTTTACGTCCCAGTTTGCGTGAATGAACATGATATTACACTGGTTTAAGAGAACTTTGGCAGCTTTTTATTGCTGTTTTACAGCACAGTTGTTCTTAGAAACAAAAGGTTTGAATTAATGGTGTTTTAATGTACAGGATATGACAGAAATGAAATGCAGAAACAGTTGGCTTGCACACTGGGATCCAAGTCAAAATAAAATTTGGCCGTAAGCCTACAGCACTCCTCTGGGACACCCAAAAGGGGTGTGAACATTAACTCATACAGCAATAACCCTGGCGATCATGAGCCTGCTTCAGACTCCCACTAATGCAATAATTGAATAAAAACCATCTTCAATATCGTATTAAAAAGCAACCTTGAACAGTGGATAACGACCAAAGAGCAGAACAAACCGCATGTCCTGAGTCATTCAAGGTTCTGGTTTGCTGCAGTTTTCCTGTTAGAGGTGAACCCCTGACAGAGTCCCAAGCTTCAGCTTGTATCTGTTAAGATTTAGCAAACTACTCAAAAGGAGCATTGCAGATTTTCCTTTTGTATTTCTCCAAGTCAGTATATATCCTCCAAGTACCCAAACCAGAAGGCAGGGATGATTATCATCAAAATATCTCTGACATTTCCTTCAGGACTTTTGAAATACTCAAGACCTCTTTCTATCTCTGTTGGCTTCTTCCCCTGCTGCCTACCACCACGTGCCTTAACTCCTCCATCTCTCCAGCCTCCAACTCGCTTCTGATGTTTCATGCAAGGAGGATGCATTGTGTAGTTGACGACTGCTTCATTGTGGTGCCAGCTTGCTCCACAGACTTGATTTTTTTTTTTTTTTTTTTTTTTTTTTTTTGGTAATTGGGAACAGGCAGAAGTTTGGGTATTAAAAAAAAAAAAAAAAAAAAAAAAAAAAAAAAAAAAGAGCGTTCCACGTAATTTAGAGAAGTTAACAAAGCGTGAAACTAAATAAAAAACACCATCCGGTGCTGATCTCAACGTTTATACATGCGTGAGTGCTTATAGCCATATAGAATATATTTGAACTAGATCCCTGCTTTCAGAACAAGCTTGTTGCTGTTTCTGTTGCTCTGACACTGCACAGTAATTTGAAGACTTTTTGACCAGACCTTTTTTTTTCTGAGCTATGGTATCTGCTCAAATGCCTCAGGTTTCCTGCGTTCTCCGGTTGTTTTGGATACTCTGCCACTTTATTGGCATGTCTCTGAACTGTCACAGCAGTATCTCAGAAATGCAGGCCTCTGGCACTTTCTAGAGATCATATTAACCAAAGTGGCCACCATGGACGGGCTCTCTTTGCTTTCTGCTCTTTCTGAAGATTGGAGAGAACAATAAGGAGGAAGAACTAGTGGAGAAAGAGAGTCAAGGAGACAAAATTCCTGCATTCACTGGGGCTGCTGCTGCGTGAGGGGATGCAGCAGCTCACCAGAGGTGCTGTCAGGCTGTGGGGCTGTGAGCTGGGAGGCCTGGATCAAAAAGCCCTAATTTGACATTGCCAATGAATGAAGGACTACCAGAGGGAGAGGAATCAGTACGTTCCTCCAGCAGATTTTCCTGTGGCCAAGTCCACAAGCACGTTCATGTCCTGGACATCCCCTTTCTTACATGGGCTGTGCTGTCAATGCCACTCGCATTCATTTTTTGTCTCCTGGAGTCTCAGGCATCCCCCCAGTTGAGCTTGGTCCCAAAGTTCGGGGCGGTTTAGTCAGGTTATGCCTTAAGCATTGACACTGGCAGCTGGCTCGTGTCTGTCAGTGGGAGGCTCAGCATAACATGGTAAAAATTGATTCCTTCTACATTTCTTCTGTTCCTACCCCGAGCCCAGATTAGACACATGCTCAGCCCCTCTCTAGCAGAGTTGATTTCCTGGTTGTGATTAGGGATGGTTTACATATATTTCCTAAAGTTGTTTTCCTTTTATTACTATCATTTAAATAGAATTCTGTGTATCATTGCTTTTCCGAGACATCTGCACTTCAAAAGACCCTTGCCAGCTTCAGTCCTGAAAGGGGATGTGGAAACCCCGGCAGCCAGGAGGACTTGCACTGGCCAAGGCTCTGGCCCAAACGCCCTTCTGCAAAGTCTCAATCTTGCTGTCATCCAGCCACTTCAAACTCAAGCTGCGAGAGGCACTGCAGGAATTAGAGCATGTTTAGCAGAGCACTTAGTGGAAAGTGCGATGTTAAATCACTGCCTGCGAAGTAGCCACCAGGATGAGTAATAACGAGGTGTTAGCCTGTCACTTCTCCTCTCCCTCCGTGGCAGGGGTGGCTGGGCCAAGCCGGGCACAGGGGAAGGAGCTGCTGGGGTCCTCCAAGGAGAAACTCAGCAGCTGCTGGGCAAGGTCTGCTCCAGATTCCTCGCCTCTCCATCCCAGCACAGCCAGCCAATGCTTTCTGCAGCAGTCTAACCCCCTACCCATCCCTATGCCCATGAGGAGGGAGAGGGACAGTGAAAGGGAAACTGGCCATCCTTATGAGCTTGTTTTTCCCTCCTGAAATTAAGTCATACTGCTGAGTAAAGAGTTGCATTCACTTCTTCCATTAGTCCCCTGCCATGGTACACGGGTGAGAGAAGAGCTGAGCAGCTCCGTGTTCGGGATTTGTCTGCCCTGCATTGCATCAGGGCAATCAGCACATCTCCACCTCCTTCAGTGCCAGTCTGTTCCGTGAGGAAGGCAGAGCAGGGATGGCAGACACATTAGGCCACACCTTAATGGACAACTTGGTCATTTCTAATAAAAGGACCTAAAAACATGGGCTATGTGAACTGGAAGTCTGGACTCCCAGCAAATGACCAGTCCTGCTTTAATCCTCTTCATAAGGCACCAGAGGCTCCTCCTCCTCTCCTCCATCCGTCGTGGGAGAGCGAATTTGCTCTTCTGCATTAAGGGAGTCCTATGAAGAATTTTTCTATTAAGAGTTTCCTATGAATGGAACTTTCCCTCCTCTCTTCAGGGCACTGCCTTCACTGTCCATTTAGAATGTATTGTCCCAAGCATGAAACAAGGTTTTTAGGAGGCATTAGTCCCACACAGCAATGGAGTGGCCATCAAGGGCAGGGCCTAAGGAGCACTCAGTCTTCTGTGAGAACAGAGTGGATCCAGCATCAAAATTTCTCCCAGCAAGGTGGAGCTGGGAGTGATGGTGCAGGCTGCACCCACACCTCATGGGAACACATTTCACTCAGCCCTCAGCTCAGCTGGAAATCACGGAGCAGTTGGATTCTGAGATTTACCTCCTTTATGAAAAAATAGTTAAAATATTTCAACATTGTGTCCCATTGTGAAAGTCCCACTTATGCAGCCAAAACAAAATGTTCTGACCTTATTCACACAAAATTGCGTCATAAGCTTTGATTCCTCCTTCACTCTTCTTGCAACTGTAAACTGCGCTCAGTCCTTTTCTTTTGGCAGCATCCCTCTGGTTTTATGAGGTCTGTGGGGGGTTATTAATGTAGTTCCCAACTCCCTGACAGTCTAACACAAGAAGTGCTTTTTTTTATTATTATTTTTTTGTTTTTTATTTTTTTTCCAGCTGAAAACATCCCTCAGATCCCAGCTGCCCCACAGAAACAAGTGTTGTTCAGACAGCACACACCTAAGTGCTGCCCCGTTGGACTCCGTGTGTTGTATTGGAGGGATGCTGCTAGTGCCAGGACGTTGCCTTTACTTTCAGCCATTTCTCATCAGCAGGGAAATTTCTAATCGTATCTCCTTGTTTTGAGTTCTCATCATCTCCTGCTTTACCCTCCCCTCTGTTCTCGGTTCTGTTTGATATATACCTGCTCTGTGCTACATACAACTCATTATTCTGCTGTCAGAAATGAGCTTAAGATCCAGCAGCTGTGATGCCTAAGAGTGAAAGACTTTGTTTTCTTATGTGGCTAAAGGAGATTAAAGATGTAGGCGTGACACCTAAACTAGCACAGGTAGAAAGGAGGGGCATGGCTGCAGCCTCTAACTCCCCCCAGAATATTTACAGAGTCAGAGCCACACAGCCCTTTAGGTCCTGTGGTTTGAATCACTTTTGGTGTATGTGTCTATGTCCATCCTGGTCCCAAGGACAGTCGTAGTAGCCTACCCACCTTCCCTTACCAGATCTGGCCAAGTTTCTGCCTTGCCTCGGGTGAGGCAGAGCAAGGTGATGCCAAGGGAAGAGAAAGAGGGCATGCCAGTAACACAGATGCAGTGATAATGGGCAACGAAGGGGACCTGTGCCAACACGTTAGAAACAGGCTTTTGTGCAGAAGCACTGGGATGTACTGCAGCTCAGCGAGGTCTCATTATCCACAGCCACATCTGTTCCTCTCCTCGCTTTTACAGCCGTTGGCTGTCAGGTGAGCAGATTCAGACTGGATTTGTTACCTGCCCCTTGCCCACTGACTTCTGTCTTTCCCACCTCTTTACTAGGATGGTAAAGGGAAAGAGCTCGCCAAAGCAGAGCCAGAACAGAACAGACCCCCAGCGGTGTCCCTTGGTGGTGTGCCCTGGTAGAGCAGCAGCGTTGGTCCCTCCTCATTGACCCCATCCACAGGAGGGAGGAGGCGATCAGCGCACAGATGCTACAGAGCAGTCAGGTCCCCAGACCTCATTCTGAGCTCGTGCACAAGAAAGGGCTTTGCCCACACACATTTCTTTGAGGTGTCCATTAAACGGCAGTGAGGATCCCTTTGGAAAGCCAGGCAGAACCAAGATATTAAGGCCCAGCCTACGTTTCCCTGGAGCCGGAGGAATCCTCCCACGAGTGTGCCCCCTTCCACCAGGCAGAGTGGGAGCCGCGAGCCCGAGGGCTTCATCGCCATGGCAATGGGCGGGGGAACGACTTCCTGGTGCCTGTGCACAGCATCCCGAAATAACAGCTGAGGGGGAGAAAAAAAGTCACATTTTTCAAAACGTGAAATCCTACAGGCCTTGTCTAGCAAGGAAGGACGCTGCCCCGACCAGGAGAGGGCCCGGTGGAGAAGGCAGCCTTGTGTTTGCTGTAGCAAAGCAACAGTAGCTAATGCGAAAGACCGTTCCAAGGCTGTTTTTTATTACTTGAGGTCCCTTTGAATTAGAGTTTTAACAAGCATTACTGACTCAACCGGTAAACATGGTAACTGTTGCTAACAGCGTGCAACAATTAAGCAAATTAATCTCAACACAGCCACATGCTGTCGCGCTCGCGGGCCTGTTAGTCTGGCTTCCCCTGTGAAACGAGAAGGGCTTTTTGCCCCCCTCCTTGATTTAAGTGATGCTGTTTTTTCCAACCAAAGTGTGAGCTCAACAATTCTGCCAGTGGTTGGCTGAGACACCTCTGTGGCCCGACGTGCCATAGGAAAAAACCCTGCATGGCCAGACAAGGACAGAACGACAGTGATTCAGGGGGAGCCCTTGTCCTTCACGGTGGTCCCATAAGATGACCGCAGGCAGCACGAGGTGGAAAGGTGGTGCTGGTCACCTTCCAGGATGCTGCTGTGCTGCCAGGAGATATGTGTGTGTCTTGGGAAGGTTTTAAATGCTGCCAAAGGGTTGGTCAGGCTTCTGGCATAGAAAACTATGTGGGCGCTGGGGTTAGGACCAGAGTGAGTGCAGGACCCACTGCTATCAGCAAATCCAATGCTCTCTGAAAACCTCAGACGGGACCCAAGTCCTGGCAGGCAGCAGTTTTGTCTGAGCTCTGCAATTAAGGCTTTTAATGGCTCTGAGTTTAGGTTGCTGTAAATTGAAGTACCCAAAAGCTGGAGTCATTCCTGGAGATGGAAAACATAGAACCAAGTGGCTGCCTGGTGCCAGCACCGTAGCTTCACCTTTGCACAAGAGCATGGACCCTCCAGGTTCACCACAACCTCATCACCTTTCTTGCAATCAGCATCCAGAATAAAAATGTCATTTTATTTAAATCCTAAGTGAGAACCAAATGAAACAGGTGAATGCACAACTGCCAGAGTTCATCCAAAGCCCAGAAAACACTCCTGAAAACACCAATGTATCACTAACTTCTGGTTTCCAACCAAAGAGATGCCACAAGAAAAAAAAAAAAAAAAAAAAAAAGTGAAGGAGGGCACAGGTGGCTATGAGAAGATCCTTGGGGGTGATGATGGTGTTACCTGCGCCCAGCTGTACCATCCCTGCCCTTTAACCACACTCCAAGCAAAGCATCCTGTTACTGCAGAAACATCCCAGAGCAGCCCAGGAGATCAGCCTGCTGCCCCTCTCCTGGACACTGTATTTCTAAAGTTTCTGATGTCTACCAAAGCTATCAGGTGAATGAGATTTTACTGCATGAATATCTGATCTTTTCTCTTCCCAACAGAGAAGCCCAAGGTGGCTTGTGGAATGAAATTAGAGAGAGCTTGGTCAGCCTTCCTGAGAAAGCAGAAGGCAGTGAAATCCAACCCAGCTTAGCAGACTCAATAAAGACTTTAAATGATGCTTCATTTTCATTACTTATAGAAAAACAAAAACCCAAGACATTAAGAGCCAAGACGTTTACTAGGAAATTCTTGGCATTTCTTCTTGGAACGTTTCATGATCATTCTGGGACATGGGTTTTCAGGAAAACACAGGGAGGAAGGATATATTATACAGGGAATGTTGCAATGCCACACAGCTTTAGAACCAAGATTATTTACAAAATATAATTACAAGAACAAACAACAGAGATGACATAAAGAGCTGCTGCAGGGCAAAGATTGGGAAACTGAGGCATGATGAGGCTGAATGTCGGGGGCTCACGTAGATGAACAAGAGGGTGAGGGTGAGCAGCTGCCTCTGCCCACCCCGCATGGCTCCTCCATCACCAGCAGGTGAGGGTTGGAGGCTGTAGAAAAGCAGGACGCAGACCCCAGCAGGGAAGGCAGAGCATCCCAAGGCAAAGCAGGGGTGGTGGTGACAGTGTGACAGAGCTAGGGGCTTCAGAGAAAGTGCCTAAAGATGAGTCAGGCCACCAATCCAATGGGACTTCGGTCTGAGTAAAGGCTGAGAAAAGGCTTCGCTGTTTGGCCCATGACAATAGAAAACCATCCAGATGAAAATCTGCGGTCAGAAGCTCTCTAGCTTGGAGGTCTGCACTGGAGCAAGTGAGCTTTTCAGCAATGCAACATGAACCTCAAGCAGATCAGCAAGGAAATCACCCTGTGACAGTAGCTAAAAATACGCTGGAGCAGAAAACATTTCAAGGCAGGCCAGGGCCGGCTGGAGCACCCTCTCCCTAGCAGACCTTTCCAATCACTCTAGCGTGCTTCCTTTTTCCTTTTTTTTTTTTTTTTTTTTTTTTAACTGAATTGGATGGGACATGACTTCCTATTGCGACCAAAATTGCTTCCGTAGGATTGTGGGGGAGAAACCAGAAAATAAATACGTTAATTTTTCCTCTGAGGCCAGAGAAAAATAAGAAAAGAGAGGCTGGATATGCAGATGGATAAATGATTAACCAGGCGCTGTCCTTTATC
Organism: Netta rufina; assembly: GCF_964035555.1. Taxonomy (NCBI): domain Eukaryota; kingdom Metazoa; phylum Chordata; class Aves; order Anseriformes; family Anatidae; genus Netta; species Netta rufina. Next base: position 16,226,106 of record NC_140138.1, read on the forward strand.
TGTCTGGAAGTCCTCTGGAAAATAAAGGTTAAGAAAAGAGTACAGAAGCAACCGGCCATAGACCTCATTAATCTGTCTCTTTTTGTTGGCACCAGCCAGGTAGTCGGACCCCCAGGGGCTCTCAGCATCCACTTTCGACATATTTCTGCGATAACCACTGCAGTTGTTCATGTCCAGCAATGACTAAGTGGTGGATTTTGCACTGTTACCTCACCTTACCCCCAGTGTTTTCAGATCACAGGACAACACAATAATCAGCTTGGCAAAGGAGCTTGGCCAGGCAATGCTCTTAATATGATTTCCAGAAAGAAAGACTCCTCGAGTTTGTATGAGCAAGAGCCCAGGTTTCTCTGGAGTTAAATAGCAAGGGAGAGCCAAAAAGAGAGGAAGGCATCTGAAAACACAGCCCTCCTTAATGAGGGAGTCTTGACCAGCATAGTTGTTCTTTGTCCAAGAATTTTCATTGTTTTACTCCATTAGAAAAAAAAAAAAAAAAAAAAAAAAAAAAAAAAAAAGCAGCCTACATTCCCAATGTCCCATACATGCAAAGCCATCACGGGGAGGTTCTCGAGGCAGCTAACATCATCTTCATCATCCTCACCTGCTCAGCCAGCGCTGGGCAACTGAGCCCTGCAGCTGTACTTTGCACTTCCCCAGCAGCCCCCGTGCCAAGCAGCCCAAGCATCTTAGGAGGATTAATGCCACCGGGGCATGTTCCTGGAGCTGCAGAAATGGGGCAGCCTGAAGTGAGGTGACAGGTCCTGATGGTGGAGTCTCTGCAGCAAGGGCTGCTGCCACGCGGCACCGCCAACCCCTGCGGCTGGGGAAACTGAGGCACGGGCAGCAAAACGGGTGTGCTGTCCCGCTTCATGATGCTCTGCTGAGCCAGCACGGTCATCAAGTCCCACAGAGCCTCCAGCAAGCTCGACCCAGGAAAATAAGCAAACAGGTGGGAGTAAACACGAACCTAAACAAATCCACTTTTCCTTTCCACAGGGAGCTGCTGGCGTTCTGGGAGCAGCTGGAGGAGAGAGGGTTAAAGTGATCTATCCAGCTGGAGATCACAGGAGACCCCCCTTTGTCAATCTGGAGTGCTTGCCAGATATTGGGTTGAATAATTAAACAGCTACTTAACCCTCGGACAGCGTGGCTCCCGCTCCCCCCGCTCCTGACAGCCCCTACTTAGGTAGCTATGGCAACGTGTTGGGCGCCAGCCTGTTGACTGAAGAATATGGAAATCACAAGGATTTAATTTTGCTGTGGCACAAAAAGTTGTTTGATCTGAGGGTTGTGGCTTTTCTGCAGCTTTCAGCAAAGAATAATTTCTATATTCATATCTCCCATTCAGATGTCAGTTAGCAGCTCAAAAAAAAAATAAAAACATAAAAAAAAAAAAAAGGCAAACAGTTCTCAAAAAATCATCTTGGTTTTCTGGTCTGGATTAACGCTTGAGACGCTGATAGATGTGAGCTACCTTTGCTTCATCTTGACGTCAGGAGGGCTGGACATGAACCTTCCCCTGGTGCCCCTGAGGGATGCTCGTGATGCTCCCTGCTGGGGAGCAGCAAGAGGATGGGGCAGGGACACTGAGAAAGAGCCAAGGAGAGCAGCAAAAACCTCAGGGGATGGAAGGGAGCTCCAGGGGCACCCAGGAGGGCTGGAGTGGAGGAGGGGGCTAGGGGGGTCAGGGAGTCCAGGCAATGAACCTTGGACTGGAGAGCATCTGGCTCTGCAAAGCAAGGAGGCAAAGAAGCAAAGTGGGGGCATCCCTGCTCCAGCAGGCTTATCGCAAGGAGCCCGATACCCGGCTTTTTGCAGGACTGCTTTTTGGGGGCTGCTTGGGTTACAGCCACATGAGGAAGACCCAGAAAGAGGAGAACATACCTGGGCCAAACAGGAGTCCTGATAACAACAACTGCCTTGATAGCAGCGGAGTTACTGAAGGAAGAAAGGCAGCAATACGGCAGCAGCAGCAGTTTGCTAAGAGGCCAGTAGCACACAGCCAAAGGGACGGACTCAGACAGTCTTTGCAATTTTTGTTTTGTGTTTCTTGCATGTTCGAGGAGCGGAGGTTGAAGCAGACAGAAGAAGCTTGAATGCAGCATGCCGAAATTTGAAATGCATGGCATCAAAACCAGGCATGTGCACCAACGTGTGCCCGCTGGCAGCCTACTGAGGCCAACAAACCTCTGCCATCAATAGTGACAGGAGGTGGCCCTGGTGTGTGCATACAGCTACTGCTGACTCACGAGAAAGGAACTGGACATCTGTGGTCCTCAGAGGGCAGGATGGGCTCAGCAGGATGCTGGTACCACCTCCACAAGCCAAGCTTTGCCCATGGGGAGCCTGCTCCTCTGCCAGGACCACTCGGTGCTGGAGGGCAGAGCTGAGCCTTGCAGGAAGCTGCTGCTCTTAGTGGGACAGCAGCACATGGACGGCCCCTTCGGACATAGGATCCGGTGTGGTGGGGCCTGAAAGTGCTGCAGGCTTGCAGAAAAATCAGTCCTGGCACCGCAGCTTCTCACCAGTGGGACCAGTGGGCAGCAGCTGACTCTGCGAGCTGCCAAGGGAGCAAGAGGATATAGTTAATGGGAGAGCTAAAGCTCATTTTTCTCATCCCCGGTAAATCCACTCCTCAGTTAAAAGCTGTAACAGCTTGAACCAAAGAGCACAGGCTCTGCAGCTGCTGGCTGTGACAACTCGTGACCTCTGTGGATTGGCAAAGATGGAAGGCTCTTGTAACACACACCCCAGGAGGTTGCTCTGGCTCCTACGTGGGCTGAGTTCTCCACGTCTAGCCTTATGTTGGAGCTGAATTTTAAATGCTTAGTGTAAGAGATCCCTCGGGCATGCGGGGCTCCTCCGAGGTACTGCTGCAATGCAAGAAAATCACATGGCTTTTAAAAATACACTGCTGAAGTGACAGCTTTTGGCTGGAAGGAGGTTGGTTTGAAGGAGCACCCAAGTGTCTGTCCACCTCTGGTACTCCCTTCAGCTGCCCAGGCCCTAAATAAGTTGGCTGGACATCTCACAAGCATAGTTTTTTTTTTTGGAAAATTCAGACCTGGTTTGCCTGTTGGAAGCAAATGAGAGAAGAACAAGAACCCTCTTAGAAATAGCACTGCAAGTGGTACAAACTGGTACAAACCCAGGTAAGCAGAGCTCTGCAGAGGGTCTTGGTGGATGTGTCAGGGCTGGGGAGGAAGGTAGGACCTGAGTGCTGGTCAGATGCAGGCAGGGTGAACTGACAGCAGAGGTTTCTGGACAAACAGTCATTTTTAATGTCTGCATCAGCCATTTCATTCCCAGGGTGATGGAAGATCCTTAAGGCTCCCAGAGTCAGTTCTGGTCCATTGAACACATAAATCATCCTACATTTCAAATTGTCTGAATAAAGTATGCACAAATAGCCAGCTGGCCAGAGGACACTAATCCCATGCTGTAAAAGGTTTTCCCTTCTCAGCCATCTGCCTTTTTTGCTGTCCATAACTATCTGTCAGCTAAGAGCAGAATGGGTCAGGCTTGGTCATCGTCCATCCTGGAGATGAGAGCTGCAGGACAGAACCTCCCTGGCACCCGCACAAAAAACTCTCCCCTTTCTAGGAAGGCAGCGAGCCCGGGCCGTGGTGAATGTCCTTCTCATTTCCCCGTGTAACAGCTGGTGAGAGCACCTTCCTGGCACACGGCAGTGCCTGAAATGTGTCAGCTGCAAAAAAAAATAAAAAAAATAAAAGGCACTTCAGCAATTAAATACGAGCCAGACAGTTACCTGACCTTGAAATATCTGCAACGGTAGGGATCAGAAACCTTGGAACAAAGTCATGCAATCTTGAAAGCATTGACCAGGCGATTTGCTGATGGCCTCTAATTTGCTGGAACAGCTCCCGGCCAGTCCAGCCCAAAGCCCAGCTCCCCACGCGGGGCTGAGATAAGAGGGGGGCTGAGTGGCCCCGGAGGTAACTCCTCGAGCCCAACCTCCCCACCAGAGTCCCAACAAACCTGTGAGCAGAGGATGATAAATGTGCCCCATTGTGGGCTTGTTACATGTGCAGTTGCCAGCCAAAGTGACTCAAACGTAGAATGGCAATTTAGTGAAAATGCCAGCATTTTAAAGTGTTTTTATTTTTATTTTTTTAATTTCATTATGAGAAAAAAAGGTCAAAGTAGGGACAACTGAACAAATGGTATCAAAATGTCTACATAGATATGTTTAGAAGCATTGCTACAGAAATCCTAATATTTACAAATAAAAATCCCAATTCAAAAGTTTTATTTAGTATCAAGAAATGGGGAAAATAGGAAAAATCACAACTTTAATTTGTAATTAATTGCTGTTTCAGTGAATTCTCCTTCTCAGAACATTGTTTCAACCAGTATATTTCAAGTATTATAAAGAAGCAGCAACCAAAACCAACTTTTGTTGACCTTTTGACACCCAGAGCAGTTTAACTTCTTTATTGTAAGCAGATCAGGCTTCTCCTTAAAACAGTATTCAAGAACATTTTCTAAGAGAAATAAAATAAAATACTATTTCAGCAGAATTTTTCTACTGTGCTGACATATTTGTAAATACTGGCCTGTCCATGTCAGATGAATTTTGCCTTTCCAGTCTGTAAGTTTATTGTCCATTAATAATTACCAGTATCCATTTCATTCTGTAGGAATGAGGGGATTTAAGCGCTAATGTGTCAGTGTAAGCAGCACTTTGCTCTTTTCTTGAACTGGAGAATTTTTTTCTGTCTGTCCATGCCATACTAGCAAGGCAGGGTGGATGGATTAGAGCTTGGCAAAAATTCTGGCAGGCCGGGAGCTGCCTCACCTGTGAGCAGCCCCACACCAAGCTCAAGAAGCCTGAGAGCCTATGGGGCATCTCCTGTCTTCCATGCTTTTTGCTTCGAAGCACTCTTTGATTTTCTTCTCTCCAAACTAAGCCACCTCAGTTTAAGACTTTTCACATCTTCAGCCCTTTCTGCTGCTCATTGCTGGCCCCTTCCAAAATCCTTCATTTTAAGAGACACAGCATCTGAAATGCAATGCAGTATTTAAGCACAGTTCATGCTGTGGAATGACATTAAAATACCTTTGGTCGTGTTTTCTTTAAGGGTCGTTTGATTGTCAGGCTATCAGGTGGCAATATTGGTCTTAGCACGAGGAAACAGCCAGACCCGTGCAGCTGAGCGGGGATTATCGGGCAGGACCGCGGTGAGCATCGGGTGGGTTGCAAAGGCTGTGATTAGCCTTTGTTCCCAGGGCGGAAAAACTGCTTGGGAAATGGGCTCTGATTTTGAGCTGAGATTCCTGGAAGAAGGGATTGTCCCTGTGCCAAGACTCGTATCGATAGGGTAAATAAAGAAATGATACCAAAGCAGCCCCCGTGCTCCGTAAGAGAAAGGAGCTGCGAAGCCCCCGGTCTCTGCTGTGGCTCAACGGGGTGAAGCAGAGTGACAGCGCGAGATGAGATACCAGAGGAAAGGACCACCCAAATGAAAGCTCGCCTTTTAGTAGTCATCTAGCAGATACAGCTGTGAAATCTACATCCCTTTTAATAAGGTTTAACAGGTTTTGAACACCAAAAAAAAAAAAAGTCTTGGCGGCTTTGTAAGACTCTGCCTCATTACCTGCTATGGTCAGCATTTCGTATGGAGACATTTCTTAGCTCCTGGAGCGCACAGAGCAGCATTTTCTCTGGGTGACCAAAGCCACTGTGACCCCAATCACATGCAGAACTCCCTGCAGAAATGCATTGCCTTGCGTTGCAAGGGGCTTCATTTCACAGGTCATCAGACCGCTCCTTCCAGCTGTGAAACAGCTTCCTTCCGAGCTGTACCCTGGCACGAGAGCTGCAACCAGCCAGTGTTGCTTTCCTTGCAAAAAGACGACGAGCAGAAGGATTTGCTGTGCTCTGCTCTGTGGCAATAGCTCCCCAAGGCAAACTTTGCTGGCTAATCCTTGGAGCCTGTCAAAACCTCGCCGGAGCCAAGCCGTGCCGTGGTACAAGCCTCAGCCAGTCCCCAAAGGGTCTGTTGCTGCACAGGGAACAAGAGATCCTGTGACACAGATTAAATCGGGAGATCTGTGGGTTTTCATTCAACTCTAGCCTGAATTGTCCTTTTTACTATTTTTTTCCTAAGAGTACAGGGAAGGGAAACCCTGCCAGCTTTTTGAGAGGCTCCAAGCCCAGCTGTAATTAGCTGATAAGTTTCTTTATCTCAAGTGAAATGGCAGAAGTCTTTGGCTGCAGGTCCAGGAAGGGTCGCAGGGCATCCATTCCCCACGTCCCCCATTCATCGCTGTCACAGAAACCTCCCAGCGCCTTGACACGCTCAGAAAAACATGGTCATGTGCAAGGCCATCGCTGATGGTCAAGGTTCCTGCAATAGCAGGGAATTTGATGGGGAAAATTCCCAGTGACCCTGTTCAATAGCCCATCTGCGTGCTCCGGAGGAACCCAATAGTCCTCACCCTTCTGACCTGAGAGAAGTGATTAATGCACCCTAAATCTGACCATTCATTTAACACAGAGCATGGAATGATCTATCCACCAGGCATCCAGGAGATTTTAATACCACTAGGAACATAAATGCTTTGCTCAACATCCTGTTTCTATCTGAGGCCAATTTCCACTGTTTCAGAGGAAATAAAATTAAAAAAGAAGAATCTCAAAACCAGAAGCTAAATCATGCTAAAAGGGTCAGAAATAAATCCTTCCTTGCCCCTGCGGATGAGCAGTAGAATCCCAGAAGAATGGGATTAATATGATATAAAAGCAGTGCAAACAAATTTGAACAAGCAACTATTAAGCATCCTTTCAGGTCTCCTCTCCATCTTCAGGATACATCAGACAAGAGGATTTTATTAATCAGAAAATAATCTTTTTTTCTTTCCTTTTTTTTTTTTTTTTTTTCAAACTAAACTCTCTTCTGATTTGCATAACATTGATTAGGACAAAGAAAACAGAGTGAAATTGGCCTTTCCATGCAGAAATCCAGCCAGAGCTATGAATCTCACTCTTGTTACATCCCACCATACAAGCAGGTATACTCTGACCCCAGTCCAGCTGTGCACAAATATTTCAGTTCCCTCTTGCAGGTTAGATATGCAACGAGCATCACCTAAACAGGGCCCTGTCCCTCCATAACAGACCAGCTCAGAATTTCTCTCGCACCTCCCAAAATAAGTATTTTATGAAATTAAAGATATGCTCTTGGGATACAAACTAGAGGCAATTACCTCAAAATCTCAAAAATCCTGATTCTTTGTAACCTGGCATGCCTCCCACACCAACTCTTACAAAAACCCAGGGAAGCTCGGGCACCAGTTCCTGCCACCTCCCCTCAGGAAATGAGGATGGTTTGAGCCTTCATCCCCTCTCTTCCCATGAGACCACTGCCATGGCTTTATCTGTTACTGGCTTTATCCATCACTCAGGACCTGCAAATGCAGAGCTCAGATAGGTAAGAAATAAATGGATAAATATTGTTGTGCTCCCCCAGCCACCCAGGGCATGTTTTCAGAGTCCATGGGGCTGGTGCTCAGTGGGTCCTGCCTTAAGGTGTGATGGAGACTGACAGTATCATGTGTATTCTGTATCCATATACAGACCCATCCCTGTATATATATATATGAATACATATATATATATATGCATGTGAGTGTGTGCATATCCACGCATAGACATTTATAGGAAGTAACCAGCAATTACAAGAGAAAAGCCACAAGTTAATGTATGTAATCATGTCAAATCCCCAAAGCAATAAAGGGGAAACCGCCTCTGCTCGAGGTTTCTGCGTCGCAGAGCCAAGCAGCTCCCCATGCAGCCTCCAGCCTCCCCAAGAGGCCACCGTTCCCATGGCACAGCCTCCGCCAGCCTCCAGCCTCCCAGTCCCGCTCCTTCTGGTGCTACTGGGCACACCCCAGACCAGCCAGCCCTGACCCTCTACCACTGCTCGCTGGGCTCCCGTCTCCTTCCCAAACGGCTCCAGGAGGACACTGTGGCCAAAATATTTCCCTCCCACCCCTCCCTAAGCTCCTACCTCAGCCCCTGAAGAGCAGGGTAATAATATATATATATTTCTTTTTTTTTTTTTTTTTTTTAATGGGACATGAGCTACTTTCGGAAGCTGTAAGGCTGGAGCCTGAGGTTAGCAAGAGAGAGGAGAAAAAAACACACCTAATTATAAGTGTGCAAAAAAGAGTTCGCCTGTAGGAAATGCGAAGATTACATGCTGAAGGAATTGGCAAATAGCTGCAAGACGTGCAGTCTGAAGTGAATTATGCCTCAGCAGAGGGACTCCCCACTTGTGACTATTTTCATTTACAATCCTTATTGTCTTCCTTCCTGACAATCGTTCGGGGGACTCCACATCAGCCCTTGCTGGAGGAACAGCGGGGAAATTCCTGGCTGCAGAGCAGAGTGAGGGGGATGAGGGGATGGATGACAGGCTCAATCCTTCCCCTCCAGGTTAGGCAGAGCGAAAGGGGCCATCGGGTGCTGGAGCAGAAGGGAGCCCACGGCCACGGCTGCCTCCACACCACACAGGCTGGGCGCAGGGTCTGCAGGCACCCTGGGTGCAGCAAAACCCAACCTTCCAGGAGCATCACGGGGCTGCCAGCCCCACACCAACCACCTGGAGGTCAGGTTACATTTGGAGGTAATTGAAGCGGACCCCCACTAATTATGACTTGCTTTATCAAGGCAACAGAACCTCTTTGCTTGAACACATCTCAATTTGCTCTAGGACCAAGAGGCAAAATAGTTGCAATTAGACGTGGCTAATATTTTTATGCTCTCACAAATAAGAGCTTCTCTGCACCATCAGTCTATAAAACTTGTCTCAGAGCTACGCTGGAAAGAAAAGCTGCTCTTTCAGCTGAGAGCCTTTCCTGTTCACTTTACTGATTAATTTCTTCTTGTTTTCCTGGTCATTTCTCTGTCTTTGAGTAGAAAGGAAATAATTCAGCCTGCAGACATTGCAATGATGAGCAATGAAGGAAATGGCTAAACAGCTGGGTTTGTGTATGGTATTTTTATGACCTCTGTCTTGCTGGTATTCTCTCTCCATCAAATACTCATTATTGAATTCTGATGCCTTCCCTTCCATATGAAACTGCGATTATTAGCTCTGCCTGTGCATAAACCACAAATATGGCATGCTTCAGCGAGCAAGCAGTCTTAGAAAGCTCTGAAATTCTAATGCAAAATGTATGTAGTGATCCGAGCCCTCCCAAATACCAGTACATATTTAAATATGAACTTTCACCTTAACAATAGGTTCAACAGCAGCTGTGTAAGAGTAAAAGCACTGCAGGAAGCCCAGTTCTGAGCAGAAACAAGTGGCCGATTTCATTCAGCCTGATCTGGAGGTGGGAGTCCATCTTCCCATAGCCAGGTAGTGCCCAAGTTCCTCCAGCTGGCAGTGGCCAGGGCAATCTGAACCAGCAAGGCCACAGCCTAAATTAATTTATCCCATGGATTTACCCCATCAGCCACAGAAGAAAATCCTCGACCTTGGGCACTGCTGATGCAGAACTGCAGCTTTCCAGCTCATTGGGGTGTTTTGGCCTTATCTAAATGCTCCACTGCTCTTTTTAACAGCCGCATGACAAATCCCAGCCCTAGATGGCTGACCCTGAACGTTGCATTGCTGGCTTACACATCAGGCACAAGTCAGGTGTTTAGACTAAGGTGCTGCAGCCCCAGAGCTGTTTCTGCCCTGGAGCAGAACACATCTGCTCTGCTGTGAGCTACAATTTAATGAAAGGTTGGCTCTGGGGGCAGGAAACCACACGCCAGAAGCCACTGATGACAACTCCAATACCCCCAGTGACAGCAAGGACAGACCCATCTGCTGGATGGAGGGTTCTGCTGCCAGCCTCACACAACAAACCATGTGCTGTTATCACTGAAGGATGGAGAACAAGGTCAGGAGGACCCAAAGATATCATCCCATCTGTCCTCCTACCTGGGCCAGAGCAGCAGCTCCCAGGCAGCCCCTGGCAGCCGTGGGTCCTGCTGGGTCTCAGTGAGCTTCCACGACCACAACTCCACTTCTGGGCAACCTCTCCCAGAGCTTAACTCCTTCCTGTTAGGGTGTTCTTTCTGACTTGACTCCCTTACTGCAGTTTAACCCATCACTTCTGGACCTCTCTCCAGTGGGTGTGGATGGAAGGGCTGTTCCCCTCTGCAGCATCTCTTGTACACTGGAAGACTTAGTAACATAAAGGAGTGAACTCTTTTGGGCTTTAAAAGGGGAATAACTTAATACTAACTATTATCATTGGCTGGGGATTCATCCTTTCCTTAGCACTCACCCCCTTCAAGTGTCTCCCAGGGATATTTTCAAATGCTAAGAAGCTGCTGAGCAGGCAGAGCCAGACCTTGGGGCACTCACTCCTCCTCACCCGCACAGCAAACGCTCCACGTGCTGCAGTCTTCAGTTTGCAGGTCCCCTCTGCATTTGTTTGTCACTTTATTTATAGAGCTACAGAACATAAGCCCTGCAGAGGTGTTATTCTTTGCAAAGAAGCTGGTTTCTGCTCAGTGGCAGTGTCCTCTGCGTGTCCCACTCGGGTCACAGGCCGTGGGCTCACATACCAGCGAGGACAAGGAGGGTTTGTGCAGCCAGCAGCTCTGCTCCTGCCCACGAGCCAGCACAGCAAAGTCAAGTGTTGTGGGCTCCTGCGAGCACAGAGCCGGAGATGTTGAGACATTTGGCCTCATTCTTTGCAAGCCAAATGTGCCTTGATAAATCAGAGCCAACTTCGTGTTGGGGACGTGCGGGGACCATAGAGTTTGTGTTTGTTTAATTAATGTATCTGGTTTTGCTCCACTTTGGCTCTTTGTTTTTACTTATCAGAATACGAAATAAGACTAGAGCTTCCCCAGGACCCTAGAAGAAATAAGGAGTGTGTATTTTCCAGGAGAGGGAATATCTGCAGACCATCAGCCTATCTGCAGGCTGAACAAACCTCTACAGCCCGGAGGGCAGGCAGGATAAGGTCAGAGACTCGTAGGAAAGGGAGAAGACCTTTCATAAATAATAGTCCTGCCCCTGCCATGGTTCTGGTCTTTTCTGACCCATGCAGACCTTAAAGGCTCCTGCTGCCTGCAGCCTACCTTAAGGCCAGTTTTTGCTGGGGGCTGAATTTAATCCTGTACATGTTTCCATGTACTGGGGTGGGTCAGCAGGAGCAAGGCTGATGGGGTGTCCCTAATGCATGCAGAATAGCAGCCTCCGCCTTGCTTGTCCCCTTCCTAGCCTGTTCTACACCTCACTGTGTCATGAGACACAGGCACCCACGAAGACAGGACTCCAAACACTGCACAGATGGCAAATTTCAGAGGTCTGACCCTGCATGCAAAGAGAGGACAACTTTTGGTTACACTTTCAAAACCAGCTGCAGCATTTGTCACCAACTTTCAACTTGCTCCATCTGGGCCCTTTATGCAGAGCTTGGGAAGCTCCTTGTAACTTTGCTGGAGTTGGGAAGACCCTTGGAAATCCCTCTGAGGGATACACAGGTCCCCTAAGGACAAAGATCATGGCCAGACCTGCTTGGGGAGGAGAATATTTCCCCATACCGTGTTTCCTAACAAGGCAGGGACAGCCACCATCCACACCTTGGAGCTTAATAAAAGCCAGTGCCTTCACCGGGGCTGGTGAGCAGGAGAGGTGGAAATCCCCATCTCCCTCCCTCTCCTCTGCCACCTCCCTTTCCACACCCTGGGCATTGCACCATTAACACTGGAGGAACAAGGAGATGTTCCCGTCCCAGGGAAGGATTCACCTCCAGAAAACAGAAGGATTTGCCCCCTCCAGGAAAGGCAGCAGAGGCTGGGGAGCAGAGGGCACTGCCCCCCTGCTGCAAGGCTGCGTCCCTCCCTGCATTCCCATCTGCAGTGGCTCCCAGCTCTGCCGGCTCAGGCTGTGCTTGTCACCCATCTCTTTGTCAATGCAAGTTTTGGCGAGGCAGCTTCTCCCTTGACAGCTCTGAAAGAAAGGCGGGGGTGTCAATGGGAAGTTTTCAAAGACTTCCTTGATGTCTTTAGGTTTCTACCAGTCAAAACCCAACCCCAAACCAACACTACAAAACAAACCGCCCCCCCAAATTAACAGCTTTATCAATCTCAGAGCAGAATTGTGCCAGAACAAGGACGGAGAGCACTTGCCAAATTATTTGTTGTCATTAAAGTAAATTAGGTATCAAGTTATAAAACAATAGTGTGGTGACAGAAAGCTGGAAAGCAAGAGCAGCCCTAATCAGAGGCAAACATGCTGCGTGTTCTGGAGCTGAGAGCACGGCGCTGTGAAAGGATCCTCATCCGGTGCGGGCGATGCGGATCTGCAATCCATCTGCAGCCCCGACGGCTGGGAAATTAACTCACAGGGACTAATTACCCCAGAAATGGGAAGAGAAAAAAAAAAAAAAAAAAAGCCTCACGCTGTTTTCTCAGCACATCTCAAAGCACTGTGAGGAGAGTCGTGATTTCAGCGCTCATCCCCTCATGCCTGAGCCCCCCCCCCGAGCAGTGAAAGCTGCTGTGGACCATCAGGAGGTGGCCAGGCTGACGGTGAGGATGATGAAGTATCGCTGCCATCTGCCTCGCAAACATTTATCAGTGTGAGACTGCAACTGTTTGAGGGCCGGGCTGCACAGCACGATGTGCGGAGGATGTCCAAAGGGAGCGGTGAGGAGGAGGATGCGCAGTGAGCCCTGAAGCCTCGTGCACCTTCCAGCCCCGAGACGGGGACCACAAACCTCTCTGGACAGACAGCTTCCCCTGTGGGTCAGGAGGTCTGGGGGGGCCCAGGCGGCCCCGCAGTGCTCCCTGGCACCATCCCGTCCCCCGGCCCCGCGGCCGGGCAGCTGGCGCACGGCGTGTTGTGCAGACGGATTAGCAGTGGCGCGCATACAGCTGTGCTGATCCGACACACACAGGGGCTGCATTCGCGCCGGGCCGGCCTGGCAGATTCCCTGGGAAGGGCTGGTGGAAAGGACACCCACAGTTGCTGCCCGAGTGCTCGTCTCTCTCCACCGGCACTAATTCCCGCAGTAATCCCCCTCCACAACAGGCGCAGTGTTGGGGGCCGGGTGGCCCCTTGCCTCCCCGGCTGACCCCACAGCTCGGACCCACGCCAGCGCGCGCTGCCCCGCTCCACAACTGGATGATGTCCCCGGGGAGGGGACGACGGGCGACGGGGGCTGCCGGGGCAGGTGGCCCCACCAGCTGCCACTTCTCCATTTCCCATTGATTCGGCAACAGCCCTCGGTTATGGCAGGAAAGCGGGAGAGGCAGAGCAGGCAGAGGACAGGGGAGGTGGTTTCATCGGTGATGTGCAGCCTGTGTGCCACCCCGCCTGTTGCAGGGGATGCTTTGGTGTCTTTTCCTGCAGAGCCCGGTCGAAATCCTGCAGAGGATGCAGAAAGACAGTGGCGTGTCCCTTGTGTTTCTCTGCCAGGATCTGTTAGTTCAGACCTGGGCTCCAGGAGCCAGCCGGTGTCTGAGCATCTTCCTGCAGCCCTGAAGTCTGTCTGTGTCCCATCTCATGGATACCAATCTACGTATTTTATTTTGAGGTGCCTTTGCAGGAAACACAGCAACAATTTTTGCCCAGCTTTCTTATTAGAAGTATCCCCAGACCTGCCAACAGCTTTTGTGCCCTGCCCTTAGTGCCCACAGGCATTTATCACACGATACATCACTCTCCACAAATGTGCAGCTGAGGGCTACCTTCAAAAGAATGGCCAAAATATCATCCCCGATCCAGGTTCAATATTAGCTGAGGAGGTAGGGACTGGGCCAGCCACAAAACCTGCAGGAAAGCAAAATCTTGCCTTCCAGCATCCCCAAACAGCTGCTGCTCTGTTGAACCAAGAAGTTCCAAACCACGCAGGGAGTTGGGGCGCTGCCATCTTCAGCCACCAAAACACCTTAAAAGAGTCTGATCTGCAGAGGCAGAAACTTCCTGGAAAATGCAGATTTTTGGTGAAGAATGAACAAACTAGAGACACACGGTTCTCCTGGTCATGGGGGGATCTCTGTGCTGCTGAAACAGCTCTTCTCTAGGCTGAGTCTTTTCTCTCAAAAACATACACATTCTTACATGGCGAGTAGACTAGAAAAGAGGGCAGTGAATTCTAATATACACACTTTGAAAGAGTAACTGTCAGATAATGGCAAATTCCCCTCTGATTTATCAGCTGCATCCCTTTTATATGGAGACCAAAAGCTTGTAAGGGTCCCCCCTACCAGGCAATACCTCTGGAGGGTGTGAAACCAGATCAGACTTTACAGTGCAAATGAGGCCTCAGAATGGATGGATACCTCAGTAAATTTTTCAATTTCTTTTTATTATCAAGAACATATCAGTCTTAATTTAGAGCTATTTTCATTTATTTTTTTTCCCCAGCAAAATATTAATGTTGGATTGTAGCTTTCCCCTCCAAAATCTCTTCTGCATCTTTTCTGCAAATTTCCCACATCCTCTGAAAACAAGAACAAGGAAATGAAAATGGCTCAATCTGGCCAGACAAGTTTCACCGCCTGAGCTAAGTAAACTTAAAAACTGGTTAAACAATATCCTTTTGGCTAAGCTGGGTTTCTGTAGATCCCAGCACAGGCTCCACACACTCCCTGTTCAATGCACTGTCCTTACTCCAGCCGGAACTCTGCTTGCACCCTGTGGTACCAGCGACGCCCGATTTTCAACCTGCTTTCTTTCCTTTGTGACACTGTAATACAATCTTGTTGAAGTCTTCTCTTTAAATTAGTTTTTCATACTAGAGCAAACAAGAAAGAGAATAGAGGGAAAGTCATTAGACAGGATATAACAATAGCTCTGGTTGGTAATTAATTAATAAATAGAAATGGAAAGTACCTTGATTAAGGAAAAAAAAAAAAAAAAGCAGTTCTAGGGAATTGAATTTCCTTTGCAGTCTGTTAGTGAGTCACCTGCTGACCGCTTGGGTTTACTTCATCAGGGACTGGAGGGCAAGCCTTGGTGAGACACCACGAGTACAAAGCACTTGCAGTGACCTGTTGGTGAGATTCTTCAGGGAGGCTGCTGCTGCACTGACATGATTTGGGAAGGGTTGAAGGACCAGCCAGGTTATCTGTCCTGCTGTGCAACCAACAGCTTTAGATACTGGACCTCCTGTGATGGCACCTCCCCACCTTTAGCACCAGATGGCAGGCTGACATCCCACCAGCTTCCACAGCTGCAGAAAGGGGACATGGGGGTGACAGGGGACAGGGGGTGATGCTCCTGCACAGGCACTGAGCTCTAGCCCAGCCGAGCTCAGCCCCCAGCTGGGAGATGTCTCTGCTTCCCTGAACTCCAGCCTGCCTTGACTTTGATGCTTTCCCACACCTCTGTTCCTAACCATACAGACAGACATCCTTCTCCTCCTGCTAGAGACCCCCTTTCAGCATAACCCAACTTCTGTAGAAGAGTTCTTTGAGTTCACAGAGATCTTTGAAAGGAACCCGGGTTAGGAACATCCAAGCCACTTAGCACCTTCAAGTAATGATCTAGAGTCATGGTTGGGGGAAAAGGTGGGAAAATGCTGTCTGTCTGCAGAGAAAATCTCAGCATTTGGGAGCTTTTTAAAGTGTTTTGTGTGTTAGCTGTTTGTTGTTTTTTTTCTCTCCTTTCCTCAATGAATTTCTGTGGAATGCTCACTGGAGACAGGAATGTTGGTTTCCCTGCTGCCCTTCCCAAGAGTGCAATGACATTTGGATAAATTACACATTCAGTACTTTTTTTAGATCTTTTTCTAGCTGGGTTTTGCTTGGAGTTGGCCAGCAGTTTGGGCTAAAAGCAAGATACAACCCCTCTTCTGCAGGGGTTACTCAATTATAGCAATCAGTACACCAAGGATTCAAAACATTAAATGTTGACTAAATGGAAAACAGTAAAAAGGGTAAAGAATGTTTGCTTCTTCTTTGCCCTTGTGAGTCTTATGGTGTTTAAAGTCACCAGACCAAGAGCCCTGGAGAGGTATGATTTCTAATTTTCTACAAAATCACATCACAGAAGATTTCCCTATCAATTTGCTTCCACCCTGAGCAGAAGTGCTCAGCTTTTATGACCCATGCCCTTTAGGAACCTCAGTGTCAAGAGCTTCAGGTCTTTTGTCTGCTGTTTCTCCCTCTGTGCAGCCTCTCTTATGTTGTCTGTCTAGGCAGAGAGGGGCAGACACTTCAGAGATGTGTGTGCTACCCATACCACCATCCCAAGCTCAGCCTCGGGAAGACAAGATGAAGCAATAGAAGGCATCCTTTGTGATGCCCTATTGTAGCACAGCTGAAAAATTGTCCAGTGCATGGCTTCTTTCCTGATGCTGGGTCTTGTTTTGGTGTATTTGGACTATTCACATCTATTCATGATTATTTCTCATTCAGGTCACCTGAACTACTGTAAGACAAGGTTTCAGTGGATCAGTCCAGACCCAGCTTTGCATTAGTGATCAGTGCTAGCTCTGTAGCCTGGCACAAGCTGGTCCCAAGACCAGAAATGGGAGTTGGGGTTTGGATGTGGGTTCAGTTCTCATGCCTGCAGATGGAGAGCCACTGCCCTCTGCCCAGGCTTTGGGGTCACAGGAAGAGGTGGTGGGATGGAGCTGCTCTTCCCTGCAGGCAGGAGCACTCATCCAGGCTCCCCTCCAGGAGCGCATGGGAACAAGAGGGACCGATGCACCTGCCCTCTTGGATCTGATTAAGCCCAACGTTTGTTTTCCCATCCAAATCTCACTGGAAACTGTAAAATCACCAGGTTCTGCAGAATGGGGTAGGAAAGCACTGAGCGAGGAGGGGGGTGGGGGGTTGTCATCTCTGGTGCCTCCTACTTCCAAGGGAGTTTGCTTTAAACTCTTTCCAGCATAATCCCCCAAACTATGTGATCTTTGTCCCAGAGGAGCTATGCTGTTTCTATGGAGTCCCAAAGATACTATCCATTTTCCCTTTGATTTAATTTCAGTAGTTTCAAGAGCAAAATAGCGAAGAAAGAATACAAATACTTGTTAGAAAAACGCCTTGGAGGTTGCACAAGTGGGGAGAAAGGTGCACCTAACAATAGGTCTTGACTTTGCAATTCTCTACGCTTCCCACCCCACCGGGCTCATGTCAAAGGCTGAAGATTAGCACCCGCCGCGCGCTCTGCTCGCATACAAGGCCTCCCCCAACTCGTGGCAATAAAAGCTCAGCCTCAAATCAAAAGCTAAGCTTGCTGAGACTTCAAAATAGCTCGCAGCCCGGGCGCTCAGCCCAAAGGCAGCTCAGCCTTGTGTACAGGTGTGAGAGCCTGCGCCTATTGCCAGGATAAACCTCACGGAGCCTTGCGGGCAGCTGTCCGAGGGCAGCGTGAAGCCATCAGCAATGCACGACGTGTCACTGCATCAGGTTCAAGCCCTGGGATCTTCCTGCTCCTGCCTTGACCTCTCCCAGAGATGGCCACAAGTACCTGGCTCTCTGCTGACACTCAAGGAGCTTCCAGCTGAGGATCTAGAAGCGATCTGCAAGCCCTGAAGTTTATTATCTCAGCCCTTCCACTGGACAGGAAATAATTTACTGCATTTTACATGCAGGGAAACTGAAGCAGGGAGGCTCTGAAGGGAGCTGTGGGACTTCGTGAGGAAAAGAGGGTTAAGTTTTTTACTGGCAATTTTGAAAAAGCTAAGGAAAAAATCATTTGTGGCTGGATCAAAACCAGGCATTTTTTTTTAATCTTTTGGCAAATCACAAACTGAAAGAAAAAGTAGAATGGGTCATATAAAATGTTACATTTCAATCAAATTGAAACCATTCCCTTCATTGATTTCTTGAAAATGTCTTGGAACCATTTATGCAATTAAAGGAAAGCTTGAAACAAGAAATGAAATGGTACATTTCGAAAAATGTCAAAACAAGACCTTTGAGTGCTTTTGCAGAATTATCTCTTTGCTTTTTCTAAAGCTAATCATTGGGCAAAATGATCAGAAATTCATTACACATTTCACAGTGATGGAATTTACATTTTCCATCAAAAAAAAAAAAAGAAAAAAAAAAAGAAAAAAAGAAAAAAAGAAAAAAAAAAAAAAAACACAAAAGCCTACAGAGCTTCAGGAAAAGAAAACAAATTTCCCTCCTGATGCAGCCAGTCCAATGGGAACGCTGGAGCAGACCCTGAGCCCCAGAAGTCCCCGTATCATTGACATCTCCTCAGATCCTCCCAGTAGGCTGCCATTGGATTTCATCCTCCTCTTCCTCATTTTGTCAGTCTCTAAAAGCAAAAACATAAAAGTTTCCCCATTTGTAAAGCATTTTTCACAACGATGAAAAGTATGATGCAATGCTAAATATGTTTGGTGTAATAATCTTCTGTTCACTAAATAATCACTCACAGAGTAATGGATAGATAACAGATATTACAGAACATGAAAAAAATAAAAATAAATCTCTCCCATGGCAGGACCCTGCTCTCCACGGGTGCCCCTGTTCCTGCTCCAGCTCAGTCCCCTGTCGAGAGCTGGGGACTGAAATCCCACAGGGATGATGGCCTGATCTTGCAACCCTGACATGAAGGAAATTATTCTCATTAACTTTAATAGAACCCTCAACAGGAGCAAACTGCCCTTACACAATCAAGTCTTCCTCACACAGAAGGAAATGCACACCATCCCTCTGCTTATGGCTTCTCCCAGTTTCGCCACTTCGTGCTTTGCAAACCCATGGTTTGTTTAAGGGCTCAATTATATTTTAATTACCAAGATTCATCTGTACCAACAGTTCTGTCATTTCAAGGCCATACTAAAGAATGGAGCTCACTTTTTTGCTGCATTTAAATCTGCAAAATCATTTTCTAGGTTCCATGGATGATTGAATTTTGCACTACTGGGACAGGAGAAAAACTGAATCTGAGATACCAGAGGGTTGTTTTGTTGTTGTTGTTGTTGTTTTTCTTTTTTCTTTTTTCTTTTTCTTTTTTCACCTGACTGCAAAACCAGCAGCACGAAACAAGACCACGGGGTGGCAATTAAAGTAATTACCAAAAAATTAGATCCCTCCCCCTTTTTCCCTCACATAATGGCAGGTCATTAAAGTTAATAGCCAGGATCGCATTTGTACATGTCAGCAAAAAGTCATTGCAGCATCTTTCATCTCCGCTACTGCATGCAGCTTTCCTGCCATTCCTTCAGTCTCCGAGGGAGCAGCACGGTATGTCAGCTTCTGGGTTTGGGTTTTCTTCATTTTGCACCTGCTTCTGGGACTCGTCAACAAAGGCTTTGTGGTGTTAAAACTGGTCTTTTGGGATAGGAAAGCTTTCAAGTCCTCTAAAGATTTCTAGGTCAGGGAGGAATTTTTGTTAGATGTAGCCCCAGAGACGACTCCATCTGGAGCCAGAGGTGGGTATTTGGTGGAGCAAGGGGAAAACCTGAGCTGCCTTTGATGGTGGCATCTCCACCCCGAGGGGGCAGGTTCCATCCCCATGCCGCAGCTGCCATGCGTCGAGCTAGGAGTGCCTCTGCACGGGGATGGATTCAGTCCAGAGCATCTCAACACCTTGACTTCCCACCAGAACAACACACCTATCCTTGAAAAGGTCCTGTGGGGTTTCACAAAAATGAGAGACCAGCCGTTCACCCTTAAAAAGGATCCTACCAATGCACGGCTTTTGGATAATGGATCCAAGCACAGCCCATGGGTACAGCACCTACTGCCTTATATTAATATAGATAAAGGTCCGTTCTGGGCACAGACAGGTATCTTCACCATAAAAAGCGTGTGTATTGCAGTTGGGCTTGTTGAAACAGTCTTTCTCCTGCTCTTCTCTCCAAGGACAAAGTTTGCCTGTCTTCTCAGCTGGCATTTGTGCCTCTTCAGAGCAGGGAGGAAGATAGAGGCAACAGGGAATGATAATAAGTAACAAAGGAAAACTAACACATGCAGTGAACATGCAGAAAGATTACCAATTTTATAGCAGCAAATGATACTAATAAATACGTGGCTCGGGGGAACCTGGCATCACAAGGGAAGTCCCAGGCTCCAAGCCACCAGCTGCTCTGTCTGCTCTGGTATCAGAGCACGACCCAAACAAACAGGATCTCTATTTTACATCTGATCCCGGAGAGACGGAGAGTGTCTGTGTTTGCTGAACTCTTCAGCGGGCCTCTCCCGACGGCTGAGCATGCCAGAGGCTGTTGAATGATGCGGGCTTGATGTGATCCTAGGAGAAAATTTCATTTCCCCATTTTTACGCTGGAAGGTCTCTGAACTATCCCAGCTGTTCGGGAGCAGTGAGGGTCTTTGGGAATGATGCACCTCAGCCACACTGCTTTTCCTCCCCACAGATCAAAACTAGCAATGACAGGACAGTGTGAGGCGTTCCTGAAGGAGAAGGGAAGAGGATCCTGCTATCGTGCTTTTGGGGAGAAATATGCTGAGATGTGCACTGGGGGCTGGAGCTGCTGTCTCCCTCCCACCACCTTCATGCCAAGGCTGTGCTTCCCAATGGTTCTCACTTCCCAACATGGATTTGGGGAGCCCCTTTGCAGGTATGGACCCTTTCCTTCACCAGGGAAATGGTCTCATGGCTTCACCAGCATCCTTGTCTTCACCTGGCTTTGCCCCCTGTTCCAAGCCCCAGAAAGGATGATGGTTTGGAGCCCAACATGACTGGTTGTGGGTAGTCATCATGGAGGGTCACTGAACACCCCCCAGGCTACTGAAAAGCTTCGCTTGCACCGACCCAGAGAGGGGCAGGGGACCAAATCTCGATTTGTCTTTTATCTCCTCTTCACACCTTGCCGAACGGAGCATGTCTTTCACAGCCAGGACTGCCGTGGAGCTTCCAGCCTTCTGCAAGTCTGTTTTGTGGCTTCTAGTGGCCCTAAAAATTGCAATTAATATGTGGTGGAAATTCCCTAGCCTTGCCCATGCTCTCCCTGTGCAAGTCGCAGTACCTCCCATATCATTAGTCCTCCTTCGGCAAACTGCTATTGTGCATTTGATACTTTTATCTTTTAACAGTTTTCCTTTACATTTTTCATCTGCTAAATTGCATTTTTGTGGGCTTCTCTCTCTCTCTTTATTTTAGTTTATGTTATTTCTTTCCCCGGTGTAACCGTACTCTTAGGAAGATTTTAATTACCTTCCTTTAAAGCCAAATGACAAGTAGAGCATGTCATCTGTAGCTAAAGTATCACTTGAAAATGCAAAAGCCCCGGCTTTATCAGGCTTAAAAGCTTTCCTGGAATATGTTCAAAAACTGCTGACTGGGCAAGATTAAACATCGCAATGTTAAGTAAAAGATCTCTGCATGTGGTATTCCTTTATTCCCCCGTGCGATCGAGTTAAACGGCAATGCAGCCTTCAGGCCTTCTTCTAAAATATTATTAGTCTTTCTTTTTTCTTCTCCTTTGTGCGACAGGGAGAGGGGTGGGCTCTTTGGGGGTGAGAATCTCAAAACAACCGTACCCAAAAGCAGAGGGGAGCCGCAGCCATGCCGCCATCAGAGGAGATCGGGTGTTTCTGGAGCCAAGCAGGGACAACAGAGGGCACCTGAGGAGCATCCCCATGCCACCTGTGCCTGGTGCTCGCCATCCCTGGCGCTCACCACCCCAAGCAATCCCCTCTTGTGAGCAGGGGTGGCCCCACGGCGCAGCAAGTCTCCGATGGGAAGCTGGAGGCCTGGAGGCTTTGGGGCACGGGGGGGCTCTGGATTTATGGTACCAGGTTTTTCCCTCCCTGATGAGGGAGTGAGATGATCCCTCTCTGCTGGCCAAGTGCTTGGAAAGGAGAACTCTGGGATGTGGAGGGAAAACACTTAGGGCTTAAAAGGCACGTTGGACTTCCAGGTCTGTCCAGATTGTCTCTGAAGAAATCCTCCGAGAGCTTGGATTACTCATTTTTAATACGAACAGGAACCACCTGCCTGCAATCACACACATAAACTGTTGGTTACATCTCAATGGAAGAGCAGCTCGAATGCTTTTTACTGTAATGCTTAACCCACTGTGCATTTTGGAGCTTTTTCTTCTTTTAATTGAAAACACACTTTTCAGCTGTGCGACGTGCTCGCCTTTATCTCCCCCCCCCGTCTCCCCAAGACGCAGGAACAAATCCAGACCCTTGCAGAGGGCTCTCCTTGGTTTGAGGTTGGGGGTTTGGGGTGATGAAGGGCATGGCAGGGCTCAGTGTGCCATCACCACACCAGGGCTGAGCTCACCCACGGCTCTGCTGCCCCACAGCCTACGGCCTCTCGGCACAACCACTGAGCTCCTTCTCCCCTTTTCCGCCTTTGAGACCCAGATTGGGGTCTTGAATAAGGACTCCCAGAAAGATTTCTATTTTTCTTTCTGCAGATTCATTGAACCCTATTAACTCTCCCCACTAAATACAACTAGGACTTCTACATTTTTACTCTAATTTCTGGACAAACAGGCCACACAGTGCTTGTCTCCCAGATTTTAACCAGCTGGGAAAATAGAGCTCTCATTTTCGTGCCAAGCATCTAACATTGGGGTGTTTTGTTGTTGTTCCCTTTTTTTTGTTGTTTTTGTTTTCCCAACCAGGAAAATGCAACAGTTTTTCATCCTTGACCTGTGTGTGTGTAGCTGCGGTGTTTTAGCAGCTAGAATCACCTTTTGTCCTGTGGGGTTTCCATAGGGACTGAGCATTCCCTTCAATAAAGGGCTCCGAGTGAATGTAGCCTTCTCAGGGATATCACACAACCAGGCCTGCAAAAGCCTTTTATTAGGACATTCACCTCTGATGGGATAATTTTACCTATCAGATCACATAATCTCTTCCCCTGATGCTGAGCCAGGAAATGAAAAAAGACCAGTGGGGAGATTTTTGACTCCTGAGCCAGGTTCTGCTGTGATGACAGCCTCGATTACTTGGTCACAGTCTTCTCAAAAGACGAGTACATCGAGCAAAGCCTGAAATTACAATGCTCAACCAGACAATAGGTGGGGCAAGAAAGAGAGCAGCGACCAGACACTTTTAGATCAAATTATCAGCAGATCATGCCATTTAGTCTATTCATAAATACCTTAGCGGGTTAGTTAGCTCGCGGAGTTCACCAGGCTGGAAATTAAGGTATCTTCTGTTGCTCAATTTTTGTCCGCTGTAGTAATGTTTGGTGCAAACACAGGTGATTGAAAAAACACAGAGGTTAAGAGGATTTCGGAAAAGAGGATGCAGATTAGCACACAAGTAAGCTGAAACGTAAGCCTTCCTCTGCTCTGACTTGTTACCGCATATCCTCTTTCGCTGGGTCTAGGAGCAGTAACATAATCACGGCAAAGCGAAGGGCTGCACAGACCGCTGGAAGGTAATTAAAAAATACCTGGTTGCAAGAATAAACTATTGCCAGCCCGGAGGAATGGAGCCGGGGTTTCTGCTGCACACTTTGGGTACAAATCATCGTCCCCATGAAAACAGAGCTACTGCCATGGTGAGGAGCAGATCCCAGCCGCCCCACAGCAGGATCTGTTTTGCTGCTGTCCCTTCTGAGCAGCCAGAGACCTTCAGCAGGCAGAAGCTGGCAGTGGAGTTGCAGCCCTGCTTCACTATCTCCCCCCCACACACATAGCTTTCAGTAAAATTCAGTCTGAACCTCTGCACTGAAATTTAAGCCGCCTCTTCTCCATCGTGCATGTGGAGAACTGATCATTCCCTCTCTCTTTTGCAGCAGTTTTTGAAGATTGCTCTCATCTGCTTTTCCAGTTTTCTCTTCCTGAGGCCAAACCATTATCCCTGCACCCTTTCTTTCATCAGGCCATTGATTCAGCTGGTGGCCTGCCATTATCTTCAGACTCTTTTGTGAAGGACCACCGCCTGTCCAGTCGCTCTGCATCCTTGCCATTTACCCACAGGTTCACCTCGCACTTGTTCACCTGCAAATCTATTAAATGTACACTGAGCTAGGGCATCCTGATAGTTGATCAGAAGATTGAATAGCATCACACCTTGGGCAGGTTTCTTGAGCCCACAGGATCCAGTTTTCTTCTATAGGTGAGGCACAACTGACTTCTTTCCCCAGGTTCCCTGTTTCACACCCACTCTAACACAGAGTAGCTTTGCCATGCCAGATAGCAAAGTCTTGTACACCCACGAACAACTGAAATTAAGTCCAATGTAAGTAATCTGCTTCATGCTGGCACTTCTGTCACTGCACCTGAACAATTCGCCTTTTGAAAGATAAAGCATTTCCCTTCCAGAATGTCATTGTTTTGCTGAAAATCAGTGGCTCATACTAAAATGTCACCATTGTTCTTCCAAAATAACTCCTATGCTTGTATAGCATATCAGCTGAAACCTCTGAGCTGCTTGTCAAAACACCGGCTGTGTTCCCTCCAGCCCCTCCAAAAGAGCCGGGTCCTGTGTTTCCATTTTTCACTATAAACACAAATTGGCAATGGTCTTTTTAGCAATGTTGTGGCATTCACATTCTGGTTTCAGGGTTTGTTTGAGTCTGAAGGCACAGCAGTTGGGAAAAGGTCCTATTAGATGTAAGCAAATGTGCCAGGACGGGGTGGCCAGCCCTCCTTGATATAAGGTTCAATGCAAAACCTCCAGCATGGCAAGAGTCACGAGCTGCACGTCACGTAGAGCAAAACCCTGAGGGGGGAAGAGCTCGGGCAGCAGAGGACTAAAGGCTGGGGGAGCAGAAAGGGGAACTATAAAGAATACATCCCCGATGGAAGCCAGCTCATTGACCCTGGGTGAGGTCTGGGTCACCCCCTGAGCTCAGAGGTGTTGCTGCAAACTGACAGGAGTGCCAAGCGGTCAGAGTTGTTGGTTTATAGCTTGTGCATGGTGGAGGAAAGCCCTCTCCCTCACGGAAAAACTCCTTTTATAGGAATCTGAGAGGTGGAAGACAGAGACTGTCTTTGTGCTTACTTATTGATGATAATTTCTGGGAATTCCGCCTTTCCCTTGCCCTTCAGTGTTTTCCCTACAAGTTCACTTTTCATTTATTATGGGGAAGCAAGGCAAGGCAGAGGCATGCAGGTCACCTCCTAGGGTATTTTCTAACCAGAGCAGGAAGTTGCAGCTGGGTTGGTAACAAAGTCATCTTCCCTTTGATTTCCCCCCTGAGTCATTCCCTGCAGCCTCAGCTTGCTGCTGCAGTGTTGATCTGCCGTTTCACCTCCACTGCGAGTCTTCCTCCAGGATATTCCTACATGAAAGAGAAGGAAAACCCACACGGGACATTATTCTCTCAAAGCCAGACAAGGCCATTATGATCATCAAGTCTGACTTCACACGTAATACAGGACATACCTTTCTACACGGAGCTTGTAGCTCCTCTGTGAGCCATAGCAGATCTTTGCAAAAAACTCCTGGGGTTAAAGTCTTCAAGCGATGGAGAATCTACAGCACACCTCTGTAATTCTCTGCTTGCTCCTACTGGTGTCTGTAGCTCGCAATTCCTGGAGAGGACGAGGATGAAAGGCAGGCACAGATCCTCGCTCCTGCACATCAGGAATGTTTAAATCAGCTGAAGGGTACTGAAGACAGTCTCTGTTCCTGGAAAGATGAGAAGATCAAGCTCATTGAAAAACTGCATATCACTGATCACACAAAACCAGCATTTCAAGCTGTTTGCAAATGAATCATAGAATCCCTTAAAAATAATAATAATAAAAGAAATGCTCCTGAACTTCACTATTTGAGACAAGTCTATAGTGGAAGCAGTGATTTGGAAGGACCAGAATGAAGGAGAGGGGATGTCTATTTTCCATGCTATTTGGAAAGTGCCACAGCACCTCTCAGCACCAGTGTGGTGAACCAGCCCACCTGAAAACCCCAGAACCTTAACGCAGCCACAGACCCTCTCTTTCCCTTGTTTCCATCCCCAGAAATTGCCGTCCAGCAGCTCGGGCTGGGGGCAGCATCCTGGTGCAGTGCTGCAGGATGCGTGCACCCACACACCCCCATAAGACCACATCCCCCTGCAGGGGCCATCACCAAACCTTGGCTTATCGCCTCCTTCCTCTGCAACATCTCAAAGCCAGGCTGGGGATGAGCAACGGGTGCTGAAGGGGTTCGTGGGGGCTGTTTGCTGGTTCCTGGCGGAGGATGGAACATCTGCACCAGTGACCCAGTAACCAGAGCGGCCACTCTCCCCCACCTCACCAGCTGGGCCGTGTTATGATCCTGACCGCAAATAAAGACAGCAAGGAAGCAGAGCACGGGCTGTCAGTCCGGCAGATAACCCGGCTGCCATTCCCAGGCAGATTCCCCCGGTATCAGGCCCAAGGGGCAGGTGTCCCCTCTCCCTGGGGGGTCAGAGTTCAGGCTCATTAGCGCAGGCTGAGGGAGAGCTAATCAGGGTGGAAGGGTTGATGTCAGAGCCCCCCTCACCCTGCCCGGTCCCACCAGGGAGGAGTTGCCCTGGGCTCCCACACAGCAGCCTGGCCATTAATTAGCTCCTTGATGAACCAAGTCTCCTTTCAAGTGAAGCAGTCTTTGCAGAAGCTGAAGGATGAGGTAAAAACATGGTGTTCGTTCTGGCCAGTGGCAATAACCATGCTTACTTCACCAAGGTCGTGATTTTAGCCTGGGGAGAAGCCAAACAGCAAAGCACTTCCCACCATCCACACAGAGCTGTGCTGTCATCATATAAATGCTGTGGGCTGCTAAGGATGGACCAAGGGCCCCTCCGCTGGAAAAGGTTTCACCACTTTGAAAATCATTACAGAACGCTGGCATGGTCAAGCAGTCCAGCCCATAATGGCTTAATCCAAAAAGGGCTGCTAAAATGCACCATTCCAGCTCCGTCCAGCTGGGTCCTTGTGCTGCATTCGTCGCGGTGGTATTGGATGGCAGAGCAAGGCAGGGACACGGAGGGAGGGGGCAGAGCCCGGGCTCCCAGACATCTGCCACACAGACCATACACAGCCAGTTGGGAGCAGCCAAAATCCCAAATCCGTTGCAGTGACAACACTTGGGGAGCCTTGACCCTGCTGTTCCAACATGCTCACTCCTCAGCCCATGCATCTGTTGCAGCCGGGTGGCATGCCCAGTGAGCCTGCAAACACCTCTGCAGTCCTGGGGAACGTGCCCATCCTGGGTCTGTGCACCTTTTCCACCTGTGGCTGGTGAAACACCAAGCAGGCACCTGGGCTGGAGCAGCCCCAAGCCAGCAGAGCATAACCTGGCTGATAAATACGTGCAGAGGGGAAGAGCTGCCCCTGGCCGGCTGCATATGTCCAACTGCGCCCGCACATTCCAGGCTGAATTCAATTTTCTGCTCCTCACCCAGGGCCCTGGAGAGCAGCAGCTGCCTCAGACTGCACCTAAGATGCATATAAATAGAGGCATAATACCTTATTATAAAGGAATGCATGCCTAAGTAGGAGATACAGTTACCTTCTGAGGAGGAAGGGGGAGGAGGCGAAGCGCTGCGCAGAGGAAGGAAAAGCGGGCTGACAGAGATCTAGATTGACTTACAGTAACGAGATGCTGTCGAGATTAAAAATCACATTGACCCCCTCCCTTGCGCTGCAGCAAAAGCAGGGGACAGGCCCTGGCACCCTCCACTGCATGGTGCTGGGGAAGGACTTGGGTCTGCTTCTGAGATGCTGGGGAGTGAAAACAAGACCCTGACCCATCCTCAGGTGCACGGCACAACCACACAAAGGCATCCTCTGCAGGATGGTGAATTCTGGACACTGCTGCCTCCACTCTGCAGTAATTGAGGGAGTAATCTTGGAGTCAAGGATTTAATTTAGGGGCTGGAAATTGCTTTGGGCACAGACCAGCACTTGGGCCATCCGGTGTGTTCCTGGGCACCCCTCCTCAGCAGTGCGTCCCACAGCAGGTAGTCACCACATCCCTGCTGTACACATGGTTTGTGGAGGCCACCAGGCTGAGGACACGTGCCAAGTGGGGGCTCTGACCCAGGGTCCCCCACAGCCCTCTGTCTGTGCAATTTTGGGACAATCTTGCCTCTCACTTGCAGCCAGCAATTCCAGGCAGACTTCAGGGCTCTGCCTCCAGACCTGGCAGAAATCCTATGGACATAAACCATCGCCAGCGGGCACCACCCAGGCAAGCAGAGTCGAGCCAGAGCCACCCAGCCCTGTGCCCCTTCCAACCCAGCAGATTTTGGGGACCCCTTGGTTCTTCCTCGAGGGCTGGGCTGCTACCACCCCGCTGCTGGCTCAGCCCGCGCCGTGGCCCGGCACACCGCACGCATGGCTGAACCAAATGGGACCTGCATGCAGTTGAGCTTGCCAGCACTCCGACTTTGATCTTCCCAGCCCGGGATGTGATGTAACACCTGCAGAATTATAAAGTAATGAGTGAAAATAAAGTTTCTGGCAAATAAAAGGCACCAAAAGCAGGGCCTGGGAACCCGTCTGACAGCCCCGGCTCAGCACAGCGCCCTGCACGGCTCAGGTTTGGGGAGTTGGTTGGCAGAGGGATTTTTAAGTGGTTTTGTTTGTTTTTCCAGGCCAGACCTGTTGCACTTGTGCTCACCCAAGCACCAGGCCCCCTCAGGGGGGCAAGGAGGAGGACGGGGCAACCCCCATGGCTGTGCCCCCCGCTCGCAGCCCTGGCTGGACCCCGGGCACGGCCTCGCTCCTCTGGCCAACGTCTGAGGTTTCCTAGCAATGTTATGTGCTACCTCAGACCAAAGAAAACACATTAGGAGAGCATCCACTTTAGAACAAGGACACAAACCGGTGCCAGAAACCATGGAAACCCCAGAGAAAACAACTGAAATCCGTGTTTATTCGCGGCTCCCGGTAGCTGCAGAAGTCCCGTTCCCACATGAAAGCGGCCATCGGCGGCCACCGAGCGGCCTGGCAGCCCGTCCGACTGTGGCCTGCCCCTGGCCTGCTGCTCCCCACAGCCGGGGGGATGTAAAGCTCCATGTTCGTTAGTTAATGCTGGCAGAGTGCTCGGTGGATGAAGCTAGAAAGCCTCATACAAAGGCTAAGCGTCCGTCTTCTAGAGAGATTACTCTGCAAATTCAGGTGTTGGCAGCTTTGGGTTACATGAAGCTGACCCAAAGGAATGACCCGGCTGTGAGGGAAGAGTAGGATCTGGTTCAGTTTGATCCGTAGGATTTACCCTGGGATAAAACAGTGATTGGAAACGCACCCTAGACCTTTACCAACTGTGTCAGGGAAGTAAAACAAATTTCCACCCTGAACCCTGCCAGAGCAGTGGGCCCTTATTCCCTTGTACCAACTCTGGATTAAACCAGGCCCTCCAGCCCAAATATTTCCATATCCCTGGCAGAGGATCAAGATATCTGTAAGCAGAGACATGCAAATTTCCACGACTGAAGACGTGGCCCCAGCTGACGGAAGCAAAGGTTCTGAATCTGGTGTGTCTTTGGGCTATGGGAGAAGGCTTTCAGGGCAAGGAGCTGGTTTTCATGTTAAGAATCCTGCCATTTCTGATGATTTGTGACAAGCATAATCCCATACTAATTAGATTTCGGTGCATGTGTTGAAAGCACTGTGCACATTTAGATCGGTTGGGGTTTATGGAGGCTCTTGCTTGTTCTGCACAATTGTTTCAAAATTAATCTTTGGAAGCCTGTAAGCTCAGACCAGATAGGGCAGCCAGAAATCCAACCAAAAAAAAAATCACTTTTTGTTTTCTAATTCTCCTGATCTAGTCGGGTAGTAGGCAGGTTACAATTTCTGACATTACGCTACCGCTCAAAAATGTCCCAAGCTGTCTGCTTTCATTGCATCAATGATATCAGCTGTGTTGACCTGCTCTTAGAGAGTTTTAATTCTGTTTGCTCTTGGCTAAACTCCATTCCTAATCCTATTTTCACCCATTTCTATCCAATTTAATACAGCTTCTGTAAGTCAAAATTAATTACTCCGTGTGCTCTCCCAGCCTTGTGGTCTAAAGGAATAATAGAGAAATCCTTCCTCATCGTTAACGGCACCTCAAGGCTGCTCTTATCCCAGGGAGCTGTGAGAGGGAGTGGGAGTTGCTTAAGAAAACCATAACACTTTGCTCCTTTTTGCAATTAGTATTTCATCATCACCGCTATCACCTCAGTCAGTCTCCGCGTACCCATTTGTGCATTTTTAGATGTGATACCTGCAGAAGAACGCTGATCTCCCGGGGCAAAGAAACAAATCAGCACCTCCAGGTCACCTTCTCCCTTTTCCTTCACCTACTCAGAAATATTTCATTTGCCTTTCATTTCCAGTATTAATTACTCCTTCCGTCCAACCTTTGCCAATGGGGTTCCCAAGGGGAGGAAGGATGGTTGTCTGGTCACACGCGTCTCACGTTTCGTCAGCCGGGCCTCCTGGTTTATGACTTACCCACCTAGACATTGGGTTTGTTCTTTAGAGCAATGCCACAAATTTCAATTAACTGAGATTCCTAAAGCATCCAGAAGATGTAAAGAAGAATTCCTACTAAACCCTAGAATAATTATTTTATCCCTGGTCTGCAGGCACCCAGATATCCTACATCCAGGAGGGATATTTGTTCCTAGGTTTCGTTTGTAATTGTTTTACATCCTTCTCTTCCTTCTACCTCTAAATATAGATACAGCAACCACTCAACTACGCAACTGAGAGGCACAAGAGCTACCTGGCTGCTTATGCCTGAATGACAAATCTGCCAAACCACCCCAGCACCAGGCACCTTATATAAGAGCAATCTGTCAATTAATATAATGTAATAAAGAGACTATATATGTGAATGTCTTTTCTCCTTCATACAAACCACAGGAAGATTTTTTCATAACCCACATGGGAGATTGGGCACAGTGCCTGTCACTGCAATTACAACAGGTGGATAAAGTGAAGCCATGTTAACCAGCTCGCAGTGCTACGACACAGTATTAGCCTTACATGAGATTTTTGTCCATCTCTTGGCTGGGATGGGGGTAGAAGTGATATTTTGGGACATTGTTGGGACTCCAGGAAGGCATCACGTGGGGACATTGGGGGCTCTGTGTGCCTCCAGAGGAGAAAGCTTTGCTCATGAGCTCTCTAGTCCAGAATGGGAAAATCAATGGACATTAAAGTAATAAGCCTATGAAAAAGAAATGAAATGTTTGTGTCTCTGTAACTGTGCACACCCAGCAACCAGTCTGGCCCAAGCTGTTCCCAGTGTTGCTGCATTTCAGAGCTAATTGCCCTCGTTGGAAAGAGGACAGCACAAAGCTCTAGAAGGAAACTTCAAGTGCAGTGTGGCCAGCTTCTCTGCCAAGATGCAGAGGGGAAATTTCCTCCCTAGTATTCAGTAAATTGTGTGCAGAGGGTAGTCAGAGTCGTCCAGTAAAAATCAAATGGCTTTTCCTGGGAAGCAGAATGAACCACAAGTATCAACTCAGTGACATCAGTGAGAGTGATACAGGGTTAAAAATATCTAGCCAATACAAAGTTTGTTTTTTCTATGTCAGACAATAAAATAAACCCATGATATAATAAAACAAAGAGTTTGCTTTCATACACTATTAAACCATTCATGCTGGCCCATGCTCTGTACTAAAGGGTAAAATCCAGTTATAGACAAAGTTACTATTAATGTAAAACTCTGCTCATTACATAGACCTAAGAGCAGATGCAGTTCTGCCATGTTCAGTTCTAAAAGATGTCATTGCAATGCTCTTATGTCTCCGAAGCATGGTTCACTTGGCATTTGGGGAAATATTTACTTCACTTCTTTCTTACTCTTTTTAATGTACTTGCTAAACCTTCACTAGAGGATTTTGTGTTTCAAAATATGTTTTCCTCATGTTTTGGAAAACAGCAAAATAACATTACGGATAATAGGTAACCACCAGAAATTCAGTCTGAATATCTTTGCAACAGCAAGACAATAATTACGTGATGTTTATGAGCAATACACAACTTCAGTTTGATCTCAGAATAAATCCTGTGGTCATAGTTTTGCTTTTACTTCTACTAAGTTCTTACTTCAACTTACAATTAAACTCTTGCAAAAAAAAAAGTTAAAGTTAGGAGTAAGGTATTAAAGAAGAGAGGTTGTCACACCAAGAAATTATTTTCCTATGCAACCTCTAAATGTTCTGTAGCTAGTTCTAACAGACACTCAGCTTGTGTAACTACAGTGTCCCAAGTATCAAGAAAAACATGTTTACAGGATAGAAATAATCATTTTTCCTATAACATTATGCTAATTCAGGTAAACAATTTGAAAATGAAAGCTTTTTAAAAATTAACTTCACTTCCATCACTTCATTGCCATTATTCATGCTGCGTTGTCTTCCTTTTAGCCTCAGTAAATTGTTCCTCTTTCAATTTTTCAGTAATTAGCACGTTGGTACGTGTTGGGCAGGAGGTTGTTTTAGGATTTGATTACCACAAAGCAGCACAGCAGAGACATGTGGAACAGTATTGTGAGGCATTGCGTCTTTCCCAAGTGCCTGGTTCGTCTGCTCTTAATAGCATTACCCCTGTAGCTTAAACAGAAGTTCATGTTGCAGAGCTGACGTATTTTGCGTAGGACCAGCCAAAAAATTATGTTCCTTCATAATGAAGAATGTCAAGGTTTTGTAAGTCCTTTTAATCCCCACCAAGGCTTTTGGAAACTATTTGTGGGGGGAAAAAAAACAACAAACACAAACACAAAGAGAAAGACCCTGCCTGACCCACCCACGCCACAGAGCCAGTAGCTCGCTTGGTGGTAAAGCATCTCCCAGGGGAAGCAAAGGCCAAAACTGCTTGTTATATTTCATCTGCTAACAGAGCTGTGCTGCAAAACGAAGATATGCAAGTGCTAAAACACACCGAGCACAAAGGTGCTCTTTCATTCCTGGGAGCCATCATCTTCAAGTAATTAACTGGGGATTAGAAATGATGCCCAAACAAATGAGATACGGAAGGGCAAGAAATTATACTCCTTTCTTGAACCTTGCATTATATGGAGCGCTGCCAGTGCAAACAGCAAAGAGAACAGAGCGTTATGTCTTACCAATAATGAAAAAATAAGATTGCCGATTAGAGCGGGATGGTTGTTTTCAAAACAAAGCAACTCGGGGGCGGACAGTGCTCTGCCTGAGCCTCCAGCACGGTCATCTTCCGCTGCCCCACTTCCTGAGGGCTCGCCGCTCCTCTGTCCCCCCTAGGAAGCCAGTGAGGGTTGCATGGGACTTGCCACAGCTTCTGCAGCTGTAAATCAAAGGCTGTGTCAACAGCACGTCAGCAGCATGAAGGAGTACTGCTGCTCCTCATGCGGAGTTTTCTTCTAACAATCTCTTCCTTTCATTTGCCTTTTTACAGCTGATGCGTAGCTCAGGAAGCAAAGTGCAGGAACAGTGCATTTGATGGTAGTAAAACTGCATTGTCTGCACCTCTGGGGGAGTTTTATCCCTGAGAAGCATTCACACAGCAAGGCACTGGAGCTGCCGGAGCACCACAGCCAGGGGTTGCCCACAGCAGGGTCTCCAGAGGAGAGGTCGCTGGTGCTGCCCTCCTGGTGCACGGCTGGCCCCGCACTCTCCATATTGCTGCAAGCACAGCACGGAGCGCCCTGCACACATCTGAGCTCCCCAGGCAATGTGCGAGTCCACAGCAAAATCCCAACACAGCTCTCAGGGAGACTCATGGCTCCCCCAAAACCTCCACGAGGTGGAGGTCAGACCCCAGCAGCTCATGTGTCCATGCTGCCCCTGCTGCTGGTGCCATGATAAATGCTGGGTTTGCTCTGGTCGGAGCAGCAAGAACCCTGCTACTGAGGGACTCCAACCCACATCTGGGCCAAATCCTCTGCCCTCAGGCATCTCTGCAAACTCAGCCCTGCTTCTCCTGCTAAAGGCAGCAGCTGTCCTGCAGTGTGCTGGTGGCACAGGGAACAAGCCCACCTCGCTGTCAGCCCTATGGAGGAGAAAAGGAGGCAAGCTCTACAACCTGAGAGCAGTAATTGAGCGTGTGTGTTAAGTAACTTTACAACCATGCTTCACTAGGAAGCCAATAAAAGGACAAAACACAATCACCGTGCTTTAATTAAGAATCTAACATTTAAATGAGGTGCCTCATCTGCTTGTGTTAAGCGTGTTTGATTTAATTTGTTATAGTACACTTATTAAATAAATCAGCTTTATTGAATTTGCTGTGCCGGTGGCATGCTGAACAGAAGTGAATAGGAGAGAAGCCGGGTCTGGAATTTTCTTTTTAAGTCAACGAAGGCTCTGTCTGCTTGCATTGGCATTCAGGAAAATTAATTCCAGTTAATTAAAGACCTGAATTTAGAGCAGATCAGTTCAGCCACCCTAACACTCCGCGCAGACCTTTTCATTCAGAATTCGAGCGCCGTTGATTCAGCTCGGCTTGATTCACTTGGAGTGTGACGCAATAAATTGAATTAAGGCCATTTAAAATCTGAATGAACAGCGGCACCAGCCTTTCTCAGGGGCTAATTTGCCCCCTGGGTCCCACCTGAGCATCTCCACACAGCACTGAGGTTCCCAGGAGCGAGCGGGTTGAGCTGCCCTGTGCCCTGCTCCTGGCCCCGTGGGAAGTGCCAGCAGCCAGAAGAGCGAAGCCCTGGAGGGGGGAACAGCCCTGGTGCCACCACCCAGCCACTCCCTGCCATCTCCAGTCCAGACTGGCATGGAAATGCCATATTTAAGCTCTTTGAGACAGGAGATCCAGTATAGAGCTATTAATACATACCAGCTGGGGAGAAATCCTCCTGCAGTCGGCAGCCTCTGGCAGGACCACAGACCGTGGAGCCCGGCAGTCCCTGGGGGCCAGGAGTCCCAGCCCGTCCCCACCCACCCGCTGCTTCACCTGCAGCAGGGGCAATCGCCCACCTTTTTCAGGGAGCCCCCAGCCCCAGTCCTTGCAGGCGTGGGGTCAGCGACGTCCCCCCAGCACTCTCACGCTCCAGCACACCCAGGTGCGGGACGCTTCAAAAAACACCACCGCGAGCCCCAGCCTTTTCCTGGCTCGCCTCCATCCCTGCGTACACTCAAGTAATACCTACTCATTTCACGGGGCGGGCAGGGGAGTTTAAAAGTCGCTTGTGAAGCCCTGGGCTGAAGGAGTGGGGCCGAGGCGTCGAGCTTGCTCCGTGGCACGTCGGCGGGGAGCGTCAATGAGCCCTTGTGCCGCCCGCCGCCGCGCGGTGCCGCCTGCCATCCCTTCGGCTCTGCCTGCACTTCTCCTCCGAGGGAAATGAAATTCCTGCCTCAGAATTGGCGCCACCGTGCCAGAACTCCAGTGACCTCTGTAACCACACAAGATTTAGTGGTTACTTTATTTCAGCTGTAATGAGGCTTTGTAAACCGCTAAAAGCCAAATGTTTTCTTCTCCTTTAACTCTTGGTGGATCGCGCGAAATAAATAACAGAACAGACATGCTGTCTGTGCATGAATTGAGAACTGGCTTGCAATTACCTGGTGTCTGAAGTGGGTGAGGCGGTGGGACAGGGAGCAGGTGGGTGCTGAGTGAGAAGCTGTTTGCAGACAGCAGCACTCAGCCCCCCCAGCAGCAAAGCCAGGGCTGCCCAGGGCACAGGGACAACTCTGGCTGCACTGGGGAGAGCTTGGTGCCAGGACCAGAAGGCAGATTTCCCCTGAGTCTCATGCAGGCATATGGGAGCGGTCATCTCACCTCCTGCAGCTCCACTTGAGGCTGTCCGCAGAAGCACATGCTCATCTTTTACTTGTTCACTACAAGCTTCATCTGCAGAAAGGCTCATTCCCATAAAAAGTGGTCTGGCTGCAGTCTGTCCCACTTGTCCCCACTAAAAACACCTGCCCTGAGTGCAGAAAGCTGACATTAGCTGATAAATACAGCTGAAGTAGTTAGTGGGGATGTTTTTAGGGATGAAATGCTCTTTCTTTAAATGTATTCCTTATTCCAGAGCCTGCTTTGCTGCACCATAAAAAGGTGATGATCAAAATACACTGATGTGCCTGTGCTCTATAATGAACTGCTTCACCCTCTGCTGCTAATGGAAAAACTTGCCCAGTTTTTGTGCTTTGCATCATGTTGGGATGTTTGCCACTCCTGTAGCTGCAAGGGCAGCCAGTGTGGTGCAGCCGTCATGCCAGGATTCAGGAGGAGAAGCAGGGGTGTCCCCAGCACACAGACAATGCCACCGCCGTGCCACCACCACTCTACCATCACTGGGAACTACACGGCCATGCAGGATTCAGCCGGTGTGACCCAATTAATTTGGAACAACTGGAAACATCTTTCTCCAGGTTTAATTTGCTGCATGAGTGAATATCGACTGTGTGATGATTTAATGTGGGAGAGGGGCAGGGCCCCAGGCAGGACCATGGCACTGAGTCACCGAAAAGAGGGCTCGTGCTCCCTACCTGGGCTGTCCCCCGGTGCTGGGAGCAATGTGGCACCCGGTGCCCATCCCTACTGCCAGTCCCTGTAGAGCTGTGTGCCCCGAGCCAGCAGGGACCTCGTGCCTGCTGTTAGCTGATAGAGGCTGCTCATCGTGTGGAACTATTAATTTATCAGAAAACACTGCCTTCTGCCCACAATTCCTCCTCACAAGATGAACTCAGCTGCACAATCTATCCCTGTGGTTGAGACAAACCCTTTGAGGTGGAGGTAAGAGGAGTCTGCAGAGGTGAACTGAAAGTCAGGATTGCTGGTTTCAACTCCCAGCTTGGCCCTGAGTAAATAATAACAAGGGAGTAATGAGCTTTAATCAGGTGAGTGATCCGCTTGTGCTCGGGGAAGATCAAGAATTTCCATCAAATTCACCTTGTGGGTATTTTGCACCCAACCCTCTGCCCGACCAACGCCATGCAGCAAACTGTGGCTGGAACAAGGGGATGGGTTCAAAGGGCTGGGGGGTTCAGCAGAATTTTTTCAAGTGCACCTTCTCTTTGTTCATTTTCTGGTGAACTAATCTAGCTTGATATTCTAGTTTTTGTTACAGCCGTGACCTTTTCTATTCTAATTCACATATACAAGTCTAACCATTTTGGCATCTGTTAAGCTATTTGCTGTAACAATAATCTTGCATCAGTAAGTTCCACAAGTTTATAACCTATTGTACTGCAACAGTTTTATTTAAACAGATAAAGTCAGATTCTCACCTGCAGTAAGTTGGAGTGAAGTCAATTTATGCCATCAAAAGAGCTGGCCCAAATTTTTAATTTCATCAAACGCCTCTTTGATCTTCTATTAGAGGAAAGGCAAAATAAAAGCACTTTATAACTGGAGGGGGTTATGCCACGCGTTTTATCTTCTTTTGCCTCTTAAACTTTCAGAGTTCAACTGTGCTGTCCCTTTCAACCATTCCTGGTTAGAGAGCCCCACTGGTGGCTGGTTTGCAGTGACCCTCAGTACACGTCCAGTGGATCACCTCTCTGGCTTGAGCCTGCAGGACAGATTTCCTGCTGGGTTATCCACTGTGAGAAGACACCTACACGTTGCAAACATGTTTTAGGGAAGGCAGCAATTAACTCCGCACCTGCAGGGTGCCTTGTGGCTCTCTGCGGGGTCTGGTGCAAGACAAGGTTCTGCACTAGGTGGCCCTGCTCTTATCTGATCTCACTGCTCATGGGTTAAGGAAGGACCTTGTCCTGTCATTTGCTCTTGCTACCAGGAAGAAACATCTTCTCTGCATCCAACACCAAACAAAGGCTTTACTGTATGACATTCTGCCATGTTCTCCTTCTCACCTTCCTCTTTAGTCCCTCCCTTGACCTCCCCATGATCCCTTAGATAAACCAGTTTCATCCCATGGAGCAGCCATGCTGCAGCCAAATCACCTTCCTTTCCATTCCGTGTTGCCAATGTCATTTCTCTCTGGCATGGTACTTCAGCTGAACAGCACCTTGGGAAGGTTTCTCAAAAGGCATCTTTATGCCTCCATTGCTGTGTGGGCCAAGGAACACCATGTGAGAAGACATTTTTCCAGTTAGACTCCTGCTTTTTTCTTTTTTTTTTTTCCTTTCTTTTTTCTTTTTTTTTTTTCTTTCTTTCTTTTTTTTTTTTTTTTACATGAGATCACTCTGAGCTACTGAAAGGGCCCAAAAGCTTGAACTAGGTCAATGTGCAATGGATTACTGATAACCATCTCACCAAGGACAAGGCCATGCTGCCGTGACAGACCTCTGAGCATCATCTAAAGCTGCTCATTTTCTGTCTCCACCAGGCAGAGCTGGATCTGAAACCCCAGGCTGTGATGGAAGCACAGCTTACCTCGGAGCTGCAGGAATCCCCACGCTGAGCTCTGAGTGAGGAATTTAATCAAATCGGGTCTCCCTTGTCTTCAGGAGTGACTCAGGCCAGCTGCTTGAGAGGAAAGTGCAAACAGCCAGCCGTGGGCCTCTGTGCCCAAAAGGGAAGTTTTGTCCTTACCCCTGTTAATTAGAGCTCTGCAGAGCACTGAAGCATGAGGACTTAAAACCTTTCCCCAGTATTGCTTCTGGGTTTCTCCTAAGCCTCTCTGGGTCACGCTGCTGGTGTTACAACCCTGCTCCTGCTATGTTCCCCTCAGCTCTGGCCCACCTGCCGTGCCACAAGGCATCAGCAAGCCCAGCCAGCAGTTGTGCAGTAAGCTCCTGGAAACTCTGAAAGGTTAGAACATCCTTATAAACAGAAGGGCTACAAAAGTGGTATTTCCAGTCCTTCACCAGCATGGCCTCTCCCTGGGAGCCTTTGAGTCATGTTTTTCATAGCAAGGCAAAACTAAAATAAAAATAAAATAGAAAACCACAGAGCTTTTAACTTGGACTCTGTGCTGGGATCTGCTCAATGTTAGGAATAAGGCACTGGGTACTCTCCTGCTTTTACAGAGCCTACACATGGGCATGCCTCTAAAAGGGTCTGGTAATGGGGACAGGATGTAGGTCTCAAGAAACACTGATTTTGGTATCTGACCCTAATGCTGATTGCATCCTCGCAGTGCGGAAGCAGGGAGTGGAGGCCCATGGACCCAGTGCCTTGCATCCACTGGTCCCAGTTGAGTCCAGCAGGGCCCAGTGGAGGGGCGCGTACTGCCCGCTGGGCCTCATAGATGGCCTCAGGTCAAAGAGGGAGCAAAGACAAAATCCCAGAGCACACAGGAGCAGTGGCCTTCCACGCCCTGCTTGTCGGGCAGAAGGGGAACCCTGCACTTATATTTACAGATGTTGGCCATGAGCGCCCTGAGCTCTGCCTGCCGGCCTGGTGCTGGTGCAGCGCTGTCAGGCCAGCTCACGCCATGGGCCCTGGCCCCTATCTACACTCCTTCCAGCTAACGCTGAGCTGAAGCTGCACCTCCAGAGACAAAAGAGGTGAAGCTGAGCTTAGTTAATTCATTTAAACTGACTTCAGCATGAGCCTGACTTCTCCTTTGTCTAGACAAAAGCAAGAATGGGCTCGCTCACGGTGCGTAAGGCCATCGCCAGGCGTACACTTGGAGCCACAGAGGCTGTGACAAGAGCACGCAGGCCATTACCACGCTAACGAAGCTGTGACCCACAAGAAGACCCTGCCAGCCCAGAGCTGGGAGTTACTCCCGGCACAGGCAGGAAAACCCATTGCAACCATACGTGAAGCAAGCCTGCACACGGGAAGAAGGTGTCTGCCACTGGGCTATGCAGCAGCGATCGCGACAGAAGTCCCTGGCTTGTGAAGTTGTCAAACTGTAAAGTTAATGAGGTAGAAATGAGAGTTCGGTGCAGGCGTCTGAATGTTGGAATGACTCCCCAACGGGCTCCCCCTCCTCTTATTGCAGCCTGCGTAAATGAAGTGACTAAGGGTCTCCTTGGACGCCGGCCAACTTGCCACTGCTGCTGCAAGGAGTGTGCAGTCTTGTTTTGCAGATTAATAAATACGAAGTTGCCGGTGAAGGAAGAACATGTGGTTTCTAAGAACTAGACAAGCAGGAAAAGCAGACAGACATTACCGTGCTCCTTGTCCCGGTATTAAAAAAAAAAAAAAAAAAAAAAAAAAAAAAAAAAAAAAAACACAACA
This sequence comes from Netta rufina, assembly GCF_964035555.1. Classification (NCBI taxonomy): domain Eukaryota; kingdom Metazoa; phylum Chordata; class Aves; order Anseriformes; family Anatidae; genus Netta; species Netta rufina. The sequence goes on from NC_140138.1 coordinate 16,265,994, forward strand.
AACGCCACACAAGCCATGCTTGCAAACACCCCTCCACCAGGCATGGGAAAGCAGTGCTGGGATAAGACAAAGCAGCGGTGTTTCTAGGAGTCTGGGGGATGCCAGGGGAGGCAAAGGCTTAGGTGCTAGGTGGAAAAAGATGCAGATTTTCGTGCTTTGCCACTGAAAGAGGAACTTAAGCTGGATGCATTTGGTTGGAGTTGAGGCCTGCATTGCCTGTGTGGAGGGACAGGTTGATGACCACAGAGCTGAAATGCCAGGAGAAATGAGCTGGCAAAGGAAGACCTTCCCTTCTGGTACCAGTGATTGTGTGGCTCTGCAGGGAAACGCACAGCACCATCAGTGTGTCTTTGTGGGAGCCCAGGAGCAGCATGAGTAGTGCTGCAGGTGGAAATGAAGAACAGACCTGTGTGCTATGGAAAGGTGAGGGATGAACATAGACATCTGCAAAGTGCCTTGCTGATTGAGGAACAAGTGTACCCTCTGGGGGCTCCACCAGGTGACCTGCAGCACTGCTGAATTGTAGGAAGAACATGAATTGTAGGGGAAAACCCTCGTCTCATACCGCATTGCTTCAAATAAGCCATAGCCACATCTGTCCCTGGGTCCCACCACAAAGCAGGGGTCCAGGGAGTGACTTTCAGCTGAGGATAACAAGTTCAAAAGATTCTGAAAGTGGGAGCCAGGGTTGGAGCAGGAGTGACCCACGTGGGTTCAAATGAGAGTTTGGGCCCCTTTGCTGCTTCTTTCCCACACCAGAGGAGCTGGTCCATATGTGGACATCGAGAAGAGCAATCCCAGCAAGCCCAAACCATTTCCGACGTGCTGCTCGGCGTGTAGAGCGGGCCAGGCTCTCGCTGCACACATCTGTGCGCTCTGCATTATCTGCACCATCAAGCTTTCTATACTTCAGGCTCGAATCCACTCCCAGTGCATGCCATTTTGATAAAAAAGCAGCTGTTTAGATCCGGTATCATATCCAGTGTGCAGACAAACACATGTAATGGCAGCCCAGGGGTACTCTGCTCTCTGCTGATGACACACACAGCAACAGGGAAATTGTGAAGATCAATTTTACACCTAATTTAACATGAGTTAACATGTCTCTGTGAGTTTCCTAATGCAACACAGTCCCACTGCGTGTCACTTACAGCTGTTTCCTTTATTTTGTGACTTCCAAAATTGCCGACTTGTGAGTTTAGGAAATTGCCAAGCTGTGACTTTGGATTTTGCCGACTCGCGCCTTCCAAGATGCGCTGGAAAGGCTCCAGGGAAGCTCTGCGGCGGCTCTGGAAAAGCTTTAACGTGTCCCATTGGGAGCGGGGGTGTCTGAGATGGCTCTAGGGCATGTCCGGAGACACATTTGAATTCCTCTAGGACAAAGACTGCCCACGCTCTGGTGTGGATTTGGAAATCTCCTAGGAGCTCTGGGAAGGACTATTCAGGAGGTCCAGGACTGCCACAGGAGACTTGGTGCTATTGGGACGGTGCTGTGGGGCTCGGGGGAAGCTCTGCAGAGCTCTGTGGTGCTCTAGAAAGCTCCAGAGGTTTGGTTTGCCCCAAAATTAGCTCTGGAAAGGCCTGAGATGGTTCCTGCGAAGGTCACGGGGAGCTCTGTGAAGGCTCTGGAAATGCTGTGAGCTCTGCAGGTCTCCAGAGATCTACAGAAGCCACAGCGCCACTCTGCAAAAGCCACAGTCACAAATCGACAGCTTCACAGGGTTGCCACTTGGCAGCATCGGGAGGCTGTGACTGCAAAATTCACATTTGTGACTCAGCGGATCACAAAGTCTGTGATTTATCGTGTTTCACTGCATTTTGCAAGTGTTTCACATTTGTGGGTTACAAATCTGAGGAGCTGTCAGCTGAAGGGCAATTTTCAGGCATACTTCCGTCCCATTACTGCTCCTCCATCACCTCTCCTGCTTCCTTCACTCTCAGAGAGAAGAACCAGAGTTCAAAGACCGTGCTCTAGCCTTCCCACATACCTGCACACCTTCTTCCTCCTCATTTTTTTTTCTTTGCAGAATCGCTGTTTTTCCATACACAGAGTACAATATTTTCCAAGTTACTTCTTCATGTTTAATCACTACTAGAAAGCCAGCCCTTTCCTGCCTCCCCTTCTTCCCCCACGACAGATTTTGTTTTCTTACAGGTTTCACACCAGCGTCTGACTGCACACATTTTCCTCTGCCTTGCCTTGTCTGCTTTCATTTCTCCGTCCCTGCGGTATCCCTTCACCTTCCCAGGCAGGAGACATCTGCACCACACCCTGACGTTTGCCTTCTGTACACAAGCACAGTCACTTATTTCAGTTTCTCCTCGATGGCCACAGTCTCCCCCCCTTTCCCCTCTCTCACCCAGCAGTGCTGGCACTGCTCCTCCTTTCCCTTCTGGTTTTCAGCACTGTTGCACACCACAGGAGATATTATTTTGTTGCCTTATGAGAGGTAGAGAGAGATGGTCCTGCTTCTGGGAACAGATTGAGAGGACAGCGTAGTGCAGAAGAAAAGCAATAGGATGCATTGTATTTCGTTTTCCCACTCTGGCAGCTATTAAGCGTACCCATATAAATGTGTGTGCCAGGTGGGGGGACAGCAGTGGTGGGTCGGATGCTGGCAGCATGAGGGATGCAGAAGCTTTCTTCCATGTGTCTGTCTTCCAAGTCTCGCTGTGGTTTTACCTCCTGTTTTGCCACTAAAGCATAGCTTACATTTTGCAGTAATCTCTAAAGAACAGGGCTTCAAGAGAGGGACTGCAGAAGGAATCAGCTTGCAAAGTCAGCATGCCAACCTTGTTTTATATAATTCCAACATTTCCCAGGAATTCTCATTTAAGACATTTTCACCAAAGCACAGTCATTCAAAAATTCCTTGGCGTTTCACTTGCAAAGCACAAATCATATGAGGGATGCCAATTCACATGAGTCAAGACAAGCAGGTCAAAGTTGGTGGGATGGACATCTCCTTACAAGTGCTTTGCCCTGGCTGTCCCCCCCATGGGGACACCTTTCTCTGGGTCTCTGCTCGCCATCCCCAGCCCTGATTGCATCCATCAGAGCTGCTTGCTGCCTGCTCCTGCAGCAGAGAACGAGCTGAAGCTCAGGATCCCTCACCCAGCCACACGGTGCTGTTAATGGGGTGAGATGCTTGCAGCAAGCCCTGCCTGCCCCACCATGTGCTGGAGACATCTCCTTTTCCCACCTCCCAGGCATGGCCTTTACCTCTTGTAAAGTGGTAGCAACAGCTCCTGTTCTGTAGACCTCAAATTCAGCAGCTCCCATCCCAGAGCTGGAGCTCGGGGGGCTTTTAAACACAGGTTAAGGTGAAACTCCAAAATGCTGCAGGGAATCAAAGTGCTGCTTCTTCCAGCTGCCTTCATCAAAACAGCACAATTGGTTCTTCATCCTGCAGTAACTAAAGTTTTTTTCCACTGGGTCCTAAGACTGATCTTATGCCATGCTCCCCATTCCCCATGCCCAAATCCTCATTTACCCAAAGGTGTGAAGTAGGCTCAGTCTGCATCTCCATCTGCCTCTCCCATGCCTGTGTTTTCCCCCTTTTCCTACGAGGGCTTTTTCATCTGGGCTGAGCCACCAGGAAAAACACGAGCTGCCTCCCAGCTCCTTGGCTCCACGGCATGGTCGCCGGGATTATGTTGCAGATGTTGCCTGGGCTAAATGTGTAAGGATACTACATGGTGGTGTCACAGCTGGACATCCCATTAATAAGAATAATATTTGGTTTGAGCCATTTTAATTGAAACCACGGCTGTAGCAGCATGTATTTTTTTCTTAATCGTAGGCAAACGTGTTCCTCTCGGCCCTCCCCGCCTCCTGTGCGATAGTTATTGCTCTAAGACATCTGGTTTCACAGTTCAACAAGCACAGGCGTATTTCCACCATGTAGTTCCTCGCTTGTTGACAGGGCAGAATTTTTTAATATGGGGTTACTATCATCCAGACTTCCTCCACCTCCTCATTTATGTGACGGATACCTCTAAACAGTCCCTCAGCTCCTCCATCTTCAATCTGCTGGCCCAGTTTTATTAGCTCGCATACATGACACCTCGATGTCTGATTTCCCTCTCCCCTCCCCTCCTAGATGAAATCCAAACCCCAAACGTGAAACGGGACTGATGCTTTTTTTTTTGCTTTTGCTTTTTTTTTTTTTTTTTTTCCTTTTGCCTTTTGTTTAGGGCTGTTCTGTAGAAACAAGGCCAGCAGCTTGGAGGCCATTAATATGGTTTGGGGGTGGGTGTAAGGGCAGGATGAGCCCTCTGCTCGGTCCGGATCAGGGCTGTAGGACAAGCAGGAGCACAGCAGCTCCACAATCTCAACTTTCTTTCTCCATTGCCTCAGGTTTTGCAGCCATTACATTTTGCAAAGTGCTTTGGTACCCATGTGAAGGCAAAAGGTGTGATCAGCCACAAGGGCTCGCCCGCTGTGGCCAGGCTGACCCGTGCCAGGGGTCTGCATTGCTGCTAGCCAAGAGGGAAGTGGCACGGCTCTTGCAGCCCTGCTCTACCCTCCACATCCATCCCTCTGGGCAGATATTTCCAGCTGCAAACCAACCCCTCTGGGTGGTGGAAAGCATCACCCCATTGCAGAGATGGAAGGAGGGGAGGTGACTGGCACAGGGCACTGGAGGTGCCAGGAGGTACCAGCAGCAAGGTATCCCCGTGGAGATGGAGTGAGTTTATATAAATCATTGAGCAGATGAGAAAAGGGCATTGAGGTTGCACTGGACTGGAGGGAGCCCAGTGGCAAAGCCCAGAGCTGAACTAGGCCACTCCAGCAGGACTTTGTGCACCACCTAGGAGAAGTTTGAGCCTGGCTCAGAGAGGTGCACGCTCACTGCAACAATTGCACCTGCTTGCCCGAGGTGTGAACTGGCCTTTTTTTTTTCTTTTTCTTTTTCTTTTTCTTTTTTTTTTTTTTTCTTTTTCCTCTCTAGGCTTTATTGTGCAAAAGGGGAAAAATAGAAGCAAAAATTATTAGGTAAGGTAAAAACAAATTTTACCTTTCATTCTTGGTTTATTGGTTACTGGAAAATAAGTTTTACAAACTATCTCTTGCAAAGGACTTGTTTTCAGCTAGTTTATATAGTAGCTTTTGTTCACATAAAAATTTAGAAAGCTACTTTCCTCTTCTCCTTTCCCCCCCCTCCAATACATAAGGGAGGTATTACAGTGTGAAATATATCTACCGCTAGCAGGGCTGTGTTGTGAAGCTAAAATGAACACAGTAAATTCTGAGAAGGAATTTGTTTAACCTATAACCTTAAAGTAATAAGTGGAGTGCTAAATGTTTTGGCTCACACTGATATATTTTTATAACACTTGGCAAGGCAGCTAGGAGTCTGAAAGAAAAACTCGAGCACTGGAGAAACAGCTCCCTGCCTCTCCGAGCCTCGGCCAGGCGCGGAGCCCTGTCCTCTGCGCAGGCACCGGGGGCACGCGTGGGGCCGCGTGCGCACACGTGTGGGGCCACGGCAGCCGCCTGAAATGGGACGGTGAAGCCACTGCAGCTCGACCCAGCTCACCCCCAGCCTGCTTTGGGCTGTATTAGTTGCATTTGGGGTTTTGTGGCTTGATTAAAATCCCTCCGGAGGGTTTTGGGGAGAGCACTGGGAGGCAGAAGTGGACGCAGTGTGGGTCCCACGCTGCTTGGACCCCCAGAGCTGGCCAGGGGCATCCTCAGGGCCCCGCTGCTCCCCATTTCCCCATCTGCCACTGGGAACAGCAGTTACCCTCCTCCCTCCAACAAGCACACACGTTTTCCTGAAGATTTAAGGGGGATGCAATGTGCAGGCCTGGTTTTCCTTCATTAACACCCGGCTGACATGGATTTCAATAACATCACTCCCTGCTCGTGCCACCATCAGGGCTGCGCGCGGGGGTGCTGAGCATCGCTGGGTCTCACCGCGAGCCCCCTCCGGCTCCACAGCAGCCACGGGGCAGAGGGCAGCAGCCTGACCTCAGCTCCCCAAAGCTGCAGGGAGCTGCAGAGCAGGAGTTTGCACGGCCGAGGTGCAGACCAGGATTCGGCCCATCGCCTGGCGGGGGGCCAGGGTACAGTCTAGCCTGAAGCCCGCCTGTGTACTTTGGTTGCAAACCCACGCGCCGCAGGTTAAAGCAAATCCTTCTTTCTTTCCAGACAACGTCACTCCTGTTGCACCTCGGCCCGAGGTGGTGTTTTTCCTGGGGGGAGACCAAGGGCGCAGCGCTGGAGCCGGGTGAGGTGCTGCTGGGTTGCCCCGCTCGGGCAGAGCTGGCCGGGAGCCGAGGGGCGCATGGGGGCTCCAGGGCCCCACTTCTGGGGGGTGCAGAGGTGGGGAAGGAGGGGATTCAGCCCCAGGAAACAGCCCGAGGGCTGCCAGCAGGCCAGGGCACCAGCAAAGTGGTAGCCTCGCCATGTAGATATGGGAAAATGGATTGTGGTGCCTCTGGTCCATGCAGGACACAGCCCTGAGAAGCAGAAAGCGTTGATATTCTTTGCTTAAAGATGGGGAAACCGAGGCACGGAGATATTAAGTGACCTTTTTGCAGGACACACAGGAGCCTGTGGTGGACCAGTGGGTGCCACGTGTCAGGACAAGGTGAGGAGCTCAGGACCCCTCTGTCAGCCCCCTGAAGCTCATGAGATTCACAAGGGGACATCTCTGAACCAGGGTATTCTTCCTCCCGCTAGCAGCCTCCCCGTCAAGCACCGTGCCTGCAGAACCAGCCTGCACCCTACCCCAGGGAGCAGGGACAGCAGCAGGAATGTTTCGTGCCCCTCATTCTCCTTTTTTTTTTTTTAATTTGGCATTATTAATCTCGGGGGGGACATAAATAACCTCGCTCGCCCCTTCCCCGCCTCCACCTCCCAGATCATTTACTATGGATTAATATTTGCTAGCTCGTTTGCACAGTAGCCTGTAGATTTTCAGCCTCCTCGCTGGAATGATGTTGACTTGCAGAGAAATTACAGGGGCTTTGCCCTGGTACAAAGCAAACAGTGTGTGCTGTAATCAGACTCAACACCTCAGCAAATAATGAAAAGAGATATTATGTGGCTATAATTTCCATGCGGGATTAGGTGTTTGTCTTGTAAAGCATTCAGGTGCCGCCGGGTGTATAAATGAGTGTGTAATTATGGTCATCAGGTTAAACAGAGGGAGCAGGAATCCGACCCGGGCTCGGGCGTGCACAGATGGGCCTGGCGGTAGCTGTTAATTTGCAGCTATGAATGGCTCTTACAGGTCCTGAATATTTGAGTGACTCTGCTTCTATTTATGGTTCCCGAAAGCAGAGCCCGACCCAAGGCTCGCAGAGGTCCACGGGAGCCTTTGCCCCGTCTCGGCACTGAGCCCCCTTCAGAACGGCTTTTGCTCATATCTGATTTTTGGCATAAATCAGATGTGTTCAATGGAGGAGAAGCACCTGGGCAGGGAGAGTGTGGGGACACCGCTGTCCCAGGGACACTTCCCCAGCAGCTCCTCGCTCTCGAGGGGTTTGGGCAGCGGGCGGGAGGGCGTGATGGGATGGCAGCACACGCGAAATTTCCTCCTGAATTGGTGCCTTGTTCCCTAAAGCTGGAGTGGGACCAACCTATTTTCCCCAGGCCAGCTGGGAGCTGAAAGCTACCACTGCAAGCTCGGGGAAAGGCACCAAAGGATGACTGAGGGGTCTGAGCGTAGGGGGCAGAAATATCTCCTCCAGAGGCTTTTGCCAACAAACCCCAGCAGGGTCCAGCATGAGGTGACCAAAGCCCAGATATTGAACCCATGCAAATCTCAGACTGCTCTGGGCAGGAAGAATTGTTAGCTGCTGCATAAGACTCCATGAAAAAGGGATGGACTCAGCCCCTCCGGATGGATGCGGGGATGGACCTCAAACCTGGGTCCAGTATGGAGACAACCTGAGATACCTCATGGCCAAAAAGATCCAACCTTATCCCACACTCGGCTCCACAAACCTGATGATTTATCCCCTGCATGGATTAAGCCTACCCACTCAGTCCCAAGCCAGCTTGCCAGCTCCTGAGCCTTCCCCATGCACCCATGCAGAGGACCATGGGGATGAGCCGTGGGGATGAGGCCGACACCCAGGAGGTTTTTGGGCAGCCCGGCAGGGAGAGGAACAGCTTGGCAAAGGCCGGGGCATCGCGGGGCCGCAGCCACCGGAGCGGGATGGAGGAGGCCGGAGGAGGAGGAGGCAGGAGGAGGAGGCTGGGCTGGTGCCCAGCAGAGGACGCGGCGCCTGCCCAGGCTCTGGCTCAGCTGCTGGAGCCAAGGGGACGATTTGCAGCCCCGGCAGCCGCCTGGAGCCATCCCGGCTGCCCAGCCTGCAGGCATACCGGGAGGGGAACTATGACCCCACAGCACCCTCAGGGCCACATTTTTCCCCCAAATCCCACCCCATCATGGGGCTGCCCCTGTGCAGAGCCCCCTGCACACGGCGGGTCAGTGTCCTTAAGCAGATGGGTGCGCAGCTCCCCCGGCACTCGAGGGAAGCAGCCCGGCCAAAATGTCTACGCCGCGCTCACGCCTTCCCCGAAACGGAGTCGCGGCTTATTATAGCAAATGTTATTGCAGCGGCGAAGGAGGCTGCATCCAGGAGCAGGCAATATCCTGCCTGAAATGTTCAGGGACCTCTGCCATGTGCGCATTCTTCCACGGTGTAATTAGGGTGGCAGGCGCTGGCGACAAGCGCGCAGTCTGCTCGGGACGGGGTTGGTTTTGTTTTTTTTTTTCTCTCTCTCTTTGCAGGAGATTCACCTCACATTGGGAACACACTGGTTTATTGAACACAAAATGTTCCAGAGGAAATCATTAAAGTGGGGTGGAGTGACAGAGTGCTCCGTTAATGTCACCTAAGAGAAAAAGGGCTTCCAGAAAGGAAGAATTCAGGAAAGCCCTGACGGCCCCACATGCTCTCGGTGAGAAAAGGGGACGTGAAGCCGATGCTCTCCCAGGGAAAGTCTGCAGCAAGCCGATGGCTCCTGGGATCAGCATGAATAAAACGTGGATGTTCTTAAAGCAGAGCCCAGCAGGAGCTCATGCACAAGCCCACAGCCCTGCAGCACCTTGGGGGTACCCAGGAGCCTGGGAGGGCCATGTCCCCACTGGGGACACTGGTGGAGGGGAGGATGCTACCCCCAATCTTCTGAAGGCCACAAAATTATTTTCAAATTAAGAGTTTTAACAATCTCTTATCAATGTTGCAAGGCTTCTGCTTGCTGCAGAGACCACGCGTGCCTCCTGGTTGGAGAAGTGTGCGTTCAGGGAGGTTTTAAAGGAAAGGACATCACAGCAGGAGCCATGGAGAGTGATGAGGCTGGGCTCTGAGCAGCCCCCAGTCACTGCATGGGTCTTATCTCTGCACACACAAAGTCCCTGCGGCTTCGTAGGGATGGGTTCAGCCCTCTCCCAGCAGAGAGATGAGCAACATCTCAGAATAAACTGGGATTCACACCCTGAGATGGGGATGAACCCGCTGGCAGGGCTAGGAGAAGTGGAGGTCTGCAGGTGTCAGCTTGCACCGTAGCCATCAGGGGCAGCAAGCTCCGGGGTGCTTGGGCAGAGGATGCTGTAGGTATGTGGCCGGCAGAGTTGGGACATTTGGTGCCCTGAAACTGTCCAGAACATGTAATAATTTACTATTTAAGTCCACTTCAGCAAGGGAAATGCAGACCTTTAACCCAGACTAAGTAACCATAAAGCCCATCTCCTTCAATTGCAGAAGAATTAAATGGGGAAAAATTAACTACTGAGTAGGCCTGTGTTTGCTGAGGGTGTCTGGAAATAACTTCATTCATTCCACGCTAGGTGGGTATATGGGGGAAATGCGTTATCCTGAGCGCTGCCTTTGGGTTTCACCTTAAAGCACACACTTAATATTTAGCTTGTTGTTTTCCTGTCTCCTCTCTGGGGTGACCTCGTCCCCAGGGAGAAACTTCCACAGCTATTTCGGAGCCCGAGGATGTGATTCATTTCGAGCAACCTATGCAAACACTGCAATAAGTGTCTGCCACCCCAGGAAGTGGAGGAAAGCTGTCACTCTTTAAGCTCCGGGGTGGGTGCCTAAATTCACAGCGAGTTTCTCCCACCAGCCTCATGGGTGGGTGCCACGGTGCCACTGCTGCCTGCTGCCCACCCCATCCATCCCCAGCCTGAAATGTCTGTCCCAGGAAAAAAGGACTGTGCCTTGGGTAGAGAAGGCAGAGCCATCCCCGGGTGGCCCTGCAGCAGCCAGGCACAGCGCCTCGTCCTTTCAGCCAGCTCCGTGCCTCAGCCCCAGTGCCCAGGAGAAAGCGGGGGGGGCTCAGTGGGCTGCAGGGAGAGGGAAGAGCCTGCTCACCGGTGAGGATTCGGGTAGTTTCACAGCAGCAGTGTGTAATTCAGAGAGAAAATTTAGCCGGCTAGCTGCAGCAGATGCAGCTGCATTCGCACAGGGAGGAACAGGATTTTAAAAATTTGGAAAGACAAAGCCTGAAGGTCCTCATCCTCTAAACTACATCCAGCAAACCTCTGTGGGCCCGATAGCTGACATTTATATCCACCAAGGGAGCTGTAAAACAATTCCCTCCCGCCTTGGTGCAGTTCCAAGAAGCCTCTACATGGAGCGAATGATGCAAATCCGTGCCCCTCTTTTTTGCATCTCCTCTGCATGTCTCCTCTTGCACCGTGCATCACTGCCCCTGCTGCAGCCCTCAGGATGGGGTCAGGGCAAGCGGGCAGTGCTGCCCAGCTGGGATCGGGATGATGGGGCTGGGACTGGGAAAGGGGGTGGGAAAAGGGGTGGTGATGTGGGCAGGGATGGGGCATTGGTGCCGTCTCGCTCAAGGAAGGATCCAGCTTCAGAGCCAGCAATGTCAGTTGGTATTTTCCTTCGTCTCCTCTGTAGGAACTGACACGATTCAGCTCTGTTCATCTTTAAGAAATAAATGAAAGTTGCAAGGGGATTTTAGGAGGTCACTGAGTCTGGCTGTGGTGGGAAGGGAGGCGGAGATGGTTTCATCTCACTCTTGCTTGTGGCCGGGTGCTGTCTCTAGCATCCCTGGGAAAAAAGAAAAAGCAGATGCTCACAGCAGAAAAAAGCCCCTTTGCTCTCAGAGCAGTCAGCTGGTGAGGAGTGACTGCAAGGGGCATCCACAAAACCACCTGCTCCCCTGCTGTTATCCTGGGCAGGGGCCTGGGCAGCTCGGGGTTGCACAGCTGAGGGCTGGGGGCTGCAGGCAGCACCGAGGGGAGGAAGGGATCAGCCCTGCTGTGAGAGCCCCGAGCCCACACTCAGCCACCAGCAGGCATGAGCACATCACCCCCGGGATGCTGCCCCCACCGGGGTGATGACATAAATAAGAGTAATAAAACCCCGCTCTCACCGCAATAGCGAAGCCGGAGCGTGGAAGAAAGAAAAAAAAAAATTATGCAAAGGAGGTTTATCGGCTGATCAGAATAACAAGTGAACTCGATCTGGAAGGGGACAGCCTTCCTGGGTAATGAGGATTATTTACACATCATTTCCCTTGCAAATCAGCCGCACTCTCCCAGTGCCAGCGGCACAGGGGGACGGATGCTCAGCACCCGGCTGTGCCCCTCCGAGGGGCCGGGGTGGTGCAGGGGGCTGCAGCACATCGGCAGCTCCGTGCAGCAGGGTGTGAGGCTTCGCCGGGTGCCTCGCAGGCATCGCTCTGCTCTCCGTGGCCGCGCTGCGTGGCTCCAGCAAAGCAGTTAACGTCATCCGCAGCCGCTGCCGAAGGGGGAGTTGCAAGCCACAGAAGCGAGTTTACATTTTGGCAATTAACAGTGTTCGTAGCTATTTTGCTCGTCATTAGCGGGCAGAGCATCTGTCCCGTATCACGGAGCAGCACTTGCCAGTGACCCTGAAATCCTGCGCGGCGAGGCCAGCGTCTCAGCAGGCTGGATGTCCCGCTTCCTCGGCTCCGAGGGATCGCCCGTTATTGAGTGCAGCTTCCAAGCAGCGCTCAGAGAGCTGTCTCTCGGAGCTATTTGGGTCTTACCCAGGCTTTCCGGGCCAGGACTATTCCCATATGCATGATCTATGTGTTCCAAAATATTAGCGTATTGGAAAGGTCCTAACTCAATTTCACTCTGCGTTTTCCAGACATTTATTAAAACAGTGAGCTGTGAAATTCTGCTGCGGATTCCCCCCAGCTCAATTTGTGTCTGGGATGGAAGAGCGTGGAGAAGACCGATCCAGTGCGAACCAGCACAGGGGAAACCCTCGCTGGGTGCTAACAGGAGCCTCTCACAGGGATCCCAGAGCGACATGTGAAACGAAAGCTGCTTCTTCTCGAGTATTCAGTGCAAGGAAACACCACAAATAACCAGGGCCTCTTTGTCTCTGTAAGAAGGATGTTTGTGGGACTCTCTGGAGCATCACCTCACTTTTCTTGGAGTATTCCTGCGCCATGGCCAGTGCTGGGCACAGCCCTGGGTGAAGACAGAGTTTGCTCTTGCCTGCAATTGTCCCTGATCTGCAGTCTTCTGCTGTCCTGTGGAAGGAGCAGAGTCCTGGAGGAGGAAGATGTACCACAGATGTGCCCGGGCTGCCAGAAACAGAAGGGATGGGACGTCAGGGCTGGCCCATCCCAGAGCTGTGTTAACTCCCAGCACAAGCTCTTCCAGCCTCCTGGGAGCAGGGTTTCAAAGTGTCACCCATGGGAGTGATCTGCCACCAGGGCTCCGGACCACCAACGATGGTGGAAGATCTCTGAGCTAAGGCTCCTGGTGGGCAAGCATCATTTTGTGGGTTCAGAAAAGATCCTGCCCTCCCAAATCCTGCTCCTGGTGAAGGACCAGCGGTGGGACCATGCAGGACCTCCCTCTGTTTCCACCCAGCTCTGCTGGGGGATTTTTGGCAGGACATTAGGCCGGGGCTCTGTGGGAGGAGGGCTCAGCTCCAGACACACGTGGCCGGGGTGGGCACGAGGAGCTCCACAAGCCAGCAGCACGGAGGAGCCACCACGGCCCCGCTGAAGATGTGGAGAAATATGAAAAAGGGAGAACAGAATTATAAAGTCCCTGTGAATATTCTGGGTAGTAGCCTGAGTCTGGCAGGCTCAGCGTGCTGAAACCCACCACACCCACGGCCAACAATGCACATTCATCTCGGCGTTCTGGGGGGCAGAGGGCGGCTGCTCGCACGCCGGCGCTGGGACTTTGTTCCAGAGCATCGTGCTGTGGGACGGGGACGTCCCAGCACAGACATCGTCCCATTGTCCCTCTGCCCCAGCGCTCCCACAGTCCAGAGCCAGTCTCCAAAGAGCAGACAGAGGAGGTGTTTGGGGGTTGTGTTTCCAGCCCCGAGGCCATCTGCGCTACGTGGACTTGCCAAGCTCAGCGCCGCTCACCCCAAAAACCTACAGAAGGATTTGCACCATTGTTAAAAATTTAGAGGCTGGCTTATTGCAGGATGTTACAGTTGAGTTTCGGTGATGGGTTCTCCAGGAGTTGCTGTAATAAAGAGCTCATTGCTTCGTGGGCTTTGGGTACCAAAGGGCCAGGACAGCAGCCACTCAGCCAGGCTCCACTCTCATCACGCTTGTGCAAACCTGAAGTAACATTCCTGGTGTCAGCAAAGATGCTGCGTGTTTGGAGGCTTACGAATGGAAATAGGATTTGGCCTAAGATTTCTCCCAACAATCTTTTCTCATGCAAATACGGCCATTTTGCACACAGCCTGAATACCAGATCAGCACACGTTTTACTGCTTGGGCAGTCTCACGCTTCCAGCACACAACCTGCAGCCCCATTCCTGGCCGTGCCGCACATGGGCACGGGGCTTTCCCTGCCCGGGACCCCGCGGTGCCATCCACCGGTGGTGGCTTTGCTCACTGTAAAAGCAGATTGCTGTTGCTGCTCTATTTGCAACATCAGTCCATCAGATGGGACGGCCAAGGGCTGCTCCCGTGGGAGCATTCAGCCACGAAGCTGGGAGGAGCAGAAGAAATCAGGATGCGACAAGGAACCTGGGAAGCCCACAGGGAGCTTTGCTCCGTCTCCTGGCTGTGGATGAAGGTGCTCGAGCATCGCAGCACGGGGAGGGGACGGGTGGAATCCCCCGGCTTAGGTAACAGCCATGGGGCAGAAACGCTGGAGGAGAAAGGCATAGGAAGAGGAGAAAGGCATATTTCTGCTCCGCCAGCCGTAACCAGGGCACGCAGCCCTCATTCCCCAGTCCCTTCAGGTGCTGCGAGGGACCCGAGCCGGGGGAATTCACTTTTGTCTGGCTCCCGTCGCACTGATCCCGCTGCAGCTGGGAGGGGATTTCCCGTCAGCTCCAACCCAGCTGCTTAAAAAACTCTTCCACTAAGTGAGCTAATATTTCATGAATAAATTGAAGTGGTCAAGTCCCATTTTGTGCAGAAAGCACGGTTCCCTGCCGATTAGCCTCCTTGGTACTTTCGGGGATATAAATAACTTCACAGGCTCGTTCTCTGCGCCTTTCAAAATAAAAGCAACATTCAGTTATTTGATTTTTTTTTTTTAATTTTATGCAAATGATCTTCTGTTCTGTGTTATTATGTAAACGAGCCAACTGAAATGGTAATGAGGGAACCCAGAAGTATGCATATATTAACTGCCGCTATGGAGCTTTACACCTCCAGAAATGGCACTGAATTGCATTTCTGAGGGAGGGACAGGTGTCCAGAGGGTGAAGATTTTATCCCGGGACTTGGTCACTTCTGAAATCCCTGTATATGAATGCTTCCTCCCCAGGAGAACAGTCAGGCCTTCCTTTCGGGGAGCGAGTCAGCATTTCAGCCAGAAATGGCTTATTTTCAGCGTGAGAAACATGGTGCCTACAGGGGCCGTCAGGCTGGCAGCAGCACTTTTTGTCCCCCTCACCACAAGTCCAGCTCAGACCCAAGCCCACTGAGGCCAGGCAGCAGCAGCAACACGTAATGAGGACAAAGCTGGAGGAGTTTTTCTCTCCGCGTTCTCCTTTGCAGAAGAAAGTCTGGGGAAATCATCCCGAGGTGCACCACACCAGGGCCTGGAGGAAAGGAGCATTTCTGGGCTGGCCAGAGCCCATGGTGGGATATGCAGGTAGGATGGTTAAGTCCTCAGAATAACTTCTTGTGTGCTTGAAGTAGAAGCAAAGTCCCTTTCCAGAGGCAAAGCAGTATCTAGTGAAGCCCAGGGCAAAAATCACCAGTGTGAGAGGAATTAAAACATTTCTGCTTCCTAAAGAGCATCCTGGAGTCTGCCTGCTGCATAGGACATGCCCCATGCAAGAAGAAAAAAGAAGAAAAAAAAAAAAAGAAAGAAAAAAAAAAAAAAAACATAATATATATAAAAAAAAAGAGAATACCAGGACAAGTAACATCTTCATTTTCTGCATTCTTCAAGAACATTCAAGGGTTTCAACCAAGATGAAAGCATCAGTTTTTACACCTTTCTAAAACACCCTGAGATAGCTGAAGCTGAGACCATGAGGGAGCAGGATCCTTAAATCCCTCCTAATCCCCGTGTTTAGCAGGGATGTTTGAAGTGATTAGAGGCGCAGCAAGCACCGTTCCCAAGAAGGTACAGCAGATGTTGGACACGGAGGTGCACTAAGCTCTCGGCTGTAGCTGGACTGCAGAAATTTTGGCCCAAATCCATCCCAACATGTCTGACCGTTGTGATTATTTGGCTCCAGACACAGCGGACTGGACCTGTAATATCACAGTACGGATCCACTTCTCGCATTTTGTGAAATTGCCACTGCATCGGGAGCTGGAGTGAAATCCAGGGGCCTCCTGAAGGCAGCGGGAGCTTTGTCCTTGATTCCAAGGCACGGGGGAGCTCCACATCTGCAGCGTCTGCTTTGTAATTAAACGTGAACCATCAAATAATGGATAATTTGTCATAGCGAAAACTACACCAAACGCATAGGTCTGATCCAAAAGCCCATGAAAGGCTGCCACTGAGCCGACTGGGTTTTGGAACAAGCCCATGGTGTAATAAAAAACAAATCCCTGTAATTAGGTAAAAGGGAAAATCTGAAAGATGCCATTTGAGCCATTTAGGGCTCCAAATCTGCACCCTGGGATTAGGGCTGGGTGGCCCTGGGACCTCAGGTCAGGGCCTCGTGAAACAACAATTCCCCCGGGACCTGGGGTGCCCTGAGCCTGGACGGGATGCGGAGATGTGGCTCTGTTTGGGATGCTGCTGCCTCTGCCCTGGCCTCTGCCCGTGTTTCCCAGGGAAAGCTGCTCTGCTCTGCTCCCCCACGCCAGCCCGTCCTCCCCTCAGGCACTCCCTACAACCGTCCTGCTCAGGCTGCTGCACCAGCCAAGATGTAGATGTCATTTTGGGCAACACCGCAGCCTTCTCCGCTTTGTCTGTTTTCTCTGGAGTGTATTTTCCCAGAGATCCAGAAATTTATCACTTGGAAAGCACGGCACAAACAGCAGGATTTATTGCTCAGAACCAGGAAACCCTGACTTTTGAAGCATGTTTAAAGTCCATTTTTCACGCTGGGATGAGACAAACATCCCCGACATCAGCGCCAGGAGCGCATTGGGCCCCAGTGTGGAGTCGGAACGAAATCGTGCCCAAAGAGGATATTTGGGGTTTGGAGCTGCATCGTGCTCCGTGCCTTTATCAGACTTGTTCCCCCCCCCAATTTGGGGGCCTTCTGGCCTCGGCAGTGAGACACAGGTGATGGGGAAAGGTGTGAGAAGGGGAAAGGAGACTGCTTATTCCTCTCATCACCCAGTGGGCCTGTGACACAACAGGAGGGTGTCCAAGGAGGTGATTGAACAGAAAGCTGAAATTAGATAAAATTACCTCTTTTTTTTTTTTCGGAGCCAATAGTCTGGCTGCAGGCAGGGGCCAAAAGCAGAGCTGGGCTCAGAGGAGCGTTAGACAAATCTGGGGAAAATACACAACCTCGGGGCACAGCATCCAGGCAGCACAAGTGTCTCAGCCTCTGTGACTGCTGGAGGCAGGCAGAGAGCAGGGAAGGGCTGTTTTGTACAGGCTGTGCTTGTATCTGTGGTCTGGGGGGGCCGTTTGCTCTGCAGGGCAAACCTACATGTGCCTTCGGAGGATGCTCTTTTAGCCAGACCTTTGCTCTCCTCCCATGCAGGCATTTCTATCTTCCTTCCTTCTCCCAAGCAGATCTGAACATCTATGTAGTTCTTTGCTGACCGTTTAGTGGTTTGGGTTTTTTTTTTGTTGTTTTCTTTTTCCTTGGGGGGGTCAAAGGATTTTCTCTACATTTCCAGAAATAGAGCACAAACATCGACTACTCGGATGTTTTGTTAAGTTATTTTCATTAAAAAAAATAAACTTGCTTCCATATGGGAATTTTGTTAAGTGTTTTAGGTACATTTTTAAGTTCTCTGTATCCCATAACCAGATGTGGAGTTCAGCCAACTGTTCCAGGGCCTGAACACGCAGATCTTAAGGGATGGTCAAAATCTGGCTCTGAAGCTCTCACCTGACTTCATTCTGATAGACGTCGCTCCAAGCTCCTCCTCCGCAGATCTGATTTCTCCCAAATGTTGAGAATATCTGGATCCCTGCCCGAAACTTGTCCTCGTGGGTCCAGCCTTACCCCGGCTCCATCTGGTGACCAGGAGAGGCTCCCGAAGCCGGCAGACCTCCTGTGGGGCAGGTGGGCCCAGGGCTGTGAGAGCTTCAAGGGGTCAGGAGCAGGCACTGGGGGCCTTGAGAGCTCGGGACATTGCTACCCACCTAGGGAGGGGCTCATTAAATCCTCCTCGTTAGGAAAGGGCGGCGTTCGCAGGAAGAGCGAGTGGGCGGCTCGTGGCTCAGCTCCGCGGGACCGAGATGCTATGACCGCAATGAGATTCAGCTTTGGTGGCAGAGCTGGGGCACGGCACAGCGTGTCACACTGTGGCATGGCGTAGCACAGCATGACACAGTGCTCAAATCCTGTGGCTGCAGCTTGGGCAGCATCGTCGCTTCCCGGCCGACCTGTCCCCAGCTTCCCCTGCTGCCTCTTTCCCAGCCACAGCACAGACAGAAGAGCACAACTGCCAGGGTTGTTTTCCTCCTTTCACAGCATTAAGAAGTCTCCGAAGGAACCTCACAATTTCCAGTGAAACCAGCTACCTGCCCACCTCTTCTTTTTATTATTATTATTTTAGTTCAGTTTTGTTTGATGTGCGTGCCTTAACTTTCCTGCATGAAGAGTGCTGCTAACTACCTCTTAAAATATTACAGAAGGGATGTATTCTACTGAGAATAGCATTTTTGGTAATAACCTCATTTTCCTTTTCACTTATTCTTACCTAAAAAGTTTCAGATTGCAGCTCATCCATCTCCCTGACACCCAAATCCCCTCTCACGTTTCCAAATACATATATTGTTAACCCATTATTAGCCCAGAGTACGCAGGAAACTAAAAAAAAAAAAAAAAAAAAAAAAAAAAAAAAAAAAAAAGGAAAAAAAGAAAAAGAAAAAAAAAAAAGAAAAGAAAAGAGAGAGAAGTGTGAGAAAAGGCTGGGACCTGAGTGAAGGCACAGGATGCTTGGGGATGTACAGTCACAAAGGCCAAGCTGGTGGCCCCATGCTGCCTGTGTGAGCTGGGACCAGTCCTCCCAGTTCATCCCTATCCAGCCAAGCTCCCCCAGAAGTCAGTGGGAGGTTTCCTGCAGGCTGCAGGAGTGCAGGACAAGGTGCTTCAGAGGCTTTTGCTCCTCTGTCTCTAGGAATGAGTGGGTTTATCTGTGCCAGCAGCGCTCCCGGAGCCCGTGGCAGGCACCTGCTGCTGGTGAGCAGCCACGGGGTGGGCACGCATTTGGTTATCAAAACAGCACCGAGGTGGGACAGATCCTGAGGACAGAAATATCCTTGTCGGAAACAGAGTTATCCTCTGCGAGCTTCTGAGCAGCATTAAAAATGTAATCTTCAGCGTGTACAAATGTCCAGTTTATGTCAGGGTGGGGGCTTTCTATTTTCATCGGGCTGCAAGGAATCACTTGACGAAAAAGAAATTCCTTATCTTTGGTAAAGTTTCTTTTTTCCCCTGAAACTTTCAGCCAGCTGTGCACAGACCTGACAGTAAACTGCTATTCCTATTTGCTAACTCTTTAAAAAAAAAAACAACACTGCATTCCTCATCAAAATCACACCTACCCAACATGCCTGGAAACTTTTTTTTTTTATGCTTTCCCTCCCTTCTGTGTGTGTGGCTTTTATTATAACTCGCAGGCAACTGCTTAACATCAACAACAACAAGGAAACTTTGGCAGAAGCCGGCTCAAAGGATCCGTGTGCAGGATGTTCAATGGCCTTCCTAGCTACCAATGCTTCCAGTTGGCTGCTTTTCCTGCGGCCGCATCCTCCCGCTGCCGCGCCGTGGAAGTGCCCAGCGCTCGCTCGGGGCTGCTCCAGCTGCACGAGGCTTCCCCGAGCGGCCGCTCGGGGGGAACGGGGAAGCGGGAGAGAAGTTTATTCCTTCTTCTCCTTCCTATAAAGGAAGCTGCTTCTCTCAAGTCTAAATATTTACTGCCGTTTCTGGACACACACACGCGCGCGCGCACACAAAAATCGATAAAACTGTCCATGGAGCGAGATTCCGATTCCCAATTATTTTGCTTCTGCTAAGTTTAAAAAATAAAAAATAAAAAAAAAATCCCAACTTTGTTTGTGCATTCTTATTGCAAACACAATGCCAACAATGGCTAAATAGACAGCATAATAAATAGCACCACAATGCTGACATAAAGGCCTTTCTGGTACTGCATACAAAATATAAACTGTGCCATGCCATTATTATTCCGGAGCCCTTGCTGAAACAGTGCAGTTGAAATTCCACCCCCAATGTGCACCTAATCAGCCATTCAGAGCCCCTTAATGACTTGTCAGTTCTTTGCCCTGCCATTTTCTGTCCAATTAATTCTTTTATTGTGCACCGGATAAAGGAAGACAAAGGCCTTCCATGCAATAATGAATCATTAAAATTCAGCAGCTCCTCTCTTGTGCTCTTGGCTCCTCACCAGCAATTCAGGCTGTTTCGCATTCGTTATGTGTGTGGTGGTTAAAATTCACTCTACCTCAAACAAGACCTTTCAAAATGCTTAACCCTTTCCTGGGTGAAGACCTCCATCGCCACGCTGTGAATTCAGACCAAAAAAAAAAAAAAAAAAAAAAAAAGAGAGAGAGATAGGAGGGGGAAGAGCGAGGGGAGGAGAAAGGCAGGCAGAGGTATTTTGGGTAAACGTTTTAATATCACGTCTCCGGCAGTCACAATATTGCCTGCACACACATCCACAAACAAATACGGGGAGCGGGAGCCGCTGCCAGGGCGGCTGGGGAGGAGCGGAGCTGGCGGTGCGCGCGCAGGGGCGAGCCCCCTGCCCGGGCAGCGCTCCCCGACCTGTGCCGGAGCCTCGGCGGTGGCCGCTGAGCATTTGCATCGCTTTCCCTAAACCAATACGGCCCCGGGAGCGGGTGGCGAGAGGCAGGAGGGACACACTCTTATTTTGGATTAGGAGCGGCTTGGTTTTCATTCCTAATTGGTTTAAGATAAACTGAAAGAAGCCGGCTTTTGGACCTGAATAAGTGTGTCCAACTGGCTTTTTTTGCGCAGGCTTCTCTAAATCAGGTCAAAACCAACACTCCAGCTAAGCCAGTGACACAGCGTGTCTGGCTGAGCCCCGCGGCCATATGGGAGCCTCTCAATAGGGGTCACCCGCAGCGCCCCGCGGCTCTTTCAAGCCGGCGCCGGGAGGGCAGAGCCCCGCTTGCAGCCACCCCGACCGTGCTTCTGCAAGCACCAAACCCTTTCTGGGCCAGCTGGTGGCCACGGCCACCCTGCCAGGCTCTCCCATGGCAAGATCTGGCCACCCCCGGGCAGCAGGGTTGCAGCAGAAGATGGGGGTTCATTGGTTCCCAGACCTGTTAAAACTGCTTTTTTTCAGCATGAACTGCGTGGTTTTATTGAAAGACATCACCTCCCGTTTTGCTCCTCGTGCAGCACAGCTCTGAAAGAAAATAAACTCGCTTTCCACCCAGCACACAGAAACAGCTCCAGCCGCAGCCCTGCTAACACAATCTGCACTCACCCTTTACTGCCAGCACAGCACGAAGCTCCTCGGCCCCATGGTGGGAGCTGGGGGCCCGAGTGCCCACCCCGAGCCCTGCCTGGAGCAGGCACCTGGCAGTGAGAGAGGCTCTGGCACTCGTGCAAAGCCGCTCCTGCACCTGGCCACGGCAGGGATTGCCCCACAGCCCCCACTGCCCTGGCACAGGATGGGGCTGCGGGGCGGCAGGAGGACGAGGCAATCTGTCATCAGCGCCATTTGTTGTGGTTTGGGCTCCAGGGGATTGTTTTCGGCTCCTGCTGACTCATTTGGGGAATGGCTTCTCCTCTCCAAACATCATCCTCTGCCACTTGGTGCCGTCCCTAATTCCTGCCCGTAAGGAGCACGCGGTGACCTCGGGCTGGCAGCTGCGGGGTGGTGCGTGGCAGAACCCAACTGCCTGCGTCTCCCCGGCTCACACAGGCCCCTAAGCATCCTCCCACTTCCTTCACTAGGATGCCACATGATAAATCCCCAAAAAACTTCGTGGAGCCTCTGCAGGGTCTCTGAGGAAGAGCAGGAGGTGCTTGGTTGCGGTCAGATTGCTCTCAGGAGCTGGGTTCCTCTGTGAATCACTCACAGTGTGGTTGGGAGTGCCAGGGAAAAGTCCCCAGCCCCAGGAATGAGAGTTTGGAGCCCTTCTGCTACTGAATTCATGCTCACACATTTGCCCGCAGAATTAAAAAGGCCTACATCAGTCAGACCCAAAGTCACGCTCTCAAAGGCTGAAAACAGGGCAATGTCGGAGACTTTTTCATGCCCTCACAGTCATCCTCAGCTCGCCCAGCGCTGCCTTGCAGCTCCTGTGGTGGCTGAGCTGCTGCCACTGCTCTCAAAATGTCTTTGGCTTTATATGGGAGGCGGTGTATCTTTTTATTTTTATTTTATTTTATTTTATTTTATTTTATTTTATTTTATTTTATTTTATTTTACTTTACTTTACTTTACTTTATTTTATTTTATTTTATTTTATTTTATTTTATTTTATTTTATTTTATTTTATTTTATTTTATTTTATTTTATTTTATTTTATTTTATTTTATTTTTATTTTACTCTGTTTTATTGTGCCTCCAGACGTCAGGCAATGCATAGTCAGAGCTGCCAGCATCCAACCTTGCCAATAGGACGAACACAGCAGAGGGAGGAGGCAGCTGCAACTCTTCTCATCTCTGCGAGGTTGGGGAAGCAACATGAGGCCGACCAGATCCACGCACTCAGGCCATGATAGCCACAGCCAGGCTGGGCACACCTTCACCATGCCCGACAGGAGCAACCTGTCTGTGCCCCCTCCCCAAAACCTCCAGGGGAAGAGGATGGGACCTGCCAGGGATCCCATGGGTTGCGATACTGCATGGGAAGGGATGCGTGTGCCAACAAATACACAGGTGCTCACAATGGTGTGGACACAACCACATTTATTAGCAATTTCCTCATCAGAAAAAGGCAGGGATTCTCTACCCGTCTGGTGTCTTGGGGCAGCCAGAGAGGGAAGAAGCAGAGAGCAGTAAAATGCAGCTGGTTAAAAACCAACACCCGTTGCCCACACAGAGGAGAGGCTGCAGACACACACCCAGCGCAGTAAATTAGAAAAGGGCAAAAGAAAGGTCTGGGAGCCACCCTCCCTGGGTGTCCTCCTGCAGGGCAGTGCAGGGGCTCCTGTGGGCTGGGGGCACGAGGGACCCACGCAGAGGGCTGGTAGAACCCAGCACTGCCACAGAAATGCCTTTGGAGATTTTTTTTTTGCCATAAAGTGAATATCCAACTGTAAAAAAACGTGTAACAAAAGTTGATATCACTCCAGGAAAAATTATAACAAGGAGGATGGGAAGGGACTTTTTCTTCTTTCCACCATGTAGAAGGAATGTGGATATGGGCTATAAAATTAATTTCCTCTTTCTTACTAAACAGTGCCTTCTGAGAAGTTCAGATAAATAGCAACATTCATTCTTCTCTGCACCAAAATAAAAAAGAGGAACTTTTATCGCTTGTGTATTCCTGTAATTATCTTGAGAAGCCTTTTTTGTTGACAGCCAGAGGTCAAAAGCCGGTCTTGCTTTCACCTGATCTCATAGACCTCTGCAGAGACATTCCAGATTCACGCCAACACAAGAGCCATCGGAGCCGGGCTGGGGACACACAATGCTGCCATTCACGTCGGGAAGACGCCCGGCTCATGGAAAATCACTTCTCGTTCTGCAGGCTGTATCCACACGCAAAATGGAAGAAAGGAACAATGCACGAAAATGCATTTGGACAAACAGCACTAATTTCGACTCAAAATGCTCTTCTCTGCATATAAACTGTGCCACAGATCGGAGTTTAGGAAAACGAAATGGGAGACTCATACTTTGAGTGTAAATCGAGGCGTGGGGAACGAACTTCTGGTGCCCTTCGAAATTTCCAGCACACTCTGAAGCCCGAGCGACTGGCTTAACTCAAAGCAATGAGTTTTCTCTGCCTACCACCTCCTTGGACATCCATTCGGTCGCTGAATTTTACTCGACGAATTTGCAGTGGGTATCACCCACTCCGCGGGCCGACAGAACAAAGCTGAATGCCACTATTCAGCCCCGGCTGTCCGGGGGGAGCAGCTCGTGGGGGCTCCCGAGGGCTCGCCAAGGCTCACGTTACTGCCCTTACCTGCTGAGCGCTGCGGATCCACAACGTTTTATTTCCGCAGGCGTTACTAGAAGCTAGCTTGACTTTCCAAAGCTCGGAGAGAGTGAGTGAGAACAAAAGGCCAGTAAGCATGGATAAAAGCAACTGGATTTAAAATCTGCATATTTTTGACACGCGTTTCCTCGGCGCTGTCACCAGGCTCAGCTGGGGACCCTGCGGCCACCCAGGGCTCACACAGCACCCGCGCCCAGCAGGAGGGGAGTGCGTCCCGCAGCGCTCGGCCCTGCCAAGGATGTGCTCTCGCTGCTGGGCAGAGCTGTCCCCAGGCGTCCCCCGCTGCGAGGACACCACAGCTGGCACGATGCAATACTGCAGCAAGAGAGGGGACAGCTCGGAAAGGCTTGTGGCTATGTGCAAGTCTGCCTGCAGAGCCCAGCGCTTTGCGGTACCCTCTGGAAGCTGGTCAGGAGGAGCTGATCGTGTCCCCACGATTAATTCCTTCTGCACAGTGAGAGAACGTACCTGCAGGGACAGAGCAGGCTCCCAGGTCACGGACTCAAGCCACAGAAATCCCCCTGCCATGAGCCAGATCCTCAGCTGGAGATGCTTTTGGTGCGACTTTTAATTTCATTAATTTGAGTGTTTTGCAACACCACCCCACACAGATACTTGACTCTGTTTTAAATACTAATCCAGGCATCAGTGAAGTCATTGAAAGCTTTGGCATTAAACATCAAGAAGAAAGTAAAGATAAACACTTATATTCCATCTCACTTTTTTTTTTTCCCCTAAGCATGTCACTTTGGAGAGGAAGTCCTACATCTACATGCACAACAGGCAAAGCCAAAACGCATCAATTTTTCTAGCATGAGCTAGAATAAGTCTTGAAACTTGCATTGTAACTGGAGGGAGGGGAAAGAAGAAAAGAGTCTCCTCTGCAAGTTACTCTGCAGCTTTGGCTTGTAGTGTAATAAAGTCATTTTGCCAGAAGTTTTGTAAATGAGCACAGAGAAAATGGTGTCCAGTTACAGACACTCTGGCAAGATAGGTCTTGGCAGAGGCTGCAAACAGCAGATTTGCTTTGGGACTCTGTTGTTCAGACTTTGTTAATGTTCTTGAGCTTCATTAATTGTCATCACATTTATTTTCTCTGTGTTAAAACATTTTCCACAGGGCTGCACTGCAACCAAGCCCTGAGTGCATTTCTCAGGCAGGGGCGGCTGGATTTCCCTAATCCCAGCCCTTTCCTCCCAATTAGGGCCCAGCCTGAAAAATCTCACACGGGTTTGTCTCAACTGGTGAAACCAAACTGCAGCTTAGTTTATATAACCAAGAAAAAAAAAGTCACGAATGTAACTATTTTAATGACTGTATTTAAAAAAACCACTACATGCAACATATAATTTTGTTGCTATCATAATTAAGAGGTATTTACACGGGCTCACCAACCAGAAAACAGAATCTGTTACTGTAAAATTCCTACGTGCTGTACAGAACAAAATGAACTCAGCTAAAACCATGCAGTCTGACCTTGCAAAGCCTTACTCATGTGAGCAGTCTCACTGAAATCCTATGAAATCCTTGGGATTACTTGCATAGAAATATACTCCTTGAGGAAGTAAAAAAAAATAAATTAAAGTCTCCTAGCAAGGCACCATTTAAATACAAGGAAAGGGAGCAAAGGGAGCAAGAATAAAAAAAATAAGAGAACAGAAATCCTTGGTCAACATATTTTATTCTGAGTAGCCTGTCTCTTTCAAAAGCATTCTCCAAGTCACTTTTCGGCACAGAAATAGGCTGAAGTAGAAAGAAAACGTAACACAGACTTGATAAAAAGCAATTTTTAATTTTATCAAATTGATCTGTACAAAAGTTAGCATTGCTTAGTCAGAAGCTAGTGAAGAGAACAGATAAGTAACAGCCAAAGTCTTTCAAACTTTATACAGAAAAATAGATTGCATAAAAATGAATTTTCTGTATTTTCCCCCGCCCCCACGACCCCAAAAGGAAATATGCAAAAAATATTTTTAGAAAAAGAGTAGGAAATGTAGAAAAGGTAAAAAGATGATAACCTCTGAAATGTGTTTTTAGATTTACAAAGTTTTTAAAGGCACAAGTTACCATAAAATAGATGGTTATTATATGCTCAGCATACAATGGAAGAAGTAGAAATATATCAATGAAATATTAGTCTAAAACTAAGTACCTAAATTTTTTTTTTTAGTGGAGAAGATTTTAGTTTCACAGCTTGATGGATGATATCTGGTCCCTAGAAGCCAAAAATCAAAGCAGAAGTTGATAATTCCTCATTAAATTACATCTTCCTATAAAGTAGTCCTGGTTCTGAAAGTGTACGAAGATCCTGCAATGCCTTAAATCCAATTTGAACGCCTGAAAGCAGGTAGCCAGAAAAATATCTTGCTGTCTGCTCCTTTTGCAATTGTTTTAGCCTCCGAATTTAATTAGTAACTTTTGCAGCAAGCCCTTAGCGTTGCACTTCCCTCCCTCCTTATTTTACATTCCCATTTGAGTTTCCTGTTCATGACCAGGTCTGCGTGAGGCAGATTTGTTCAGTCCCTCTCTCAAGCACGACTGCTGCAGCGGTTCAAAACAAAAAAACCCAAAAACCAAAGAAAATCTAGACTCATAACACCATTTTATTGTATCATCTCCACTATTTTTATGCTCCCTCCCCACCCCATCTTTAAAATCTTTTAAAATTCTACTTTTTGCACAAAATTACTTCATTAATTAAAAAGACAAAATAATACAGAACATAAATACATATTTAACAGATTTAAAAAAAAACACTTTAAGCTTCCAAAAACAAAACAAAATGTTAATTACAGCCAAACCTTGCTTAGAAGAACTCTTGACTAAAAAACAAATACTTCAGACATTTAATTGGTTGGTCCCACCAGACTCGTTTGTTCCCACAAGATTGTTACACGGAATCGCCGGGTTTTCGGTTTTCATATGCGTTGGTCCGAGTGAGTTCTTGCCCTCAAGGTTGGTCCGTTTCTCACATTGCAATAGACCCTTAAAGTCTTGAACGTCTTTCCTTTCCCCCCCGCCCCCCGCTCCATTTTTGCACTTGTCAGCTTCCACGACGAGAAAGTTCAGTTCAGTCCTCACAGAGGAGTCAAATGGTTCTGTCCTTCATTTATTCAAAAGGAATCACCGGTCCTTTACTTTTAATTTTTTTTTCCTTATTTATTTATTTAAAGAAAAATAGAGCTCTGTCCTTTCGGAGAGTTTTGAAGCAAGGGGACATCCAGTCGCAACGAGCAGAGTTCCCAGTGGCTCAGGAGGCACTTCGGAAACTTATCGCGGCACTCCACGTTCTTCGTCTTCATTCCTTCATTAGTGCATACGTTGGGGAAGCCCTCGGGGGCTCCACGCATCCTTTAAGGCCTCGTCAGGGTTGTATAGACCGGCTGGTCCCAGTTAGCAGTGGGGCTGTGGGCCGGCGGGATGGACAAGCCGTTGAGGATGGGCGTCGCGTAGGGGCGCCGCGAGGAGTGGAAATAGGGATACTGGTAGATGCTGGAGGGGTAACCAGGGTAGGGGTTGTAGTAGTTGGAGCTCTGGAGGTCCGTGTAGTCACACTGGGAGCTGGAGAAGGAGGCGGCGGCCGTGGCGGTGGAGGCGGTGGTGGCACAAGCCTGGGCGCTGTAGGAGCCGTAGTCGGAGTGCGCAGGGGAGCCGTGGGACTGGTCGCTGTAGTGGCTGGGGCTCAGCTGCTCCGTTTTGATGTGCGGCCTTTGCTGGCCCGAGTCAGCAGACGACGGCGACGCCGAGGCCGGGCTTTTGTGAGTCCACACCTGGTTGGCCCCGCCGGTGCCCGTGGCCGAGTGGGAGTAGGACGCGCCGTAGGAGCCGGCAGCAGCGTTGGGGCCGTGGTCGGCCGGCATGGCAGCGTGGCCATTGAGCGGCAGGTACTGGTCAAACTCGTGCACGTCGAAGGTCTCCATGTTGTTGATGACCTCGCTGCTCAGCTCCGAGATGTCCACGTTGCTGAAGTCAATGTTCTGGCGGCCGCTCTCCACGAGGCGGCGGCCCTCGTGCTTCAGCTCCTGCTTGCTGCCGTGGTGGAGGTCAGTTTTGGGGGTGGTGGGTGGGGTGGGTGGCCCGTGGGTCTGGCCTGAGGACAAAGGGACAGCAAGGCTTTAAGGAGAGCAGCCACAAAATACCCAGTGCCTCCATAAGGCCAAAAAACACTCATTCTTTCCCCCTCCCAATAGGGAGAGGAAGAAATTTAAATGTATAGCCCCATGTTAGAAGTGGCTGACATCCCCCTGCGACCATACCCTCAGGTGGGATAAACTGCCTGCAAAGCTTGCAGCAGGGAGATTTTGGGGAGCAGCACCCCACGGAGGTCTTGCCCTGAGGCACAACGGGACAGCCCCACTGCACAAACCACCCCTCGCCTGGGAGAGGAACCCTGGGGGACTCAGAGGGACCCCTCGAAGTGGGCAGCCTGAAGGCAGCCCTGCTTTCCTGGAGCAGAGCAGCTGTCCCTGCAGTGCAGGAAGGGGCCAGATCCCCAGCCAGGCTGGGCGAGAGCGCAGACGCGTCTGAAGCTGCAGGACGTTCGCAATCCTCCTGGAATCTGTCAACACGCACCCAGTGCCAATTCACAGTGCTGCTGAGAAGCGGGGAGATTTGGGGGGACGCTGCACCTATGGGGCCCACTCCCCAAGCACCCTTCACATGCTAAATGCGTTATTAACCCTATCACCCTGCAATTGATTTCTGCCCTCCTGGTCCTGCTGCAAAACTGGGGTCCTTTAGCACTTTGGGGTTTTCCTATTGCACAGTGGACTACATGAGCACTTAGTAACTAAAACTGTGGCCACGTTCACAACCTGGTGTAAAACCACAGCTCCCAGGGCTTCAGATGCACCCAGTCCCACCAATATTCCCACATGAGCTTGGGGGCAGATGAGGCTGTGCCTGCTGGCAGGTTCGGGTCTCAAACCAACGTGCCCAGGACCTACAGGATTTTTGCCCACAGCGCCCTTTACCTGCATGATCGCCGTGGTGGTGGGAGTCAGCCATGCCCCCCAGCCCGCTGTCCGCTTTGTAGATCTGTGTGCCCGCGTGGTGGCTGAGCTCAGCTCCGGAGTCGGAGTCGCTCTGCCCAGCTTTTACACTTTTCCTCCTCCGTGGCTGGTATTTATAATCCGGGTGATCCTTTTTGTGCTGGACCCTGAGCCGCTCAGCTTCTTCCACGAACGGACGTTTCTCATTTTCACTTAACAAACTGGTTGGGGGTTGATTTTTTTTTTTTTAAGGTAAGGAAGAGAAAAAAAAAGTCAAAATTAATGTCATCCTTAGAAGTTTTTAAACTATTTTCATACTCATATCCCTGCTTCCCATGCACTGACCAAAAAGTTCATTACAAACCAAATTTGCAGTAGCAAGAAAAAAATCATACTGCAAATGGGTATTAAATTATCAATTATAGAAGTATGAAAAAAGCATCCATTACAGATAGATACTGTTAACCAGGCAAAGCAAAACCCCCCTGCCCATCTTAAATGCTACTTTTTACCCTTAGCCAAATATTATTCCCATGTTTGTCCTACAAATGCTACCCCCTCACCACAACCAGCAGCGCTGCCCATTTCCAGCTTTGTTCAGTCCTTACAAAGAAACCACGAAGGCAACAGCAACAGGATTATTTCTTTTTAAACTCTCCCCCACCCCGATCTCTCTTTGCAAACTCCCGGGGAAGGCTCAGCCCGCAGTGGGAGCATCGCTGGCCCAAGCGGGTGGGAGAGATGCGGGTTTGGTGCAGTCAGAGCCGCTGTAACACGCGGTAAAGCGCAGCTCATCGCGAGCCCTGGAAAGCTGAGCGCCCAGCAAAAAGTTTGCATCAGTGGGTAGCGCTACAGATAACAAGGGAAATGAGAGAGCAGATTAAAATTACCGCTAAAGACGGGCTTGCTTAGTTTTACAGCTTGTTAAGCTGCAAGCAAGTAAAACCAGACAAAAAAAAAATAGGAAAAAACATCGTAAGAGATGCAATAAGAAAAAAATCGGAGTTTCTCAAGGAAAGGGATGCTGGAAGCAAGGGCAGGAGGGGGCCGGGGCTGCACATCCCGGCTGGGGCAGGGGAAGTCCGAGGGTGCCGCAGCAGGGGCAGGACCCGCAGCGGGCTCGGCGCAGCGCCCGGCCCCGCAGCGGGGTTTTTCGGCGGCCGGCAGGCTGCGGGGGGATTCCTGCGCTGCGCTCCGGAACGGCTCGAGAATCCCCCGCGGGCAGGCAGGCAGACAGACGCGAAGGAAAGGAAAAAAAAAATAGAAAAAAAAAAGGAAGAAGGAAAAAAAAATAAAAAAAAAGGAAGAAAAACAAGCAAAAGCGAGGGGAGGTCGGCGGCCGCGCACCCCGCGACGAAGCCCCTGCGGGACCCGCTGAGCGCTGCGGGGCGGCTCGGGACTCACCGCCAGAGCTTGCCCAGGGTCTTGCTGAGCTCGGCGTTGTGCAGATGCGGGTACTGGTCGGCCAGCTTCCTGCGGGCGGCCTGCGCCCACACCATGAAGGCGTTCATGGGCCGCTTGACGTGCGGCTTGGCTTTGAGCGATCCGTTGCCCCGCACGGGCATGGGCACCAGGCTCCAGTCGTAGCCCTTCAGCACCTGCGAGACGGCGTCGCGGATGCAGGCGGGGAAGCGCTCGTCCACCTCGGCCGCGTCCACCTTGGCTCCCAGCGGGGCGGCGCCGGGGGGGCGCTGGGTTGGCTGGGGGGCGCAGCCCAAACCCTCGGAGCCGGCGGGGGACAGCGGCGAGTCCGAGTCCGAGTCCACGTGGGACATGGAGCTGGTGGTGCCCGCGGGGCTGCACGGAGCCTCCAGCGCTTTGTCGTGCTCCTCGGTCATGTTGAGCATTGGTGGCCGCGGGAGGGGCGGGCGGGCCGGCCGGGGATGGGGGGCGAGCAACAGGGTGGGAAAGGGGAGGGGGGCGCGGGGCTGAGCCGCCCCGAGGGCGACCGAGTGCCCGGGCGGAGCGGAGCGGCCGCGCACCCCACCGCGGACTGCCGAAAGTTTTAAAAAAACAATAATAATAAAATGGAAAAAAAAAAAATCGAGAAGTGGAAAAACGCAGGAATAAACGCTGAAAGTCTGGGATTTCGGCAGGAAAAAAAATAAGAATATTGGGAAAAAAAAATAATAAAGGAAATTGGAAGTCTCGCTGCAGTCCCGGCGCCCCGCTCCGCGCCCCGCGCCCGCCGCCGCGCTCCACGTCCAGTGCGAAGCGGGGCCCCTGGCAACAAGTGACTTTAAGGCGAGGGCGAGCGGCTCCTCCCCCGGCGCCGCTTCCCATTGGTGGAGCGGGCGGAGCTCATTTCCATAAGGGGCGGGGCCTTGCAGCCTGCCCGCCCTCCCGCTGCCCGGGCCCGGTGCCGCTGCTGCCCCGGGGCGCTGCGGGGGCTCCGCGCTGCTGGGGGAAGGGGACGGGGACGGGTTGCGAGCCCCCAGAGCCCCCCGACGGTCCCTGGTCGGCCCTGCTGCACCCCCTCCCGAAGCCAGCCCGGCTTTTGCAGGGTTTTTTGGGAGCGTTTGGTTCTCGTTACCCGCCGATCCTGCCTCTGCTCGGAGAGAAGCGGCTCCCAAACCCCGGGTTTAGCTGCTGCTTCCCCGGGAAAAGCAAGATTTCAGCGTGAAGGGCAAGATTTACAGGAAAAAAAAGTGGATTTCGGGCAAATGCTTCGAGCGTTTCAGCGTTTAAAAGTAATGGGAGTGGGGGGAGCATGTTGTTTAATTGCTGGAGTGTATAATCAACATAAAACATGTAAACTTGAAATAAAGTGTGTGCTTTGAGTTTAAATGTAACGCCGGCTGTGTCTGTGTGTGCCAGGACGTGCGTGTCGCTCCTAGGGGAAAATGCGTGTGCTCCGATAAAGCGCAAAGCAGGATTTTGTATTTTTTTTAAATTTCCCATTTCCTTATTAGTAGAATCTTTAAAGATTTCAGCTTTCGGTTTCCATAGCCACAAAGCGAATTACCTTTGGGCAAAGATTTTTTAAAAAAATATAATTTTATAAAGTGTCACTGAAAAACAAAAAGCCTTTAAGCCCCAAGCCGTGCTACATCTGTTGGCCTCGCGAGCGAGGAATAACCGAAGGTCTCTTCCAGGGCCCAGGCCAAAGCTTAATGAGGTTGTGGAAGGGTTTCTGTGTCCCGGGGCTTCAGACCGGCGGTTCAGCAGAGCTGCTGGACGCTTGGCAGAGCTTTTCTCAGTTGACAAATAAATAGCGTGCATTTCTGTAATGCCTGTCACTGCGGGATCTCGTAGCTCATAGCGCTAAGATTACCCCACTGCATTTCTATGAGTCAGGTAAATTGTATTTCATTCATTTCAGGGGTGGCTGAGTCAAAGCAATGATCGCTGCTCTCAGTGCCTCTTCCAAAGGCAGCCTCTCCTCTGAGTGCCTTCCTTGGGAGATTTGAGTCTTGCTGCATGGCTGGGGCTGTGGGACAAGCTGGTGGAGGTGGGGATGAGAAATGGGGCTCAGATCCTCTCCTCCCTGCCTTCAGTGATATGACACGTTCCTGTAGCAGAAGCCCCCAAGGACAGCCGGGACTGGCGATGTTGGTTTTTCCCCCCTTGCGTGCTGCTGCCTTGCACAGCTCCCCGGCTCTGCCCCAGGCAGGGAAGTGCATTTCCCAGCCCACACGCTTGAATTCCACTTTGTCAAAAGCAGGGAGGAGGAAGAGGAGGAGGAGAACTCTCAGGAGCTGCTTCCTCTTACTCTGGAGGTGGGCAGGGGGAAGAGGTAGTGCCTGGAAAACGGGCAGGGCACGTCCCCTGCCTCACGTCTGCTTTGGGGGTCTTGCAGAAACCATCTCATGTCCCAGCAGGAGGAGGGAGCTGCATTGCCCTGCCTCAGGCCCCCCTCCGAGCCACAACGAGTGGGTTCAAGTGGCATCATTTGTCTCACAGGGGCTCAGGCTGAAATTTTGGGCGACAACGGGCCCGTGGAGTTTGCACAGGGATGGGCAAATGATGGAGCTGTGGGACAGGTCCTGTGGTGACACCCGTGATCCAGAGCTGGCCTAATGCTTCTCTGTCTTGCCCCAAAAAGCGGTGGTAGGGCAAAGATGCAGCAGAGCTACCGAATGAAGCAAGGAAACTATCTGCTGGCTGGGGAGGGCACAGACATCAGAAGAGAAAGAAGGGCACAGCAGGGACAGAAGTGACAGGTACAGCCAGGCTGCTGCTTCAGTTCCACAGAAAGTGTGAGCGTATTTTTATCTTAGTGATTTTGTTTGCCGGGCTCCTGCTCTGTCCTGGTTCACGCCCTTTGGTCTTAACCAGAAGGGGTTATTTCCTCACCATCCCATTATACCATGCCTCAGCGGCCAAAGAAGAAACAGACCGCACAGCCTGCTCTGGGGAGCTCGTGCTCCCTGCTCGGGGGAAGTGATAGGATGAGCGGCTTCTCAAATTTCCATATATCTTGTCACTGGCGGTCATGATTTACATCTCGATGCTCTCTGGACAGAGAGTAATGTAAGTGATTCTTCCAACCAGCAGCTTATCAGTCTCGCAGCAGCTGGGAGTGACAGCATTTGGTGCTGGTGTCTCCTGCCCTGTTTTTAAGGTGATTTGGGTTATTTTCTGACTCCCGGCTCAGCTCCAGCACAGCCAGCAGCAGCTCTCGCAGGAGCGATCTCCACAGCTCTGCGGGGATGGCTGTGCTGCAAATCCCACTGTGATTTTCTCTGACGTGCCAGGGAAAAGTTCCCAGCCCCAGAAATGAGAGTTTGGAGACAGAGGGAGCGGTCCCCAGCCCGCTGCAGGGCAGTCCCGACCTCGGGACCTCCAGGACAAGGGTGCAGGTCAGGGAGGGAAGCACCGACATCCACACTGCCCAATGGAGGCTTAAACAGAGCACCTGAACGGGGTAAGCTTAAGGATTTGGGGTGGAACAGGGAGATAAAGAAGCTGCCTGTTCTTGGCAGAGCAGGCACATCAGGCACCTATACATGTAGGCAATGTTGCTTCATTTTTTCTGAAGTCTGACACTGTCTCCAATAAAATTCCTGGCCAGCTTGCACCAGCATTGCTTGGGATCAGGCATTAAATACCACGTCTGTGTGCTTGGCTCCATCACTTTGTCACTTGTCTCCTGGTATCCCTCAGAATCACCATGGGCCAGGAGCACCCTGACCTCCCACCCCGGTTCCTCTCCTCTATACCTACTCTTTCTGCAGGAGCACTCATGTGCCTTGGCTTCAGACAGTCAGTGCCACACTAAAACAAGGGAGAGGACATTTTGTCATCTGTGTAAAGCAAGGAAATTGTTTTCAGAGCGTGTGGGAACTGTTGCACTCGTTGGGAAATGTTCTGCAATGTGCACTCCCTCCCTGGCCAGGGAGGCCCAGCCAAAAGGTGGGCTCTATCGCTCCATCTGACCAAGTGGCAAAGTTATCATTTTTCAAAAATTGGCTACCTTTGAACTGCGAGCAGGTTATACATGGGAATTTCAAAGAGCAAATAGAAAGGGCTTTACAGGGAGAAGAAAAAACAATCCCTAATCAGATAAGAGTAACCTATGCATCGTGTTAAAATAAGACTCTGACATCTGCAGGATTAATGCTCTGCCCAGAGGACACAGCAGTTCCGTGGCAGTTCAGAGATTTCTGTGAAACGAGGTTCAGTCCTTCTCAGGAAAGCTACTGATTTCTAACAGGGAAAAAAAAAAAAAAAAAAAAAAAAAAAGGAAAAAAGAAAAGAAAAAAAAAAAAAGACCTGCACTCTTTTAACTTGAAATTTTAACTTTCAGTTAATTTTAATTAAAATAGCATCTGAAGAGCAGAAAAGCTTTGCTCTGAAGAAGAGCCGTAGCACTGTGTCCAATCTTACACTGTGTGCTTGTGAAGGCTCCAGCACACAACCGGTGCCTGCTTGTACAACTCTAAGCCTGGATTTATACTGCTCAGCTGCTTGCAGATCAGTTTTGTTCCAAAATTTGTCATCCATTCGCATGAGATGAGCCTTGTTGCTCTGGATAATTTGGGAATCTAAGGAGTCAGATCCATTTGGAGGGGTAGAAGGGACAGAACCTTTCTGTAAATTTTAATGAGCGCTGTGGGTATTTGCTCCTCAGCATTTCCATAGCTCCCACCACTGTGCTTAGCTGTGCTCACAAAATTCTTGGTGTCACCTGCACAGCAGGAGTGAAAAATGACCGTGTGCTCCCATCTGAGTTACCGCGTTCCAGTCACTGTGTGCTCCCACCACTGCAAGAACAAGTTTTTATTGTGCAGCCTCATCCAGAGCCCATTATTAGAGACATTTCTGTGGATTGCGAGGAGCTGGGACTCGAGGCTCGCATCCCAGTGACTGGAAGCAAGCTTGCACCCCTTGCACAGCTGCTGCAGTCTGCTGAGAATAGGGTGAAAAGAGAGAGGCTTAAATATTAGTTTAATATTAGTTTTTACTGCGTTAATGGGGTGCTGAGCTCATGTGTCCCTCCTTTTTCTGGACAGGAAAGGTTTGGCAGCTGCAGGACAAAGTTAATGTAGGAACATGTCCCCCAGCAGCTCTTTCCCAACCCGCGAGCGTTTACCTGGCGCTGATACAAGAACCTCTGCACACCTGCACTGGGCAGGACTCCACTGACCTCTCTCCTGCTTAAAAGGCAAGTGGAGAGGAGTGCACGGGATTCCTACGTCCTGTCCTAGGTTTCAGCATGGCAGAGACATTAGTGAAAAAGGAACTTATTGTTAGAAAGCTTTAATTTCAAAGGCAACGAGTGCTTCACGAAAATCTTTACATGTTACGTTTGGCATAGAGGGGAATTTCTGCTAAAATAAAATAGCTCGTACTAACAAATGCTTTTATGATTATTAATTTTTAATATCCCAGGGGGAAACGTTAACGAGTGGCTTGTTCTGAGTTTTCGTCGTGCAGCTCTTGTAGCCTGCTGTTGCACACTGGTGCTGGCAGCCACGGACTCGGCGGTGAACGCAATCACAAACCCGAAAGGGACAGCCGTCTCTTTCGGTCTCCAAAAACTTGTATGTGTAAAGACCAAAACCAGCAGAAAGGAAAAGATATGTCAAGGTGTAATTCCTGTTCAAACATTCTAAGACACCAGTAACATGGCAAAATTTGTTTCTGAGTGATCACCGACACTTTATAATAACAATTACAGTTTAAAAGCCAGGTGATGCACTAGCAAGAGATCTGTTCCTTCTTCTTGCAGACTAGATGTCATTTTTTTTTTCAAAATAATGGAGAACCGCAGTTTTATCAGTTAGGATTACTGTGATTATTAATTGTTTGTCCTAGAGAACCGCTTAGGAATCCCACTTCTGAATCAACACCCCCTTGTTACAGACGCTGTACAAATACAGTAGGAAAAAAGTAATTCTTCCTCCAAAAATTCTTTTCAGTCCTAATCCTGCTAACCCTGGAGTTAAAGATCGGATTTCCACAGGGAAGGATCAGAGATTTTAATGGAAAAAATATTACCGCTGGAAAAATCTTGACTAGTGGAAGGAAGCTCCCAAATTCTTTGTGAGATCCCCATCTCCCATTTAGCAGACACAGCTGAATGCTCAGTGGGATTGTGTGTAAGAGTATTATATGTAAGTGAATGTATGTTTTCTTTAGAGGAGTCCCCAAATGTTAATGCTGCTTTACAAAATAGTTATTTCTGCACACATTCGCTTTCTCTGTTTTATTTAAACCCAATTCCTGGCAGCCAGAGGGGGGAAAGACTAGACCTGAATGAACACAGAGTAATTTAGGGTGCCAGGGACAGCAGGGTTGAGGTGCTGGTGGGGACAGCTGCTGGGTGCTGTGACAGTAAATGCTTGTTTCTCTGTCACTTTTGCAGCTGTTTGGAACACAGCAAAATAGGGTCGGGCGGGGGGACGTGGCGGCTCGCATTTTGTTGAATGAAGATCAGCATCAATGATGCCTCTGCGCCTGCCTGCGGGCCTGACATTTATGAATCGCTTTCCCTTTGAGACGAAGGCTCAGAGCCTCGCTCTTAAATATCTCGTTTGTGTTACTTGCTTGGTTTTTACGTTGTTTTCTTTTATGATACCTTTGTTTGGAAAGAGGGAATGCAAGCAAAAATCACATCGTGAAAATAAAAGCTAGTAAAAAAAGTGAGCAGAAAACCAAACACAGATGACAATCCACACAAAGCTGCGTACCAGCCCGAAGTGCAGAACGGAGAGGAGGTAATTTAATGTTGTAATCCACCATTTTATTGCGCACTTTCCTTTATAGCTTGATCCATCTTCCAGTAGAGCTAAAGGGAAGGCTTCTATTGCCTTTTATGAGAGTTGGATCAGCCCGTTAGAGTAACAACATTTTTATGCAATTTAATATACTTAAACTTTGCAGCTCGTATCGATGCAAGGCGCCGTTGACACACGACGTCCCCCGAGTGCGGGTCGGTTTCGTTTGCTGCTCCTTGCCGCTACTGTCCCAACCTGCGCATCTGGCAGACCTCAGGGCGATCTTTTGCAATGGAAACCAACCGCGTTCAGCATCCCCTTCCCAGCTCCAATTATTCCCTTTTTCCTAAATCTTTAGTCTAAGCCCTCCACTTTTCCTCAGTAATTTCCTCAATTATCCAGTTTGTTTTACAGACATTGCCATTTAATGTGGAATTTGCTGTAAAAGTTTCATAAAGACCTCACAAAGGAAACCATTAGCTTACATCTATTTAAATTTATCTAGCCAAACCTTGTGGCTAATCCAAAGGGAGAGCGAAACTGCAGTGTACCCGCGGCCTTTAACAAATAGCTTATTTTTCTTTGCCTATACAATGCACTATTATGTCGTGTGTGTGGTGTGTGTGTGTGTTTTTTTTTTTTTTGTAATGAGAACAATGCAAGCAGCAGTGATGGGAAACTGGAAAAACAAAAGAGGCATTTATAAGGGACTGGTTTACAGTCTGAAAAGCATTGAATAATGTTACACCTGATAACAGATACTTTCTCAGAGACCATCGCGCAGTTTAGCAGTGCGGTATTTACTCAGGCGGGATGCACCTCTAAAAGCATTGATCACGACTGCCGAGGCCACTTTATTAAAATGTTTTTGGTTAAAGAAAAACACGCATAGCTCAGCACAGAGCCAAGTGCTTGGCGGCTGTAAACTATACAAAGTAGAAATCACGGCAGCATCCGAAACAGCCGAAGCGGCAAAGCGGGAGGGATTTTTGGTGAAATTGTGCACGGGGCCGGGTGCTGGGCACTGTGGGGACAGTGGGTGAGCTGCAAATTGGGGCTGGGGACCCGGGCTGGTGTGTGGCCCCGGTGTGTGACACTGAGCCGGGTGTCACCGGCATGCCTGGCACCGGCCGCTGCCATCCCTACAGATGACAATGGAGAAAGGGGTTTTAGAACCACAGACTCATTAAGGTTGGAAGTGACCCCCAGGATCATCTGCCCCAACCATCACCCTACCACCACCGCCACCCACTAAACCATGCCCCTAAGCACCATGTCCGAGCGAGCCCCTTCCCCTTTGCTCCTTTTCTGAAAAAAACGTGGCCACTTTTACTCCTTTTTCGAGACTTCCTTCCTCATTCCACACGATCAGAACACAAAACCCCATTTTTATCCCCATTTCCTTCTCCTACCACCCCCCACCCCCCCACACCCACCACCCCCGGCGGGGCTGCGGGGCCGTGTGCGCGGGGGCACCTCCACCCCCGAGGACCTCCGGGGGACCCCCGGGGACCCCCGAAGACCCCCGAGGGGACCCCCTTAGGACCCTTTAGTGCCCCCCCGGACCCCTTCATGCCCCCGGGGGCGGGCCGGCCGCACGCATGCTCTCTGCAGGCCGCGACATGGCGGCGCCCAGCGCGGCGCTGAGGCAGCGGCGGGCGGCACCGGGTGGCGGCGGCCCCGAGGCCCCGGGGAGGGGGGCAGCGGCAGCAGCGGGGGCAGCGGGGGCAGCGGGCGGCGGGGCCGTGCCGCCGGTATCGCCGGGCACCTTCTGGCTCACCCGCATCGTGCTGCTGCGTGCCGTCGCCCTGCTGTACCGTGAGTGTCCCGGGGCAGTGCTGCTTTCCGTGGCTCCTTCTCTCCCGGGAGAGAGGAAAAAAAAAAAAAAAGAGGGAGCTGGATCCGAAATGGGGGCTGCTCGCTCGCCGGGGGTGGCACACGGAGCCCTCGGTCCCCGGGGTGTGTGGCTGCAGGTCGCCGTGGTGCAGGGGTCGTCGCCCCGGCTCAGCCTAAAGATGCCTATATTTTGGGGTGGTGGGGTTTGGGGTGCCTGGGGGGGCAGAAAGGGGGTGTGGGGAGAGCCCCCTGCTCTAAAAAGCAGGGACAGAGCTAGGGGGGTGCAAGGAGAGAGCCTGCACCCAGCTTTGGGTCTGAATGTCCTTTATCAAGAGGTGTCGTGAGCTGATGCTGTGAGAGAAACTCATTTTGAGGGATGCTGGAGAGCTAAAGCGAAGGAGCTGCACGCAGGACCAGAGGATGACAGCGTCCTTTGGTGCCATCGCTACCCCGTTTAAGGTGGTGAAGCTGCTTTTCCTCCTCAGCCCTGCGCGTTTGGCTCTCCTTTTGGCAAGCAAGGCGCAGAGCCGTGCTCCGAGCCCGCCGCTGAAAAAATATTCGCAGCGAAACCCAAACTGACATGTAACACGCTACATTACAAATTTTAAACTTGCCCCAGATTTGTCCACAAAATCGTTAGGATTTGTAGGCTGCCAGCCTGCTTGGATTATTTTGCATCAAAACCATGCAGAAGTTGTAGTTTTGTATGGTTTTGACACGTGCTCTGTTTCTAGTTTGGTTTTAGCTCTCGGTGAAATGCGGGGTTACGACTCTTTCAGTCAAAATGAAAGCGATTCTGATATTCCCCCGTGTGTAAATCCAGACTGCTGAGTTTCCCAGAGCTCAGTTTGCAGTTTCCTTATGAACAACTGATCAGCGTCCTCCACTGCGTGTTCTGTGGAGGCTGCTGCTTTCCGATGGTGGATTTGGGGTGTAAATGTATCGTGTCCTGGAACAGATACTGCCCCGTAGGCCGGCGGTGTGTTAGATGGGAAGAGGCAGGAAGGAGGGAGCAGGCTGTGGCTGCAGGGGTGGAAAGTCATTGAGGCAGAGGATGGGAAAGAGCAAGGCTGATGAATGGGACCTTCTGGCGAGTGGGAGACCTCATGTGGGACAACTAGAGTGTTGAGAGGTGAGGAGAAAGCATCACGTTCAGGGTGAGTTATAGCGTGGAGATTTAAAAAAAGGGCACATGAAAGCAAGAGGAGGAAGCTGAGGTGGAAGGCTGCTGACTGAATGCATGGTGACAGCAAACAGAGGGAGAAGAGGTGGATTTGCTCAGAGAGGAGATGAGTGGAAATGCCTGGAAGTGGCAGGAGGGAACCCCAAAATGCTTTTGCAGTCCAGAGTGTGAGAACCCTTTTGAGAGCTGTCCTTGGAGGAAGGATTGCAGGTGCCAGAAGCAGAGGCTGGAAGGAATAGGGTAGGAGGCTGGCTCCATCCTTTATGATGGAAGAGGTATGAGAGGAGAAAAGTTTACCTGCTCGTTACGCAACTTGTGTGTGATTGCAGTCAGGTAACAGCGATTTCTTGTCTTGGCTGAGTAACAGCCAAGTGACCCAAGGCCAGAAACGTGGGCTGGGTTTGAGACAGGTCAGATTGCAGCTCTGGCTGTCACCTCAGTGTTATAGGGACACCAGCGCTGATCTTGAGGTGGGGGAGATGCTGCACAGCCGGGACCTCGGTGGGGTAGAAACTGATGGATGAGTCTGAGGTGGGGAGACCACGATCCGGCAGATTCCTCTGTCAGAGGCTGCAAAACCATGACATGGCTGTCGGGGTGGGATGCTCTCCAGGGAAGGTGCGTTGCCTTTTGATCTCTTCCGTGAGCCTGGGTTTGGAAACAGCAGAAAACAATTTTAAGCCTCTGTGCCAAGCACCTCTTCCACTCTCTTTTCTGAAGATGGAACCATTTACTCTTGACAGATTATTTTTTTTTTTTTCCCAGACGTGGCGATCCTGCACACACCGAGTCTCAGACTTGCTGAGGAAACGGTTGATGGCGTTGTGACAGTTTGACATTCCTCGGCTGTGGGATGTTTTTCCCCTTCTTTCATTTCGCCCTTCTTGGTGTAACCCTTTCATTCCCACCGTGTTAGGAAACAAAACCTCTGGGGGGGCGACCTTGTCAGGGAGAACAGCCTCCCCGATGGCTGCAGCTCCTGCTTACTGTGGAGCTTACTACTGAGTGTAAAAGGTGGGATGGGAGAGCGAAGGACCCCGTGGATTAGTAGAGAGAAACGCCATTTGGGGTGACAGTGACGTGGAGATGACAGGCCTCCAAATCATGCTTGGCAGTTCTGTCCCTCACCTCCTTTCCTGGTGCACAAATCTGCTCCTGAGGTGCTGCTTTGTTGCCTGCTGCAAGCCCAGGAGATGCTTTCCCTTCGGATCCTTCCCTCTGGTAGGAGGACAGGCAGGTGTGAAGTGTCCGTTGTGCCCTCCCTCCTCCCCTGCCCCCTTTGGTTTTTAACAGCTCTCCACCTTTTATTTTTTTTCTTTGAAGGGGGTTTCCAGAAGCATCCAGGGCCTGGGAAGTCCCTGGCAGAGCGGCTGTTGTCTGAGAGGCAGGTTGGAGATGGGAAGGTGGAAGAGGATCTGGTGATTCGCGGAGGCCAGCGACCAAGCCCGCTGCTGCTTGCAGGAAGGGGAAGGAAGGGGAGAACGGGTGTGAGCTGGAGGTGCTCAGCGAGGTTTGCTGCATGAGAGGAGGCCAGGGGGGTTCTCCAAGCTGAGGGCTAACACACATAAAGTGCCTCTGTAAGTCCTGTGCCCAGCTGCCCAGACACCTTTCTGATCTGTGGAGGCATCTTTGTAGGGTGCCGCGTGCCAGTTATGACCTGGCAGACTTCCACAGCTAAGACCCGTCTTCACGGGCTAATTGCAATCTCTAATTCATGGGACAGGGAGCCCTGGAGAAAGGCGGTTTTGACATTTGAAGTCTTCCCATCGTGGTCCTGTGCTGCGTGTTCTTTATGGCAGGGGTTGACATTTTGTACGTACAGAAAGTCTTTGGGGTCTTGGTGGAGGCGCTGTTACAGGTAAATAGCTGGTCCCAAAGCTCTTGACAACAAATGTGTGTTATTTGCTCCCTTCAGCCTCCTTCTAAATCATTTTAAGTGCCCTTTTTTGGATGATTACTATCATCAGATTCCAGATGTAGAAGTTGAAGTAATTAGATACCACCCTTACCAATTTCAGCCATGCTTTGTAGAATGCTTTGAAATAAAAGCTATTATGTAAATACAGTTTATCTTCCTTCTCCTCATGTATTGTTTAATAGTAGTATTTTCTTTCCCCAGAGCTAGGACTACAGGAGGTTCATGCTACTTCTTCCTCGCTCTGAAATCTAAAGCCTCCTCGGGGGAGTTCGACTTCCTGCAGGTTCCTGGCTCTCTCCTGGTGTCCTTCCTCCCCTCTCTGCTGTCTGCCCTGCTTTCCCTTGCTCTTCCCTCAGTTATTTGAAGAGGTTCCCAGTCGCTTTCAGATTGCCTAGCC
Organism: Netta rufina; assembly: GCF_964035555.1. Lineage (NCBI taxonomy): Eukaryota > Metazoa > Chordata > Aves > Anseriformes > Anatidae > Netta > Netta rufina. Next base: position 16,308,210 of record NC_140138.1, read on the forward strand.
AGGATGCTGGTATAGCTTCTGACACTTTCTCTGCCCTGGAAGGTTTTATTTCAGCGCAGGGCTTGTAAGCAAGTCCGCACAAAGGCAGGATGTTAGCGCTGATGGCTAGCGAGCTCCCTGCTCCCCTTTTAACTGCACGAGAGGGCCCAGTAAGCGTGGCAGAAGCAGGTTTGGTTCTGATCTAAGCACTTGCACCGTAGGAAGATGAATTAATAGCAAGCAGGGATAGTTCAAGGGAAGCGATAACAAGAACTGAGGAGCGATCCTGTCTCCCAGCGTGCTGCTTGCCTGGAGCTGCTTGGGGGAGAGGAATCCCACAGCATCCTTTGGTTGCAGGCTGGACGGCTGCTGGTGTGCTTCTGAACAGCCTGGGTGCTGTGGGGGAACTTGTGAGCAGCATCAGAGCCCAGCCTGGTGTGTTTGCTTCCTGCTATTTCAAGCAAAGAGACAATGGGGAGGTGTGCTCTTAAAAAGCCCCCAGATACAACCACCCCGGAGTCTTTTGCACCGCTGCTAATGGCAATAAAAGAAGTAAGAACGGACTTTGTGTGCTTACTGGTGGCTGTAGGATTGCAGGATGAAAAAGGGTTGCTTGATTTCATTATTCCTCTTTGCTTAGTACTGCACGTCCTTGCTTTTGCGTCGCAGAACTTTGCTGGGGAATTTATCCATTGAAAACCCTCATAGCAGCTAGGAGACCATGAATATTCTCCCCGTTTTTCTTGTCGGTAGTACAACCAGCATCCAGCATAGGGCTTTTTTTTAAATTTTTTTTGAATGCCTCGCTGGGTCAAAGTTGCACTTGATATATGGCTCCAGGCAGACATTTTTTTGTGTGTAAAACGTAGTTTGGTTTTCATGCAAAGCTCTGTGCTTTTGCTTCATTTCTTCTTGTGGTTTGGGTTTTAAGCAAAAGTTGAGACTTCTTTTAATGGTGGGGAGAGAAAGCCATATGACCGGAAAGTCTTGGATTTCACATCTTTAAATCTTTACAGAGCATGAAGAATGGGATTCTCTCATTCTCCTACCATGACAGCCTGAGCCTGGACCTGGGGAAAGGAACTGAGGTGACAGGGCAATGTGGATAGACCAAATCATTTCAGATGGGTGACTCCTGTGCTGCATGCTCCAGTTGTGTTTATTGGTAGCATGTGGCTTTGAACAAGGAACGCCTTCAGCTGGGGGAGAGAGGAGCCTGGGAGGGGAGAGAGAAGGTGGAGGGGGGGGGGGGAATTAATGGAAAAATACAGTAAAGCACCTTCCGAGGTGAGGATAAGTAGCGAAGGTCTATTAGCAGTTGGTGACAATTTACATGTATTACTTATGTAAAGATCAGCTCGCAGCAGGTAGAGGAGCGTGCTCCCATGTGAGCTGTCAAAGGCTCCGTCTGCCTCCTGAGTGGGAGGGAGCATGGGAGTCGCTGAAGCCGAGTGGTTTTTTTTTTTTCCCCATCTGCAGAGGAGTGAATAGTCTGAAGAAAAGCAAAGTGCTCTGGGGAGAAAGGAGAGATTGGCATGGGTGAAGGCACCCAAATCTGGGCAGCACTGGTAAAAAAGGCCAGGTGGCAAGCAGCCACTGGGTGGTGGGGAAGGTGACAGGGCTTTGTATTGGGTCTGGAGAATGTGAGATGTGCCCAGTTGTGCTGGGGGCCTGCAGGGGACACCCCTGGATTGGGAACACATCCATAGCCTCACATCCTTCCCATCAGTGATACAGGAAGGGATAGCTATGGGAAAACATCAGCTGCTGCATCCTGGCTGGGAAAGTGTTTCCTGAACTCAGGAAAAGCTCCCTACTCAGTTAAACTCCTTCTGTGAGGTAGTACCCAAAGGTGAGAGCCAGTTGGAGGGGCTGGAGGGCTCCGGTGACCGGCCCAGACCCTGTGCCAGCTCACTCCGTGCCATAGTGCTGATGGGGAGCCCACTACAGGCTCCCCAGTGCCGAGCTGGGGTGGTGCTGGTGCTGCCAGCGAGCGAGGGCTGGGGCTGGTGAATGCATTGCCCAAGGGCTGCAGGTGCAGGGATTCAGCTCACTGGGGAGGCAGAAGGTGTCTGAGCAGGGTGCACAGGGCTGCAGCTGTGGTGCTGAGGTGCTGCCGCTTGCCTGGCCACCAGCAGTGCCTGGAGGATGCCGGCTGTGGGTCCAGGCTCCTCTTTTCCTTCCAGCATCCCTTTGGGTAAGACCAGACTTGTTTGGAGAGGCTGCGGGGAAGCAGGGCAGTGCTGGAGTCCCTACAACAGCCCCTGGGGAGAAGCAGGGGGAAATCAGAAGCGGGTAACCTTGCCCCCATGCCCTGGAGGCAGCACAGCAAGCCTGCCAGGCAGTGCCCCAGGTGGAAGCACGCTCGCTGACCATGTTTTATTTACCTGCAGGGAGTGGGAAGATGGGGAGTGGAAAATCCCCAAATAAAAGGCCAAAGGTGAGAGCCTTCAGAGTAGGGGTTAAGGAAGAGGAACAAAAGCACAAGCTTTGGGGGCAAAAGGGACTTTTTCTTCTGACTAAACCAAGATCAAAGTGAAGATCCCTGGAGGGATCCTTCCCTGGAGGAAGCAGTGTCTGTTATAGTCGATTTAAGGGTTCAGCTTCTGGAGAGGTATTCAGGGAGAAGAAGCACTGACAAGCTGATAGAGAACTTTTTTTTTTTCACCCCTGCTGGGTCTGTGCATCTCCTGCATTGCTGAAATCCTTTGCAAAATCCATCTTCCCCTCTTGCATGTTTCTGGACGGGTGACATGGGAACTGCTGCCTACAGGGTGAAACCTCTTTCAGGCTTAGCTGGTGCCATGGCAGGGTGGGTCTGGATGACCTGCTGGTGGGATTTGGGAAGCAAACGGGATGTGTCCTCCAGAGGTGCTCCCGAAGATGCTAGAGGTGAGCAGGAGCATGGCATGAGGCAGCAGCTTGGTCTGGGAAGGTCCAGGAGAAGGAGCTGGGTCAGGGACAGACCCCAAAAACCGTGCGAGCCATGAATGGCGCTCACCATCCTTATACCCCAGTGGTTCGGGGTGATGGATCCAAGTGTAGGTGGGTCTTGGTGAGATCTGTTGCCGATGGGGTTTAGCCCTGAAATCCTTGCATGCAAAATACCAGCACTGCAGCATCTTGAAAGCAATCGGTGTTCAGAGGGAAACCGCTCCGGAGCCCAGGCTGTGCAGCCCCTGGATGTGCAGCTCATGCCAGCCTATAATGCACTCGTTGTTGCTTTCAGACTCAAAAAAGCCGTGCAGTCTTTTGTACATACAATTTCTTCAATTGCTATAGTTTGCTTTTCCTAATTTGCCCTTTCCTTGTTTATCTTGCGTACTGTACAGGGGTCTAATTTAGATTTTTTTTAAGGAAAAAAAATTGCGTAGCAGTTACGGGTTGGGGCAGCAATTTCTGTACCGTTTCGAGGTGAATTTGATTAGCACTTTTGGAAAACTGGGCAGCAGACTGCAGTGCTAATCAGGGGAAGTCAAGCTGTGGAGTTTTAAGGTATAGTTGGTCTTTTTTTTTTAACCCAGAACTGAAGATATTGTCTGAGGCTCAGGAGCATTGTTTCTACTGGTTTTGTGTGTTAGGCTTTCTGATTACTCAGCTGTGCTGATCAAAGTATTGGTAGAAAAATACAAAATACAGAACATTTAAAATACAGAACATTAAAATCTAAGATACAGAACGTTCAATTTGCTGTACAAACCCGATTCCTTAGTGCTGCAGACAGTTTGTTCCTGTCCATAACTGAGTAAAATATTCTGTGAGTCTTTAGCAGTGTGTGAAGTCCTTCGTGGTGTATAAAAGATGGGTAGAAAGAGATGCAAACGCTGAAAGCCTCAACTTTGTGTTGATGCTGGGACTCAGGACCTGCTGACATTGGTGGGAACCCTCGCAGTGACCTCGGGTCTGTGGGATTGTGACTTTGTGGTGACTTCACAGTGAGACTGGAATAAATGCTGTGTGCAGGGAGGTGCAGCAGGTGTTATGGGGATTAGCTGTAGTCCGTGGGAGACTTTCCTGTGTGTCTGGGGGGAAACGGGACATTTGTTTTCATTCCCTGGGGCTGCAGATTGCTGGCCTGACTTGAAGGAAATGTGGGTCCAGGCCTGAACTTGGGGTGCTATTTCACACGGGCTTTCTACCGGGGTTCCCAGTGAGAGACAGCGACCAGCCGAGCACCAGCATGTTTTGATTGCAGAATGACAGCGTTCAGATAAGGAAGAAAACAGAATTGATCATTAACGAAGGAGAGCTGGGGGGAGATAAATTAGCATTTTGTAAGACCTCTGCTACTGCTGCGTGTGACGTGGCTGGTGTTTGGATAATGCCTGCAACGTGGGTAAGTTAGCTGCTGGGAGCAAAACGTGTGGAGCCTAATCAGGAAATGTCGGCCTTCATTTTTTTTCCTGAGAAATGGAGATTACTGCAGTTGCAAACTGCAAATTGGTAACTAGAGGAGATGCCTAAAATATGAGATAATCCCTAGAAGCTGACCAACTTGCTCTGTAGAACATCAAATTCTAGGTCTATAATCTGTAATTAAATTGCTTATGTGCTGTTAAAAAAAGCATCTGGCTCTTCTAAGATTGTCCAGTGCAAGATAGATCCTATACAAGACAGCCATAGCGACATGTAAAAAGTAGCAATTTAGAGAATGGGAAAATATTAAATCTTTGTATTGCCAACCTACCAATATGTGAGAGGATCCAGAAGGTCAACCCGTACCATAAGTACTGGCCTTTGCTATTGCAGTGTTTAACCATTACACTGCCAGGCAAACAAAGGTGTGTTTTGGGCACTGCTGGGATGCTGTGCATGAGCTTAAGCTGTCTCATTAACCACCTCGTGAAATGTTAAGTGTATTTAAAATGAGGACAAATTCCAATTCTTGATAAAGGCACAGGTAATGCTTCCTAAAGATGGAAATAGGCTGTCCCCTGAAGTGAAAGCATAACATTGCGGATAAAATCTATCTGCCATGGGCTGTACGTGTTGGGAACAGTGGATATTATGTCACCACCACCACCGTTTGTGATGGAGGTGTGACACTGCAAAGCATTTGGTGAAACTGAAATACCAGGGGTCAGAAAGTACGGCTGTGGGCACCCTTCTGGCTGCTTAAATTGTGCTCCCCAGTATCTGCGTGTGTGGGTTTCTTGGTGTATCCTCTACAAATACGTTTTATCGGAAGCAAATTCCAGCTGAACGTCTTGGAATTAATGCATTGCTTTCACTCTGCATCTGCAATGCAATTAAGCTGTTTTCCTCATCCGCATTAGGAGATTAACAGCATATGTGAGTAACGCGGGGTCATGCGGAGTCTGACGGAGCAGGGCTGAGCCTCCTGCTTGTGTGCGGGGTCAGGTCGCGTGCTCGCGGGGAGATTTTCCCAGAAGCGTGGTGTTGAGCTTGCCTGAAGCAAGAGGCACGTCCCTTACAGCAGCTGAGGAGAAATTTTATCTCAAAACAGATGCTGTGCCATTTCCTGGTGTGAAGGCAGAGACAGAATTCCTCTGCCTTCAGCGTCGTGGTTAATAGGAGTGACTGTGTTGTAGTGTAGTGGAGATGAGGACATGAACAAATTCCTTCACAACACCCAAATATTCTTCTGTAACTTCAGACTCAAAAGGTACATTTCTGGGTAATTCCTAATACAATTTTTTTCTCTCTGTTCTCCTAGTTGTGGCCTTCCTGGTGGCATACCATCAAAACAAGCAGCTGATAGGAGAAAAGGGGCTGCTCCCATGTAAACTCTACCTGCAGAGCGTCAAAAGGTATTTCAAAGGGAAGATAAACCTGGATGCTCTGAGCTATGCCCCAACAATCATCTGGTTTCTGGACTGGTCAGACATGGACAGCATCTTGGACAACATCTCTCTGGTTGGCCTTGCAACTTCAGTCTTTGTACTGGTGACTGGGTGTGCGAACATGGTCCTCATGGCTGTCCTGTGGGCTCTCTACCTCTCCTTGGTCAACGTTGGACAGATCTGGTAGGTTAACAGTCTCTCTGCCTTGTTTTTAATCTGTAATTTCTCATTGTTCATTGTACACGTTAATTTTCTATTATGCTTTGAGGATGGTAATCTGGCAAGGAGTGATGTGGGCATGTGAGAGAAGGGCAGCATTTGGCAGAAATGACTTGCAGGTGTGCTGCTGCTGTTTTGCCCAGTAAAACAGTCCTGATTTTCATCATCCTCTGTGAGAGGAACAGCAGCTGCATAACACGCCATGCTACACATTGCCCCTTCTGTGCAGCGCCTTCCTTTATGGCCATTGCAAGGGAGTTCCTTTGAGATGGTTTATCAGTTTTCAGTTCTATCCAGAGGAGAGCTGGAGCCCTCCAGATAAATGTACAAAACCTGTGGGAGGGGAAAAGGAAAGGAGAAAAAGTGAGTGTCTGCACATTGCCTTGCTGCAGGGAAGGGCTGTGGTGTAGACTTTGGTTTTAAACAATAATAAAATTTGTCAGTGCCCCAACTGGATGATAGGCTTCAGCTGGTCCTCGTGCTAAGGCCCCAAAGACACACCCTAAAGGAATGGGCCCTTGGGAAACCCAGCTTTGTTAGCTCACCTCATCAGGTACCTGCACCTCTGCCTGCGTGGAGCTGGTGCAGTAAATGGGGAGCTGAAAGGCCACACCATGAAGAGGTGCCCAAGGTGAGGATGTGATACATGTCACCAGCGTGGTCTGGCTTCACAGCATGTGGCAGGGCACCCTCATTATAGATGGGATCAGTGAATTTAATTTTAAGGATTTGCATGTGGTGGAGCAGCCCTGCATCTAGTCCTGTCCCATTCATTCCTCTCCTACTCCAGATGGTATGTAAGTGGGTGAAGGATAACAGCTTGGGTTTTCTGAAAAGCTCTGTTCTCTGAGCTCTTAGCTCAGTATGAACTTAAGACCGTGAAAAGAAGCCACAATTTGAAAAAAAAGTTGCTTTCTGCTGCCCGTTTCCAAGTTACTCCCAAATTGCTTGTCTCTTTTTCTAGATACGTTACTACAGGGCAAGAATTCAAGCATCATCCTGCTCCCCAGCGATACAGGGGTCTCTGCCCTTGTAGCAGCAAAATCTGGAAGTGTTGCTTGACTTCTGTTTAGGGGTGCGATGGGGTAGGAATAATGCTCCCCCCCCTGCTGTCAAAGCACAGCGTGATTCTAGCTGGAGGGTGGGCCTCTGGTGGTGGGAGGCTGAAGGCTTGACCTGGCCCTTCAGGAGCAGGATAGCTAAGAAATTAGCATAACGAGCTTTGTTAACGCTCCTAAGGCAATCCGGAGTGCTTGGCGTACTGGTGTGGCATTAGCAGAGTTGTTAAGATTTCAATTTTAAAAAACAACCAAACAGAAAAACAGACTGGAGTGTGTTCTGTTCCCTGCTGGGCAGGCACGTCCTGCACTGCTCCTCTGCTCCCAGTCGCCTGTCCTGGTAAAGGTGGGCTCAAGGTGGGGGTGTGGACCCTCTGCAGCTGCTGGGGGGTCCTGAGGTTTTCCCGAAAGGGATCTGCTCGTGCCCACGTAGCTCTGAGTGGCTGTTCTGTCTCTCAAGTCTTTGAGGGAGAAGCGAAAGGACAAGGGGATAGAGGGGAGTCCCCTGGTGTGCTGAACCACCACCAATGTCCAGCAGACCGCATCCAAACACCTCCTCCCGAGGGGGTTTTGAAGCTCAGGACCAGGCGCTGGGGCTCTTTGCAGCTCCGCAGGCAATGAGCTGGCCAGCAGGAATGCAAGCAGAGCCCAGAGCTTGCATTCTGTGGATGCTGTGGTTGAAAGGAATTGCCTCTTGATTTTTAAGATAAGGCTTTTTTTTTTTTTTTTTTTTTCTTTTTTTTTTTCCTCCTTTGCTACTTCAGATTCAGAGTTTGAAAGTTCCACTGCCCCAAGCGGGTAGCTCTGGGTATGCAGCAACAACACCGAGGGAACGGGGAAGGGGTGAGAGAAAAGGTGGGTGGGGAGGAAAGGTGGTGCTGCCTCAGCTTCTTCTCAGTTGTGGCATCAAATGCTTTAAACAGGAAATTAGGTTCCTTCTCCTAGGGGTAGGAGAAAGGAATCAAAGCAACCCAGCAGTACAATTCAGTCATCTGTGGTTACGTTTTTCATTAGATCCTCTGAAATGGGTCACTGGGTGGTCAAAAACATATTATTATTGTGCATATACTGTGACATTCAATTCCCTGGAGAAGGGGATGCTGGGTGCAGTGCAAGGAAATGTGGGGAGAGAGAAGGGGGGGGTTGTAAATAATTTCTCATCATCCTTCAGAGATTTGTGGTGGCTTTTGGTACAGGCTGAAAGTACCTGAGATCTGGAGAACTGCTGATCGCAGGTGGCAGCGCTGGCCTTGGAACTGAGGTGGCTTTGAAACTTTCTGCACTGATTTTCAGATGGTGTTAGGTGGTCTCTTAATGTTGGCTCCCAAGTGTGGACAGTTGGAGAGGCTTTGATGGGCTCTGACTCTTCTCCAAAGCATCTGTTGAAGACCTTGGTGACTTCTCATAGGGCAAAAGATAACATCATTAGGCTTTCCTGTTTAGGGTTACAGGATGACTCGATGAAGGTGTCCGAGATAAGAAATTCCCCCTGCGGCCCCGTTATTTGTGGTTGCTGAGCACCTAAAGGTGCTCTGCAGGCGCTGAGTCCTGTGGACCAGCACTGCTGGGCACGGACCCCTGGGCTGATCCAGCAAACGCTCCTCAGCTGCTGAGGGGGAAACCAGTTCAAGGAAGATACGGGAGGATAAGGAAGAACAGAGTTCTCTTTAAGCCCGTGAGGAACAATTTATTCTTTTTATTGCCTTTTTTTTTTTTTTTTTTTTCCCGTTTTAATTTTAAACACTTCTATTTGTTTTGGGCTGGAGTCTCCAGACCCCGAGTGCTGCTGAAGGAGCAAGTCTTTCAACTGCTGTCCAGCTGGCTTGGGCTCAGAGTCAGGGAAGCTTTGGAAGGGCAGACCGTCCCCTGGGAGAGGCAGGACACGTCCCCTGCCCCCCTGCTTCTGCCGGCCACCTCCTCTGAGCCACGGCAGCTGGGGAATGTGCTGCGTGCCCGGGGAGCTGAGCCCACCGTGACAGCACCGCAAGGGAAGAGATGAAGGTCCCTGAGCATCTGGTAACACCTTCGCTTGGTTCTTAGAAGTGCACTCACATAAAAAAAAGTAGGATTTAAAATCTGGAAGGTGCCTGACTGGATGGTGAAGGCAGGTAGCTAATGACTGTGGGAAATGAGGTTGGGGGGCTATGAGGCCGCTTGGGTCACATCCTCGGAGGAATTACAGAATTACAGAATCAGCAGAGAACAGCAGGGCCACGTACTAGAGGATGGAGCTGCCCTTCTGGATGGTCCCTGGTACTCTGAGCACACAGTGGATTGTAAAAACTACTGTGTGTGCAGGGAAGAAAGCTGTGCCTGCAGCGGTTGGTGTGAGGTCTGTGATGGACTTCCCAGGATAAGGATGCTTTGGGAACCTCAGTAGCTGAGAAGTGGGGCCAGGATGCTGTCCTGGCCCTAAACCCTTGACTTTGCTTGTTTGCTGTGTGAATTGTATGAAATAAGGTGTGCTTCGGTTGTGCTCAAAACTAGCCTAGCTTTTAGAGATTAACTTTGGTACCTCTAAAATGTAGGGCCAAGCCCACCTTTGCCAAATTTTAAGCGGGCAGCTTCTGTAATTCTGGGCGTTTTGTTCCCCAAAAAGCTGTGATATTCAGGGTCTGCTCAGGCCAAACGTGGACTTACTGTGTGGGTCACAGGGCATGCACATAACGGTGCTGCTGGTATCATGAACTCAGCAGGTCTGTCTTAAGATGCTGGAGTTTTCTTCCCTCTGCAATTCTGAACTTTTCCTTTTGAAGTAGGAGGAGGCTGTCAGGCATCCAGAGGCACTGCAAGAGCACAAAAGAATACTTAATGTCTGACCCATGGGCTGGGTGAAGTGCTTAATTGCTGTGCTGGTTTTCTTGCCGTTGTTGTAGACTGTTCTTCATTTCAGTAAAGTAACAAGAGTAAAAAGTGGCCCCAGTTTAACTGAAGCTTTTTAATGAAACTAGAGATGCCTAAAAAAAAACGTAATGGGAACCTCATACTTTAGTGTCCATGTTTTTTAGACTGCAAGTCCTGCTTGTCTGGGTCCAGTCACTAGAGGAATGCCCTGTAGGTCCAGGACGAGTGGCTTTGCCTATCTCCCTGCTCTTTCCCTTCTGAGTATTAACGTGAAAGATTGTAATAGATTTGAACAAGAATGGGAAAAGCTGCCCCTTTGTTTAAAAGGAAAAATACTTGTTGCGGGTGACCTCACGAAGCCTCCAGTTGTGGTTTTATTCCCCGTGGGTTGTGCCGGGGCACATGTCTGCAGGGATGGGCCATCAGCAGAACAGGTCCTTTGTCAGGCCGGGCTCTCTGGGAGAGGTGTTCTAGCAGAAGTTAAATCATTTTTTGTACCAGAATAGCTAATGCACTTCCAAAGTGAATTCGTAATTCTGGAATAAAATCACTTTTATCCCACAGTAAGGTGTCTCCAGAGAGCTATTACATTTTCTTATATAAACAAACTCTTAAACTACTCTGCCACTGATCTCCTGTTTCTTCTTCTGTTGTTTCCTCAGAGAACCACCCCCCTGCCACCCAACATTCAAATGTCATCTGAAAACCCTTTCCTTTCCCATGGTTATTGCATTTTTCATTTTACGAAACATCGTCCACTGCTAGAGAAGCATTCAGTGGTACGGTTTGTAAGACACTTGATACAAAAGCTAGAATTGTGGTTTTTAAATCCTATTGCCTTTTTCCCTTTCATGACTAAGATTCTGGTAGAGTTACAAGAGCTCAAGGGAATATGTTAAACAAGCCAATAAATAAAACGTTATAGCATGAGGTGGCTGCAGCGTTCTGTTCACTGTGTTCTTCCCTTGTGGAAAATGTTGGTGGAGCTACTGCTAACAGATATTTAGGATAAAATAAGACTATGCAGGCATGCTTTTCTGCAGGGAAAATGGATCTGAGCAATGCTTCAGCACTGTGCAACCCCAGAGGGTGCTGGCAAGTCCTGTTGGAGCTGTGCTCAGGTGCCCTTTGAAGGCTGCGTGCCAAGGTGGCTTCCAAGAAGTTGCAGATGCTTCAGCACTTTGCTAGAGAGGACATGCGTCTGTCTTTCTGCCCCCAAATGCCTGCTTTTTTATGTTTAGCTGATTGAACATAATATTAATAGCTTTTAACTTCTAATATTAAGAGCTTAATAGAGGGGCAGGTATACTGCAGGTCATGAAAGCATGTCTCTGAGGTGTGTAATTTAATTGCCATTAAATTACCATCCTCAGAAGTTCATTTACAATAGAGAATGAAGAAAGCCTTGTATGTCATGGAGGTTTTGTGTTTTATAGGTCTCATTAAAAACCACTTGACCTATGCAGGACTTTAATCACAGTGTTCTGTCTGCTAGCAGATGAACTAGTGAATGGTTCGTGTTGAACTCCATTAAATGCTAGGGGGCTGATGAGATGCTTCAGGCTGTATTTTTCCCTCTCCAGGAGGGCTTTAGTAGCCATCAGATGTATCTCTTCCCAATTTTCTTTCCTCTTTTATATTTATAGCTTTGGTGTTTTTTATTTTTATGATTTTTTATTTTATTTAAAGCACTTGGGTTTTTGTCTAGTGTCTTCCCATTCAGTAAAAGCTGGGAACAGAGATTTTCTGAGCTTGTAAATCAAGCAACGTGTGAACTGTGGGCTGGATTTGGCAGCTTCATTCCCAAATTTGCTGGTGTGTGACCCTCTTATGATGAGGGCATAGCGCTTACAGGGATGGCCATTTTAAGACGAGAAGAGACCCAGCCTGACGTTCAAAATTCAGATGGAAGAATCACCCGCTGAGCCTCCAGCAAACCAGAGCCACCTCAAGTGTGAACGATGATATCTACACAGGCTTGGTGCATTTGAGCTAATGCACACTTTATTCAGCAGCGTGGGTAGTTTGCTGAGGCTTTCGTGACTGCCCCTGGGCAAGCAAACACTGAAAGATCGCGAGCTGTGCAAGTAGGGAGCAGGAACGTGGATGTACTGGGTTTCACTGGTGTGCTTGGTTCGCTTGGAAAGTTTGCTGAGACTTCTGTATAGGCAGGAGTGGCTGTGCTGAGCTGTGCACAACTGTATTTAACGATGTGATCTTGGCAGGGTCTTTATATTATTTATATTAGTCCATGTCTGGAAGGAATACAAGGGTTGCACTAGAGGACTAGGGTTTAATTAGTGTTAGCTTTTCCGATTTTAAGCTTTGAAACGCAAGCAAAACTTAATATCATGCCTGAATCCAGTGTACAATTTTGAGTATTGTAAAAACTGTCTAGGTTTTTAGGTAAATCACGTTCACGATTACCACCTTGGTGAGTATGCTAAGCTGGAGTCATTTGAACTTTGCAAATAACCCTTGCTGCAACCTGGCTTTATTTTTCTAGCTCTCTCAAGTATCCCAAGGACAACAACAACAAGCAAACTCAGACTATCTCATTCCTTTATCTGGTCTTTGCCTTGGCCATAAACCTCAGGAATGTCTTTGTTACTGTGTGGATCACAGCCTCGCATCCCTTTATTCCAAGCTTCCCTCCCTCCTTCCCCAGAAAGAAAAGATTATCTCTGGAAACGTAAACCAAGAGTTGCAGGATCTCGGGGGGTCATCCTTCCTGTCGAGGAAGCTGCTTTTTGGCACTTCCTCCTCCTGCAGAAGAGAGGCAGCGGATCAGTTTCAAAGAGCGCTGTGAGCAGACGCGAGGGGTTGATATGACACATTAATGAACACGGAGATTAATGCCATGTGACACCGCTGCCTGCACTACAACTGGGAACTAATGAGGCTAACGAGAACCATATTTTTGTTCGAGAGATTAAAATTTAATCACGGCTGATGTCAGAAATGAATCATATCACGTTCTCCCCCCCTGCCCCCAGCGTGTTTAAGGCTTCCCCTCCCGGCCTCGGGCTGGCTTTTTGGCTCGGCAGGCCCTGAGAGGGGCCTGCCCCTCGCTGCCCCCTTGGCATGGAGGCCGGGCCGTGTCTCTGCTCTTCTTCCTCAGTCCCTCAGAGCTGTGAGCACGGGTTTGGAGCATCAGGCTGCTGATTGCTGGCATTTGAAGGCCTCTTAATGGGGAAGCGCAGGGCTGGGTCAGAGCAAGGAGCGCGGTCCGGTGTCCTGGGAGGCCTGAGCACATCCCTGCTGTGCCTTCTCCAGAAACCATGCATTAATCGGAGTGTGGGCTGAGATGACAGGCACAGATCCACCTGGTGAAGCAGCCAGGTCTGGTGGAGATAGGAATTGAAGCTCTGCACAAGCTGCTGGTGGGAGCAGCACTGCCAAATGCCTTGCGGGCTGGCATGGGACTCGTTGGTGACATCTCAGGCCACATCGGTCTGGTTGTTGCCTGCTTCCACAGGCATATTTCTGGAGAAGAACTGACCCATGGCGAGTCCAGCTTGCCATTGAAATGCTCTGAAAAGTGAGAGAAGTGGTTTTGATCCGGTGGTGTGCCAGGGTGTCTTGAGCAACTGCGGCATGGGAGATTGCAGCATCTGCCGGGGATGTTAATTTCTGTAGCAGGTAGCGCCTCTGTGATAGGTTTTATCTAAATAATAGGGATGCCTGTAGGAATTTAAGTATCTCTGAAAAGAGGGAAGTTGAAGAGGAATTAATCTCTTAAATTGGTTGTATCTAGTGTTTTCACTTTCTGTAGTTACTGGCTTTGCTTTGCTCAAAAATAACACCTTTGGAGGATTTTTTTTTTTTTAATTTCTATCTTCTGTAAGATAATCAAAGGCTTATTAAAATCACTAATTGACTATGAGAGAAGGAGCTGGTCTCTGTCCACACCAAAGCATCACACCGAGGGTCCCCTGGGATGTGCACAGGGTGCTGACCAGTGCTGCTGTGCGTGTCCCTTGCATCCCATTGCTCTCTGTGCCCCTCGTGCCACTGCGTGTGCTCTGCGTTCATGGCCTCTGAGGCCGGCTGGTGGCTTTGTAATCTTGTTAGTTAATCCCAGTAATCGCTTCTGTCTAAGCGTCAGGGCTGCTACCTGCGCGCGGTACGAGGATAACACAGAAAAGCAGTGGTGTGTGTCTGCTGCTCCACTTCGTAGGAAGCCTGACAAAATGATTTAACCTCGTAGGGCGCAGTGCTTTGATAGCAGAGCAAATGTTAGCACAAGGCAAGGAAGGATTTTCTTTCTCCTCCTTTCTGCTTCTCTGGCTCTGAACTTGATTTCATGAGAAGAAATGTTAAAACATCAGAAGCAATTAGGACGGGATATGGGGTAAAGCATCTGCACGGGGAGCTGTGTATACTGTACGGACAGCTAATAGCATCCCACTGGTTCCTTTGCATAAACTGTCTCTAGCTTCCAATCACTTCTGCAAATCACAGCCGATGAGAAAATGAGAGCACAGAAATTATCAGAAGATTATGTGGTTAGTGGCATGGCTGCGCGGTGTCTGATGTACCACGGGGCTTTGCCAGAGACTGAGACAAATATTTTTTTAATTGCTTATTATCTGGCACATCCAATTGCCAGCTGTATGCAGTATGGAGACTTGGGTATTGATTCCACAGCTGAAAGATTTAGGAAAAGAATGAATAATGTTTTTTCATGATCTCTTTTAACTGTAACTTGCCAAATAGCTTCATGCACCCAGTCTGGTCCAGCACACGTTCATGTTGCTTAACTCATCTAACTTCTCAAACAGCTGTGGTTGGAAAGAATGTTAATGCAGCCATTGGTGCAGCCGAAAAGCAATCAAGGCTTAGGGAAGGGTCCAAGCCCTGGTGGGATCTCTGTTTACTAACTTCCCTAAGGGTCTTAATCCAGAATGTTATTCCTGAGAGCAGTGCTCGCAACCAGTGGGGCTGGCTCTTTTCTGGGTTGGGGTTATCCCATCACGGCAGTGATCTGGGGGCTGAGCCCTTACTGGAGACGTGTCCCAGATCTGCCTGGGCAAACTGCGGTGCTGTGCTGGGGAACAGGAGGACAGCGGCTGCAGGAACAGAGCTCTCTCCTGGGGGAAGGGTCTGTGGCGGAAAGTAGGTGGAAATTTGCATTAGGATAGCTCGTGTCTTCGTGAACTTAGCGTAGAAGAAGCTGCCGTGCTGTCACCAAATCCTGTAGCCATGCTGCAGACTGCATTTAACAGGGAATTGCGTTCGGTTTCTGAATGGTCGTCAGTGCAGGGCCAACCTTTGGAGAGAAATTAATGCAATTAAATGATTTTTTCTTCAAGAAATGGAATTACTGAAATGCAGTTTTCCTTGGATTTTACCTGTCAGCATGCAGGCAGCTGGCACACAAAACCTTTCTGCTGCAGTGTCTGACCAAGCCGGGCTGCAGCCCTCCTGTGCCTCGTGTTCCAGGGCACGGACATATTCCAGCTGATGTTGAGCTCTTCATCTTCCACCAGGGCCTCTTGTGCTGGCTCTGCACATGCTTTTGTTCACAAAAAGTGGCTGTGCAGGGGAGCACAGGGATTTTAGCAGGTCTGCAGGCAAAGCAGGACTAGGAGGCTGTGGGATGCTTTGCTGTCCCCATGCTGCTTCCCTCTCCCTTTCGCACGTTTCCTGCCTTAAATTCGCAGCCTGCTTTAAGGAGCAGCTCCGAGCGGGCTTCTCGAGGCTGCCATTTCAGCGTCTGGTTTTGGCACTGGAAGGATTTAACCAAAGCAGACTTCACTTGAATTTGGCAAATTCTGCCGTCGTGTATGCCAGGGCTCATAATAACTGCAGCGTCGGAAATGAGCACAGACAGAAAACTTGGCGGGTGCCGGCCCTTAGTTGGGTAGCTCACATTTGGTCTTTAACTAAGCCTCGCTCTGTGCCTTGCAAGGGGAAAATAAAAGGGTGGATGGCCACTTGGAGGGCTCGCCATGGGATGTGTGGGATGGGGAGCGGTTGCGCGAGCACCCGGCGTTGCTGCAGGACGGCCGTGCCCTCCCTCGTCCTCTGCTCAAGCACCTTTCCCAGCACCACGTGCAAACTGAGGCACAAAGCTCCTCTTCCAGCCATTTTTTTAAACGTTATCCCTGTTCCTTCCATTTAAATGTGGATGTTGTAATTACAGAGCGCAGAATCCCAGTTTTTAGAGATCTGCGACCACAATAAAGCGAATCCAGAAACCAGCCGAGTGGTTTCATTTACTACCATTCTAGCTTATTTCCTCCCCCCGCAACCACTGTGCAATGCTAAAGGCTTGGCAGCAACTGAAACCAGCTGTCAGAAATGTTTCTTACCCCCGCACTTTTAAGTTAATGATGTTCTGAAATTAATGGTGCACTAGACTAATTCTGTCATCTCGTTTTGATGGGCTCGCAGCCTCTTGGTCTCTTGCGAGTGGTATTTGCCAACTGGCTCCTTTGTTTGGAGGCAGTGCGCTTAGGAAGTGGATTCCCAAGTGCAAGGTACTGCGTGTGTGTATATAAAGATGCATGTATGTGTATAAAAATAGAGATATTAAAAAGATGGTTTTAGCCCTGAAGTGTTTACGGCTTTAATTTGGTTAGTGTGCTGTGGTTCACCAAACGAGATTTCAGGCACGTAGGCTGGTAGTTTTTAGGGGTGTCACGCACACGACAGCAGCGGGTGAGGGTTCCTCGCCGTGCCTTTGGGAGGTGTCAGCCAGCAGCGTGTCTGCCCGTGGTGCTGTGCAGGAAGAGGCACAGCCCTGGAAGCAGCACAGAAAGCGGGCTGGAGGAGCTGGGCTGGCGAGGGAAGGGAGAGCTGGGAGTGGAGACAAGTCTTTGAGTGCCTGGAAGTAGCAGACAAGATGGAAATCAGGTCAGTTTTCTGTGCTTTTGTAGTTTCGCCCTTTTTTCTCTCCTAATGTGCTGCCTGGATTGACGGCAGGCAGCTCCTCCAGCTTTCCCTCTCACTAAAGCCTCAGAAAGAAGCTTCGAGCTCAGTCCATTGTGTGTGCATTTGGTTTCCAGCTGTGGTCTGAGGTTGCTGGTACCTCCTAGAGAGCAGCCCACTGCCTTCAATCCTCGCTGGGCACGCAGGGGGAGTTGTAACATCTCCATCCCTCCCCAGCAATGAGTACCCCCATCCGTAATTTCTCCTTGGTTTGTAGAAACTCTGCAGAGGTGCTGCTGTGGAAACATCTCTCCAGCAGACACCGGAGCCTGGTGGAGAATGGAAATCACATCTGTACTGCCCAAATCCTTTCCCCCATCCCGAGCTAAGCAGCCCAGAGGATGAGAGGTTCGTAATGGAGATGAAAGTTGACATCTGGGTTCACTTTCCGTAGAGGATGTTCTCCACGGAGAACAGTGAGAAGCTGTTAACACCCGCTGCAGATTGGGGATGCGGCGGTGAGTTATCCTGCCTGGGGAAATCGCTGCAGTTGGAAGAGTCTTGTGGGGTCGGGCACTGCCAGGCTGAGAGGCAGGGAGGACGGGTTTTTCATTGTTAGAAATACAGACACATTTTCCTAGAAAGCACTGGTACGTGCAAAACGAAAAGTTCCTGTCTTTTAATACCATTCATTAGTAGGCTCCATGCAGAATGTTGTCACTATTTACAGTTCCCGTTCCAAGCAACTCTTACATTAACCAATTTGTGCAGCTGTGGGGTAGGTAAGGGGAGAAAGAATGTGAAGTTATCAGGTAAATGTGGCCAGCCTGCTTTTCCTCTGTGAGCAAACAGAAGCAATCATCCTGCGTGCTTTGCATGCTGAGCAAAGGGTGTAGTTACACAGAAAAAGGAGGGACTCCTTCCCCGGCAGGAGCTGTTACGCCCCAAGGAGCAGGGTGATGGCTTTGTTGCACGGCTCAGGTGGTTTTGGTTGAGTTGGGGCTCATACAGAATGGAGCCGTGCCCTCAAGCCAACGGGGTTGGTGCTGGAGGATGCACTGATTGGGACCGAAGTATCTTACTGCAGTCTGGACCGTGCAGTGCTACGAGTTTTTGCTTTCCAGGAATATATTGGACCTGTACTGGTGTTAATCGGCATGAGAATGGGATGGAAAAAACTTAATCCCAATATTTGATGGTGTTTATGATTGCCAGCTGATGCTTGCAGTCTCTCTGAGTGTGACATGAGATTTGCCTCTAATGACAAGTCATTGCTAATTACGATGTTTCTCCAACCGGAGAACAGAAATGACATCACACTTGTATTTGATTTAGAAAATATGAATGGAATGTGCTTTGAATTTGCAAGATTTCTGGGTTTTGACAATATGCAGATCAAAAGTCGCTCTATTGAAGTTTTCCGAGCCTCTCAAAATGAAATCCATGTTCTTTTGTCATCGTCTGTCAGTAATGTTTCAAACTCCAGGCAGGCAGGGAGTGACGAGATAAATATATATTTAATAAACACTTCTGTTTACACTGTATAAGCAAGGAAGAGGACTTAGGAAATGGAAAAACAGCAATTAGGTTCCAAACTACAGTCTGAAGTCCAGGGGAATTAGGTACCTGCCTGCTTGTACCTATAAAAAATATCCCTGCGAGAAGCCCTGCTGCTTTTATGTATTTGGAGTTGGCCATTTTCTTTGGTTTCCTTGGCATTTGTATTGCAAGCTTCTTCAGAGAAATAAATTCACAAGTGTTTGCCTGTCATCACATGACAAGTTATGGAGCCTAGATTGATGTAATCAGCAACAGACACACGTCAGAAAACTATGTGGTTCAGAAGAATACAATATTTTATTAATTCCTCATTTTGTGCGTGTCTCTGTGTGTGTGTTTTAAATGAGCCTCAGGGGGTTCTTTACTTCTGCCAAGAAATAAGAATAATTCGTACAAGTTTGTGTTGAGCTGCGCCACAACTGTGGTGGAGAACAGCGAAGTCAGGTTGCCCTTAATGACAGATATCTTCATGAAGAGCCCCTTTTATTAACAACCTTAGAACTTATTGTGCATCTTGAAGTTATTGCTCTCTACACATCGGTAGCCCTGTTTGAAATGGTTAAATATCAAGTAGAATATTTAAATCGATAGTTTGTGTTGTGTTGTTGGTTTGTTTTTTTTTTTAATAACTATTTGAGGTACCTGTGTATGGTGTAAGATTTGTGAATAGGATACTTTTGGTAAGAGAAAATTTTCTGAAAATAGAAAATATTTAGGGGACTTTTTTTGGTTTGGGTGGATGTTGTTTTTCCTTTTTTTTTTTTTAAATTTATTTTTTTTTTGGGGTGTAGGTCAGATAAAAATTATAAAACCCTGGACTGAAGCCCTAATGGGAAGGAGGAAACCTACTAGGGAACCTGCCCCAGCTTCAGCTAACGGCCCTGCGAGCACAAATCCTGTCCAGCTCCCGGTGCTGCGGGGCTGGCAGCAACATCCACAGCCCCAACATCTCTGCCTGGTGCTCACAGATGGGTGCTGCTGGAGCTGTGGCTTTGCGAGCAAAAGAAAGCAGCGAAATAGGCTTCAGGAGACATCCCGTTTATCAGGATGCTAAGCAGCTAAGGCTGAAGGAAATCTCAATGAGAAAATTAATTTGAATAAAAAAGAATTACATGATGCACCGGGGTGTGTTGATGTGAAGGTGGTGCAGCAGGCACGTGCCGCTTTGAAGCACGGGGGATTGCTAAGCAGAAGTGCACAGCACTCAACTGGCACATGACACGGTGCTAGACTTCTCTGTGCTTTAGAAAAAGGGGAAAAAAAAATTATCAGCAGGAGGCAACTTCTTGCTTTTTTGGGCGAGGAGCTGCTCCTTGTGAAGCCAGCTCAGCCCAGGTATTACCAGCTGGGATTTGGGACCGCGCTGTCTCTTTTGGGAATGCTGCTTGAGCATCTTTACAAAAAGATAGGTGACTGGTTGCTTGGAGTGCTGAATAACAGCTTAATTCTTCCCCAAAAGGGTTTAATTGGCTCTTGCCTTTCCAGTCAGCAGGGCAGTTCGAGAAGCAATTTGCCATTTAGTGCCTCTGGGTTGCACGTTGCGTGGCTCAGACATGTTTTCATACTCCCTGACAGATGTTTTGAAATTCAAAACCTGTGTGAAGTTTGAAATAAAAGTAATAATGAGGCATAAGTCCCCATGTTTGAACAACTGAGTTTAATTTTTTTTTTTGCTTTTTCTCCATTTTGTTTTGCAGGTATTCCTTTGGTAAGTGAATAAAAATGAGAAAAATTCTGCAGTAATAATTTATTGGTGCATTTGTGGGTATGTAGTTTTTACATTACTCTAGCTTTCTTTCTCCCTCTGTCAAATGTTTAAGTTACAATTGTCTTTATTCTCTGCTTTTCATTGTTTTTCTCTGCCTAAATGTCAGAAATGGAAGGAAAGGAAAACTGGAAGTAATTCTGTAAATTGAGACCGAGGGAGGCTTGGTGGAAGGGTTGTGTAGCCACCAGCAGCATCATTCAGAGGGTGATTAAAGATGAATGGTTAAATAAGCCCAAGGCTACCAAACGAAATGAGATCTGAAGGACATCTGCTGGGAGGGAATCTGCATCTCTGCAATTCTAATTCCCTTTCTGCTAATGATTCGTATGAACATCAAGAACCTCATGCTCATTTTATCCTTTTTCCTGCTTGTGCAAGATGTAGCTATTGCTTCCTTGGAGTTCTGGGAGATTGACTTGTGCTTTGCACAGGTTTGATTTTGTTTCAGCATTAAATATTCCAACCTACAGTCAGAGTCTAAATGGTCATTTAGAAATCGAAGTAGAAAAATTGTTCCTCTCTGTGGAAATATTAAGAAAACAGCTAGAGTACTTCCGACTTTATGGGGGAAGGAACAATGCTATGGCATAATGTCCCAAAACAGCATCTTTTGCTATGCCTGCTCATGCTTTCCGCTTGGTGTTCGGTCCCTCAGATAGGTGAGGTGGAAAGGAAACCAATCACAAATAAAAATTTTGGTCTATTATAAGGCACCAGAGTAAAGTCCGTTTGCGTTGCGTGTATTACTGAGGCTTGCAAATCTGATAAGCAGGTATGCCTCCCCTGCAGGGATTTGTATCCATCTCCCTGTGTAGGTTGGTCATTTTAATAAGTGGACTTAACATTTGGGTGTATGTGAGATCAGAAAGATGATGCTTTACCAAGTGGAGAAGCAGAGGAGTACAGAGAATTGTTCTCACTCCCGTGTATTTTAGCTAATCGTGCCAAGCAGAACGAGGAGATTTTAACCAGCTGGATTTCACAATATGAATGTTCACTGTAGTGGAGTTAGTGAGGACACCCATCACAGTTTTAACCCAAATTATTTGTCTTCTGTGTGTTTTCCACTTTCGCCGATAGCTGTAGAAAAACTGCCTTTCCTAAGTGCTATTTTACATTTCTGTCCCTTTGTGTGCCGACTGGAGAGCCACCCTGTGAGGGCTGCTGAAGTCCTTTGTACGCAGTAGGGACTCTCCCTTTTTTTTTGGCTTAAGGACTTTTTCTGAATAAGATGAATGAGATGTAAATCTTGAGCTACTTTTGTTAGAGTACAGGAAAACCACAATATTTTTGTTATAATATAGCTGAAACAACAACACTCGTCCATTGCTGTAGAAGTACATTAAATATTGCTGAGCTCTGGAAGCCTTATTCTTTGGTAGCATCTACTTCAAAGCGGGATTTTTTTTTTAATAATAAAAAAAAAATAATTCCTGGAGAGGTCTTTGTAAATGCTGACTGTTTCCTATTCCCCTCCAGGAAGTGTGCTTTTTTGATACATCTTAGGATGGATTTTGGTAGCCTCTATTAAAACTGCAGGCTGTCCCTATGAATTTTAAAGAACTCCAGAGCCTGGAAATAACAACAAGCTGTTAGGCCAAATGGGATCAACTGGTATTGCCATAGGTTTTGCTCTTTGCTCTCACTGCTGTCAGGTAACAGTTATTAAAAACACTCCTCACTTAGGGAACGAGCTGTGAAACAGCCCTGCTGCGGTGTTCACGGCGTGCAGCACCGGCCGTGTCGGACCACTCGCATTCGACAGGCGAAGAGGTGCCCTGCAATGCTGATCCTGCACAGGCATCAGCTGGGGAGCTGGAGCTGTTCTGAAGTTAGCTGGGCTGTAATAAATTCTTGGCTTTATTTATTGTTGTTCTAAATGTGGCTTTAGATGTAGCACGGCGTGTTTCGGTGAGCACGTGGCGGTTTTGCATCAGGTCCCTCCCCGCGGACAGGCACTGCTCAGGTGGGCCAGGTCCCTGCTGTGCGTGTCCTGATGGCTCCTTCTTGTCCCTATTTTCTGCAACTCAGTGCTCTGGAGGTCGAGCATGGACTGTGCTCCAGTGGGACTGCTTGCTGGCCAGAGCACCCTGAACTGCTTCAGTCCTGCCAAGATGAGCTGAAGCTGACGGGAGTCTCGGGAGGCTGGAGGTGCTGCCTGCCCTCTGCAGAGCACGCCTCGGGGCCATGCTGCTCCTGGGGAGCTGAGCTGGTATGGCAGAGCCATCCTCAGCCTGAATCTCCTCCCTGGGCTCCTCTGTCCCGAGGGCTTTCCTTCCTGGCCCTTTTTGTTTGAGCGCCTTGGCTCATTTTGGCACCTTGAGGCTGGTTCAGCTCCAGAAACAGCAAGTCTCGCTCTGTCTGAAGGTTGCAGCTGTGATGCTGGGGCTAGAAAGAACCAGCAAGGTCAAGTTGTTATCTTTCTTAAAATTAAGGACATCTTTTCTGCTGGCGTAGAATAAGACTAAAGCTACTTCAGCAGATCCGTGGTGTTGACAGCTTTGCTGTTTCTGACCCCCTCTGAGCCAGGGTGTGCTCCTCTAGCACAGTAGTTCCCGATGATGCTTCTGTCTGAGATGCCCCCAGGGACGTTGTTTTTCAGTGTGCGGGACTGGTTTCATGTGGTGATTTATTATCTCTGCTTGAACAGAGGCTTTGAAAAAGATGATGCTCTCTTACAGGCTTTCTTGCCCTCTTCCTTTTGTTCTGCCTTCCTATTGCGTTAAGTAACCCCAGATATTCAGAAGACAGCTTGACAGCACGATGTATGGCCTGAGATGCTACAGCAGTGCTGCTGGACGTGTGAGAGGCAGTGGAGGGCTAAGCAGAGCTGCAGAAAGGCTGCAAAGGTTGTGCAGTTTGTAACGGAGAGCCGAGTCTCTCCGTGGAGCAGAAATCCAGGTGTGCTGTGGGAAAATGATGCAACCGTTCGGGGAGATTCTGACTCTACACTGCTGTCTCCGTGGTCATCGGATACCTCTCAACAGCAATGTGAATTCCTAGCAAAGGAATGTGCAGGAAAGACAGAAATGTGCCTGTTTACCTTCTGGCTATCAATGGGATCGTTAAACAGAAAGGATTGAGAAACAGCTGATCTTATTTGACTCTTGATGCACAAAAGTGTCCTGTTGGGAGCCAAAGCAAATGTTTCCTTGGGGATGGTTCCAGAGAGCCTTGCTTCTACGATCCTTGCAGGCCAACTGTATGGCTAGAATTGGAAGCATATTTTACAAATAAGAGTGTTTTTTTGTCCTCTGACAGTAAAATGTTGGTACTTTTGGTGTGGAGAGAAGGCAATCAGAGGTTCGCTGAACTTCGAATTAAACTCCCAGTTTTACCATCATCTGCAAACAAGGAATAAGCAAATAATTTAGTTCGTACCTCTGCCAGCCCCCCGGTTTTGTTGCATCTGTTATCTCAGAATTTAAGATGAAATGTGTTTTGATTAGGAGTGGAATAAAAAGTTGAGAGCAGAGCGTATGTAATTCTCCATTACTTGCTAAATCCTCACTCTTTACTTCAATGCAAATTGTTCCGAGGAGGATTCTTTTTTAAAAGGTCTTCAGGGATCTTGAATTTTAGATGTGCATTGACATGAAATGAAATGTTAGAGTGCACAGCTGGGGTTCTGGCTTTTGCAGTACAAGATGGAGATGTTTCTCCTTTGTGGGAACGTGTTCCCAAGGAAGGGGTGAAGTTTTCCTGTTAGTTGCACTATGTTAGCGAGCAGCGCAGGGGGTGCAGGATAAAATGAGAGCGAGTTGGAAAGACCAAGGCCAAACTTCAGGTCTGCAGCATGGTTTAAAGGCTTGCTGGGATGGGGACGGGTCTGGGCTGTACTGAGCCTGCAAACAAGCCATTCATTCCTGCAGACCCATCTGCGGTGTCTGTTGGTGGGTTTGAGATCTCAGAGGTGTTGGAGTGAGGGAATTCACCAGGAGAGGCTTTGTTCGCGTGCACTAGCACATGGCAGCACTCCTTGTGGTCAGCACATAGGAGAGGCATGGGCAGGAGGACGTGGAGGGCGCCTTGGTCCCTGTTACTCCTGGAGAACTTTGTTCTCCTCGCAGCACGAGGCTGGTGAGCCCCTGGGGATCTCTGCGGGGCTGGGCACCCACATGGCCCTCGGTGCTATTTATTCGTCCTGCCCCCCGGCTGCGATGGGAGGGACGGGGCTGGCTTAGCGACTGTTCCTGTTCCTGGCTATTATCGTGATCTGCTGTTCCTATTTCTCGTGTAAG
The DNA here is from genome assembly GCF_964035555.1 of Netta rufina. Classification (NCBI taxonomy): domain Eukaryota; kingdom Metazoa; phylum Chordata; class Aves; order Anseriformes; family Anatidae; genus Netta; species Netta rufina. The sequence goes on from NC_140138.1 coordinate 16,332,559, forward strand.
AGTGGGAAACTTTTCTCTCTGTCTTATTAAATCTATTTTTCAAGCTGTCACTTAACCAGGTCTAGTGACAGAGTCGGATGTTTATGTGGCCCTGGACACTTGAACTCTGGTGTTTTCAATCACAACAGCACCTTTTGCCAGCCGTTGTGAATTAAATACTCCTCGTGACCTTTTACCCTCGCCGCTCTTAAATTCATGCTTTAAAAACAGCTTAATGAGGGGTTTACTGGCCCAATTGGAAGTTTTTATTAAAACCTATTAGTGTGCTAGAGTAGCCTGCCTGAAGGAAACGATTAGCCCAAAGCAACTAAACTTGGAGCTGGCCCCTAGCCACACCAGGTTTTCACTAAACTGTTTCCAGACCCACGTTAACCCTAACACTGCAGCCTGCATGGTATTCATATCCTCTGCTTTAATTTATAGCTTGTCTGATTCTCTCCCCAGCCTTTCTCCATGTTCGCGAAAGCATTTTGGTTTAATGTAATTAGAGCTGCATTAAAGGGCAGCGTGCCTTCATCCAGGCCCCTCTCGTTTGCGAACCCTAATTAAGCAGAAGTGCCCCCCGCAGCCCTCCGCTGGCCGGGTGAGGTGTGTGCCCCTGCTTGGACGTCGATGTGGTGTTCCTGGGACTCTGGCCCTTGGTCCCTTCGCACGAGGAGCATCTCAGCACCAAGCTGGAGGTGTTGGTGGAGCCCTGGGGTTAAAGCAGAGCTGGGTAAGGGGAGGACACGGCCTCGGGACAGCACTCGGAGCAGGAGGGTGGGAATCCCGGCTGGTTTCTGCCTCCAGCCACCCCTCGGATCACAGCATGTTTGCTCCAAGTCTGCATTCTGTTTTTAAGCCTGTGCCTGTGGTTCCTGCCAAGTTTAAATATACATTTTGCAATGCTGCTGAAGCCCTGTAGCCCTTATCTTAGTGTTCCTGTGCTAATGTGCCCGTGCAGCTGAGAGAAGCAGGTCAGAGCTCCAGCTTCAGCTGAAACAACTCCTTCAGAAGCTGCTCTGGAAGTCCCACGGCCCAAAGTGCTGAGCAGCTGTCACCTTTTTGCTGCTCCTCCAGCATCCCTGCCCCTGCCCTGCTCATCCAGGCTAAAGGCAACATCTCCCTCGAAAGCCACAAGATCTTTGGAGATGGGGCTTCCAGTTCTTTTTTAGACATTTTTCATACCGTATCTTGCCTGTTTGTGGATGTCAGCAGCTACTGAGCTGACAGCATGAAACTCTGCACGATTTGTGATCTGTATTTAAGGTTTTGCTGCTGTGTCTGCTGCACTGGCTGTCCTTGTGTTCCTGGTACAGCCCCAGTGCCCAGGGAGTCACTGCTGTATATACTGAACGAAGCTTGACAAGCTTCCTATTTTTCCATCAGTTATTATTAAGCACAAAACAAAAAGCACGGTCCCTCTCCACACCATGCGCTTCCTGAGTGTCACCTCCTGTCTTTATTTTTACTGGCATATGGATGCACCAACCTTGGGAGGCACCTTTTAAAAAGAATGTTTAAGGAAAAATCTGCCATTAAAGTTATTACAGTAAAGTACTGCCTTTGATTGCGGCAATTATGCAAATGATTTTAAGGGATAAAATACTTCTTAACAAGGACTGATGTAAATGGTGGTGCTGGAACGAGTGCATAACTTCTTCAAACACAATCTTTCTGTGCAAGTAATTTTCTCTCAGCGGTTTGCCATGTTGCCTGGATGTCGACCTGTGTAACCAATGACTGGCCTGCGGATGTGATTTTATTTTCTCTTGATACAGGAATGTAAGTGGGTGGAATGGGAACGCTGGTCTTGCAGAAACTGGGAAGCCCTTTCCCTAAGCAAATTGTTTCTCCACAGCTCTTGTGGCTGACTTTTGTCCTAGCTTTAATAAAAAGGAAACAAACAGAAATGCTTTTTGCAGGCACAGATATTCCTCTGAAAAAATGAGGTTGGATTGGGTGACTAGCAAGAGTGGGGCTCTTGTTGATTAAGGATTCTGCACTAATGCATTGCTGAGGTTAAGTTAAATGAAGCTTTCTCCAGTATTACTTTTAAAGCAGAGAAGTTGGATCCTGGTCTCCATGGTTTGGAAAAACATTGTCCATACTTTAAGATAGTAATCTGCTGCTGGTGTGGCTGAGACTTGCCTCCTACTTCAGTCTGATTGCAAAAAATGTGGATGGGCAGTCCGTGCCTTGGCTTTGGACTGGGCTGGGGATGTGCTCACCATATAATGGATTTGTTGCTGTTAGCCCTCCTGCAGCTGGCATATAACAACATAACCCCCTGAAACCTTTATAAATTCATTGGTGAGCAGCAGTGAACGTGCCAGCAGTGTGGCAGCGTGCCCATGTAGGATGTGGTGGCATCGCTTTGTAAGGTAGCTGAGCTGCCTCATCCCCTTGAAACCCCAGTATTAAAGGTGTGGTGGAAATGCAAAGTGTGTGTGTGTGTGTGTGTGTGTATCTTTGTTAGGGATCTGTTTGGTCTGCTTGAAAATCTGTTGTGGGGTGACAGCTGCAGGAATTAAAGATGTGGCAGCAAAAAGAGGCCTTGGAGGTCCAGTGACACAGATGTCAGGTATGGCTCTTGAGCTGCGGAAAACTGCGGGGCATTTTGTTCAGTCTGGGCTGCAGGAATAGACGCAGTCTGCATGGAGATGCAGCAAGCCTCTGTCCCTGCCAGCAGCAGCGACAGGGACCCCCCTGTTCGGGCAGTGCTGGGCTCACACGTAGCGCTTGGATGCTCTCACGCGGATCCAACACCAGTGCCCAGCTTGGCTGGAGCAGGTGTAGTAATTTGCAATTATAATCCTGGCTTCTGCTTTTGCAAATCTGTGTGCAAATAGCAAGGGTATTGTATGCAAAGCTTTATAACCCCTGCGTTTTCTTCTAAAACACATTCTCCCTTTCAGGGGTGTTGAGGTGGTTCTCCCTTACTACGGGATTTAGTGTACTTACTGCAGTGGTATCAGTGTCTGCTTAGATTTTTGTCCTTCTAACAAGATTGACCAAAGGAAAGGTATAGGAGTGTCTTTATTTTAGATCTGGGCATCAGCAGAAGACAGGTGATGCAGTTTGACTGATTTTAATTGCCATAGGTACAAAAGAATGACTCTCTTCACAGATAGACCTGAACAGCTCAGTACTGGCACTGAGTTCACTTGTGTGTGTTTTAAAGCCAGTAGTAGTTCTCCTTATCTCATAGTAGCATCTCTGTTATCTGTTATCATGAGCTTACGGTGGATTTGTGTTAAGCCTCCCCATTAACCTGTGACTTTGTGCAATGCTCCCAGTTGCTGCTTCCAATGCAAAAACAAGAACGAGACTTGGATTAGTAAGTGTCAGGTCAGCTCCTAAAAAATATAGATGAAAAACATCCTAAAAGTACCGATACACATAGCGAGGTACATCTGAACAAAAGCTAGCTCTGATCATGCTGAAATTTTTGAGGAGGATTTGACTTGCATCCAAACATTCCAGCATGGACTGATTGCTACTTGTTTGTGTAACAAGAAGGCATTTCCTTTGCTAAAGGATCCCGAGCTTGTTCCAAGCTCACTGTAGGCAAGGAAAACGCTGCCCAACACCAAAAGGCTCCCACCACTTGGGGCGAGGTTTCATATGGTCCAAGCATGGGCAGTGCTCAGTGTGACACGGGGTAACCTGAACACAGTGCCACTTGTCTGGGGGCGTTTGGGGAGGTCAAATGTAATTACTCAGTTGGAGTGTGGCCGGGAGAGTATGATTAATTCCCTCGCTCCCTCAGAAAAGCCTGTGGGAACTTCAGTGACCTCAGCGATAAGATCCTCGTCGTTCAGCATCCGTTGGCATGGTTGAGCAGAGCAGACCTCCACCTGCTCAGCCCCGCTGCAGCGAGGGATCTACTCGGATCCGGGACCGACTGAGCAGTGAGGAGGGATGGGGATGTGTGGGGTGGGCACGAGTGCCATCTGCAGAGCTGCCACCCGTGTCCTCTGGCACAGACAGGTTTTTGGAAGGTAACCAGGCAGGTGGGGCTGCTCTGACCTTGCTCAGGCTGTGGGCTAGCGAGAGGTTGCAGCAGTTGTAGGGACTGCCAGGAGCTGCTGCTTCTCCCCCTTTCGGTTGCTCCAATTCAATCGCACAAAATCATGAATTCTCCCTCTGCAAAAGTGGAGCAAAGTATTCTGGCAAGGCTAACCTCGTACAATAGCCACAAAAATTGTTCTTGTAAATACTTCACTATAAGATTATTTTTCCTTTTGCTCTGCTTTTAAGAAACAGAACCGACAACTTTTTGAAATAGGACTTGTTTTCTAAGAGCTTTTGTGATTGCACAGGATGTCGGCTTTATTTTGTCCTTGCCTTACTATGAGTTACCAATGCTTTTTTCTGCTTCTGAGCAGTACCTTCTTGTCTGTAGTGCTTGCCTATGTGTTACTGTGTTTGAAGGATCTTGAGGGTGCTGCTGCAAGCTGATCTGTTCCCTGCTGCCAAGCTGGGATAATGGCAGTCCTGTTTGCCCTGCAATATTTGCCGATTGTCACAAATGTCCATGTCGAGCATTCCCTCTGCTTGGTTTTACCTGTTAGAAAGTAGTCAGGTCTGCTGTGAAGGTGCCACAAGCCAAAAGGGCACCGTGCAGTGTTACACACCTGAAACGTGGGAGGGAGGGAGGTGGTGGTAAAGTTTCCCTGGTTTGTAGTGAGGACACATTGGGGAGAATCCAGCAAAAACAATGGTTTAGCTCAGTGACCCTGTTGGCTTCAGCAGGCTGACGCTTCTCAGCAAGGGGCTATTTAAATTTGTTGCAATATCGCCAGGCTTTTGATGGAAAGAGGACGAGAGATGGGCAGAGTTGTCTTCAAGATCAAAAGTTCAATATTGGCAGGGCAGAACAAGTTTTATTTTTATTTTTCTCCCTTTTTCTGAAGTTAAATAAACCTTGATGTGCAGAATAACCCCTGAATAATAATAATAATAAACTGAAGGACATCCAAGGAACTGCTGGCGTTTTTATTTTTTCATTAATCGCACTGTCATTTCTAACGTGCACCTGATTTATGTGTGTCTGGTTAACCATTCAAATGCCCTTTCTCTGACCTGATATACACCACATGAAAGTTTTATGGCAGTAATTTATAGAGGATGATTACAGCTCTGAATGTAAAGGTTTGGAATAACGTTCTTCTTGGGGCTGGCGGGGCTTGGTCCTGGCTGGGTGTTCCCCAGGTATACGGCAGAATTGCAAATTAAAAGGTTGAGGTTTGGGGACTTTGGGTATCTCAGAGCAGCAGAAGAAAGCTGTGTGTGGACCTGTGAGGAGGGTCAACAAGAGGTGGGCCCTAAACCTCTCCAAGGCAGCCAACTCTGTTGGGTTATTCTTGATCCTTTATTCTGGATTTGATCTGGAGTTTGGAAGCTTGAGTGGAATGCCGTAGATTTTTGGATGTTTTCCATTAGGAATGTTCGAGCAAAAATGCACTGTACTTGGGGTCAGATTAAGTGGCGTAGGTCTTTTGTCTTTTTCAATCGCCTGTAGGCTCTAAAAGGCTCTGTCTGGAGATTCATCAGCAAAGCTGCAACATCCCCTGAATGTCCCTGTGCAAAAGCCCAACTGCACAAACACAGATGTGGAGGGACCATCGTTAACAGCATTGAAATGGAAATGGCATTTCAGAAGGAGGAAGAACGCTTTAATATTCCTGCCCGCTTGTATCTGGTAATAACTTTTTTTTTTTTTTTTTTTTTGGCCAAGCATTAAAACACAGCACTAATCCAGCGACTTGACCAATAAAACAAAGGGCTGGTTTCAGGACACACATCCTAGTGTGCTCTGATCTGCTCCTTTTGTCTCCTTTTTCTTGCTGGGAGGAGGAGTGTGGGTTTTTTCTTTTAAGTCATCTTAAGGGTATTTGTTTGACTGCTCAATGGTACCGAGGGCTAGAGGCTATGCTATGTATTTATGCTGGCAGCGTCCCTTGTCGAAACCTGTGTGTTTCTTCACAAGTCTGTTTTGAAGTTTATTGCATTTTCTGTGTTCCCTCTACTCATAAAGACTGGTGGAAGTACTGGCGTTGGTTAATGGAATGGGAGACAGAGGTCAAGTTTGATCTTCCTCTTAAGTGCTGGACTCCTTCATCTCCCCGTGGCAGGGAACAAACTGTCACTCCTCACTGTCTTTGCAGAAATTGATGCAAAAGTAAGTGACCACATGAAAGGAGCTGTCGAAGGATTTCTTGTTAAAGTTCCTTTGTCCAAGAATGTTGTCTCCTTGAAATGGAAATGATTCACGGGAATGTGCTGGTTCGAACAGATTCCTGGATCAGAAAAATGGAATCAATATTTTTGAAACTGTTGAAACTCTGTGTCTTGTCCTTAAATTAAAAAAAAAAAAAAAAAGAAAAAAAAAAAAAAAAGAAAAATGAGTGACTTAGCATGCTGAATTGTGTTGGGTGGTATCCTAAAGCTACTGCAGCGGGGGCTTGGGCTTCAGAGGTGCAGTTTTTTTACTATCGCCAAAGCATTGTGTTAGACACACTGTCATAAAAATCTGTCATAAAATCACTGCAGCAACTGGTAGTTGAAATATCTTGTGCATTTTCCTCTTATTTGTGGCATCTTTGCACAGAAGGAGAAGCTGAGGCATCTGCTTCCTGCTGATCTGAGCGCATTTCAGCAGCGGGCTGAGAGGGGTGTCCTTGTTTTCTTAAATAGCATCCCAGCACTCAAGTATTCTGCGTTATTAATCGTTCTTTAAGGAGCATGCCACCTAGCCAGATACTTCTGACCACCTCCTCGTTGCATCCGCCATGTTCTCTCAAACTTCTTTTTTTAATTTGATTTATTTATTTTTAGTCTGGTGAAATAATTTTCTCATGGGCTTCTCTTCCGTTTCTAAACTGGGTGAAACCGCAGTGTGAAGCCATCCTCTTCCCAGTCGCATATAGGAAGTGAGCGTGAGCCAAGGTACATATTTTATGTTAGTCGAAAGAGATAAGTGTCAGGATTTCAAAGTTAATTCCACCCGGCAACTTCCAGCGCTGAAATGTCTGCTGTGCCTTGGCTCTTGTGCCTCGCTTCAGAACAGTCGGAGCTGCTATTGCACCTCTTGTATTTTCGTATTCTTTTGTGGATGGGGTGCCTGCGTGCGTGCCGAAACGGGCTGGCAGTGGGGTTGCATTGCCACCCGCTCGGCTGGCTCTACTAACCCCATCTTCCACCTCCTGGTTCCCGTTACATAAAATGGGGATAAGGATTTCCCCAAGGTGCTTCCAGGTCTTTATGTAAAGCTGCTACTGAAGAGCGAGTGATTGCTATTTGGTTAAGGCACGGTGCCTAAAATAACATTTTAGCAGTGGGATTTGGACTTCTATCCTGTGCTTTCAGGCTATTAGGTGATTAAACCACCATTAAAACCGGACTAAACAGCTCCGGGTTTTAGTGGAGCAGGTAGCTGAGGTGTGGAGGTTTGAGGTTACGTCTTGATTTACTATTTATTATGGACGTTTATCAGGGAGGAGATAGGGGGCAATTTTCTGCGCTTGCATGCAGCAGGGACCGGCTCGGGAGTGGGGTGATGGGTGGTGGAAAAGGGGTCCTGCAGTTCCCCAGAAATGTGGTAGGACGGGTGAAAGGAGACAGCAAAAGTATTCCCACAAAAGGGGCGAGAGGGTGAAAAATAAGCAAGCTGTGCAATAAAACAGCAACGAGCCGTCCGGGTGCAGGGTGGGGATGAGATGTCAGGCTGGCTCCTTCGGGAGGGGAAAAAGGAGCAAGGAGAAAGGTGAAGGATGAAGGCTGGAGACCGATGGGGAAACAGTTCCTGTCCTTGTTCCTGCTGGCTGAGGTAATCCTGTTATTTTCGAGCAGCAAGCTGGGGCGCGTGGCCGAGATCAGCTCCCCCGAGCGCTGCCTGTGCTCGGCCTCGCAGCTGCAGGAGGAGCGCGGGCAGCGGCTGGCGGCTGGGGCTCGGCGTTGTCACCGGGGCCAGCACTGCCGGGGCTTTTTGTGAGCTTCGGTAAACACCAGGGCCAAGCTCTGGGTGTAAATCTGGAATGGTTTCAGCGCAGTTGGATCTGCCCAGCTGTGCTGGATGCTGGGGTCACGGGGCTGCAGGAGGGGGCCGCGGGGAGGTGCCCCAGGGGACAGCGCGGAGCTTTCCGTTTTGCTGAGCTTTACATCGCCACTTCTCGTCCTCACTGTTTGACCAGCGAATACATTACATTCTCATTTGTATGGCTCACCTCTTAATATGATTTCTTGTGGCTCGTGCAGCTTATTCATCCCCTAAAGCAGATATGGCTGGTGGCGTGGGGAGGAGGTTTGGAAGTGCCCGGGCACGGAGCAGCTGCGGGGCCCAGGGGAGGCCCTCGCACGGCGCAGCGTTGCTCCACGTTGATTTCCACACTCGTGCATATCTGTGGGCACGTCGCAGAGCTCTTTGTCCTAAAAGGCTCTGGGATGTGCAGCTGTGTCGGTTGTTGGGCCCTCGGGGAGGCAGTTGGAGGGCTGTCAGTGTGAAGCGCTGCCTTGCCTGCATCCTTACTGCGGAGCGGGTGAGGTTCAATCTGGAGTGTCATTTGGGCTCTAAAACGCTCCCCCTGATACGGGAGCGAAGCAAACCTCAGAGCAGAGATAAATCCACGTTCCTGGGAGTTTCTCATAGGCTGCTGGGCTTGTGATCTGTCCTGCAGCTGCCTGTGTGCTGCGGTGTGGCACGGCTCGTATAAATCCTTGCTCACATTTTGCAGTGCTGTCAGCCCTTCAGTGTGGCTCAGAAAGTGATTTTTTTTTATTTTTTTTTTTTTAAGAAAGTAGCTTGATGTGTATATTTCAGTCTACGGGAATATGGAGTCCTCTGAGATCTGTGCAGTGAAAATGGTATATAGATAGTTAAGCAGGGGAATTTGGCCAAGACTTTCTGGCACACAGCTTGGACAGTTATAGTAATTTATTATAATATTTTCCCATCTGTTTGTTATTATTAAATATGAAGTACTGATGTTGCACAATCTTACCTTTTGGATTTATGTCCAGAAGAAATCAGTGTACATTTTTATTGAATACCTTTTAACTTTAACTTATGGCTACGAGCAGCGTTTTGAACTTCTCCTTTGTGAGTTGAAAGTAAAATGAAATTAAAAAACTCCTGACACATGCCACTCTTTAAGGGTCAGCACTTTCTGGTTTGAAAATTAGCCCATACACGGATATCTTTCTTGAGTGTTTTATTTCCCTTCTAAATCCTGGGTTGCCAGCAGCTTCTTTTCCTGTTTGAGCTGTACATGAAAGCGTGGGTTCTGCGCTCTTGTCTTTGGCTGACACACAGACAACCGAAATAGTCGGTGTGCTTCTGGGGCCCCGGGGCAGCACTGGGTATAAAACTGCTGGGAACTTCAAGGCTCGGGTGATGGCTGCATTGGGTGTGCTGCTGGGGGCGTTGGGCATCAGCACGGTTTTGTCATACCCTCCTTTGAGGGCAGCCCCCTGTAGTGGGCAACCCCCTGCACCTCCAGAAACCCCAGATAACAGTGAAAAATTCTCTGTGTCCTGCCAAGTCCATCCTGCAAGGCAGGGAGAAGCAGGGAAGAGGTGGCAGGAGGTGAGATCGCACAGGTTGCTTGTGGTGGGCTGGGTTGTGAAAGTAATTGGGCTGTGTTTCCCCTGACCTGTGCTCTTCTGGTGGATGCGGCTCTGTTGCAGCCCATCTAGCAGACCACGCGCATTTCCAGTAATAACTTGTTACAGGCTGCACCTCTACCCCAAGTGGTTCTTCCTAGCTTATTGAATCGCCTACAGCTGCAACTCGCTCAAGGTCTTTTCAGTGCTCAAGTGCAACAGAAGTAACTTTCAGGGAAAGCCTTAATTTCCTGGGGCGATGGGCTGATATTTTCTTCTCTCAGGGCTGAAACCCTGGTCCCTGCACATGTTTGGGGAGCAAGGCTCACCCTTGGGGAGCCGTCCCCTCTGCTCCTGGCCCCACTCCCCAGGATCACTTGTGCTGGGAAACGCGCGCGAGCCCTCCTGCTTTCAGAAACCTGTGAATTAAAACCCCATCATCTCACAAGCAATATTATTTTTTTTCCACTTTAGAAATAACTCCCTTTATTGTGCTGAATGCAAAATGTTTCACGTTCCATAGGTGTAAATGCATATAAAAGAGCTGCCGTGCTCTTTATTTCCACATTCCTAGATGTTTTTTAAAAAGTTTTATCTTTAATATCTGCACTTATCCTCTCGTATCGTTATTTGGAGCAATGCATTGTGTCACGCTAAAAAGCTATTGATCTCTTTTAAATGGCTTTCTAGACCACTGCGCAATACTGCACTTATTAAAGGAGTAATTTTTTGTATAAAAGTTTTTTGTGTTTTTGTTTAAATGTTACCACATGCAGCACTGGCTATTTCATAGAGTAATTATTTTGACAAATAATACAGATGCTTTAGAACTGATTTTGGTTACCTTACTGTGTTTCAAATGATTTTTAAATAAAACTTTTTTTCCTCCCTTACATCCAGGGACTTTATTGGCATGAGCATACCAAAGCCTCAGGTGTATGATAAATCACCAGAGTAAGCTTTGCTTGTGTTCAGGCTACCTTCACAGATGTTTCCACTTAGCAAGTTTCAGCCCTCAGCTTTACTGACAAGTTTCCCATTAATTATTGGAAGTTCACATCAAAGAGCGGATAATTACTGCTATTAATAAATGGAATGCATTCTCTGAGCATCTATTTCAGGTGTTTGCTCGAAATTTCAGCATTAAAGCGGTTGCAGGATATTTTTCCCTGTTTTGCTGGAGCACTGGAAAGCATCCGACTGGTTGGTCCCCAAGCAATACCTGCTACTTGACGTTTCCAGGTCGGCCTTGCATTACTGAATGCTTACGAAGTACACGATCCCTTGCTGGATAACCCTTAGTTCTGGAGCACACGTATTTTCAGCCTGAATTAATAACGTTGTGGATTGAGGACAGAAAAGGCAGTGATTAATTCATATGTTTCATTTTAGGCACTGAAGTCATTTGGATTTCTTACAGCAGGGAGAGCTGAGCGGGTGTATGAGTCTTGTGGTATTGGGACATATGTGAATAGCTGTTTAATATCAGTTGTCACTATCTTGTGTGATTTTTTTTTAATGTGGTTGATTTCAGTGGTTTATATAAAAATATGAAAAGCTTTTGCTTCAAATTAGAAGCAAAAATTCTAATTATATGCTACAGAATATCCTCACGAGTGAATCTGATGTCACACTCATGGGAAATTCACCACCCAGGCTGCAGACAGCGCAATCACCGCTCATCGCTTCGCCGCGCCCGGGGGTGGCAAGGGGCAAAAGGAAAATCTTGCTGCACGCCGTGTTACGTTATCATTAAACCTCGGACCCCTTCCAACTGGCAGCTTCTCAGCAGAACTTGATGGATGGTAATATTTGTGGGAAAACACGTTTTTCTCCCCTCCTTTCCTTTACCAGGAAGGCTTCATGATGTGTGCAGCTGAGCCAGAGAAGGGCCAGCTCGGTCTCCAGTTGGCTGTGGGTAGATGCTTGCGGGAATGCCCACCACATCTTTCATCAGAAAGCCATGATGCATGATCCACTGCAGGAGCAAGAGTGTTATTTAGCCCGGGTTCCCTGAACCAGGGCTGTGATCAGAAGTTGCATGAGCATCAGGACATCCTTGTCCAAAAACTGGCTGTGCAACCCCTTTGCTGAGCACTGCCGGGTCTTCACGCTGAACGAACGTGTTGGCTAAGCCACAGCTGGCAGTATGGGTGAGCTGCCTTCATGCTGCTACATCTTCAGTCTGTGGTCACAAAGGGAGCAAAATTCCTAGTCTAAACACCTCCAAAAACTTAATTTGCAATAGATTGATTTTGTAGCAGAAGAGATGAGTAGTAAATGATTGTTGAGGGAAGTAGAGAAAGGGCTCCTGATGTGAAAAATGCATTCCTAGGGGAAAAAGCCTTGCCAGCTGAACTGTTGGAAAATTTAAAATGAAAGATTGCATCCTGTGAGCATGGTGGTGGTTGGTTTTGGTTTGGTTTTGTTGTGTTTTTCTACGATCTTCTGGCTAGAGGAGAAGACAGACGGGGTTGGATTTAGGGTTGTCTTTTTGTTGATGGTTTTCATTGCTGACAATGGGATGTTGACGTGAATAAAAATAGAACTGTGAGGCTTAAATTATTAGATATTGCTTCATAACATTATTGTGTCTGGAGTTTCAGGAATCTTCTCTAGCACTCCTGCCCTGCAGATGTAGTGGCAACAGTTGTCCAGACACTGCAGCTGGAGGGGGTGGAATACCCTGGGACAGAAATAATTAGTGTACTTAATTCCCTGCCAAGGGAAATTGGTTTGATGGATGGGACAGAAAACAAGGCATGAAGAGCCCTGCAGTTCTAATCCTGCTGGTGCTGCCACCAGCATTGCTGCTGCCAGTGCCTTGTGAGCAGGTCTGTGTGGCTTTGCTGCTGGTCCCAACCTTGCTTGCACATCCAAATGCTGCAGTAATCCAAACAGCTCACCTGCATGTCTGCAGGTTATTTCACCTCTTGTGTCATGTGGGAAATCAAGGGCAAGGAATGGCAGTTGCTGTGCTCCTGGAAAATAGTTAAGAGTTAGCAGATGATTGCTTTTTTTCCTTTTGAACTCGGATGTGTAGGGTTTCCAGGTGCTCCCCTCTGCCCCTTGGTCATCTGCGTAAGGCTACAGCAGCTTTGTGGGACGATTGCAACCAGCTCCATCTGCAGGGAGACTGTGCCAAGGAGACCTGGGAATCACTGGTGTTAATGGAAACCTGGAAGGGGCAAGGTGAGTGGTATCTGAGGCTAATTTCCTTCTCCAGTCGAGAGAATTATAGTGCAAAGCCACCCGCTGGGGTGATGGGAGAGGTGGTAAACTGGGGCAGTGGCATGGCCCGAAGCTGGTAGCGGAAGACCAGAGGCTTCCTGCAGAGCGTGTGGCACGTGTTTAGTCTTGCACAGTCATTTCTGAAGAGTGCAATTATGTAGTTACTTTGCCTTGGGTAAATATAGATTTCAGCTAGCACGAGTTTGAAGTGGATGTTGTAATTCTGGGAACATATATCTGTTTTAATTTCCTTTCTAAGATTTTCTTGATCGCTCCCTTGATACCTCTCCCATCAAATTATTCTCCTGACAGTTGAGCGTGACAGCTCAGGTCTCAAGTATATTTGCTCCTGTCCCAGATGAATTTGGGCTTGCAAGCTGTTTGGAGGGGACGTGTAAGGGAAGGTTGGCAGAGCGGCCACTGCTCTGTAAGCAAAAGGGCAAAACTGCGTTTGCCCAGGAATGCCTTTAGGCACAGAACCTCTGCCACCCACCCCTTGTAGGTGCTGAGGTGTGTTTGCTGCTGTGAAACTGAGCTGCAGAGCCAAACACGAGTGCTCCTGAGCAGAGGTGTGCGTGTGTGGCATGGGCAGTCCTGTGCTTCGGGAAGCAACTAATGAAGAGCAGTTCTTACACTGCAGACACTGGATTGTGTCTTCAAGCCCTTTGGTTTGGCATTGCTGAGTGTAAAGAAACACTCCTAGCTAGACAGGCAGTTATTATTTTTTAATCTTTGTACTCTGTTCTTCTGTCACTACTTGCAATTTCTTCCTCACCTGAATAATTCCGGTTAGCTGGATTTAACAAAATAGCGTACAAAAAGGGAAACACGAGGGATATGGTGCTGTGTGCAAAGATTCAGGAAGGGTTTAGAAGTAACACTGAATTACGATTTCACCTGCTGTGGTCATACAAATCCATGCGCTGCACATGAGCAAGCAGTCTGTGTTCATGGCCCCACCTGTGCAGAAGCTGTAAATGATTATTTTTTTTAATAGTATAAAAAGAACTGTCCCATCTTCGGGCACTGCTTGAGGGTGAATGTCCACAAGAAAATGATAGAGGAGAAGGTGCCCCCCCTGCTCGCTGGTTTTAGATCACCCAGTGATTCTGTGCAAGCTGCATCCCTCCCATGACTTCCAAAACTGGTCTGCATCAGTGTCACAGCAGCTCATCTTCCTGACAGTGGCAGCTGGAGAAAGTCTTTCTGTTTGTCCAGGCAGAGAAATACTTTTGAGAGCTTCCTTTTGGGAAAATGTCCTTGGAGAAATATTTTTGTGTTTTTAGCATGTAATGAGATTGACTGTTCAGTAGCAGACAATAGCTCAGAAAATAAAGAAGGATATGTATTATTTTTCAAGTGTTAGGAAAATTAGGGAAAGAATTCTGAGCTGGCATTATCAAATGTAAAACTAATGAGTAATATTTTCCAAAAAAATGGGGTGGCTCACGACTTCCAAGGACCTTACTTCTTCATTAGGCAGTATTAACAGGAGTCATTCTCATAGAAGATATGCAGTTACTGTCAGCTAACCTTGGCTGTGAACTTTATCTGTAGTGCTTTATTTAATGAAGTCCTATGGTATCTGCAGAGCTGTCTGCTGATGGAGGTCAGAGCAAAGATGCAGGTCCTCCAAACGACGCAATGTACGTGACAACACATGCAGTGCTCCGTTTTCCTCCAGGTTTGATGTCTTCAGAGTAAAGCGACTGTAAATTTACAAGCTGCCTACATTTTGTCATAAACCCAGCCGCTGTGTAGGTGTGAGCTGCCAGAGGGTACTGGGCTGGTGGCTCCAGTTGTGGTGGGATGGAGGGGCCTTGGCTGGCCAGTGTCGCCTGCAGCTGGTTGTACCCTTTGGAAGCATTTTGCCTCTCCTGTCCTCACGGGGCTGCTCTGTGGTGCTGTGTCCAGCCCTGTCCCTTCTGTAGAGGTGGCTGATGCTGGGCCCCCACAGCCCCCGTCACCCTCCTGGGCCCTCTGCAAGTCCTTCCCACAGCACAACCCGTTTTCAGGCACAGGAAATAAAGGGCCTACAAATGCCGGTTTATCGTGCCCTTTGGGCGAAAGCGAGTTAAATATTTGGAATATATTAATGCTAAATAGCCTGTGTTGCTAGGTCTAATTTCCGCTGAAGGGAAGCACGTTCCTATTTACTTAAAACCGATGAAGCCATCGCCGTGGCTGGGCCTGTGGCACCTGTGTGGCTGTCAGCAGGAGCCCGTTGCCACAGTTACCCAGTGGGACCCCCACCGTGATCAGGACAGGGTTGGGGGCTTGCTGTCACCCTGCCACCCACCCTGGGGGTCACGACATCCCCCCACTCTGTGCCCGGCCCCAGAGCCCCCATTTTGGGGTGTTTGTTGCTGCCTCGCGGCCCGGCCGCGTTTAGCGAGGCTTCGTTATTTTTGCAGAGCAGATTTCGGTGTTTCCTTTAGAACCATCATAAACTGTTAAAACAGCGAAACCGCAGCTGTCAAAATAAATAACTGCGCTTTGTGTTGCTTTATCTTTTTGTTTTCTTACGGCGCTGAAAGTTGCTTATTCCTAAAAATGGAATCCACAGCGATTCTAGCAGCTGCTAGCTCAGATTAATGAGGGTGCCTGTCTCCGGCGCTCTTGCCAGCATCTGAGATTTTCGAGTTTAACAATATCTCCCCGTGTTGCAAGGAAACACAGTGAATGGCATCTTAATAAGAGCAAGCCTTGATGAATGCCACATCTGGCTGTTAATCAACATAAACCTAGACTTAGCTGATAAAAATGGTAAATATAATGTCTAAAACTGTGTTTTAAGTGCATGTTATAATTGGGTATTTACTCCTGTTATTTTGTAGGTAGCGAGCCGAGCTTCTTCATGCTGGTGTTTGACACCCGTGGAAGCGTCTCTGGGTGACTGCTGTTCATCCACACTTCGTAGCAGCAGTAAACTATTAAGGCAGGCTGAGGAAAGAGCTCAGAGAAATGACCTGAGATCTTAAGGCTCCTGCAATTATTTCTTTCCTCGCAGCGTATCCTGGTGAAGACTGATAGGCAATTTGATTGAGGCAGAGAGTTCCTGTGAAAGGCAACATTAGGGCAATGTTTAGGCTGACTTAAGGAGGGAAAAAAAAAAAAAGAAAGATAAAATTGTATGTTTTCTATATGTTACCTAATGATTTTAGCTGTTTCTGGGAGATAGGGTGGAGAGGTCATCATTTGAAATCTTGGCTTCAGGCTTGTAGCATTTTAATTTGCTTTTCTCTGAAGCTGGAAATGGCAGCTTTTGGGTACAGGCTGCTGCGGGTGGTTCTGCAGCCTGCGCCTGCCTTCCCTCGCTCTGAAATCCATTAGCTGAGTGGCTTGAGAGGTGTCCTGAGGACACTTCTGGCTTTTTTCAAAGCAGGAAATGATGAGAAGAACACCAGCGTCTACAGTGGGTGGGTTTTGTTTCTGTGGTGAGCTGTCTTCATATGTGGCAACAGGTTTGCCAGGTCAGTTGTGTTGGAGGTTTCACGTTCCTGCAGACAGACTGATCATCTGAACGGTCCCTTGCGGATCTGGAGTGAAAAATGTTGCTGTTGCTGGAAAGACTTGTTGAAGTATTTCTGATTTCTTCTGTTGTTTGTAATTTTAATGTCCTGTGTGTTAGCTTTGTTGTTCCAGCACTGAATTCATTGATTGCTAATCTAGTTCACCTCTTTCTTTGTATCAACAGTGCTCGAAGACTTGGCGAGTAGTTCAGGTCTCTGAACATCAGCATTTCTGCTTGTTTGTGTATTTGCTCATCTCTTTGTACTGTACAGGGAGAGAACAACTTCCTAATGCAGTTGACTTTTTGGCATTTGTCCTGTAATTGCCAAAAAAACTGCTGCTTCCTCCTACGTATCCATCAGATCTCTTTAAAGTCAGATGGGTTTTGAAAGCAGCTTTTTGATTTCCTGAGGTCCGCGTTTGGTCTTCCTTCCTCCTGCTCCCCCTTTCTTCCTTTGTTCTTCGAGGTTAAAGCTGTGGGTGTTGAGGTCCCGTTAGTCATTTTGGCCACTTCTGAGATCTTCATGTTGAAAAATGCCTGGATTAAACCATTCCTGAATTGCAGCAGGTTTACGTCACTGAGGCTACACTGGTTGAGTTACTTCAGGGTGATGTAGCTGAATGGAGAGCCCTGTTTACTTCTGCTGGGACTGAGGGGATGTCCTAAAGGACACAGCAATATCAGTTTTCTTATCTAATCCTAATCCCCCAATATAGCCTTCACTATGGACAGAGCAAATCCCCTTTTAGAATCAGAAAACTGATCAAAAAAATTAGAGGTACTGTAGTGATTATTGTTGTGCTGTCTTGTATTAGTAGTATCCTCTGTCTTTTTTTATTATTTTTTTTTTTTGCCTCAAGCACAGAAGATGCTGAAGGAATGTAACAAAGCCCCACATGT
This sequence comes from Netta rufina, assembly GCF_964035555.1. Classification (NCBI taxonomy): domain Eukaryota; kingdom Metazoa; phylum Chordata; class Aves; order Anseriformes; family Anatidae; genus Netta; species Netta rufina. The sequence continues at coordinate 16,349,789 of NC_140138.1, forward strand.
GGATTAAAGTAGTTTCTGGAATTAATCGCTGCCAGAGGAAATGGACCCTGCTCTCATCCCCTTCCCTGTGGCTGCTGGCTCGAGCACCGCTGCTGTTGCGTTAGATGAGTGTGGTCGGCGGGATCAGGGCCGTGCGAACACCGAGTTTGTCCCGGCTTCAGCCCCATGCCTTCAATCAGGGCTGGAGCTACCTCGGGCACTCGCTGCCCAAAGCATTTGGAGCACGAGCTCTGCAGGTGGTGGGTTTTGTGCAGCTGTGTGGGGATGAGTGGTGGTCGTGCCAAGCGGTGGGACCCTGACCCTGGCCGGCATCCCTAGCCTGTGCACTGGTGAAACCAAGGGGCAGTGCCCACTAACGAGTGTGCAGTGTTCTCCTTGCCTCTGAGTCTCCTTACTACCTGGACCTGGCTTTTCTTTCTTGCACCAGGGTTGCCTTTCATGTTCAGACTAAAAGCTGGCCATTACCTGCCCATGGTCTTCTTCGCTCCTGTGATTCCTCGGCTGGTTGGGGCATTGGATGGGTTACGGTTAGTGGGTTGGGCAGTTTTTTATTTTCCCTACTTGGTATTTTCAAGGGAATATGTTTGAGAGAAATTTAGGGAGGCAGAGAAAACTTTAATCGGGAGGTTTAATTCAAGCTGGCAGGGAAAGCTGCACAAGGGAGTTGCTCCTTGGTGAGTATTTCTCATCTCCTGCAAATGTTGGTGTCAAAGCACGTGCTCGCATGAGGTTAAAATGTGAGCTTTTAAGGGCAATGGGAATCTCACATGATACTGCAGGAAAAGTTTGTCTAATACGCTCTTTATTTCATGACTTGCTTTATAAGTCTGCTAGCAAAAGAGGTTGCCAGGTGCCTTCATGGTATTGGTTTTAATTTGCTCTCGCTTGAAGTGTACAAGTGGGGGAACGATAGGTTTGAAATGGTGAGGAAAGCAGGCTGGTTGAGCTGTTAGGCTCCCATGTTGCCATGCTAACCATGTTAACAGCTGCTAATGGTTTCTTAAGCTGCCAAAGCAGCCTGAAGATAGATTTAACACCCAACAGACACCTGTTTTTAGCAATTTAGCTCCACAGGCACATGGCACAGTACTGCAGGGGTCCTGTCCATAAAGAACAGATAAAATGTGTTCAACAGGTTGCTTGTAAAGGTGGAAATTGCTGGCTTTCTACTTCGTATTACGACTTTCTTGTTGGAGAGTAAGGAGGAAAAGCACGGCAAGAAGGCACGGTCTGGAAGAGATGAGCACTAGAGGGATTTCTTGGTGCTTCATACTCACTTCTGTCTTCCGGAGGCCTTTCTTAGCATCTTTCCATCTGTCTGAGGACCCTCATTTCCCATTCCACCTCAGAGCCCACCTGGAGCCAGGCCAAGCTGCACAATGACCTTCCCAGCAGTGTCAGCCCCCAGGCAGTGTCTGAGCTCCCGCCTGCTGATCCCAGCACTGCCTCAAGCGCCCTGAAGGAAGGTTTGTGCTGGTTGCTGCCGTTCCTGCCTCCTGCACTGCCACCAGACTGCGACTGTCACCACAGGACAGGGGGGCATCCACGTCCTGTGGGGCTGCAGGAGGCAGGCCCAGCTCTGCACAAACCCACTCCAAGCTCAGCAAACAGGAGGCTTTTGAGACACAGATTTTGGGCTTTTCCAGTCACACAGCAGGAATGTGTGTAGTAACTACTGATTCCTGAACAACCCCTGACTGTTCTGGTTTGGTAGGTGAGGGTTCAGCCTTTGCCTTTCTCGTCCTTTGGGTATGTTCTACTTTTGCTTATTTTCTTTCAGGCCCAAACCTCCTGACTCTGTGCACTTGGCTGTGCCATCATGTATTCTTTTCATGTGATCAGCGTGGGTTTACAGAAAAAAAAACACCAGAGAATGGTAACTGGCCTTTAGTTATATCACGGACTTCAAAGCGATCAGCACAGAAAGGATAATTGGAAAGAAAGTCCCTTTCAGGTTATAATTATTTGTCCCAGGAACCAGAGTTCCTTAGCGGTGATGCATATTTTCCCTTTTGTTTTCCCAGTGCCATGGGAACCTGGCAGTAGAAGGTCTCTGCTGGTATGCGCAGCGTATACCTGAACCTCCGCACGGGGAAGTGTAGGAATCACGGTGCTGGATCCCAACCAGTGATCCATCGAGACTTGTTTCCAGCAGCACCAGAGCCAGCTGCTTCAAAGGAAAACAGAGCACTCTGCAGTAGGCAGGTTATCGTTTTCACAGGGAAAGCTTCCCTTGCAAGACTCCTGTCAGCCAGGGATTGTTCTTTGCCTTCGGGCTTTTTTGTTTCAAGCCTTTAAAGCTGCTCGCTTTTCTTCCACTGGAAATCGGTTGAACAAGAACCCTTGCAGAGCACTTTGCTGTGCCCTAGTGCAACAGGTAGCACCACGTTAACTGGCTCGTATCATCTGGTCGTGGTCGTGTCGCTTTGCTCATGGCCTTTCTTTACGTTCTGCTTCTGTTCTTTGGCTCCTTGTTTCACAGTCAGTCCCTTCTGTCACTTCCCATCTCACTTACGAAATTCTCCCATGGTTTGTGGACCATTGCAGGATGCCCAGCTTTTGTTCTCCTTCCATCTTTGTGGTCTGCCCAAATCACACTGATCTTTGTCTAAGTTTACTGATGGCCATCATGGAGCCTGCTTGTAGTAACCCATCGGGGGAAATGGGGTGAGTCCTGCCTGCAGGAGCTGGGTCCAGTGGAGCTGTCAAAGCTGCTGGTGGCGTGTTTTGGGGCCCAGCACCGAGCTCAGCTGTGCCTGCAGGAGCCTGCTGGGGAACCCTGGAAAGCCACTGCCATCTCTTGGCTGTTCACCCGATGCTCCTTCTCAGTTCACCAAGATTTATGGCCCTGGTCTTGCAGCAGTTGGTCGTGTGAAGGTTTTGAGGGGTGTCTTGATGCTGAGAAGTCAAAGAGTAGGCGGCAGCCACTGTGGTTACACCTCTGTGGAGATGAAGAGCATCTCCACTGGCAAGCAGCAACACTTGGATGTTCTCCTCACCTTGGTGGCCATGCCTGAGGGATGCTGGTGCCCGTGGGTTCAGATGAACACAGAGGAAATTATTTTTGTTACTTTAAGATGGAGTAATTAAATACAGTATATATGGATCCCTCAAAAATGACAGCCGCCCACAGAGCTAAAAACAGGAAATCCATTAACTTCATTATTTAAAAAATAAAATAAAAATCTTCCCAACTGATTCCTCTGTCACTTAAAGTTCTGCATGGAAGGAGGGCTAATTTAACGCTGCATTAACTCACTGTTATCACCCTCCTGTTACCTAAGTAGTTTCTAATGACTACCCTGGAGAGCACTTGGAAGCTTTTAAAAGTTTTTATGCTAAATTTTTTTTTTCTATGTGGTTTATACTTTAAGAACAAAAGTTATTGATAACATTTTTCCAAATCTTCCAACAACATGAAAAACTACTCTGTTGCCTGCAGAAACGCGAAGCATCTCTAGTCTATAATCTCTGGCAAACAAGGAATTTGAAATGTTAAGTGGTGAGATGTGCAAAAATGGATGGGGCAGAGTTTGTGGGACGCTGGAGCAGATTTGGGCTTGTGGGTGTTTGCAGTAGCAGCGTGTCCCGGGGGCGGGAGCGGGGCCATGCACCCTTGCCCAGGATGAGATGCCAAAGGGGGCTCTGTCCTTAAGCCCTCTGAGCTTTGGCTTTCAGAGCTCTGAAAGGAGACCCCGTGGGGCAGGCAGCTTAGGAGACCTGCCTCTTTGTTCGGAGGCCTTTAAGTGAAAGGCACCGCCGGATTGAGAAGCAATAAATCATTTTCTTCCCTCATTGTCTTTTCTTCAGAACTGTAGCGGGCTGATCTCTTCCTTTTTTAATCATTTCTCCTCCTTTCTCGGCCCAGGTTAAGATGTGCTTCTGAGGTCAACATCTTTTGCACTTGGGATTGTGTTGGGGAAGGGGAGGAGGGTGACTTCAGAATGAAGCATACTCGTTGCTGCGCGGTATTTTCAAGTCTTAAAGTTATGACTTTCTGCTTAATATCACTTGAAAGGAGATCTTTGCTTTATGTCTCAGGTGTTTGGTCGCTGACAAGTCAGAGGAACCCACTCCGGGCTCTCTCCCACCGTAGCAGAGGAGATGCAGAGCGCAGAAGCTGTGCGGAGCTGGACTTTCACCATTTGGGACACATCCATGGCTCCAGCTGCATGTGGCCGTTCACACAGCCTGTACAAGGGATTTCGGAAAATTTTAAAGAAAAACACAGTGCTTTAGGTTAGCAAAGAGTTGGTCTTTCAGAGCTCTGAGCTGCAAGCTGTGATTTTGGAAAATGCTTGTGAATAAATGTGTACGCAGTGCTGCTGCCCTGGGCTTAGCTTTTGGTGGTTGATCGGAAGACCTAAATTATTTCCAAGTTAAGCCTTGCGTGTCTGCTCTCACCAATAGAAGGTATCCAGAACTGCCCTGTGACATTATTAGTGGGTTTTTCATGTTTATAGAATGACTTTGCAACTGCGGGGAGATCTGGTGTATCTATTAGGAACTGCCAGGAATCTTGTCCATAGGGAGCCCTGGGAAACCTTTTAAACTTGACACAAACTTGAACATTTCTTGCATGTTGCTTTATTGCAACTCAATTTTTCAGTGATATCTGGAAAGCTAGAGAGCGAAGGGGCTGAGTCTCTGCCGCCTGGATAGTTTTGTAGTCCTTCTGGAAAAGGAGAAATGACCGCAGAGAAAGGAAAAAAATAAATAAAAAGGGAAGGACAGCTGCTGGCGCTGCCTCGCAGAGCACACGGTGCTTCTGGGCTGCACAACACGACTGATGGCAATGTGAACTGCTGCACAGCAAAGCGATTTGCCCAATATCGCTGCGTTTCAAGGCTTCCCTTCTGTAGTCTAAGCTGTGTGCATTGAGCTGCTGTGTGCTCTGCCTGACACGGCACCACAGCGAGCAGATCCTGCTCCTGGGGGTTCTTCCCCATCCTTCCCAGTCCCGTGTTGGTCCCGGGGGCTGGCTGGTGAGCCTGCTCTGCTCCTCTTCTCATCGCATTGCAGCAGGTGGTAGCTAAGACATGTGGATCTCTTGCGTGAAAGCCAAACCCAGTTGATACTGGTGATAATTTTGCCATGGATTTTAGTCTGGACATTATTTCATGCTGGAGGTAAAAATGGTGCTTGTAGTTAGCTGACAAGCAGGGCATTTTAACTTAGCAGAGGACATACTGGGAAGGCACTTCAAAACGATGCAGCTCTGTAAAGTTAGGACCTTTGCTTTCCTTAGAGGAAGTTCTTGCTATGAGTGATGAAAGTTGTAATGATTTACAGTTCCTTTTCTTTTCTTTCTTTTTTCCTTACTTAAAAAAAAAAAAAAAAAAAAAAAGGAGAAATGCGTATCTTCCCTGGGTGTGTGGTTTTTTCATTTGTTCGTTTGATTTCTCTTTCACAATTGGAAGAGGGCTGGGTCTGACCTAGCTCCTTTAGGGCACTCATGCTTATTAAAGTATTTGTCAGCCCGGTTCAGTGCATTTCCCAACCTGGGCTGTATTTCTGCCAGCGGGAGATCAGTAGCAGGAGGCAGGAGAAGCTCGGGGAGGAGCAGCCGGGTGCCCAGGGAACGTGCTGGAGCTCAGCATCAGGGTGCTCAGCACCGTGCTCGTGCCTGGCCGTGAGTCTGGCTCCATCAGTGGGACTGCCCGTGCTGGTTGCGACGAGTGCTTGCAGGCTGAAGCCCTTAACCAGAATATCCTAAAGCCATCAACGTATCCGATGCTATTTTCAACAGGTGTTTTAACGCTACAGCTTAAATTCTATCATACCGAATTTCAGGGAGGTAGGGAGGAGAGGCTCAGGAGCGGTTAATCTGATTCCAGTGCGAGTCGGTCCGTATTGGGTATCTTCCCTGTGCTGGCTGCCAGCGAGTGTGACACCCAATATTCATAGGGGGACAGCTGCGCTGTCCGCGCTGCGGCCCCTCTGTGTGCTGGCTGCAAGCTATAAAATGTGTGTACATCGCAGGAGCATTTGTCTGCGCCGTGCAGACGTGCCCTCTATAAATTTTGTGTGTTGATGTGTACAAGGAGAAGCAGTTTGCTGTTATTCTTTGACCCATATTATAGAAAGAAAAAAATAAAATAAATTCTGAGCTATGGATACTACAGCTAGGTATTGTTCTTTGGTTTTGATCAACTGCTTTTTTTTTTTCTTTTTTTTCTCAGAAGAATAGATGAATTGAAAATAAGAACCTTTATTATCTTTGGGCCTTTCGTCTGGCCAGCTCTCTGTCCTCTGGCTCGTGGCTTTCTCCCCTGCTGGACGTGCAAACAGAAACCTGGCCGGGGGCGCGGGAAGCCGAAGGTGCAGCCCTGGGCTGGGTGGGGAGGGCTTCTCGTGGCTTTCCTCGGGAGCCGCGGGCAAGCTGCGATCCCTTGGATGTTTTTTTCATCACGTACTTGACGGTAAATAATAAAGATGAAAATTGGAAACTTAATGATATAATGCTACATAATCTATATTCCGTTAGAAATAATACCCTCTATAGGGAGCCATAATGGTGCTGCTTTGGACTTTTCTGGAGACTGTTCATACCAAATTGACTTTTTTTCTACATGTTAAGTACCAGTAATGTTTTCCACAGCACATCAGATGTTTCTGCCAAGGAGTATGCTCCCTGCTGAAGAACTTGGTGAGGCAGCACGGTGGAGGCTCTCACAGTTCTTCACAGTTCTTCCTTCAAATGGTTTTTGACTCCAGAGATCACTTGATGTTGAGCTAAATTTCCTTGCTGAGAATTTGGATGAATGGTTTTATTTAATTTTGAAGAAAAACATTTGAAAACCCTAAAAAGAAAAACGGGAAAGCTTTTTTTATTATTTTTTATTATTGCTTCCCTATCTTCCCTTCTTGCCTCCTGTTGTGCCCCCCCAGCACCTCTCCACTTCTCCCCGCGCTCCCTCCCCAGTGGAGACCTCAGAAAATGCCAAACTCTGGATTTTGCTGCATCAAGTTAGGAGCATGGAACAAACATTCGCAACGCGTGTGAGGCAAGTGCAGCCACCATTGGCAGTTTATTTTATTTCTTTTTTTTTTTTTTTTTTTTCAAAAAAAAAAAAATTGGCTCCTTCTCCTGCTGCGCGGGAGATAACAATGGCGCATTGTGCCGCGCTGCAGCTGCTGAAATTTGACTAGATCCAACTGAAGAAAACAGGAGCAGGTGGGTCAACAACGTGACCCTTTCGTTCCCAGCAGTATCAGTGTGCGCCAGGGCCGGAGGGATGGGGGGCCGAGGTGAGCCCCGAGTTTCAGCCCAGGCGTGAGGATGAATTGCTTCGAGCTTGGAGGATGCGAGTTGCCTTGCTGAGATGACCTCGATGCCTCTAAGGACCGCGGGGTTTGCTGCCATTTGTAAAAACAGGTTTCACTCCGAAAATGCTAGGGAAGTGTCACTGTAGGTGGTAAATCAGCATCACTGCAGGCGAGAGGTTGCTGCTCCGTTACTGGCACTGGTGCTCAGTTCCCATTTTGTGCTGGTTTCTCTGTGGCTGCCGTACAGGTGCTGTGAAAGCCTCCAGCACCGAGTGTCTGCCCTCAGCTCCCAAAACTGGGGCATTATTTGGGTTACTTGACTTTTTCCCCCTTTAGGTCTTCACAGGTCACGGTAATAATTCCTTCATGGCAGTGCTTTCGCATTGCTAGAGCTGTCCCAAAGATGTCGGGGCTGGGATTTCCCGCAGCTTGGTGTGAGGTTCCCAGTATTTCGGGTTCCCAGTATTTCAGTGGGGATGAAGGATGCGGTTGTGTCGGGCTCCTTTGCCTGGCCCAATGCATCTCAACACTGACCAATTGTCAGAAAAAAGAGGGGGAAAACTCCAGTTGGAAAGGAAACCTACATGATAACTAAGTCACAGCTTTTCCTGCAGTCTTCCCTGCTGAGGTGCAATGACTTGGGTGATTCCTCGGAGGAGCTGCAGCACCTCCAGGCTCTGTGAGCCTCAGAAGTGTCAGTGAAAGGTGGCAAGGTCCAGCCACGTGGTTATGGCCTCAAACCTTCCTAAGACTGCAAGGGGGCTAAGTTTGAAGCTTTAGGGAGCAGACGACAACTATTTTTAAGTCAGCGGTAGAAACTCAGGGTTTCTCCTGGTGGGTCTTGCAGTCTTGCTTTCTGGCATCAGCTTACAACAGGGTGAGGGCGAGATGGGGCAGAGCTCCCCCTGCTTTCTGCTCTGTGCTCTGGCTACGGCTGTGGTGGGTAAGTTGTAGTAGAAAATGGGATGCTCCCAGCATTTTGGATAATCCTATCCACAAGTGCTTGTAGTGCTTGTGGAGTAGCATCAGACAGTACTTTATTTGCACATGATTATAGCTGTGAGAATAACAACCTATAGTCATGGAGGAGTCCCTGCTAAAAACAGTTCACGTTTGTCTGACGTTTTTGTCTGAGCTGAAGGCTTAGCCCAGCCTGTAGTTTTTAAGCTAAAACACAAACAGAAGTAGAAGACTGACTTTAGGGGAGGGAAACAGATCTCGGGGAGATCGGGGCCAGCTTGGTTGTTGTATGAGCAGCTGGATGGATGAGGTGCAAATAAGGGAAGGGAAATTTTAATCTCCAGAGGACATGGTAAAACTGGGGAGGCTGCAAAACCTTCCCCCATTTTCATTTCTGGTGGTGAGGTGAGTCAAATGGGGAAGGGGAGAGTGGTGGCAGTGGGTAGGCGGCCGCTGTGGGCGAGGAGGAGATGGATGGAGGCTGCAGAGGGGCTTCCACGGCCGAGGGCAGGAGTTGTGACTGCGCGGGTGAGGCGTGCTAGCATGGAAAATTGATCTGCATGACCACATTACCAGCTGTGGTTGCTCAGTGCATCAGGAAGAAGGCCGTTAATAAATCAGAGGCTCTCCGTGCATGTCTGCATCTCAGACTTGTTTTTTAGCAGGAACTTGGTGTGATCTGATATGAGGGTCAGCAGCGGAGTGAAGGACAGCAGCACACAGCACCAAAGCCTCATCCGTGCTAGCAAATCTGCCCATCGCCGTGCACGGATGCTGGAGCCGAACGAGATCTAGCTGCAAGCGGAGGAGGTTTAGACAGAGACTTCTGAAACGCTGCCGTGACCGTAGTTTGTCCTTGGCTGCACTTGCAGCAAAACCCTGTTTGGTGCCGGCTCAGCTGCACCCGTTGTCAGCAGCGGGTAATTTAAGAGGCTTCCACCAACAGCTGGGGAGCACTGTGTGCCGCGGTCCTCGCGCCGCGCTGAGCTGTCCCCTGGCTGGCACGTCACATCGTGCTGTTGGACTGGCAGCCGGGTGGTGGTGCCAGGATCCCAACTTGTCGCTTTGGAACGAGGAGCACAGGTGCAGGCTGAACTGATGATCCTCTGAGGCCAGCCGCATACCAGGGAGGCTTCGGCTTCGCTTCTGCCACGCACGTGCACATGCGTGGCTCTCGGCGTGCTGGGGTGACCCGTGCCACGCACAAGAAACGTGGCACAGGACTGCTTGATCCTGCAGTGCTCTTTCAGCAGGCATCTTCCTGGGAGTTTGGATTAAAATTAAAATAGTGAAAATGTCCCCGTGCCCTGCGTGGAGAGGGGCGATGCTGCTCTCCAAAGGGAGGCACGGCTGCAGATCCAGAGGCTGTTTGGGGATGTGGAGGCTCCTGCCTTCCTACTCAGCCATCCAGCGTGCATAGCGTGTGTCTGCGGGGGGACACGGTCATTACCATATGAAAACGCTGATAACAGTGGGATTCTTGTGCAGGCAGAAACGCATGAGATATACTACCATTTCGGTGCCAGTTAGACCCATAACTGCTATTTGTGGCTGGGTTTAGTAACAATTAACCTTTCACATTTTGTATTAGCCATTGCTTTCCTGGTGCAGCTGCTTTTATAACAATATACTTCGCTTCTCCTCCCAGAAGCGCTAATTTTGGCAGTTGGAGTATCTGTTCTAGAAAGCACAGGATGTATGGAGGAAGAATGGAGATTTTTTAATAGCTGTTTTAAGTACAATATTTCTTTAAATGCATTTTGATTTAAGGAACCTTTTGCATTTTTTTTTTTAAAGGAAATTCCATTACAGCTATTTCATATTTTAAAGCGAATTTAGTGTAGTTTTCCTTGTGTGACAAAGTTGCACGTTCAAAAAAACGTTGGCTGTGTGTGCATTTCAGGTATCTCAAACTGGAGCTGAAATGAATTAATGCCTTTGATAAGTCGTCTTTTCCAAGCTGGGGGAGACAGAGTTGTAGCAGACCAAACTGTTTCTTCCACTTTACAACCAGCAGTGTCCTGGGGAGTCTTGGGAAAAGCGTGGTTATGAATGACCCATGGGTGCTGTCTGGTTTATTGTATGCAGTTATGTAGGTAAGAATATCAGTGTCCTAAATGGCTCTCACGAGGTTGTTGCTTTTTCAGGAATTGCTCTCTTTTAGGCATTTAGCATTTTTTAACGTCTTCAGAGTGCAATTGTATTGCACAAAAATATTTGAAAATTCAAGTGTGCGATTTGGAAGTGGGATTAAGATGGTGTAATGAATTTGAATTTGTTTTTGGCATCAGTATATTGTTACTTGATGTAGGGGAGGTTGAATTTCACCTGTCAAAACATAAATGCAATGTTCTGGCTCTTCCAGAGCAATCATTTCAATATTTATACCGTCTGCCGTGCTGGAGAAATAAAATGCAAAATGCAGATTTGCATGACATGGGCTATAGCCTGTCTTCTCCAAAGTGTTGTCACAGGTATCGGGTTATTGTGTTGTTACACGCCTGTGCTTTGATCTCAGACTCACTGGTATTAACTCCAGAGTCCTTTTGCCAAATCCAGTAGTGTGTGAAACTGGCTTGATGGATGATTTGGACTTTTTTCATTATGATTTTTCTTCGTGATTAAAGATCCAAAGCTTCTGGTTGCACATTAATGCTGATGATGAATACGACCTAATGCAACTTTAATCATCCTCTTTTGAAGATGAAGACTGCCCTTTTTGGCTCGTGGCATGAATCCAGGGCAGCCAGCGGGATGGTGCTGCACAGGCCAGCAGAGATGTCATTCATCAGTGTCTGGGGCATAGCAGGTTTGAGGAAAACCTTCCACGTGCATTCATCAAACACTGCCAGTTTTAGACAATGGTGTGTGACACGAGGAGATTTCGGAGCAGGTTTACTGCAAAGGCTTGGGGGCATGCTGGCTGCATTTCCACTGCCTGTATTTTTAGGGTAGAATAATTACAGGCTTCTGGTTGTGCTAGGGGTGGAGGCACTGATGAATAAACGAGGAGCCCATCAGTGAGAGGTGGGCTTCCTTCCCTGCAGCAGCGGTCACAGCCAGGACACCACTGGCTCTGATCACTCATGTTCCTGGGTCACTTTGCCAATTCGCGGGGCACTTAAGCTGCATTTTCTTTTGCTTCGTAATAGGACATGCACTTTCTCTTGGTTCTTGTTGAATGAAATAACCACGTAAACAACACAAGTGTCGGCCCGTGTTCTTGAAGGAAAAACAGCAAAGCCCAAAGTGTAGGTGCACGTCATTGGTGCTGTCAGACTGGAAAAACAAAGATAACGCGTGCTTAGAGAAGCTGTGGATGCCCCATCCCTGGGGGTGTTCAAGGCCAGGCTGGATGGGGCTTTGGGTCCTCTTCCAACCCAAACCATTCTGTGACTCTGTGAGCATACAGACTTGGGTATTAACTATGGAATTGGTGGGAAATGCATTTACCGATGTACAGCGATGTATTTTTCTGGAGTTGATGGTGTTGCTTAAAGCATCTGAATTCATATAGCGAAGGCAGCATGTGATGTGTGAATTAGAACAGAATTGGCAGCCAAGTTCCCTCAAGTCAAATTTCAAAAGCGTTGCAGTTTTTTTTTCCTATTTGTGTATTTTAAAGTTGTTAAAGGATAATGTGATAGAACGCTTACAATAAATATTTTCTTTTTTTTTTTTTTTCCTCACATGCCTGTACCACAGGATGGGAATCGCAGCTCTTAGAGACTGGCTTCCTGGCGATATTCCTCTGCCCGCTCTGGACCCTCTCCCGTCTGCCCCCCTCCACGCCTCCCTCCGGCATCGTCATCTGGGGCTTTCGGTGGCTGATCTTCAGGATCATGCTTGGAGCAGTAAGTCGGCACAACACATCACAGTCCTCTAGTTCAGGATTTATTTTTTTGGTTGTAAGGACAGAACCTGTAGCAGGAAATGCCTCATGCTCTGTTTCACCGAGTCTTTAAACTTCTTATTAGTGTTTACTTTAAGAAAGACAAACATGGGAGTAAGAATACGTGTCGATGTATTGGTGCTGTTCTTGCGATTGGCTCTTTAAAAGGAATTAAAGTGAAGTTTAAGACCTGGGCATTGTGACTTTTTGATAAGTTGCCTGCAAATCCAGTGGGTAATTCCCAGGAACCAGGAGCTTTATGTTGAGTTATTTTTTCTTTGTGTGTGCTTTACTGAAATGTCATTCTCTGCTCCGTGATTTCAAAGAGAACAATTGGTGCATTACTGTCCAAGTGCCAGTGGAAATTCCCAAGTAGGTTGTAAAAGAATCTGTCAGGAACTGACACATCTTTGTTAAAGTAAAGGTGTGGCAGGGGCATTATCCTGTGATCTGCATCTGCGTGTTGGACTCTTCAAAATATCCCAAAATTTTCATCCAAGGATCACTGCTGTAGGATTGCGGGCAGGTGGGACCTTCCTGTGTCTGTTTTCTCTAAAGCCCCTCTCTTATCCCAGCTCTTAAAGTGCTTCAATCTGTGGGCAAGCTCAGTAAGCTCTTAGTTATCCTCTAAATAACGAACAAACTTTGTATGTGTTAACCTCAGTGTCACCTGCTTTTCAGCTTCGTTAGCGGGCAGCGTGCTATTGCAGCAGATATTCTTGGAAAATGCATGCTGCGGGCTTGTTGTGTCAGAGTGGCACCGCCCAGCCTACGACAGTTCAGCAGGATTTTTGTTGTTTTGTTGTTTTTTTTTGTATACGTCACACCACTGGTATTTCACAACTCACTCTTGGTTGCGTTTGCTTCTTTGCCTGTCATGTAGGGTTGCTGATTTTGCTCTGCTCCCTAAAGCTGGAGGGATTGATTGCCACAGTTCTTACTTTATACTTTATATTAAATAAAAAAAATTATACTTAATACTTTTACATTAATTGAATAGATCTGTCCCTGCTGTGGGGCAGTAGAGATGGATTAAATGATTTATTGTAGAATCATACATGTAGAACAGCTAGGATTGGAAGGGACCTTAAAGATCAACTAGTTCCAACTCCCCTGCCATGGGCAGGGATGCCTTCTTAAGGTTAAGTTATATGATCACCAAGTTTGTATCCTGCTTTCCTATTACAATGGGATTCTGACTGCGCTTTGCTCTGCTCCTGTTAATTTTTTATATATGCTCTGAGTTATGGGACAGGTTTGATGTAAAGGAAAATCACGCTCATGAAAGGTCTTTGTTATTGTTATCTCTGTGCTGCCCCTCGGCTTTATCCAGAGAGTAATAAGTCTCCCGTTATTTTGGGAAGAGCCCTCTGCAAAATAGATGCCACCCCTTGAGTCCTTTGTCTGTCTTGGTTGCTGATATGTAAGTAACAGGCATGGGAGAGTAAAACATGGAAAGGTCATTAAATGGGGATCTATGCAAGCAAGTGGAAATCGGTGATTGATGGGATCTTTAATGTTTTGGGGCCCAAACACGTGTACATTTCCTTCTCGGCCAGGGTAATGACGCTTGCAGGCACCGGGACGCAAGTTTAATGCGTGAAAGCGAAATATCCTCCTGCAGCACAGGTGCACCTGCTCTAAGGCAGGCTTTGATTTCTTCACTAATCTGGGCAGGAGCTGAACCATGCGCACAAATGGGGGCCAAAGGAAGGTTTCCCAGGGGAGGGATTGGCAGTGATTGTCTGGCACAGAAAGTTTGACTTTCCTTGCACAGTTCTCCGGGGGCTCTTGAGCTGGCTGGGGTAAGGTTTTCCTTGTAAAATGTCATCCCCCAAGCAGGCGGCGTTCCCTTGAGGCAGCTTTATTTCTCTCGCATGGTGCTGGATGGTGGACGAGCGATGCCATAAACAGTTTTGAAACTCACCTTAAACGGGCCAGTGTGTCTGGTTTTTGCAATGTGATGGCTCCTAGGAAAGACCTCAGGTTCCCGTCCCAAAGCTCCTCTTTTTTCTGAAGTCAGCTTCTGTATCATGAGCAGGACGAGGGTGTGGAGTTCGCTTTTCAGCCCTCCCTTCTTTTTTTCTTTTTTTTGCTCCTCATTGTATCAGATTTGGGAATTCTTTCTGTGCAGAGCTCCAGCAACTGGAGACTGCATTAAAGCACTAGGGGTTTCTGTGGGAATAAATGCTGATGCTCCTATGTCCATTGCAGCCTCTGTGAGGGAACAGACAGATGATCAAGTCCAGTAGCTTCAAGGTACAAAATAAACCTCCCTGTAAGAAGGGAGGTGCATCCAGCTCCATCACAGTGCCAGTCTTGCAGCTTCCTGGCTACCCCTCCCAGCACCCCGGGACACGTGCACTGCTATCCACCTCTAAAATGCCAGACGTGCCATTGTCTGTGTCCCAGAATAGCAACATCTTTGAGGAAAAGAGGAAGTGTTTCCTCACAAATCAAGAGCTGATGGGGTCCGAAATGAGTAACATGAGGTTTCGTGGTCAGAGCATCCCACTGCATGGTGCACGTCCTGCATGGAACAGGAGCAGCCCTGAGCCCCATTCCCAGTGAGGCTATGCAGGTCTCTGGAAGAGTATTTGTGGCCAGATCTTGCTTCATCGTGCACGACTTCCCTGTGAGCAGGCTGGGCTTTGTTAGGAGAGAGGCAGCAAATGAGAAGTAAAATAATCCCTCCTGCGCTCCTGTGCAAGGCAAGGCGTGCATTCCGGCTCTGCTGCTGGGGTTTGATTGGCAGCAAGTGCTGGGCTGATCTCAAATATTGCTGACTTTTTAAAAGGCGTAATTATGTGATTCAATCTATATGTTTGATGTTCCTAATAACCCATTAGTGCAGGATGTAAAGACGGATGCTTCTTAGGAACATGCAGAGGCAAAAGAATAGTGGTCCCTTTGTGTGCGAGCCGTGTGTTCGGAAATAAGTGATGCAAACAGATTTATGCCGCCGATGTGCCGCAGGAGTGCTCTGCGACTTGAAACCTTCATCGCTTTGCTTGTGACTCTGGCACTGATGTCTTCAGGCCTGGGAGATGCAGAACACCAGGAGTGATGAGGTGGGCTGGGTAGGCAGAGGCGCGTGCTCAGCCTGTTAGCTGCTCTCAGCCTAGGGGAGCAGCCTGGGGTGTTGCCTGCTGATAATTCGGTGTTTTGACACCTGCAGCTGCTTGGAGAGATGCTGAAGGCACGATGCTGCTCTCGAAGAGCCTCAGTCCTCTCAAGCACCTTGTGTTTTTCATCAGGCTGAGGGCGTGCTCCCACTGCTCCGTTCCCTGCAGAGCTCGATGTGTCTGGGGATGGCACAGCAGTCTGTGTGCTGCTCTGGCTCCCCAGGCTGCTTGTGGCACCCGGGTCAGGCTCTTCCCCCAGCCCCTCGGGGCTCCAGGGACTCTGGGGTGCTGGCAGGCGTTCAGCCTGACCGCAGGTTTTGAGCCCCAGTAACGGGACCTGTGTGAGGAGCAGCTGAGCTCCCCTGGCTCAGCGTCTCCCCTGCCCTCCCCGGCGTTTCAAAGCCAAGGCACGCTTGTGCTATCTGGGTTTGTGCTTTTGGAGGGAGCTGCTGGTTTACCCAGGCTGTGGTCGTCCACGGCACTAAGTGGGCCCTGGGCTTTGCCTCGAGATGAGTGCGCCTTGATTTGATCCTTGTTTGTTTTCTGGCAGGCAGCAGTACTGCTTGTGAGCTGCCCTTTTACCTGCAGCTGTGATTTGCAGCTAGCGCTCGGTTCAGCAGATGTAATTCCCCTTCTTGTTTTGCAAGAGCTGTGAGAGCAGGTGAGCACTGTCATTTGTACGTTCCGTGCCATCACCTGCAGCCGGCCAGAGCCACGCACCGGGGGAGCACAGATCCTGCACCGCTGAGCGCCGGGAGGCTGGGGAGCAGCCCTGAGACAGTGAATTGCCCACAGCACACCTCTGGAACTTCATAGCAGCTCTTTGGATCCCGAAAGTCATTAGTTGTTACATACGTAAGCCGTAAAACACAGTTTTTCTTCGTTAGTTTGAGTGTCAAAGGGAGGTTGCCGTGCGTACATGCTCAGAAATGTGCGAATTGGGTTTTCGTCAGCACCTGTGTGCGTAGCTATAGTAACGCTGATAAAACCGGGTAACAGAGCACACGTGCAGAGGGGCAGCAGTGCTGGGACTGAGGTGGGGTTCAGGGGAGCCCCAGCCAGCGTTGACCCCACGGGGCCACGGGAGCCCCGGAGCGCTGCGGTGCGAGGCCGCGGCTGGGCTGTGCGGGAGCCGGGCTGCGGCTTGGCTTGCGCCGCGCTGGATCTTGGCTTGTAGAGGCTGACGCTTTTCACTGCAGACATGGCTTTGATGATTTCCTCGCTGATTATTCCCCAGAGCGCTCTGCTTATTACACATCACTCCTCAAGCCTCATACCAGAGGGCTTTTTTTTTTTTTTTTTTTTTTTTTTTTTTTTTGACAAGAGGTAGTTAAGCGAGGGGCTGTTCCCTCCGAGCAGCACATCTCGCTGTCAGCTCAGCCGACAGAAACAAGCTGCGCTCTGCGCCCAGCTCTCACCCCGAGCACAGCATCGCCTCTGCCAGCTGGAGCTGGAGGAGCGTGACGTTAACACGGGGCAGGGCAGAAGCAGTTTTTGGGGCAAAGCAAGCAGCCGGTGCCCCAGGAAAGCTGCTCTGGGCATGGGGTGGGCAGCGCTGGGGCAGTGCCAGGCTGCGTGATGCGGGGGATCGGGCAGGGAAAGGGCCCCCAGCGGGGCCGGGGAGCGGCGTGCCGGGGATGCTGTGCTGGTGCCAGCGAGGCACTGGGGCCCCTTGGTGGTGCTGCCAAAAGCCCCGCAGCTGGTTCAGGCTCAGCCAGCTGTGTGCCAGGCCCTGTCCCTGCACCGTCACCTCTCTGGTGTGACGGGGGGAGCGTTAAACAACCGCCAGCTCTTAGAGCGGAGGGGACGGGGGTGTTTTATATGGGGGTGTTTTATATGGGGCTGTACGTGTGCTGCCTGCTGCGCTGCACATGGTTTGAGGCTGGGAGATGTTGGAAGCACACGGGGAAGCTTTTAAGGGGTGCGGGCTGGGGGCAGCCATGCGAGGCAGCCCCCGGGACCATGAGCTGCCGCTGTCTCACGGCGTCGCCGCCGGGCTGCGGCTGCGCAGCTGGAGCGAGAAGCAGCAGGGTGGAAATGTCATTATCCCTTTACGGCTGGTGCTCATCCTGTAAAATGTGAAGCTCGCAAAGTGCCTCCGGGGCAGGTCGGGCTGGCGGCCGGTGAGGGGCAGCGGCTGAGGCTGAGCTTCCTGGAGGCAGAAGGAGCCCGAGCGTTCACTGCTGGCCGGGGCACACGTCCGCATCGCTGCCGTGTTGGCAGTCCCTCTGGAAGTGCCCAGCGGTGACGCCAGGCTTTGGTTTGGGTGGATTTTCGTCCTTTCCAGCTAGAGCCAACTCCTGTGCCTCTTCCCTCCCAGCCTCCCTCGTTGTGGGACACGAACGTGGAGCCTGCAATTCCCTGTATTACGTACAGCCAAGCTTGTAACCGCTGCGCTCACAGCACGGATCCCATCCAAGTGTGTGCTCTGAGCAAGTGTCAGTGTGAATATCTGTCAGAAACAGCAATCAAGGAGGTTAAACGCCTCGAGGTCCTCCCTCTCTTCTCTTCGCAAGCCTGCTGCGCCTGTCTGCTGGCACGGAGCTGCGCTCCAGGAGCAGCCGTCCCTGCTCACTGTCACCGAAGGGTCACGGCTGGGGCTGGGGTCTGCCTGCTCTGCTCGGGGGCCCTGGCAGCAGGAGCTCTGGGAGCAGAGCCAGGGCTGCTGATGCGGGTTGCTCCCAGGCCTGGCCAGTGAGGGAGGGGGAAGGCATGTCCAGTGCGTCCCTGAAGGGGATGGAGAGCTGACAGGCACCTTCCCATTACTCCCTGGGTTTGGGGTTATCGTGCAGCCCCACAGGTAGGAGATCTGTCGGGGGGGGTCATTAAAATTGGCACAAGCTTTTTTCTTTTGGCTCTGGTGTGAGGGTGAATGAATGCAACACAGGGCTGCTGAGAAAGGCGAGGGGACCACATCTGCCAGGCTGAGGGACAGGCTCCTCAGGGGCCACATTGCCACCTCTCCCTGGGCACGATGCTGGAGCATCAGCTCCCCTCCACACGGGATGACACGGGGCACATCAAACCATCTGCATGCGTGGCACCGGCTTCTGCTGTGCCTCTTCCCCGGGACCTTTCCCCCTGCTGACATCAGGCAGGACGTGGGCGCTCCGTGAGCAGCGAGGCTTTTGGGCACGTGTTGCGTGAGCTCGTGCACGTGCAGCCCAGCCGTGTTGGACTGCTAACGGAGAGCCAGGCCTTTCCCTGAGGTTTCTAAAAAGCGTTTTGTTTTGCATCAGGATCAGTCTGCAGTGCCCTGACGGTGATGAGCACGCAGCACTGCTGAGATGCTTACGTTAGCAGAGTCAAAGGACTAATTAGGTGCCGTTTGCAGAGCGCGGTGATGTGACGTCCTGTACAAATAATTGTCAGCACTGGGGATGTGGTGGGGATTCAAGAGCCAGGGGTGGAACTGCACGTTGGGAAACTGGAAGCAAATAGGGAATTAAGGTGGAGCTGTGTCTTGCGAAGGATCACAGACATATGGAATAAGTTACCAGGGAAGGTGGCTGGAGCAGAGAGTATAAGTGAGTCTGAGACATCTTGATTAGTTTCTGGAGGAAGGGATTGAAGAGTGTAGTGGAAAAGCAGGGAAACAGGATTTAAAGCACATTACCACTTTAATTTAAAAGTGCCCAAAGCAAGGAAATTCAGATTTAAAGCTGCCAATCCATCACTGGTGCGCCAGGTGTTGGAGCTGGGAGGGCGCGGCGGGGTCTGAGTGCAGATGGGTCGGTGCCGCTCAGCCCCCGGCCCTGGGCAGCACACGTGGGCAGCTGAAGGCAAAGCCTCGGGTTTGTGACCTGCCTGCCAAGCCCCGGCTTCTGCTCCCATCCCTTCATCTCCATGGTTTCCATGGCCCATGGCCTTGTCTTAATGCCCTTAAAACCCCTCCAGGATGCTCCCCGCTCACCAACCTCCTGGATGGCCAAAAGCGCCGCTGCGGCATCGCTGGGAGATGGCTGGAGACAGGGTGAGGCAGGGAAGGAAGGGTTTCTTTTCCCCTGCTGGCCTTGTATTTGGGAGCCCTCCATATGGAATTGTTGCCACCATGCCCCATTATACCGGATATGTCGGCGTATAGGAAATTCTTAATTTAGGGAATTAATTCATGCCCCTTCTCTTCTTCGCTGCCGCCCGCTCTCTTTTCACACATCCTTCCCCCAGAGCCGCCCCCTCCAGAGTCTGATCAGCGTGCACCAAAACGGCCCGAAAGGAACCCAAATCTGGGTCCCCAGCCCCACGACTGCTGCAGGACGCGGGTGGTTGTGCAGACCTGGCCCCAAAACCTCAGCCTCTGATGCCACAGCAGCGCTCGCCCTCTTACACCACCCGGGCTGCCTGGATGTAGAAGTCCCTGCCAGGCATAATCCATAGTATTCAAACGCCCGACGTTAATTTTAGGCAAAGGTTTTATTTATTTTATATTATTTTTTCAAATTTTGCTTTCTGACCAAAACTGCAGACTGTCGCCCTGAGTCAGAGCGTTGCCTCCCCGGGCTGCTCAAAGCCTCCCAAGGAGGAGTTGCTGCCACGGGTTGCAGAACAGAGCAGTCCCTGAGAGCTTTTTGGCAGGCAGAGGCTTACAAAATAATTTAAATCCTCTGGTTCTTCAAGTGTACACAAAAGATATGTTTTCCCTTGTGCCTTACAGAGGGGAAGAAAAAGATCATTTAAGGTAGCCGTCTTGAGGGAGAAATAGTGCAAAAAGATTTATAATAATTAGCAATAAATTCTTCCGCTCAATTCTCATCATTGTTTCCTGCTAAATGTTGCCGTCTCTCACACTGAGATGTGTTTTCACAGAGAAGGGATCAATTATTTCCAGATTTTGTGGATATCATTAGGTATTAATTCTTTATTTTTTATTACTTTTTTTTTTTTTGCAATTAGAATAAATGTTTCTTTTAACCCGCTGCAGCGAATTATTTTAGAAACTAAGTGGCTTATGTTGAACTCTTCTTTTTTTTTTTTTTTTTGCTTGGATTCTGCTAAGTGTCATAACGTGGGTGGCATTTTAAAGGTTACTGGAAAGGGTGGGGATGTGATTAGCTAATAAGGGAGATGAACTTTCTGGCAAAAATAATGAAGACTTTGAAGCAAACAGAATCTGGATGCCTGTAGTAAAATTGCATTAGATGTAATGAAATAAAAGTTGGAATTTAGGATATCTTTGTAAATAATAAAAAAGAAAAAAAAAATCAAACGGATGTAGTTGTCATCTCAGTGACAAGCGTGCCCTGATCCTGGGCATTATGGCTCTGAAATTGAGAATAATTATTCTAATTTGTTTTATTACATTAGCGTGGGTAGGAGGGAAGAAAGGGAGCTTTCTTTTATGGCTTTCTCATTATTCATAGGAAGGGCCAGACTCCTGACTCGGGCGCTGGGGCTTCATGGGAATTTTTGGAAAATGATGTCTGCAATGTTCTGACCTTTGCCGTCCCAGCTGCAGCCTCCTCCTCTCTGCAGGGATCCCACACTTGACTCCTTAGCAACCTCCTTTGTGCCTCTGATCTCTCTCCATTTGTCTAGTAATAGCCCTTGGCAGGAAGACTTGTTGTTCCTTCAGTGGCTTTAAAAGGCATGGAGCCGTTAATGCCAAGTACTTTTCAAAATCCCTTTCACCCACTCCTTACAGCTCGTCTTCAAAGTCAATCAAACGCTGATGCAGCCATGGTAGTTTCTCAAAGGGTCTTTCTGGTAGCAGGGGGAAAAAGCAACAACAAATAAGACAAAACAAAAATCAACACCAGTGACTTCTCTTTCAGGAAGGCGCTTTTCGGTCCCCCGAGCCCTGCAGTCGGGATGCTTTGCTCTCGCCTTTCCTGGTGCCTCTGGTTGAGTTTTTGCACCATGTCACCTTGCTCCCAGCACGGCAAACCCACCAGATGAGAGCATCCTTCTCTTTGCCTTGTTGGCTGTTTATTTGGTCATGTTCCCTCCATCCACATCCTGCCGTGATGGTGTGCAGGAATTGAATTGTCACCTGGAGCTGCTGCTCTTCGAGTAGCTCCGAAAGAAGCTGTTCTTACCTGTTCTTACCCCTGCCATCAGATGCTTCCAAAGAGCGTTTATCAATATGGTGATAGATGCTTTATATATATATATAAATATATATATATATAAATCTGTTCCTTTCTGTCAACATGCATGCAGAGGCAAGGCGTTGAGCTGCTCGGTGCCGCCGACCCAGGAGGAAATGTGGAACCCTGCGCTGGTGTTGGGCCAGCACCAAGGAACCAGGCAAGTCCCAGCATCTTAGGCCTGAACCTTGATGGGGCTGGCCGGGGCTCTGAATTGATGTTCAAGTTACAGAACAAAGCTGCTCAAGCAGCAGTGCCACCTGATGAGCGAAAGCCTGTCATTCTTTGGCTAAGGAAGAGGTATTTCTAGCCCGTTATTTCTCTTTGCAAGGAAGAAATTGGAGATTTGAATTACCGGCTGTGAATTTAATGAGAGGTTTGTATAACAAGAGGTAGAAGCTCTTTTTAAAGCCTTCGGTTTGCTGCTGTCAGAGTTGTAGAAAAGTTTCCAAGAAGCCGACTAGTACCTGTCGCATCCTCCCAGCCTGGCACTTCTACAAGAAAAGACTCCAACACCATGCTGCAGCCCGAGCAAAACGGCTCCTCCGTCCTGTGCTGGTGCTGCAGAGCTTGAGGGAGGTTTCATGCTGAGGGCTGGGCGCTTCTGACCCTAATTGCTGCCAGCGTGGCTTGGGGACACTGCACCTGAGGACATGGGCTTGTAAGTTATAGGCATATTTAAAAGTACAGCCTTGAGGTGCAGAAAATGCATTGAATTTAAAAAAAATAAAATAAAAATTACCTGGATCAAGCATGAAACAGAGCCGCCCTAAGAGCAACACCATAGAAAAACCACCGATTGCTTTGGGAACGTGCGCCTTCAGGGCTGCCACCAGGCTTGGGGACAGCACGGCAGGCTGGGGCCTGTGGGTGCAGCCACCCTCGTTCCTCCGTGGGTCTGCCCCTCGTTTGGGTCCCTCCAAGAGGGACTGGCTCCCGTGGGGCTTTCTGGTGCTTTCCCGTCTCTGCGTGAGTTACGAACATGCAGACCTACAGGGGCGTGCAGATCCATGTTAGAAAGCAGCTTTTTTATTGTGTCTGAAAAAAGAATGAGTCTCCTTAACTGTTTTTTTTGTTTTTGTTTTTTTTTTTTTTATCAATGTTAACTTCAGAATGTCACTTCCTTTTGCATGAATCTGGGGTCTAAATTGTGGCTGGTTTGTCTTCAAAATGCATTTGTATTTGTTTGGCTTTCCAAAATGTTGAAATCACAATTACTGTGGGGAGTGTAGGTTGGCAGGGAGCTGTGTGTGAGGTGCAAGGCACAGATTTGGATTTTCTGTGAGTATTTAATATCATGAGAAAAATTAAATCCCAGAATTTAGGGTTGCCCTTCGTTGATTTTTTTTTTCTTTTTCAGCCATCTTTCTTATTGTGAAGATGTAGAAAGAAGGTCTTTAGATTGACTCTAAATTTATAACTCTGGTGCCCTGTACCCCACCCTTCTCTCCAGCGCGGTTATCAATAGAGGATTTGCAGACATAGCTTGAGTCACCAGGCTTTTTCTCGCTTGCCGTGCTATTGGCCTGTCTGTACCATTTTTTTTCAGAATTAATTTTGGGCTGAAAAAGTCTCAAAGAGCGCTTTGTTCCTCCTTGACACTCACTCTGGGGAGGAAAAAAAAAAAAAAAAAAGGAAGAGAAAAAAACCGTGGAAAATCTGACATCTGCATTGTAGAGAAAAATCAATAGATAGGGAGGAATATAATTATCCCCCACTCCTGAAAGAATTTTTAAGATATTTTTTGTAGCAGTGACTCATATCGGCTTAGAGCTTGAATGACATTTTAATTATTTAGGCTTTTTTTTTTTTTTTTTCATTTTGAATCACCAAAGTACAGCAGCCTGAAAGGGGTACGGTTGGGCAGAGCGCACGGCGCGAGATGGGGAGGAAGGAGCTCGTGTGTCGGAGTGCAGCCGCTTCTCTCCCTGTCGCCGGAGTCGGAGCAGGAGCGCGGCGTGATTCAGAGGCGTGCAAAACAAGTTTCCACGCCTGCACGCTCATCGCTTCGCTCCGGAGTGACAGATGATGGATCAGCCTCGGGTCTATGAATCATGTTTTCTGGCACCGAGTAAATAAGGAAACGGTTTATCTTCTTTGGGAGATGTTTTCCTCCTCGTACAAAGGGTGATAACCTGAATGGTTTCCGGCGATGGCGCGCCAGCGGATGCTCTGGTGCTGCCACGTGGTCCTGGGCATCGCACGGCGGGGAGGGGGTCGGGGACAGATGGGTGATGCTGGCTGGGATTGCAGATATCATGGCAGGGCTGGGGAGAGAAGGGGCCACATCCCCATGGGGCTCCTTGCTTGGCTGCGCAGTGTGGAGAGGTCCCTGTGCTGTGTGGGGAGGTCCCTGTGTCACTACTCATTGCTGGTGACCACCTTCAGGGGGCTGTGAGACCCCAGCAGCATCTTAGAAGAGAAAATACTCTACAGCGAGTCCCGATCCTCCTTGTTCTTTCATCCTCTCTACGAGTTCAGAAGGCGGTCACCAGCACATCACCGTGCAAATTCAGCTTTCAGTGCAGTAACACCGAGCACAGGCGTCCTCGGAAAGGTAGTGGTGGTTGCACGGCTCCCAGTCCTCCTCCGTTCTGCGCCACAATCCCGTGTTAAGTTTCGTGTGCCGCTCTGCCGTGTCCGCAGGTTTGGGCACTTTGCCATGATTTAATCAAACTCGAAATGTACAAATCAAAAGCTGTTGGTAAACTTCCTCTCTATGGCTTAATTTCCCCTGGAATCCCTCTCGTTGGATACTCTTTCGGTGATGGGGAAAGAGAAGAGGCATGCGAGGTTACTCAATCAAGCGAGGCTGGAATTGATTCATTGGGAGTGAAGGGTTGATTTGGGTTTCCACCCCCAAAATCCCTTGGCCGCCAGTTGGCAAACTTTGCACATGTATTCAACAAACCTACTGGATTTGAAAGAGAATTTATTAGTCATAACTAGCTAGTTTACAGGAGGCGTGCAAGCTTTTATGAACTGGCCTTGTTAGGTGCCTTGCTGGTTGGCCTGAGTCCTGCAGCAGGCAGGCAAGAGGAAGGATGAATTTTGTCAGTGTGGGTTTTGCTGGGAATTTGCTGGGCAAGCTGTTTTTTTCTCTGGTTCGCTTCTGGATCTGCTCAAGTGACCACGTGGTTGTCTTCCCTTTAAAACTCTAGGTAGCTATTGAATCTATTGGTGGTGCTTGAGCCAAAATAGGGACTTGGCCCACGTAGGCAATATCTTACCTATAGCTGATAAATAAAACAAAAGCACAGGGCCAGGTGTCATCAACTACATCGCAGACATCACCTGCTGTGCCTCCAGGGAGCCTTCAGCTGAAATTGGGAATTGCCATTTTCAAGAGACTGGGATCATGAGTGCAGAGCAGAGCAGGGCTGGTACATGGAGGGTGCGCGGGGACTGAGAGCTGCTCCGGTGATTGAAAACAGGCATTTTATTGAATGCCATTAAAATAAATAATAAAAAAAAAGATCCCTAAATGTAATTTTCCTTCCGCTGTGAGAAATGCTGGTGGATGTAATACCCCTTAATTGCGGGAGGCTGAGCGCCCCGGAGGTTGCCGCCGGGAGGCCGAGGCAGGTGCTGCGTCCCCGGCCGTGCCCTGGAGGGAGCGAGCTTAGCAGGGGAGCAGGTATTGAGCGCGTATTTCATTCGGGATGCTAATTCAATCCAGGGTTACCGTTTTATGGTTCTCATGCGGACAGCAGCGCGAGGAGATTTCTGAGGGTGCAGAATGGCCCGGAGACGCAGCCAGCTGTAAATTAATATGACAAAGATCTCAGCTTTCCCCTTCCCCAGGCCAGGCGTTCCCATTACTCGACAGGGCTGGTGAGCGCTCCGGCTGCCTCCGGCCCAGCTGAAAGGATCAGACCTCGGGTTCTTTGTAGCCCCCATCCGATCAGTATGAATTTAATAATTCTGCTTAGAGCTGGATTCAAAGCAAGGCCACGGAGGTGAAAGGGCTAGTTCACTTAGCCACCTGTTTCCTTCCCTTTAGCTTATATTTAATTTGTATTGCTGAATACCTTTCCCTTCTGATATGCAGGGCTTTGAAAGGCCTCTCAGCCACCCCCAGCGTGCAAATAGAGCCCTCATTTCTGTTGGTGTTTGTTCTTTCCTGGGGTTGTGAGTTACATCTGAGAGAAAGGGAGATTTAGCCAGAGGCCGGTACAGTCAGCCTTATCTGGCGCCGTGATTTTGAGGACAGGCCTGGAGGAGCTGGCGCATTGTCAGGGTTTCTTCTCTTTATTTAAAGAAATGCAGTTAGAGAATACTTTTAAGTTATCAGTCTATATGCAACCAAGGATTCGAGGCTGCTGAACTATCTAAATATCTCCATGTTCTTGAACTTTGAGGGTGTTAGGCAGATCCAACCCTCAAAAAATGCCCCCAGGAGCACTGGAGGTGTTCTTTGTGAAAACATCTATGTCCTGTTATTTCTAATAGTTGGTC
The DNA here is from genome assembly GCF_964035555.1 of Netta rufina. Lineage (NCBI taxonomy): Eukaryota > Metazoa > Chordata > Aves > Anseriformes > Anatidae > Netta > Netta rufina. Next base: position 16,375,579 of record NC_140138.1, read on the forward strand.
TTTGCTTCCAGCACAGCCTTAATGCAGTGATACATCAGGCTTGTTCCTACATCTGTCCACCTAAATCTGGCTGATCCTTGGAGCTCAGTCTCAATCATATGCCTCAAACCAAATGCTTGGCTACATAAGAGCCTGGAGATGGGCCACTTTCTGCCTCTCATTTTCTTTCGCTCAAGTGAAGCTACCAGGAGGTGGCTCGAGGTCTGAGGCCTGCCTGCAATGCGCTGGGAAGTGTTTGGGAATGGGATTTCAGGGCTGCGAGCCCTGCTCTCCCAAGTGCTGCCAAACGATTTCTTTCCGTTCCTTGTTTGCTGTTTAATTTGTCTATATTGCTCGCCTCTCGAACCCTGCTTAATGCTTGCCCCCAGAACACTCCTCACGAGATGTTTTCAGCCTATGTCCAAATGAGATCAGGGTCTTCCAGTTCCGATGCACTCAAATGTGGCTGTCCCATGCATGTGCCCTCAGGCTCCTTTTCCGTCTGGCCCCTCGCACGTTCTCTCCACATCCTAAGAGAGGACAGTTCGGGTACGTCAGAGATGCACGAGCCTCTGCTTGTCTGAGAGCAGGGGATGGGGATTTTTCCCTATGCTTTGATCTGTGTTATGGCAGCATAATCTGCTGCAGCTGTGGAGTCTAGGCCAGTTCAATATACGCGGAGAAATCTTGAAAATGGATTGGGAATTGTTAGCAGACTGAAAGAAATCCAGCGCCTGTGAAACGCCAGCAGATGTGAGGATCCCCATTTCCTCCCCCTTCGTCCTCCGGCTCCAGCGCTCACTTGGACCCCAGGCCTCCTCCTAATCCACTTTTCTCCTGATGCTTCTCTGGATGCCGCTCGTCGAGGTTGGAGAAGTTAATCTGCCTGTTAGTACACAGGGCATAAACACATCTGCGTTCAGGCACTTTCAGCCCTCAGCGTCTGAAATTCATGTGTTCATCTGAAATTCCCTGTAAACAGCTTGCACATAGCCTGCCCCAGCTACAGAAAGCCCAGTGAGGTTTCCCACAGCCCCTGCTCGGAGCGGCCTCCTCCGACAGGGCCGGTGCCGTGCTGAGTGGAGGAAGGCCACAGGTTGGAGGAAGGCCTCAGGGTGGAGGAAGACCGCCGGGGGGAGGAAGGCCGCAGGCTCTGGCAGGCCTCTGACAGGCTCCGTGTGGCAATGACCGTGTGTCAGTGCCACACCAGTTAGCATACTGGGAGAAAAAAAAGAGAAAAAAAAATCAAAATCAACAATCAGCCCCACTCCCTGTAGACATTGCCTCACTTAGTGTTGCATGTTTATATAATCATTTGGCAGTTGCTGCTCGTAAAGGATTACTCAGTTTGTACTCTGAACTCTTCGTGTGATTCGGAAGAGGCTTGGACCAAGGGATGTTTCCACCCGAGGATCGGCCAGTTGGGGCTCTTTGGGTCCTTTTGGTGACCTTGTGCTGTCCACTCCGTAGGCTCAAGCGCTCCCTGCTCCAACATCCCTTCTGCCAAAGAGGATGCAGAGCACGAGCTTCCTACCACCAAGTGTGTCTGTTAACCAGTCCCCTGTATTTTGATTTACGCACTTAATTGATACTTGAATTTCAAGATAAAAAGCATCACGCTCCCTGTTTTAAAAGAGTCATTTCCTTTTTTTTTTTTTTTTGCATGTCACTCCATCTGCCTGTAGGCAGCGAGGGTCTCAGAAGCTGTGCGAAACTCCTGCAGGGGAAGCTGCACGTGTCTCATCTTCGCATGACTTGAAACTAAACCTAAAATTGTTTACGAGGATGCATGATTGCTGGGCTTTCCGCAAGATAGTATTTCTTAGACTAAGTTTGCATCTTCAAGAGAATATGAGCCAACTTCAAAAATGTCAGCAGAAGCCAAGCAATTAGGGGAGGGTGTGTAAAATCAGATTTAATCTGAGCATGAAGGAGGGTATGTCAGAGCTCCTTCTTGTGCATCCATACCAATGGACCCACTTTTGGTCTCCTTTCATGATCCTCAGGAGGGCTGAAGCTGCACCTGGAGTTTTTGCTCTATGTGTTCTAGTTGGTCCAGCTTCCTTTAAAAACAAAACCTTGGGCGCTGGGGTGGTGTGGAAGTGGGACCTTAAAACAGTGGCAGTGGAAAGAAGACTTGAAACAGCCGTTAATTATGGGAGTGGGAGTTTTCTGTGCTGAAAAACAGATTTGATATTCAGAGCTTTAAGTGACTTTCCTGTTTGAAAGATTTATAGTAAACAAAATGTGATTAATTCCCTTCATGACTCACTGCAAGAGAGATTTCGATTTTTATTATAGAGTTTTTCTATCATATACTTGTTTTAATCATCTCTGCTAAATAGTAGGGCTTGGTAACTGCTTGGGCAAGGCAGAAGGGAAGGTCATCAAACAGTTGTCCTTTTTTAATCTTCCAGCATTCTTGCACAGAGCCTTTCTTTGCGTCCTTTCTGCCACTGACAGGGCTGTCGGCTGCGGCACATCCTGTGAGATGCTATCAACGTATCCTGTAATTTTAGAAAAGGTTCCAGGGGCAGAGCGAGCCATGGACAGTTTGGGGGGAGCTGAAGCTGCCTCTGTTGACAGGGAGCACATCTTGTCCTTGCCATCCCAGGCCAGGCTCTGACAGCACCTGCCCAGCATTCCCATCCTGCAGGACTTCTTATACATTACTTTGTAGGCATCGTGCTTTTATCTGCCCCTTTTAGACTGGTTCTGCTTGTTTTTTTTTTTTTGGTGTTGGTGCTGGAGGGGGCTGCCCCTTCCTCTCACTCCTAACTCCATCTCCTTATTCTTTCTCACTGGTTACCTTGCTTTGCTCACACCTGCAGCATTTACCCCCCGAGGCTGTGTTTCTCTTGCTGTGGTGGGTTGATGCTGAGTGCTGCCAGGATGGTGCCCTCTGCCTGGCATTTCTGGGGCCGTGCTGTGCATGAACAGCCCCGGAGGTGGGGCTGCTCCCATCCCACCAGCTGGGACACCCCACGTGCCTCCTGGTCAGAATCAGCAGGATGATGTCCGTTGTCTGGATTCATGGACTTTGACAGTGTTTAATAGCTTCTGCTTACTGTCCTCTGTCGTGAACACAGACATGAGAAATACTTCATTTTCAGAAGTGGGGAAAAATGAAGAAGAAAAAAATAGGACAGCAGATGGTCAAAATCTGCTCAAACTTAGCGACGTGCCTGTAAGGGATGTAATTTAAAGCAGTAAGTGGCCCTACCGAAGGCTCTTGGGGTCACCGCCATTCACAAAGGCATACATGCCTAAACAGCATCTGCTGTAAGGCTCAGCCCAAGAAAGGCGCCAATTTCCTGCTAGTTTGTGTCAAATAAGCTTGGAACCGATTTCGTGGATCTCGTTTGTTTAAGAAGGTCTGTGCTGGGTTTAACTCGAGGTCCGGCTAACGTCCTATATGGTCTCTAAAGCAGCCGTGGTTGGAGGTGTGGGCAGGAAGACGAAGCACAAAGCATCTTCTGGCAGCAGATCCTGCTGACCAAGTGGTGCGGGGACTTCCCAGGGAGGAGATGTTCGGAGGTTACCCCGAGCCTCTCCTCTCTGAGGCTGCTGAAATCCTTCTGAACCCGTCTATACTTTCGTAAATGATTTGAGGTGTGCAAAAGCACATCCTGGTTGCTTCTAAGCCAGCTACTTGACCCTTCCATCAGGTTGTCTCGCTGGACAAGGGTTTTGGGGGCATTTGTGGGTATTTACTTATGAGCTTGGGGCAGTTGTATGGGGTCTTTAGGTCCCTGAAATGCGGGATTTTCTTGAGCCACAGGTCTGACAACCTGTTCGATGCTGCAGGTGAATAGTTTTAAGCAATGTGGATGGATCCAGCTAGGCCAGGCTGGACCATAGTGCCATTGACCTCTTTCTCTGAGCTGTCAGATTGTTAGCACTGAAAGATCGATGGTTTGATCTTGAAAACCTGCCCTTACTGCAATTTAAAACAAAACAAAACAAAAAAAAAAACACCTTCCGGATGCTCCCAGTGTAACAAGCATCGGATCCATACAGAAACTCCACTTTCTGCTAAAGAAGGCAGGAACGCTGTAATTAGGGGCAATGTCAGAGGTAGGCAAATATCCCCTAATTGTATGCAGATGATAGAGCTGGTTCAGCCTTTTGACTAGCGAAGCCTTCCTCAATTTGGGATATTGTGATCCTAATCAGAGACCTTTAGCCATACATCAAAGCCGTCAGGCTGAACCTGCATACCTTCAGGCTGGCACGGCTTGATTGCAAGGCTTCCTGCTAACAGACTCATCTCTGGCCAGGTGTCCTTCCTGCTGTGGACGACTGATTCCTTTTTAGTCTTCATCACTGAGGCAAAGAAATTTAATCCCAATATTGCTGCCAGCCCTGGAATGGGCCCACTGGTTTGGAAATTTCACTCTCTTGTTGCCCTGAAATATCAATGCACACAACCTCTGATACCTGCTTATTTCACTGCCAACCTCTAACCTAAGGTAGAGCAGACCTGTCATTAGTGCATTCATCTGTGTTTAGATCTGTCAGCTTCCTTCCCCTTCTCCTCTTTTGTTTCTCTAATTACTTTGATTGCATCTCTGCATCCAGCTCAGGGCTTCAGCGCTGCTGAGGCTGCGTGCGATCTCGGCCCAGCCTGTGTCAGCCTTGCCTCTACTACAGGGAGCGAGGGAGAGAACAGGGCCTGGACTTTAAAATCGTGAATGCAGCTGTGTTTGGGTTTGCAGGCAACTTCTCCATCTGTTATAGAGAAATGCTCCAGTGCCAGAGTCTGTTTTTCAGACCTTTTTTGGTGGCTTCTTGATGCTCTGTGTCTCCCCACGTCGTACCCAGCAGTGCTGGGAGCCAATGCTGGGAGCAGTGTGTTGTTCATAGCTCCTCTGCAATGGTTCACGTGTGGGTGAGGGCATGGAGCCCTAGCAGAGCTGCCCCTCCTGTGGCCACCATCAGGATTTGGGGCTTGTTTCAGGTCCTGTGGTTCAGTGCTACCCAGCTTTGCTCTTTGTCACTGGCGTTTGCATTGCTTTAATACTTGGAAGCCCTGTGCAACAAGCAAAGAGCTGCAGATGTGGGTGCTGGAGGCTCATCTCTGTCATAAAATTTTCATGACTAAGCTGGCAGGTTACTGGAAATGCTAAAAAACAGGAATATTTGGGATCTTGGTCCTTACTCTCCTGCATGTTCCCCAGGCTTGAGGTCAGCTCTCATGGTTCTCCATCAGCTCTGCTGCTCATCTCACAGCTGTAGAGCCCTTTTCATTAATTAGCCAGGTCCTGAGCCCCTTCTGCTGTCCAAAGGGGTCTGTGCAGGATCAGCTCTTTGGGTTGGGTTCAGATAAGGAAGATTTCTGTGTCCCTGACGAGCTGCGCACCTTCCCTCCTGCTCTGCAGGCATCCCTTATCCCAGCACCTTCCAGCACTCTGTAAGCAACGTGTCATTTTCCACAAGGATTCTGTCACGTTTTCAGTAAGCAGGCAGCAGTCTGTTGCTCAGAACCCTCTCCTGAGCTGTGTTTTGTAAGGGACAACAGCTGGGCCCGGGTACAGATCTGTGATGGATTTCCAGGGCAGTGCTTAGCCCCTGTGCTTCCCTGCTGGTACTGGACAATGCTGTCCCTATAGTTTAACCAGAGATTTTGGCATCTTAAGTTAACACCTGAAATATAGATAAAATAAAACATTTCTGACACTTATTTTTTGTTGTTCTTTTTTTGTTTTTTTCCAGGGGTTGATTAAAATTCGAGGAGATCGCTGCTGGAGAGAGTTAACTTGCATGGATTATCACTACGAGGTGAGCAATCTGCACATTAAAACTATTTTTTCTTGCGTGTTTTACTTTGGTAGAGTTTTTTTCTCTAACCTTTTCTCTTCTACCAGGCAGCTCTCCATGTTGTTCTTTCTTTATCGTTGCCTTCTGTCTTTGGCAACTCTGTCAATGTCCGTGTGCCAGCTCAGTGATGCTGTTTTTCCCAACCACAGTCCTAAAAGCCCAATTTCTCTCCTTCCCTCCCCTCACCGTCATAGTCTGAATCAGGGACAAACGTGAGCTCCACAGAAAACTCTGTAAAAATGGTAAAAGAGAGGAACAAAAAGGGCTTTTCTGTAGCATTGTGCTCTGTGCTTTCTGCTTACTTTTTGTTTTATTCCAAAATGCAGACATATGTAGACAGAAATAGAGCATCTCAGTGCTGTCCAAGATGCTGAGCCCTAATCGTTGGCAATTCAGAATTATACGGTTTTATCTTTTTGACATCTGTTTCAGTGATTACGTTACATTTTGATTATAAACTGTGGTTTGTATTCTGGCTCTGAGCGTTGTCTCATCTTTGATTACAGAGAGAGGGAGCTCAGCTTCCCTCTGCTTTTACCTATATTTTTGCATTTGCATTTTGTGTAAACAGAGTTAAAAAGGAAAAACTGCTGCGTACCGGGGTGCTCTGCTGAGCAAGTAGTCCTGGTTCCCTGTGAAAGAAACGGTACTGCAAGTGATGGTCTTTACTCTGGATTAACACTGGAGCCACAGAAAATGGCACGCCAAGTCACGGTGCCTTGGGTCCATAACCCACACGCATCTGACGAGCAGGGGAGCGTTCGGCATCTGGACTGCCGAGTCTGAGCCCTGCTCTGGTGCTGTGTTTGCCGGGTGTTGCTCAGACCAGCGTAATTCTTTGTTGGGTTTGGCAGGGAGGCCCGAGCTGCCGGTCCCTGGAGATCTACACTCGGGGGGTGCCGTTCTCAGCGGACCTTCATCACGTCTGGAAAGCATTTTCCCCTTCCAGTTAAACCTTACGGATCCTGACTTCTCTGACCTGCAGAACATGTTCCGAGGTGTTGCCTATGAATTACTTCGTGCAGGGTAGGCACGCAGAGCAGCGGACATGGGGAGGCTCACACAGTGTCTCTCTCTTTCCACCATCGTATGGCAAGAACTGCATGTGAGTGGCAGGGACCATGTTACCGATCCTGTTACGGGATTAGGATTCCTCCTCCCAAAATAGGAAAAATCCTATCAGTTTCTATTCCGTTGTAACTAATTGCATGTTTCAAAATGGATTTTTGCAGGTCCAGAAAGGAGTTTCAGGTTTAATGCTCCATTTTTTATTACCATTTACTTTTAATGGGTGTTTGGCCCCTTGAATGCAAGGGTTACCTTTTACGAACGCGGCTGCTTGGTCAGCACTCCTTGAACTATAGGTGTCCTGCCACATCCAGAGTAAAACTTTGCCTGCAAATACCCCTCAGTGCTGTTGTTCTTAATCCTGAACACGAAGGTGGCCGTGCTAAGCTGTCTGTCCTTTTTGCCTAGCAGTGAGAGTGCTGCTCTGCTCCGCATGCTGCTGGGCACCTGGCAGTAGTCAAAGAAAAGCCAGCTCAAGCTGAGCTCCCCACATTCCCTGGGAGGCTCTGCTGGTGACCCCAGCCCACAACAGTCAGCCTGCGTAATCCCAAATATTTCAAATCAAAACCAGAATCAGTTCTGTAACCCAGAAGGCTAATTAAGACCATTCCTGTCCTATCCATAATGCAGGATCCCTAGCCTGTGAAAGTAATTGGGAACAGGGGCAGGGGGCAGATCACATTATCAATATCAATTATTTTAATCCACACAAAAGAAGCTGCAATAAAGGGAAAATGAAAGAGGCCAACATTTTTCTGCTGGTGATAACAGACAAAGGACTGCAATTCACCTGTTGGTTTAGGTTTTTGTACTAGGTAAGGGGTGGAAATGCTCTGGGGGACCCCAGTGCTCACTGAGGAGGAAGCCCCGACAATTTGGTCCTCCTTAAAGTCCTCAAATGCAGAGAATCCGGCTCTGGTTCTCGTTCTGGAGATGCATCGGGGCACAGGTCCCCCAAACCCAACTAGCCAGAGGGAGGAAGAAAAGGGTGAAGCTGAAGGCACCTCGGTGAGGGAGGGAGGGAGCTGGGAATCTGCTCGTAATTAGGATGATAAAACTGGGTATTGGACCAACTCGTAAGTGGACCTGGGCCAAATGGAGTCTGCTGTGATGTATGTTGGCCACCCCAGCTCTCGTATTCCAGCCCTGAGCTGCAGTCCAAAATCTACACGGGCTTCTCTGCCAAGAGAATTAATGAAAACACATGGCCTCCATCTCTTGCATGTTGAGCGCACCCTGGACTATTTATTTGTAGTAGAACCAGCAGCCATGCTCGTGGAAAATAACATTTCCACTTTTGTCAGGAATCATGTATAAAATAGTAAAATGTTGTTATGGCTTGGGTAATTAAACGGAGCATATTTTTCCTCCCTTTTTCCTTTCTAACGTGCAGGGCCTTAATCCCAGCCTTTATGGAGATCTGTTCCTCAACTGAAGACTCTCTGTTTAGAGGGCTTACGATCTGTGACGCTGTGTAATTTGGAGAGGGAAATGGCAGAACGCATGGTTTACATAGGAGAGGTATTTTCCTACCAGCCTAACACTCCTCCGATCCCTGAGGAGTAGATGGGCTCCAGTAAGTGTGGGAGAGAAGAGCAGACACTGATGGAGCTGAGAAGTTCAGGCTTTGCTCCTCCAGCACGCCCAGCCTGGCACGAGGGAAGTGCCTGGAGGCTGGGCTGAGGGCTGGGAGTGGGGACACACAGAGGATTCGTGGCACCTCTGGGTGCCAGCAGCCCCACACTACCCCCAGTTTGCTGAGAAACTGCTAACAGGGAGCTGAATCTCTTTCTGTGTTAGCTTCTTCGTTAGCAGCTCCGAGGCAGGCATGTAAATCCTCACTCTGGCATGTGCACGGTGGCGGCTGTGTGATGGAGATTCGTGCCTGGCAGGTGAGGTCCCAGGTCCTGACATGCCATGGGCCTGGTTCATCGTTCCTTGCCTTTGCAGTCCTTTCACTGCTGGCTGCGGTTGGGTGGCTTTTTGCCCTCTGTGAGAAGTCCCAGCTACAAGGGAGGCTTTCGCTCAGTGGGACCTGCTCCTGATGCAGTTAATGCGGAGGGAAGCTGCTTCTGGGTTTGTCTGTTTGTCATCATTATTATTAAGCATTTATCTGCTGTGTACACAATGGTTTGCAAATATGCGCGCAGCGGTTTGCAGACTGGAGCTGGGTTTCTGCTCCCACTGGAGCTTGTGGCGCGGGTCCCACTGCGTTCGGTGGGGCTGGAGAGCACCAACCTGCTCCCTGGGGCCTCTTACTCCTTCCTCCTTTGCCAAGCTTTATCTGGCCCTCACCTTGCTGATTCTGGGTGTGCTGCTTATCTGGCACGAGCCCAGCGTCTTAACGTGCTCCAAATGGAGAAAACCCTCCGTGCAAGGCCCGGCTTTCAAACCTCCCCACCAAACCTGCAGCTCTCCGAGCCTCGCTCCTGCACTGCCGAGCACCTTGCAGCCATATGTCTTGGCACAGGGCAGCTTGGAGTGGCACAGGCAGGAGATGAGCGTTTCTGACTCGCAGCCAGACCCGGTGGAGCCCGTGTTTTTGGATGCTGGTGGTGGTCCTGGCAGCGAAGTGAAGCAGATAATCTTTGGGGTTTAGAAATGGGAAAGTCCTACATGGTCGCATCTACCGCGTCTCCCCGTATCCAGCGCAGACGTACTCGCTGTGGGATGTCATCCAGTGATGCATTTTGTGATGGCTGCCAAAGTATTGTTGCTTTTTTAATTACAGACAGATATCTTGTAAAATTCAGCCACCAACTGGTAGGAACAGCTGCCGAAGCAGCTGCTCGGGCAGCAGCATGCAGGGAGCAGAGATCCCTGCTGGGCAGCCACCTCCTCCTCCTCCTCCCCCTGCGTGGACTTTGGGTCGCAGCCCCCTCGGGATGTTCCAACACGTCCCTGGGGTCACCCACACCCCAACAGTGTGCCCTCGGCCAGGTCAGGCTGTGCAGAGCTGGGGGGAGCAGCAGCACACGCCAAGCATGGAACCTGTGGCTTTTCCACGTGCAACTGGAGCAACTTGGATTTACTTTTTTTTTTAATTTAAAGATTTTTTTTTAAGTGGTGTTTAAAAGGGAATGCCTTTTATCCAGGCACAAAAGCCATGCGAGGAAAACAAAATTACCACTGGGACAAAGATGAGGTAGAGGGATAAAGAAAAATAATTAAAATATGGAAAAAAAAAAAAAAAAAAAAAAAAAAACAAAGCAAAAAACCACCACCCCTAACCACTAAATCGACAAAGTTTTTGCCAGTACTGGAAGTAGGAGCCAGGATTTCCTTCCCTATCTGCAGGTACTCAGGGAAGGGTGGTTGCCACCACGCAGAGAAGTCTGAAGGACTCTGCTTGATAACTGAGTCCCTTTTTAGTCCTTCTGAATTCGTCCCTGCTGCTGGAGGAAAGCTCTGTTCATTATGTAAGATACTGTGCAGCCACAAAGGTCACCTCTTCTGATTTGTACAAATTATTGCTAATTATTCTGTAACTGTTTTTCTTAAAGGGAGGCTGTCAATCAAGGCTCCAGCTTCTAGCTTACAACAGCTCCCCAGTTCCTCAAGGAGCTCTCTGGAGCACAATGTCTTTTGTACCTAATTACAGGCTTGCTGACTGATAACTGTGCTGATAAGGATGAGAAGGAAGCTTTAACTGCTCTTTAACTGCCTCGTGATTTCTTCTCTCCCTTCTACTCACTGTATTAGACCCTGTTAGACTTTTAACCTAGTTTTTTCCAAGCTATTGTGAAACCAAAAGTAAGTGCATCGACGAATTATCTTTGATAAATCAGAAAGTGATCTGCTTTGGTGATCTGTGGTGTCTCAGGATGGGCTTTTTTCCATCAGTTTGTACTGCTGGGACCATAAATGTTCCTATCAGGGAAGCAGGTGGTCACATCTCTCACTCCAAATGTTTGCTTTAAGATTACAAATTAATGGGGGGAGAAGGTGTTGAATTGGACAGAAATTTTAAAAGAATTTTAAAGAAGTCTTAGCACCACACAAAGCATTTTGGAGATCTTTTTAATAACATCGTGCCAAACCCAGGGCTCTTCGAAGGGCTCCAAAGTCCTCGTAGCTATTTTTGTCTCGTTGGAAAGAAACATGGCAGTTTTCCCAAGGATAGAGAATATTGCCCCAAAAGTCGGAATGATTTGAGGTGATGGCTGATGCGGGGAGCCCGTGTGGTTTGCATTGGCAGGGGGGGAGCGTTGGTGAGGGCTGGTGCTGAGCCCACAGGTGTGGGTGAGAAGGGGCAGCAGTGCTGGGTGAAGGAGCTGCAGCAGCCTCCTGTGCTTGTGGGCTGGAGGAATGCAGCATGGCCCGTCGGTCTGCCCTGTTACTCGGTCCTCTGCGGGGTCGTGCAGCTGCAGGCAGCTGGTGCAGCCCTAAAAATCAGTGCAAAAGGCATTTGTCCTACAGCTGGCTCTTCCCAGGGTACCGGGTACGGCATTGCACAAGCAAGATAAAAGTACTGAGGTGTTGCATCTGTTGCAGAGGACAGTAATGTGTCCACTCAGGAGAAGGAAACAGAATTTCCTTGCTGTCTTCTGTTTTGCTTTCCCATTGTCTCTAAAGAATTATTTTGTAGTTTATTCACCAGAAATATTATGAGGAATACGGATCCAGTAATTTGCCTGATAGTATACATTCACTTCACAGCCAGGATGGTTTGATGTGACTCTGGGTTTTAGACTAGAAGATTTCCATGTGCGAAGTTAAATACAAGCTCTCTGTGCTCGACATTCGGGCAAACACAGGCAAGGAATCCTGGATACGTGTGCAGAAAACAGAGGCTGGGACTGCGAGCAGTTACTGGGGTTTCGCGTGATCACGCCGGCTGCCAGTTATGATTTCTCCATCTTTGATTAATTAGGATTTTGCCTTCTGAAGTACTTTTAACTGACAGCAAAGCACTGAAACACCCAACGATCGCTGCCAGGCAGCCCTGCCTCAGCGTGGGGATGCTGTTGTGCAGTGCTCGTCTTTGGCTTGTGGACCTCTCCCGAAAGCTTCTTAGTGCTTTTTTTTTCCTCCTTTTTTTTTTTTTTTTCCATACAAAATGGACTTTATTGCATAATCTGCGTGCTACCAGACAAAGCTTGCTGCAGAATTGATCCAAACTCGGAGGCTGCAGCCTCAGCCAGGGGTTTTCTGCAGGCGGTGGCAGGGGTCGGGCTTCTCCTGGGGCCGTGGAGCGCGTGGGGCCAGAGGGTTCAGGGGCTGCACACAGCCTGTCATTACACGGAACAGTAAAATTCATGCTCTGGAAGATGTGTTACAGGGAAAATCTGAGTGAAATAGGTTGTGGTCAGTCTCTGTCCCCACCGGGCAACTTGTCCCGTGGAAGCCAAAGCAGCTGCTGAGCCCTCTGTAGGGAGAGTGACGTTGGGGAAGCGAGGTTCTGCCCAGGGCGGATTATAAATGCAGTTTGTTTTCATCTCCTGTTGTGAAAACAAGCTGTTCTTCGCGTTAAGGCGAGCGATACCAAAAGGAAGAGCACGTTTGTGAGCAGCTTTTTTTTTTTTTTTTTTTCCATTTGGTCATAAGTTTTGAAAAATGACCTTTTCTGAGGCATAATTGAAAAACCAGTTGTCTCCGTTCACACGTATCGAAGGGCTGCCTAGTGTGGATTTGAAGCTGAGGATTAGGTGCTTTCTTCTGGGGTTTGGTGATTTGCATGATGTCAGTGGAAGAAGGGCTAATTCTTGACCTTGCCTGTGATCAATTAAGTAACAAGATCCATCATAAGGTAAGTGCATGAAGCAATAATATTGGCAGATGAATGTCAACACGACATCAAAAGCTTATTACGCTGTATCTGGATTTTGTATCAGGCTGCTGCATGAAGGTCTCTATCTGAGGCAGGTTTTCAGATGAATCCCAGGTGCTCTCTGTATAAAGAGATGTTTGAATGTAAATTGCTAGAAATGTTTGTTATTCCCAACGTAGGGCTGGGCCCTGTTGTTCTACTAACAGTTAAATATACAGATTGCTTAAAAAGAGGAGGATTGACGGGTGGATTTTGTGCTCAGCTTGGAAGCATTTGGGCAGATAGGTATTGCTTGGTTTGCACAGGTCAGATTTGCTGGCAGAAGCTTACTGGAGCACAAGCAGAGATTCGGTGACTATAAATTAAAGCTGAGCGCTTCTCGGAAAGAGGCCTGATTTTCCAGGATTTGGGCACTGGCAGCGAGTTCTGCTGCAGATGATCAGCGCTGCTGGAAGTGAGGTCTGAGCTCACTAAAGCTGTGAAGCAGTAAATTTTCAGAAGTGTAGCCTTCCTTTTGCAGTTGCAAATTGAGAAGACATAATGATAAATACTGACATTTATGCCCAGTCATGTTGCTTTCTAAAAAAAAAACAAACAGAAAGGAATACAGGCCTTCTGCAGTCCAAGGGTGTTCTAGAAGAGCTAAAGTAATTAGTAACACTGGCCCTTAAGCAGAACAAAATCAGGTTTCTCCTACCTGCAGGGACATGATAAGTGATGTTTTATTCCAAATAGAGCAGGCAGGAAAGCTGCCTTCCAGAGCTATCCACTCAGCCAACATTTGGTACAGGAGTCTGGCTTGTGTTATCCCCAGCAGCAAACATGAAAGACGAATGGTAAGTGGATTCTCAACCACCTGAAAATCAGCATCAGTTCAGCTATTGTCTTCACAGGGACCAGGATCCCAGCAGTGAGTTTAGGAGAAGTGGAAAAGAGCGTCTGGTCAGTGAACTATCAAAATGAAAGGGAGAGCTGCGAATCAGCATCATCGAGCAGCCCGGCATCTTTGGCCCAGGCTCAGGAAACCACATACTGCTGATGTAAATTGGACTTAAGCAGGTGCTGAGAGAGAAACTTTGAAAATAGCTTTGAGAGGAAACTAATGGCAGGAATTTGAGGGATGGGCTAAGCACACAGAAAATGATCCCTGCCAGATTCCAGCTACCAGGGGCAGCAGAGTGCTTTTACCTTATCTTTTCGGTGCAGTTTAAAAACATCTTTTTTAGTGTGCACGTTTCTTCGCCGAAAGTAGCAGCACTGAAACAATCAAAGATAAAGTCAACAGCTTCCAAGATTTTCCGTTTGGTATAAGCAAAGCAGGTTAGTGGCACCTGTCTCTTGGGTCACCCACCACTCCCCACCGGTTGCCCCAGCTTTCAGGCAATTTCCAGCAATATTAAAACAAAATAGGATAAACTAGCACAAGTTTAGTAGAAATGCCCCCCAGGGAACTTTCTGTTGTGAGCCGTTTGAGGTTTTTGAAGCGTAGGAAGACATTATCCCTCTCCACTGCTGGGATCAGAAGCAGAACTGTCAGTCACACGCTGTAAATGCATTGGGAATATGCCAATACCGTTTTCAGCAGTAATACAATTCCTCTTCCTGGATTCTTTTCTGTTTTTCTTAAGGATTTGTTTTAAGCCTGGTGAAAGCTTCCTGTACAACTATTGGATTTCATCTCTTCGTTACACTCTCCCACTGTTTCAAACTCGTTTACAGACCACCCAGGACCCTCATCACTTGCCTTAAATATTTTCTTCATTTTTTCTTCCTCCCCACCCTCCACCCGTTTGGTCTTTCTCAGACCTAGTCAAATTCATCCATACGACCCCCTTCCCGGCCACTTGACCGGCTCTCCATGCCCTGACCCAAGGTGGGCAGCTTCTCCAGCAGACGAGCTTCTCTCTGCCTTCCAGGTCCATGGGGAACAATGTACTGCTCGTGAAATGTTCAGGGCCCACGAGGTTTGTCAGCTTTGCAGATAACAGAGGCAATGCTCAGATAATTATTTAAATTGTGGGTTTATGAGCTAGTTAATGGCGTGTTTTAAAAAATCTGCAAAGAGAAGAAAGATGACAAATTTCAATGCTACCTGGAAGGCTGAATTCAGCAAGAGGAGAACAGCAGGAGAAAATCTCAGAGCTTTCCAGTCTTTCCCAGTAGTGTGTCCATTATCCTTCCTGACATATTCCTCCTATCCCAACTGAGAATTGCTCAGTTGGCCTCTTCCACGTGGTTCCAGCAACTCCTGCATTTCTATCAGAGCATCTCTGTCCTCTTGGCAGCACACCCCGAACCCCAGGCAGGGCTGGCTGCTTGGCCAGGACCCCCTGCCGTGGTGGGGCAGCTCCAGTGCCCAGCTTGGGAACTGCTCAGGGCATGTCCAGAGCCCTCATACACATGTACCTATCTCTGCAAACTCAGAAAGGTGAAAATTAGTCTCCGTGGTGATAATTATGCTGATTTTTTTGCTATTCTTCATGGCACGCATGGACATTAAATGCTGTTTTTTCTGGTCTCCTACGTAGCAATGTGTCAGCTGCACCTCAGGAGTTGTTCTTCGCATCCATTCCCACCTCCCCCAGCATTTGTGGGGCATTTACCATCTTTCAGTTCCCTTGCTTCAGACACCTTTGGGATGATGCAAACTGTTGGTGTCTGCCAAAATTTAGTGCTCTTCTTTTTCTATAACAGTTGTTTTCTAACATCCAGAAGTCTAAGTGAACTGCAATTTGAACACATGCATTTTCACATAATATCAGCTACAAAATGGAGTGTGCAGTGCTCCAATGTACAATTAAATTACCTAAAAAACAGCCTACATCCTTGCCATCTGCCTTTCCAGGGAAAGCAAAATCAGTACAGGCTTTTAATTGCAGATAGAATTTAAACAAATAGGGTGTTTGTTTACAAGCTGGTGCTTTCTTCTTTGGGGATCAGATTGCATTTTCATCAGATTATGCACACATGCTACTGTTTCATCTTTCTTTGACTACTGAATGTGTTAAATTGTTTAATGAATTTTCACATAATAGAGAAATCTGTCCTAACTTAATAAGTAGGATACTGAATTTGTGTCCTACAAAATAGCAGACATGGAAAAAAGTCATGCCAAAGAAGCTACATTCCTCCCAGTGGATGTGTTTGTGCATGTCTCCTCCTCTGGTCTCCTACTAGGATTTTCTTAACGGAGCAATAATTTTTATTACAGGAATAATCATAAGAAACTATTTCAGTTCTCAGGTTAATACTGTATTAATTATTGCATGCATCCAAAATTTTAAATTCAGTTTGAAGTCTTATTTCCACAGAAACAGCCAGTCCAGGAGTAAGACCAGCTAGCAGCAGAATTTCATAAAATAAACCAGCCATTCCTTTTGCTGGTAAAAGTTCAAATTATTTGCATATTTTCTGTTCCTTTTTAATTTATGCTGTTTCCATGTAATCCTCTGTGTTTTCAATCTTTCCCCATCAAACGTGTGTTTGATTTGAGTTGTAACACACAGGTAACGTCAGTAACGTAGGGGGCTGATTGCTTGATGCAATTCTTAGTCACAATTCCCTCCCTACCATAGATCTGGAAGAATTCCACATATTTGTCCAGTGCAATTTTTTTTCTGTCTTGCAACTATTTCTCTGTTCTCAGCAAACTCCCATAACTCCTGGTGGCTGCAAGGAGCAGGACGCGGAGTTGGGCTGGTGCATGAATGAGTTAATACAACTCTCTGCTGTGGTGTTTTGCTCCAAAGTCGTGTGCGCCAAACTGACCTTTAATCTTGGAATATAAATCACTTTCCAGTCCTATTATTTGTAAAATCCTACAGGCTTGCAAATGCACAAAAGAAGCCTTTGTCTCTTATTAATTTAATTTATAGGTTAAAGTTTCAAATCAGTGGCAAGCAAAAACTGATTTACTATTCACTTCAGGAATTGCTGTTCTGGAAAGCATGGCATTTGCTAGGCTGCCTAAAAATTGTGATATGTAATTAGGAGCTTCTGTAATTATATATAATGGAATATAACTTGCTTATCTTTTTTGGTACAGATTATATGTAAAAGCTGGGAGGGTAACTCAATGTGAATTAGCTCTTTCAACCCTAAAAACTTGATAGATCACTAAAAACACTTTTTTTGTCTCATTCTATTAACATTGTGACAAGATCGATGTTTTCAAGCATTTAAAGTTGCTGCCCTTTTCTTTTACCTATGGAATATTCCCATCTTTTTTGTGCCGTGCCATTTGTGCTGCAGCAAAAAATGGTGAGTTCTGTGATAAAGTATAGATAAAAGCCTAGATCTTTTTCCCACCAGTTTGAAACAAAATGAAACAAGCATTCCTATTTCTTAAATTGGTTTAAGCTATGGAATTCCGCTGTGAAGTCAGATGTGTGACTGCGGTTTCTCTTCCCAGAGGTAGTTCCCATCTGCAGTTCAGACCCATTTCCTCCACTTTGTGGGATTTCTAGTTAAGCAGTTTTGTGACCAGGCTGGAAGGGGGGCAAGTCAGTGAGAGCTTTCTCTTTCCTAGGCTGTCTCAAAATTACTTGAGACAAAGAAATAAACCTTTTTCATAACCGTGCTGTCATACCACATTCCAGTGTAAAAGGTTTGACTGCACAAGGTGCTTAGTAAAAGCTTTTACCTCTTGACCAATTCGTACAGAAGAGTACAGCTTGTGAATTGTTGCTCTCGCAAGCATTGTGGAAATATTTGTATTAAAAATGGCATTTATCTTACTCACATTCATGAATTCACTTATCTCTGTTCTCCAAGGATCATATTCTTCCCTCTCCCTTTCAGCCTGAACGTCTCGATGGCTAAGAGGGGTTTTATGGCTTTAGCATTAATCAAGGCGTTTGACAGAATTGAACTGGATCCTGTCCAATTAGACTGAGACAATATTGAATTTCGGACGGTCACGTTGGATCCATTTTAATGTAACACAGGATTGTTGGCCACTGCAACCAACAACCCTGACTGGAGGTGCGCGTGTGCCCACCTCACCCCCGTGTGCCAGGCACCATACAGCTGCTGTGTGCTTGGCCATCCCTGCTCACACCGAGGAGAGCACAGGGAGATGTTAACCAGCGACTGCTGGCGCTCAGCAAAATCTGTTCTGCAAATAAAACTGTTAAAGAGCGCTTACTGAAATGCAGGATGCGAGCTGGCTTTAATACCCACCGGTCTGACTGCGTCGGTTGCCACAAAGATGATGTAGGTTTGTTGGTAGCTCAAGGGCCTTGCAACAGTCTTCATCTCGTTTGATAAAATTTCCTGTCATCTGTCTAAGGAGAAGAAATAGTATCCCACGCAGGAGGTGGCCCACGCTCTGTATGAAATGAGTTATGGTTGGTAAGTCCTTAAGGCAATCGTTGCAATTAACAGTTTGTGAGCAGCCCGCAATGGAAATCTGTTTGAATGTGTTACCCTTGGCCCCGAGGCAAATAAGTGAAATATTTTAATTCAAGAAGTTAATTGTGATTTTAGCAGCCTTTCAATATCAAATTTGGCAGATGCTGTGGAACCCTGTCCTGCTCTGCTCTAAGCCAAACGACTGGGAACACCAGCGCAGATGTGGAAACCAAACATGAGCAAGAACAGGCTGGAAATGTTTCTTTGCTTGTAAAGTCGTTCATTAACGATTTCTTTTTCAGTATTGCTGCCACACTTTAAGTTGGTGCAAATCACCATAAAGAATAGTTCCAGCAACTACAGAAAGAGCCCCGTGAGCAGACACCACGGTCACATCCTGAGATCTCTAACCACGAGCTGCCAGCTCAGGGTCCCTTTTCCTTTTGTGCTTCTGTTGGTAAACAGAGCTGATGGACGTTTCACAGCCTTCCCCCCTTTTGAACATTGAACCTGAACTATCTGAGTGCACAGGGGATTGACAGGAGAGAGAAGGAGCCAAAGAAAACTGCAATAACCTCTCTTCTCTGCCAAAAGAAGTGAAAGGATAATGTAGCATGTAGTTATCAAAGGGTAGTTTTCTCAAAGCCGGTCAAACCTGACTTTCCTAATTAAACTTTGGTTTTATTATAGAGAGAGCAGCTCGCTTTTGTAACTTGTTGAGATTAAAGTTCATGTGAGGGTGCCTCTCTGAATTCCTGCACCCTTGGCCTCGTGTGCTGACCCCAATTTTGGATGCTGCTTTTGGGAACCTTCTTCCAGCAGTTCTCATCAACACTGGATCCACCAGAGGATGCTTGGGAAGGGCCTGTTGGGGACTGTCCAAGTGACACCAAGGGTGCAGAAGCCTCTGTGCATTGTTTTAAAAGGGTAATCCTTTAATTCCTTAAGTCACTAGTCCAGGTTTTACCATGGTCTGTGAATTTGTCATCACCAAGGGTTTTTTTGTGTAACCGGAAATTTATCTTCACTAAGCAGTTGTTGTGTTGTTTGGTTTGTTTTTTTTTACATTAATGCATTTCATTTCTGCAAAACGTTTGATCATTAGCATTCATCTGTGTATGTTTATGTGCAATTTTCATCAAGTTGCTCCTGCTGTACATTTTCCTAACCGCTACAGGATCTAACAGTGCTTTTTATAACTCCCTTTTGCAGTTATCTGTGCCAACTCTGTAGCAGTAAGCGCACGTGACCCGATTGTGCTACCAGCAGACAATCATTAGCTGATTACCTTGGGGGGATGTAAAGGCCAGCAGCAGTTAACAAACATACCCGTTCAGCTTCTTAAATATTGGAGATTTGTTTTCTATTGTTTTATTGCTTCTGTAAGTCTCAACAGCATGACTAATACCAGAAACATCACTTTCCTCGTTATTGTAATGAGAGTTTATCGAGTTGATAGCCGAGGGTGGAGTTCCCAGAAATGATGGAGTGAGGAGCTGCACGGATGTGAAAGTCATGTGTGTTGCGTTATGCCATCAAATGCACAACTTTCCCAGCTACAAAGGCCGTCGGAGATTTGTAGTTGATACGTTTTCTGGTTTGGGGGACGGATGTAGGTAAAAGAAAAAGCTGCTGTGGGGACTGTAAGAGACAAATGATTTTTTTATTTACTTATGAAGTAAAAGATTTCCTGAAGGTGTAGTTAAGCAGCTTGAGTGCTTCTGAGGATATCATCTGTGGCTTTGTCTTGTTCGCTGTTTTCCTATCTGCAGCCTATATGAATTATTTGGTCTTACTCTTCTTTCCAGCCAGACATGCCATGGGCATCTGCATAGGCAGGCAGGAGGAGACCCGGCACAGCTCGAGGTTAGAGCTGAGGCTCAGGAAGGGTATTTACCTGTGGGTTTTGCTCCCGCAAAATGAGATGAGTCCAGGTTTCGTTTTATGCGATTTGTCTCCAGCAGATCTCAGAGGAATTTGCCAGGTTTGAACCTTTTGGCCTGTCTCTCTCTGCGAGTACTTTCCCTGGGCAATGATACGGGCTTTTAGCAGGGTCCCCTCTTCATCAAGTGCAGTATGGGTTTAATTTGCTAGTTAAGATGTTACTGACTTCTCCTAGATTTCTAATGTTTCCTCTTCTAGGAAATTGTATATGTTACCTATACAGGAGCAGTTTGGGCTGTCTTTTTTTTTTTTTTTTAGGAGAACACTCAGGAATTTCTTACTGTTTCTCTGGCACTTTAGTTCAATTGACACTGCACACTAAAGAAATAGTTCCCTTTAGGTTGGGATAGGTTACACTCTCTCCTCCATGGAAGAACAAAGGACTGTCTGTTACAGCATGCACGTCTGTAAGTTAGGAGGTGATGCTGCAGACAGTGAGGATGCGATACAGGCTTTTGTGGGTGTATTTCATGTTTAGGGAATTGACAGGCAATGAGAACGTTGCAATGAAACAGGACACAACTCCTGAAATACTGGAAATGCTGAAAAAAGTAAGATGATTAAAGTTTGGGGTGTTTGCTGCAGTGTTGGTTTCTGTAGGGACACCATGGCAGCCCTTTGTGGGACCAGAGCCCTCAGTCGTTGCTTGTTGAGAGGTGCTGGGGGCCATACGGGTCGCTGACAGCCCTCGGCTGTGTCAGTGTCCCCAGAACATCTCTGTCCTCCTCCGGAGCCTGAACGGCCTCCTCCACCTCTGGCTCCATGGAGCCTCTTGTTGAGCTTAACTCGCATCTTTGGGCCAAAATGGGGCCTTTTAGTACTGCTGAGGTAGTCACCAAAAGTGGGTGAAGTTGCTTCATTTTATTTTTTTTTTAATATCAATCACTTAAAACCTGTTCTACACAAAGATCTGTTTGTCTTCCCCTCGGTTCTTCTTGGTGGCCCCCAGCACAATGTGCCTTGTGCTGCTTTCTGCTGCATCCTCACCAGTGGGACAACAGAGGCCAGCCTTGTGAGCCTTGTGTTTTGGTGGCAAAGGAGCTCTGCCTTGAGATCTGTATAAATGCACAACATGAAAGCACTATATAAGCCAACGTAATGCTTTTCGTGCAGGTTTGTAGCCTGCCTCCTCTTCAGAGCCCGTTGGAGATGCGCCCCATGGCCATGGGACTCTGGCACATGCAGACCCCTGCACAGTAGCAAGCCCTGACCTCTCTTCCAGGACTTTTCACGCTGGGCAGAATGAACCCCTGTGGACCCTTAATAGGTGTTTTCATGTTTGGTTTAAGGAGGCTCCACAACATGCTGTTTTTATGGCTATTGCATTTGTGCGCACCAGAGCTGGGTTTAGGGTCCCTCAGGGATGAGAGGCCAAGTTACTCCCCCGGTCTTTTCTTGCAGAAGTTGTATTTAGAGGTAAAGCAGCTGTAAAATTGTATAATCTCTCCTCTGCCATCAGAAACTGCTGCTGGAGAATAGGATTGAAAGCCACAAAGAGATAGGCAGCAATCAGCAGCGATTTTCTCCCTGGAACAGGGGCTGATAGGATGAGCTGAAGTGTGTTTCTCCTGCTGTTAACATAACCACTGCCTTTGATCCTAAATATATCTAGGGCATTGCTGAAGGTGTGGAGATTTTAGCACCTGATACCATGCGATGAGAGTTGACTTCTTAGATGTCATCCTCACCCTCTTAGACAATCCCGGGCCCTTACTCTGTGCCTTCTTGTTCCTGGGCAGGCATCATGTGGGCATGGATTTGCAGTGGTTTTCGGGGGGCTCTGCCTGAGTGTGGAGACACAGACCCAGGCAGTCCTCCAGGAAGGTCATCCACATGATGTAGGGAGGTCTGCCACAGGCTTAGGGAGGAGAAAGCACCAACCATGGGCCGTGGGGCTGGCTGTGGCACCAGAAGTTCCCACATGTGTGATGGGTGTCGTGTCGCTACGTGCCAGAAGGGTGACGGCCAGGAGCCATCTGAATGTTTTTAGCCAAAGCACATTCTCTTTTTGTACATAAAAGCGTCTTGTGAGGAATTCCTTGCAGCATGCACGTGTTTGTCTCGGTCCTGACGTGCCAGGCGCCTGCCATCCGGGTGGCCAGCGGGCCTTGGTCGGGTGTAATGGGTAGTAAGGAGCATCGCACGCTGTTAGGGGGTTACAGCTTCTGAGAGAGCCCGACTGTTTTAAGAAGGCTTGCTTCAGGATTCAGTTCTACCTGTTGAAAGAATTTATTATAAAAGATATTGAGAGCTTTGTCTTGTTTCGTTTACAGATTTCACGGGATAAATTGTATCCATGTTACGGGACTGCGAATGTGTGTCTATGACACCAGCTGTTTTCGATAAACTATAAAATGGCCTGTCTCAAGTAAATTAAACACAAATTTTACAAAACAATTATGCATCGGCCTTTTTATTCCCTTCCCTCAGAGTTTGAATTTAATTTTATTGCTTCAGATTTAGCAGAAATTTAATACTTTATCATCTTCTGAAGGGCGAACCATCTCTCCAAGGCCCAGCATTCCTTTGGCTGTACAGCACAGATTTTTTGGTTCCAAGCACAGCGTAGCTTATATTTTGCCAAACTTAAGTTACTTCTGTACCCAAGCTGCCCAAGTTTAGTGGATGCTTAAAACTTTTGAAGTTTGCTCAAGAATGTGCTTTACGTTTAGTTGCATGGCGGGAAAGATTCCCTCTTTTTAATTTTTCATTTAAAGCAGCCTTTGGTCAGAAAGCCAGACTCAACCAACATGTCATGAGGCACTAATCTTTCAAGATGTTGGGTTGGGCCTGCGGAGCTATCTGCTTATTCAACGAGGAGCCAAGCCTTATCTTTATTGAAAGAAAGTAATTCGGAGCCACCGATGCAGCACTTGCTCATGTGGTTATAGATGAGTGTCTAAGCTGCTCTGCCACGGGGCTGCGGGCCTCCAACTTTACTAATGATAGGAATTTCATTAGCGTCTTCTGTGGGGCTCTGGTGTAATAAATACTTCCATGTGCGAGAGTGTTGACGTTTCAAGATAGGAGCTCTATAGACATTCATGCATGAAGGCATCCACCAGCTCGGGATTGTTTAATGTGTGATTGAAACACAATATGGTCGGTGCTGCTGGAGAAGGAGAACCTGGCATGCAGGCAGGAGGGGAGGAGGGTTTAGAGGCAGCGTGGTGCTGAGGCATGGAGCCCTCAGGCGTTGTGGTGTTGGTGGTCGGGGGATGCGGTGGGCCATGGTTGTGGGGTGGCTGCTTCAGCTCTAGGCTGTCCTAGGAGAGCCACCTAGTGCTTCCCCACAGGACTGGGGCATCCCAAACCCTTCCTTTGGGAGAAAGTAAGGACTTTGTTGTGCTAAGCTAAGGGCTTGTGGTGAAGTTAGATATTTTTGTGCAAGGTTTCTTTGGAGACCACGTTTCTTTTCTGCTTGGCGATGATCTGGATCAAGTGCAGGATGTGAGGTGGAAGTCTCAAATAGGTGTACACGGCTATGCAGAAGCGGCCTGTGTTGCTGTCCCCTGTTTGTGAATGCAAGTGTCTTCCTCAGGGCTTTGAGCTGAGTTAGGTGAAGGCAGAGCCCCCTCTCCCCTTGACTTTTGGGTCCCAGCACGGTGCTGGGGACAGCTGATGGGATCGGCTGCCCTGGGCCTTCTCGGACTATCTCCAGAAATGCCAGAGTTAGCCCGGTGACTGGTCTGACAGCCATGCCCATGCACCTTATTAGCAATTATGGCCATTTGTGTTCATAGCGTGCTGCTCCGTGGAGTTACCCCCTCGATATTAATGCTACGGGGTAAAACTGCCGGCTTTAAATGCCGTTTTCCAGTCTGCTCCCTCAAAGAATGTCCTTTGTTCTTGTAAACTCAGATTGTGCAGTTTCTGTGGAAGGACAGTGCCCAGGGCTAGTTCGTAGGAGGGCTGAGGTGGGTGGAAGAATGATCACATTATTCCGTGTAGACATGTGGTTAGCTGCACATGCAGAGGGGCTGCTTTTTACGGGCGCGGGTGTCTGCGAGAATGGCAGGGTTTCGTCTGATTTGCAGGGGGAGGAGTGGGGGGAGCAGTTTGGGTTTGCCCCGAAGGGCTTCACCCCAAAGGTTATCAAGATTTTGCAGCGTTTGCGTTCGGCGAGTTTGGCTCCCGCGTGAAGGTCCCCAACTCCCCATTGACACATTTGCAGGCAACTCTGAATTGCGCTGCTTTTTGTGAGCTCGTGCCAGACCTGTATTATTTTAATGTGGCTGTTAGTGTGTAAATCTGTCCATATTGTGGCATATAAACAACAGCGTTTTCCCTTTGCAGTTTTTAAAAAAACATAGCATTGTTTATTCCTCTGGTTTCTGTCCAGTGACACTGGGCATCTACCGCCTGAATTCGAAGGCTGAAAAAGCAAGTCCTGGTCTAAAAAAAAAAATAGGAGGTTGCCTGTCGCCTGATATTTGAAGTAATTCTGGTTTTTGTGCTTTGTCAGAGGATGATACAGTGAAGATCTGATCAGGGCCAGCGGTTGGTATGGGGAATCTCTGCAGCAGGGATGAGGCTTTCCTAACGGGACCCTCCTTGGCAGGTCCCCGAGGCGCACAGTGCTGGCAGGAAAGGCATTGTAAAGTCATTAAAGGTGTCACGGCTCTTATCTGCTTTTTGTTTATTAAAAAAAAAAAAAAAAAAGCTACAAATAAAGCAGTGTCACAAGATCCTACTTGTAATTGAGGGTCCTAAATTAATTAGCTATGGTGAATGTTCTGCATGGCTTTCTCTCTCCTCAGATGAAGGACTCCTTTGTGCATCCCAGCTGAAGGCAGCTCAGGCAGGATCTGCACATGAAATACCTGAGGGCATCGCAAGGCCTTTTACTCCCTCTCTCATTTTCACACTTCGCTCTCCGTTTCCTTGCCTGTCCTTTCAAATTCTTTGCACGGGAGGATTTCCTAATATCTCTTTTCAGCATCACTTCCTCTTCCTCTCCTTCATGTTTCCCTTAATGTCTCTAAAATCAACTGTAGCTTTGTGTCCTTTGCTTCAGCGATCTCATTTCACTCGCTGCTTGTTAAAAATGAAGGACAGTGGAAAAGGAAAAAATACATAGCAAAAAAGAGGCTCCGGGGCATGGATTTTCAGACCCTTGCTGGCTGGTAGCTGCAGCTCATCCTTGGCCAGGGTGTGAGGCTGCACCTCTCCGACGCTTTGTCTGCTGTCATGTTTTAAGTGATGTGTTCCTGTGTTCCTTTCTCCTTTACTGTGCCACTTAGTTTGGGGCTTACTGGTTTCTCTTTAGACTTGATTTTTGTAGCCAACTCTGTCCTTTTGGGGGGATGATCGACACTGTTTTGCTCTTAGTATTTTGATGGAGATACTGCTTTGAAGAGTTCTGTCAGCAGTAAGTTCTGTAGTCTTGGAGGGTTTTTTTTATTTTTATTATTTTAACCTTTTTCTACTCACAGTCACTTTGGATTTTTCCAGTGGAGGAACTGACTCCAACATAGCAAATTCAAGTCTGCAGATAATGGTTGTTAGCCTTGAAAATATACTTTATATAATTTATAACTTTAAATGATGATTTATATCTATTAATCAGCAATGGACTGAAGGCCCTTCTAGTTCTTATATTTAATTTGTGCTTCCCAGTGGTACAGGGCTTCGTCCTGCCCTCACCGTGCGTGCGGGAGCTTCCACGCCACCACCCGCTTGTGCGTGGTGGCAGGCTTGGGAGCTGGTGGCAGGTGAGGAATGTTCCCACCAGCTCCATGTAACCAGGATGGGAAGCATGTTGGGGACAAACCACTAGCTGTTTCAGCAAGTTGTCACCCATGGCTCAAAGACAAGAGTTAAGTGACTGGTGTCATAGCGGGGCTGTCCTGTCCTGTCCCTGCATCACTCCCCAACGCTGCCTGTAAGTGCTGTCTGTGTTGCTGGGCCAGGGGCACGTCCAGCCACTGGTAGGGGAAATGGAGGTGATCTTACGGAGGGCTAAACCCAGAGAAAACCCATTCTCACTCAGCCAACACAACCAGTGCAAGCTGGGAACCTGGCTGTAATCTGTTCCAGTTGCGAACTTGCAATCAGTCCTCACCCTACTACCCTTTTAATACTTTTGGGGCTGTTTAAGCTAAATCTGCTCAGCATGAGTATAATCTTATTTTACTGTTCAATGCAATGTTGTTCCAAGCGGGCCAGGCTAATTAAACTCCACAGCCGCTTGTGTACTGACACTTTTGATAGAGTAACTGGAGTAATTCATGTTTAAATCCACCAGGCAGCCGAGCCAGGGCTGACATTGGAGACATATTTCATAGAGCAGTAATGAGCCTAAATTTCAGGTATGCGTCCTCTTCCCCAGCCCTCAACAACATGGCTGCAACACACTGTTTACTCAAGGAAATTAAAGCCAGCAATGTGCATGCTGAGTTTTTTTATTTGTTTTTTCTGTTAAAAAAAAAAGAAAAAAAAAGAACTCACAACACCCTCCCTGACTGTTAAAGTTTGTGCATGATTGATTTTAGTGGGTGGATTAAAAGAGCAAATCTTTTCTACCGCATTCCAAATCATACATCAGAAATCATAGGGGAGACATTTCTACCCTGGGAGTTGGGCGTATGTTATCCCTGGTTTAATTGTGAGGCCTGGATGTGTGCAAACTGTTTCTTAACGTAATTGGATGAGGGTCACTGGCTGCCCTGAGATATATGGGCACACTAATCAGAGAATAATTTCGACCGAGGTTGAAGTTGCCAGTAAAAGTTGTAAAAGTTAATTTTATAGGAGTTTGTACAAAATATCAGCGAGCAGTTTTGTACTTATGGTTTATTTGCTTTGTCTAGTGACATTTTTATTATGTTTTATTATTATTATTTGTGCTTTAAATGCAATTTTGGGCAGAAGGAAGGAGAGGAGGGAGCAGTGACCTGGTTAGCAGTCAGAGCAGTGTGTGCAGATGGATTGACCAAAGTGGGGGTGATTCGTAAACTGACACAAGCTGCCCTGGCCAGAACCAGGCCAGGAGAGTCACAATTACATCAAGGTTCAGGGTAATTTATATATTTTTACCTTTATATTCTTCTATTTGCTTTCCAACAAGCAGCAGAACTCAGCCAGAGTGCATTAAATAAGAGGTTTTATATATGCCATCGCCTATTACTCTGCGGGGATCAAACCCTTTCAAAATGCTGTCCTGAGCCGAGCTCTTCAGTCGCTGCATGCAGAGGAGGGGTGACATGGGGCACATGGTGGGAATTCACACATTTTTGGGTGTTTGCAGGACACCAAATCCAGAGAGCAGCCTGTTGGTTTGGAATTTCATCAAACCCATCTTGGAAGATAATTTCTGTGTTACAATTACATTAGTCCTTCCTTGATCTGTACCTAATCATGTCAGCTTTTACAGTTCCCATTAATTAATAGGATTATTAATTAATATTAATAGGTATGGCTGAAACCCAATGTCATCAGGTTCCCATTTATATTCTTATTTCAGGTGGAGTGCTTCATGCTTGGATTTTTGCCACGCGTGCCTTTTTTGTTCTATAAGCTTCAGCGAGGTCTGTTGTTGAGTGGTGCAGAGCCGTGCCTCTGATCTTAAAGAACTTGGTGGGGACCTAGTTGCGTGGGCATGCAAATAGCCCTCAATTAAAATAAAAAAAAATAATAATAAAAAATCAAGGTTTGTCCCATTGTGAAAGTAAGTGGTAGGTGAGCAAACAGTCAAGCAGCGATGGAAGTATGGAAGTTGCCCGTTGTGGAGCTCGCTGGAGGGATGTGCAGAGGGGTGGGCAGACCCAGCTGGAGCCCCCCCGGGCCCTATCTGCAGAGTCTTCCTGCCCGAGGCCAGCAGGCGCCCCGCCAGGAGCAGGCTCTGCTGGGTACCACACCAAAACACACGGTATAAAATGTTATAGCCCTTATAAATGAGTAATTGCTTTGGAAAGAGCCCCGTTAAAAGAGCGAGCGATGTCGGTGCAATGAAGTTACCCATTAAACTGGAGAAAACACCTAGAGAGCTGGGAGAGTCGCTGGCCAACGCTGACAAAGCTCGGCTGGATTACAGTTACGCTCTTGTCTGCGCTCTCTGTTTGAAAGCCTGTGCTCTGGCCTGAAATACGGCTCCCTGCTTTTTCAGCAGCATGACTTCAATGTACTTTCTCAAAATAATTTTCTGTGGTCCTGGAGAATCCCCTGAGCTTTGCAGTTTAAATAAAAGCCAGACCTCAAATGAAAGCTTTGTAACAGTCGAGCAACCCACGTTGACGGTTTCTGCAGCACGGCACGACCCTTTTTCCAAAAGCAAACAAGATGGTCATACTTCTCAATGAAAGATTTGGGGCTACTAAATGGCCTGAACTGCATTCTGATGCCTGTCTGCTTACCTTTCTATTTTCTGCTTCCAAAGTGAGAACTCGAATGTCTGGAGGTCCTGCTGGGGATTTTGGGCTCACGCTTGCTCAGTCCCCAGTAGAGATGTTAATGTTTGGTAATGAGGCGCGGTGTTACTGTCTCGTGAAATTTTCCTTAATGAGTGTTGAGCAAGGGATCAGAATACAGGGTAGGAGAGAATCATTTGCAATGCTCTGCCCTGGCATCAAAGGGGCATCCTCGGTCTGAAATGGTGTTGCAGCTGCCCCGTGTTTGATCCGATGCTTCCAACACACCAGGTTGCTTCACAGCAGCTCCTGAGGTTGGTTCCAGTAACCCGGGGTCCTCCTGTGGCCAGGAGATGGCTTTGGGAGCCCCGATCCCTACGTGCAGGAGGCGAGATTCATGGCACCGGAGGGCAAGGCATGCTACAACAGGAGCTCCAGGTTGGGCTCCTCGAGGGTCCACTCCTCAGAAACGATCCTGTGTGGTTCATTTACTGTCTTTTAAACCTCTTTTAATTGCTCCGGGCTCCTAGCCTGCCTGCAGCCTGGTCAGCAGTTATATTTGTTCTTGGTCACAAGAGTTTTCCGCAGTCGTTTCACATTAGGCGAAAGCAGGACTTTTCGAACAGGGGGTTGTGTAATTGGAATTGTTTTTCAGAGCCTGGTGTGAGCACCGTTCTTATTCACCTTCCTGCTATTCATCTTAGCGTGTAATCTGATCCGCAGAATCTCTATTGTTTTCTGCCGGGCTGAGTCTGGTAGCAGAAAAATGACTTAGGATGGACCTCGGGGGATTTCATCACTAATAATAAACCGCTGGAGGAATCAGCAAGTATTTGGCATTGGCATTTGACATGAAATGGGCACTTTGCCATTTGACTTCAGAGTAGCTGCTTTCCTTTTCTTTTCTGGGGGCTCATCGCGTGTGCACGGAGGTTGCACTGCTCAGCCTGTTCAGCTGCACCTCTTCAGCCATGTGCCAGGTGATTTTTTTTTTATTAACGTAGGACTGATAAAATCAAGCATAAACAGCATTTAAAAAGTGTTTGCCTTGTGAAACACTGCAGTCTTCCTCTATTGGCAGTAGAACGGGAGTTCAAATTTGTGTGTATTACAAGAAGCAAGAGAGGCTGTTCCTGTTGAAATGATGAGCTGTGTGTTTTGGAGGTCTATTCAATATCTGCAGGACAGGTAAAACGTTACAGCCATCTCGCCTGTTGGTTTTAATGTCCCAGGGACAGATGCATTTAATTATTTGTGCAAACTTTAAGTAATTGAACCTCTTTGTGTAAATAAAGGGAGAGTTGTGTTAGTAATTTTGGAAAGCAGGGTGGTCACTCAGCCCTTTCTAATATCTATTAAAATGTTTGGTCACAGGGCTAGTCCCCTTTATAAAGAGAGTCCTAAAAGATATCTTCACGTTTTATGAACTGAAACAAGTAGTTTCCTTTTAGGACAAGTCTGACTACACTGGGAAATACATTCTTTTGCATCCTTGTGTTTATAGACTCATGCACTGTGCTGTTCACAGCTGCCCCCATCAGTGCTACAAAAAAGGGACTGACTTTTGCAGTGACAACTGCTTGCCTTTTCAACCTTTCCCTTGCACCATTGAGAATCTGCTCCCCTCTTTTTCCTGCTGTTTCCTGACAGCTTTCCGTGCCAGAGGAGGGACCCAGGGTCTGTAACCTGCGATGCCCCTTGCGATTCCCATATTGCCAGGGATGAG
Organism: Netta rufina; assembly: GCF_964035555.1. Taxonomy (NCBI): domain Eukaryota; kingdom Metazoa; phylum Chordata; class Aves; order Anseriformes; family Anatidae; genus Netta; species Netta rufina. Next base: position 16,405,586 of record NC_140138.1, read on the forward strand.
CACAGGGGGCATTGCCTGGCGTCCCGGTGGCAGATTGTGGCTTTTCTTCCTAAAGCCAGAAGGATGCTTGTGTCTTCTCGTCCCACAGAAAGCATCTTTTGTTCTGATTGTTTTCTCAGTTTGGAATTACGTACTGCTATATCACAGCTCCTGCAGGCAGCTTCTCCGTCCAGGTGTCGGTGGAAGCTCCAAGGGCATTTGGATTCCTGGATACAGCAGGCAGCTGATTTCTGCATCTGTAAGAGCTGCAGCCATGTCTCTGGGACCTGCTGCTTCATTGGGGTGGCTGCCAGGGGCTGGGGTGGACACAGGGACGGGGACATCCTCGGTCAGCATCTCCGCGTGCGGCTGCTCCTGGTCACAAAGACCACAAGCAGCATCAGCGCAGGCAGCTGGGAGATGTGGGAGGCAAAAAAAAAAATAAAAAAGTAAATGCCACTTGACTCTGTTTATGCCTACTGGTGGCATTGTTTAATGTGTGCTTCCTGGTTGGTAGAGTGACCCTCTTTAATTCGCTTCTGTAGGGAAGGATTCATTAACACTGATTAGGGAATTCTTGAACTCTTTCCCAGTGGTTTCCTTCATTACCGCAGACGTTCAAGTCCGAGAGCCAGCCTGCAAACAATATTAGCGCGGGGATGACAGATGGATGCTTTTTGCTGCCTGCTCTGTTCAAGTTTCGATGCTGAAGTTTCATTAACCAGAGCAAAAATGCAGCAGAGGGGACAGACAGGGTCTCCAGGTTGCTCCAGGTTGTTGGAGGCCGTGGGGCGAGCAGAGCCCAGCAGCGATCTCCCCGAGTTCACATCCTGGCCTCGGACCAAACCCGAAGCTCCTAAGAACCTACAGGGCCCGGGCGGGTGGGAAGTGACGTGGGGGCCACAGCAGGCTTTGGGCTGGGCCCCGGTTTCCAGTGACACGCCAGCCCACCATGTGAAGGGCAAAATTAAGAGCTCGAGACCCTGCTTTAATTAAATTCAAAAGCACCCATAAATTCCACTCATTTTTCATTAGCGTGTAGGATCAGGAAATCGTGCTTTTGGCTCTCAGACTTTAATAAGGAGACCAGCGTAGTCTGTCTCCTGTAACTTTTTGATGGCTAGGTCTATTAATGGGTGAGAAATTACTTAATTTGACTCCTCGGTTTTATCTGACATTAAGCAGTTTCACAGCTCCAGTTCCTGGATTCAGGAAAATGTGCTTAATTCTGATCATACATCTGTGTGATTTGTGATCTGTAACTTCCTTCTCTCACTCTAGCAGATAGTATCGCCGTGTGCCTTGTTGGTATTTAAGAGGGTGCCTGTCTCCAGTTCTTATTCATTTATTCTGTTTTTATGTTGTTTCTGTGCAGGTCTATTCTAAAGAGCTCAGTCCTTGCCCTGGGCAGTCCGCACGGAGGAAGCAGTTGGGTTGGGGTACACGGCTTTTATTTTACCTAGGAGGAGCTGGTTTGGGTTCTGACACGTTACGGGTTAAAAAAGCAGATTTCCAGATCTTAATAAACGCAGCTAAGGTGCATAAATTCCATCTTCAGTGCTATGGAAATAGCTCAGGGACACAGGAGGCAACATGGCTCTGTGGTGTGTGGTCTCGCGGTGCCCGGTTTATTTACTCCGCTAGAGTGGGACGCAGAAATACGTCCTCAGCATTGATAGGAGCAGATTCAAGGACAGTTCCACTTGCTATCTAAAACGCCCCAATTGGGGTTGATCTGGCTGTCTGGGGAGAGTGTGAGATATTCAGTGTTTTTAGCATTAGTCTAAAAGTCCGTCTCTGATCTAAAGAAAAAAATAGTTTTAACAGAAGTGCCTCAGTGGAATTAAAATACATAAATAACTTGTCAAGGTGCTGGCCTGGGGTTTGACTGCGGTGTTTATCCAGCCACTGACAGACGGAGATGAGCCTTGAAAAGCCAAACGTGTGCGGGCCCAGGCTGCAGCCCCGCGGCTCTCCCCACCTCGGCTGCTGGGAGCCCCCAAATTGTGCCCAGCTCCACCAGGCAAGAGAAGCGAGCCTGGGCTGAGAGGGAGTCGAGAGCCCTTGGACAAGGCTTTGCAGAACGTCTGACAATGAAAAAAAAAAGTGGTTTTAATTATTATAAGTAGGCAAAATATTTGCATTATTAAAAACATCTGCATCCAGCTGGGATCGCTCTTATCAAGTAGAATGTTAATTGCTTTTGACTGAAGCCGCGGTATGTTTATTCAAACATGCCTTTCATTTTCATGATGCCGCTAATTAAGTCCTTTATTTTATTTAGACAATTATGTCCAAACAATTGCGGAGTTACAGTAGCTCTAATACAGCTATTATTTTCATACATGCCTGGAGATTATACGTGGCTTCAAAGAGAGCGAGGTGGGGCTGGAGTTCTGGACCGGGGCGTCTCAGAGCCCAGAATCCAACACAAATTTGTCAGCTTCCAGTGTCTGTTTCTGTCTGCGATGTTTGCAGGTGGAGGTAAAAGGTTTTGCTTCATCTTGGATTTATTTAGTGGATTCTGCTTCCCAGAGCCACGTATTGATGCTGTGGGAGTTTCTCTCGTGAAGTGGGTACATCTTTTCCTTGCCGAGAAATGCAGAAGCTGAGCCACGGGTAGGTCTGTGGAAGGGACAGGGATATCCGTCGCATTTATTTGTAGGCAAACCATGAGTTACTCTGAGCTCACCCTCATCTCAATTTTCTTTTCTTCCTGTTGCCAATTCCCTCACATCCCTGGACAAAACCCAAGGCTGGGGTCTGTGTGGCTCTGAATCCCCTGTCACAAGCGGGTACCTGACAGCTGGGATCAGGAGTTCACTGGGGAGAAAGAACTTTTTCACCCATCCCTCCGCTTCGAGCACGTGTTTTTGCTAGCATTTTTCCCAGCTGTTTCTCTTGTTACATTAGTGTAAACTAGCAATAACGCTACTAAATTCACCAGAGTTATGTGGGAATGACTTTCTGCAGTCCTTTGCTTGTGGTTTTGTTGCTATTTTTAGGAGTGCTGCTATGAAAACAGGATCCTTTCTCCTCTGGTCACCAGACACCCGCTTCCCCATCTTCTGATGCCGCTGTCTCTGTGCCTGGCACCCGCAGCTCGGCTGCTTTAACTGTTGCACCCTCATCTTGCTGTCTTGGCTTTCTCTGCTGCTGTTTTTCTGGCACTTCTTTACTATATCCCTCTAAAATTACAAAAAAATAAAACTTCCAACTAGTAAAACATGTATTTCCCCATATCCTTTTATTTATAAATCAATACATTTTCAATGTAATTCATGATTTATAGCCCCACACTTAACTTTTTCTCTCCTCTGTTGGCTTTATTTGTAGCAGCTCTGAATTTATAGGTGTGTGTTGTTTCTCTCTTTCTACCCATTTTATTTTTATTTTTCTGCCATCTGCCCAGTTTCCTTGTTAGGGACAAGCCTGCGGTTTTTCCCTGCGCTGCAGCCACCTCCTCACAGCTTCGGTGACATCTCTGGGGCTTTTCCCACAGGGATGGGGAGGAACTGCTGAGATTGTTTGCTGGAGCTGCCCCTTGGTCTGGGACACGTCCCAGGCATGTTACAGTTCCCAGACTATACTCATGCTGCTCTTCTTCCCTGCTTTGACTCGAATAATTGCTGTGAGATGAGAGCACGGAGCACCAGAGAGGCGAGATTTTCAGACTACTGTATCAGTTTAGTAACGGGGATCAGGAGTTGTTTTAACTACATTTCCTAAACATAGCCCAGGTGTGAAATCGCTAACTTTCCTTTCCTCCCTCCTCTTGCTTTCCTTCCTCTCCCCAGGCACCGAGCTGTGGGTTTCTTTCTGGCTGCAGCCAAAAGCCGCACGAAGCCCCCCGGGTACCTTCTCCACGCAGTATCTCCTGGCCCCTCTGCAGCAGCCTGGCGCTCAGCTGGTTGCTTCTCAGATGCAACTTTCAGGCCTGCAGCAGGAGGATGTTATATCTTGAGATTCCTGGTGTGGATAAATGCCTCGGAGCTTTGGTTTGGGTGCAGTTACACAAAGTGCTGTCATATAGGGAACGGGAAGGTTGCGAAGGAAATGATGGGGCAGGTGGATGAGTGGGGACAGATGGACAGGGATGCTCAAGCAATTATTTTCTTGCATGGAAGGGGAAGAAAACGCCTGCTTCATCGGGAGAGAGAGCAGAACTGTTAGAGCTGCTTTAACTGATTTTTCACTGTGGAATAAATTGACATGGCCCAAAAGTCCTGGCGAATTAATCTTTGTTACGGTACCCAACAGCTGCCTGTCGTTGCCCTACCTGGGCATTTCCCTCCCATATCAGCAGAATCCCTGCAGGGTGCCGGGGTTTCTGGCACATCCCTCTTTCAGGCAGGGAGCTTGTTCTCATTTTTCTTTTACGGGATTGCCTTCAGCATGTGCTTGGGGGCAGGATCAGAGACATGTGCACGTCCATGCTGCGGACATCATTCCTACCACTACATTTGTCCCCCCCACGTTGAGCAGGGCTGCTTTTTGCAGGCCAGTCTGCACCTCCCCGATGGAAAGCCTGCTGTTATCAGGCAGGGCGCTGGGCTCGCTGCTTCCCCCGTTCCTCCCACGGGAGCTGCTCCTCCCCTGAGCTCCAGCACACGCACGCAAATAAATATAAATAATATTTTGTCAACAGCACAGGGTGGGGGGGGGGATGTTTGGAGACTTACGAAGTTGTTTGTAAGGAAAAGCAGCTGAAGACCTCCCTTGCCTTTTCCATCTTGTTTATACCTGCGAGACTAGTTATTAAATTAAAAATACACGTGCCCTTTAGGGTTAGGTCTGTTTTAAGCACGGAGCTTTATATTTTAAAATATAAAAATGGAAATATGGGGTGCTCTGGCCAATTCCCTCATTTGCTTCCTGTCTGTGACCCCCAGTGCCTCCTGAGATCACCGAGGGGCTCAGGGTGCCGGCGCTGGGCTCGGAGGACAGCAGGGATCCCACAAGCCACGGGAGCTGAGTACCCCAGGGACCACCACGGTCACCCGAGGTGCAGGTCCCCTGGGGCTGCAGACAGCTGACCCCCTTGTCCTCATCTTCCTGGCCTGCAAACCAAGCAAATAAGGCTATAAGTAGACTTGGGCTAACTAGTAGCATGGGTTAATCCAAATTTAGGTGGCCTCCCGCTGTTTGAACAGGATGCTAATGTTGGTGCCGTTCCTCTCCTGTCTGGGATGGGGCAATGGGATGTGTTTGCGCTGGCAAAGGGTGAGGGGGTGAACAAAATACCTCCTTCTCCTGCTGCCTCTGCCCTGTCTGTGCCATCCTGACCGGGAAGATCTCCGGGGGATTGCAGAGCCCAGAGGATTTGGTTTGCCAGCAGCCCCATCCCGCGTCTCCCCCTGCTTGCTGGGGCGCCGAGGCCCGGGGCGCTCGCAGGTGCCTGTGCGGGTGGGAGAGCTGCCCTGATCAAAGGCTATTTACTGTCCTAGGGACAAGGAAAGGCTGTGTTATGTCAGGTGCGGCCGGAGGCTGACAGAGCAGTTTGTCCTTGCTTCTTGGTTCCCATTCTCCTGACCTGTTTGGAAAGTGTCACGTGCAGGGGAGCTACCGGCGCGGGGCTGGAGCAGGTAGGGGCTCACTTATCTGCTTTCCTCTGAAGTCAGCCAGGGTTGTTATTGCTCTCTCCATACCTCAGCAACAAAGCAGGGTTCCCTTGTTTGTGTTTGCTGGGAATGTCAGGGGGATGATGGATTTGGCTGGAAAGGTAAATAATCTGCCGGGCTGAAGTGTAGACCAAGCAACCCTGAGAATGTGCAGTCACTATCTTGAAGGCCTTTCATCTGTTACATTTGATTTGACAGGTTTGGGTGATTACTCAATATTTTCACTCAGCTTTGGGCCCACACTGTTTATTTCTCTTAGAAGTTACTTAAACATCCCAAATTTGTTCTTAAACAGTTGCTTCAGAGAGGCTCTAAGGCGGTAGGTGCCTCTGACTTTGCAGTGCAAATACATAAATAATCCGTTTCCAGGATTTCCATTTTGTTGCTGTTTATTTTCTTTCAATACACACGCACATATGCACGCACTAAGTAGCTGGACATAGAGAGCATGGTGATGCATTGGGCTAATTCCATCCTCGTTTGTTAAAAAGTGATGTATTGTGATGTCCTGGAGCAGGGAGACTGAATGTGTTCGAGGTACGCTGAGTGCTGCGTAAAACGTGCTAAATTCAATGGCCCTCATACCAGAGGGGAGAGAGGCACTGCTTCTTCTCTGACGAATGGAGAAGCACACACAGCTTTTTGGTTGTAGGGCAGAGAGGTCACCACACCAAGGAGATGTTCCCCCTGGTTTGTCTGATCCTTTCCCTTCTCCCCGTGGTGATGCTCACCGCTCAGGTTCTGCAGCTCGTTCCTCGCCTCTGCCCCTGGGACCTAAGGTGTGAAACAGATGGAGCCAGCTTCCCAGCTCAGTCCCCGGGCAGGGTTTGGATATTCCCTAAGCTGCTTCTCTCTGCAGCCACATCCCTGCAGCCCTGGCATTAACCCTTGCTGTAGAGCAGCAGCAGTGAATACGCAGCGGTGTGTGCGTCGGCACACCCTGTGGACGGGTGAGTACCCCAGACACTGCACGGCGTGGTGACGTGGTTATTCCCAGCACTGAAGCTTCTGCTTTTTGTGCATCTCCTACCTGCCTGGCTTGGTCCCCTACTGCCTACAGCCTGGTCCCTCCTGATACATGTGACTGCTGCGTTCCAGGTATGTCCCTGAGGGAGAAAACAGCGGTCACCAGGGCTGGAGCTGTAGGGACTGCGGCCTTCATGGAGTCTATTTAGAGCATAAACCCTTTGGGGCAGGGCCTGGGCTTTGTTTCAGACCTGCAGGCACTGCAGTAAAACAAATAAGAAAAGTAAAAAACCAGTAGCCATGTAATAGAGCTTTTACTCCAGAAGTAAACCCTATTGTTTAATTGTAGCATTGCCAAGCTGAAAAGGGACGGGGGGAAAAAAGCTCTCTGTTAATGCTTTGAAATGCTTACAGCTGCTATCACATAAAACCCATGAAAGGATTATTTTCGGAAACTTTGTTGGCAGGACTGTAAGGTCACTGTTTATTGTCAGCCCAAGCCATGCTATTTTGGGGCAAAGCGTGCCGAGTCGCTCAGTGTCGGGCGCTTGCTTCCTTCGCCCCGCAAGCAGCAAGGGCAGGCAGGGGGCAGCGGGGGGCATGTGGGATTTGGGTGTCCTGGCCTAGGGTGCAACCCTGCAAGGTAATTTGTCTCATGTTGTGAGCTGGTGGTGCTTTTGGAGTGGGCTTTCCTTCCACCACCTCTAACCAAGGGCTCTTTGGGGTGAGCTGGGCAATGCGAGATGTCTGGTGGCGGACAGGTAACAGGAGGAGTGAAACCACTTTGAACAACGTTCATAAGCAAAGAAAGGCATCAGCACAATTAAACTTCCAGAGCAGTAACAGCTTCTAGTGCCAAAAGCCAATTTTGCCTGGTTTGACCGTGGCACAGCCTTTGGGTGCTGGCAATGGCTGGGTACAGAGCTCCCCGGTTCTTGTTTTATTCCAGCGCTCCCAACAAAACAAGCTAATATCTACCTAGTGCCTGGAGCCATTTGGAATTAGATTAAAAGTTTTCATCGGCTCTTCTTAATAGAGCCAGATAAACCAGGCTAATAGTCATGTGTTGAGTTATTGAAGGGAAGTTCAGGTAATATGCAATCACCTTTAACCTTCAGCTTCCTAAGACCTCCTGCTTAGTGATTGTTTGTCTGTGGTGTAAACCATAGTCCAGTTCATAAATTATTATGTAGTTCCACTAACCTTAATGCAGTACAGGTTTCACGGTGTTTCATTTTGTAGTGTAAGCTAATTCCGGCTGTGCACACAATAAAGCTCGAACGTTGTTAGAATTAACCCTTTCCCTGGCGACTCCTGGTTCACCAGCAAGTGAATTACTGCTACTGTTGCACTGGTCTGTATTTCTTGGGCATCGTCCTTGCTTAGTTGTCGTTCCTAGAGATTCTGAAAAATTTCATAAGAAAAACATAGCAGAAAGCTTTTATCAAAAATAATAGTAATTAAAAATGTCATCTTCAGAATTCAGTGTTAATATCACCGTGATATTGATTTTAACAGTGAATGTTAGGTTGACTTCAGTTTTACCCCAGGAATATGTATTTTGGTAAAAAGTCAAGTACAATAGTGGTCTGATATTTGGTCTGATTTTTTTTAATTGAATATGAGCCAATAGATCAAAATGCCCCATGCATGGTGCAGCATCCTGAGTAGTGACCGTGGCGAGGAAGTAGTGCCAAAAGGCATTCAGATGCTGAGCCTCTCAGCCAGTCTGCCTTGCAGTCTGAAGCGTCAGAAGGTGCAGCTGAGCCCTTCCTGAAACACGAGCATCTGAAGTCTGCCATCCATGCATAGCTGTACACTTCTCTAAGTTCTATAATTCCTCTCTAAATAAATTCTGTGCGTGTGCTTCTACACGATATTGGCAGATGCACTCTAAATCCAAGGGATGCAGCAGCAGACTCAAAGTTATTTCCCAGCATTTTCAGGGGAAAGGAACTTTTTTTTTTTTTTTTTTGGGTTACACTTCCCTGTAGTTTCCTTGATGCAGAGTTGCTGCCAGCCTGTGACAAACCCCCAGCCTCAGGGCCCTGCTGAAGCGCACGGCACCGCGCAGGGCTGCTGCTGCCCTCTGCGGGAGCCCACTCCCGGCTGCCTCCTGCTCCTGCTCCCACCAGCACAACTCCTCACCCCACCAAGCACGCAGGCTCCTGCTGCACCCCATCACCGTGCCGTGGAACAATCCCACAGTTAGCCATGACCCACGTTGTGCATGCACACTGGTGGGAGCGAGGAGTCCAGGTTCTCCCCCATGGAAGGGCATTTTCCCTGATGTGCAAGCCCTGCCTTCCTCCTCCGCCTCGTGGCACTTAGAAATATCGTAAGCTAAAAGATTCATATTGCTTTAATAATCATGGATTAATATAATAATGCATTAATGTAATGTGCTTAGAAATTAGTTATAAGTGGTGATTTTTTTTCTTTGTTCTTCTGAACATCTATGAAAATTTCATTTGTACTCATGCAAATTTTTTCAGAGTTTTTCTGAATTACTTTCAGTAATCCTTCCTGCTATTACTCATTTACCATTCTTCACTTAAGTAGCAGATACACTACCCTGCACTGAGGGTTGCCTGATAAACACCATCAACAGCTAAGAAAATGTTGAAACCCTTCTGGAAGAGCAGGATGATGTTGCTTGTAGGGGTTGCTGAGTGGCTGCAACAGGAGCTGGGAGCACTTTCGGGGGGTTTATGCCCTGACTGCTCAACAGGCTTTCATAATTTTCACTCGGACACTATAATTTTTATTACTGAGAAGCCAGGAGGGATGAAACTCAGATTGTACTGTTGCTTGTAGAACCTGGTGCTGGTAGGACAAAGCAGACCTTGGGCAGGAGCAGCGAGCAGAAGCGCTCGGTGCCCGCGGCCGCTGCTCCTTCCAAGCCATCGCCTTTCGCCTCTGTCTCCGGCAGCCCTGTACACTGGTGTTCTCGACGTTTCTTGTTTTTGGAAAAAGTTATTGCTTCGTTAGCTCTGCAGGACCTGGATTGCAGCCATGAGGTAGGAGATTTGCACCAGAGGAACTGGACGGCCATTGAGGCTCGTGTTGGCTCTGATCTCAGGCCAGCTGGCTCTGGGAAACCCTTTGCTTTTTTGGCCCTTGGTTCCCTTTCCTAGAACTGGATTTGATCCCCCATCCCACTCTACCAGGCCGTCTCACCTGTGAATCCCACCCCAACCTGACCTGGCCCCACACCCGGGACCAGCTCACCTCCTCCGTGGGCTCCCCATGCTCTGCCTCACTCACGGTGCCCCTCCGGCCTTATCCCACCCCACCACGCCATTCAGGCCGTGCTCAGACCAACCCTGAGTCTCTTACAGCCTCTTCACTCTAGCAGGCTGATGAAAACACGGCACTGCTCAGGGGGAGGTGGCCCCCCACCCGCCTGCTGCTCCTGCTGCCCCTCAGCCTGGTTCCCTGCCTCCCCCTCCGCTTCCTCCAGGCTGCTCTCCATCACCCTCCTTGTGCTCGCCCGCTCCAGCCAGAAGGATCCTTGCTCCCTGGAGGTCCTTGGCTGCGGCTCGTGTTTCGGCAGTGTCCTCTGCGAGGGGTTTCTCAGACTGCCAGAGCCGCGGGCGCCCTCCTCCTGGCACCCAGCACTCGCAGCTGGCTGCGGGAGCTGTCCTGATGTCTCCTTCCTCACACGGGCCACCCAAAATGTTGCTGGCAAAACACTCAGGAGGCCCTCGCTGGAAGGTTTGCCTGCACTTCCAGTTGGGTTTCTGTCACCTCATTGCAAACACCGCGTGGTCCAGCACGTCTCTGGGCAGTTTTTCCCCCCTCTTTGAGCGGCGAGCAATAACAAACTTGCTGGTTAAAAGCAGGAATGAGTCTGCACTGGTACATTTGTTCCTGCCATCCACGCGGCTTCGAGGTGGTGAATGCTGTTTCTTCATCCTCTTCTTGGCCAAGAGCTCAGCCCCTGAGGTAGATTGCCATGTACAGTAGCCTGGAGGTTCTGCTGGCTCTCCTGGGAGCTCTGGGGCCCCTCTTTTGTGATGCTGAGTGCCGTGGCGATTGCCATCGTCCACCGACACTTGGCAGTCGGGTAAGAGACTGCTGCGTTGAGTCTCGTCCACAGCAAACCAGAGCTAGAAGTTATTTGTGATAATTCCTGGCAGCCAAGCCCACAGAGAAGGCTTTTTGTTGTTGACTTGTGTGTTTCATTATCTCCCCTCCCAAAATTTTCTTTTCTGCTCTAGACGTGGCACGGTGACAAGCAAGGCAGCAAATAGCCATGGCTCTGCTGAGGCAAATATGAGATTGTTGATTCAGAAAGTGCCAGGAAATACAAGACGTTTCTCAACTCCATCCCACCTTCCTAGCCTTTTCCATTTTGGTAGTGCAAATGGGCCATTTATCAGAGCAGCAAGTTTATTTGGAAAAGCTGAATTTGGGGGAGGAAAGGCTGCTAGCAGCAAGCCGGCTGCAGCACACCCAGGGTCCCTGGTAGTGGCAGGGGTGGGTACCAGCAGGAGATTCCAGGAACGTTAGCATCATAACACCGACAGCACATAAACTCACAGAATATGGTGATGTGCTTGTGTGACACGGCAAAAGTGGTGCTGATGTGGTTGCAGAAGACGGGGCCGTGGTCCGTGTGGGTCCTCACCGCGGGCTGGGTACAAAGCCCCTCCTATCCTCATAGCCACCCCGCACCTCCTGAGAGCCGCCTGGATTTTATTTTTTTTTTTTTTGCAGGAGTCCGTTTTCCTCCCAGGAGCAGCAGCCGATGTTAGTTTTTCCATCTCCACCGGGAACCACACTCGTTAAAGCCGTCGCGGGGCGGGCGGAGCGGAGGGATCCGGTTCCTTACAATAACAGCGCGCGCCGCTCGCAGCGGGCACGGCGTTGGGGCGAGCAGAAAACATTGCCCCATTCAGGGCCGCCTCGGGCTGCGCTAGGCTCCCGGTCTCCTTGCTGCAAGCTGACACCTATTGGCACGCTCTGCACAAAGAGGTCCCTAATAATTCGGAGCTCTCTTTAAATGCAACCAGAATAACAACACCGGCATAATTTTCACATTCTTGCTAGCGTCTTTGTGACCTGCCTGGGGAGCCTGGGGAAGGAGTCCTTCGAGCACTGATTTACCCCTGCTCCTCTCCTTTCCTGGGCTTCTTTGTCTGTATTTATTAATTCGTCCACATCTTAAAATAATTTGGGCTGTTAGGTGCTGTTTGCTTTTCCCCTTAGAGCTTACAAGAGGAGGTCACTGTTTTTTTTATATTTTTTAGTGAGACTCTTGAGTGTCCAGGCACCCAAATTGTCTTGGAAATCAGATTGTGAATAAATTCTTGTTCCTTTACAGCGGGGATGATGCATTTCTAGAAGCCAAGACTGATGGGTCAGTGACTGAGTTAACTGGCAAAGCACCCTGGCTGTGTGTGTGCAGAAGGGGATGTAGCAGTGGACTAAACATGGACCAGCTTGGTACTCTCTTAGCTAAGGAGCAGTTTATGTACATACAACAGCTCTTACTTAGGTAGGGAACCTCAGAAATATATTTCTTGTGTGCCACATATTGAGAACTTCTGCTCTGGGATAAGACTATCGAGTCTTTTTATTATTCATTAACTGGAAAATTCTGTTTTATTTCTTTACTCACGTGGGTTTGCCTTCAAATAATCAACCACGGTACTGTTTATATGGAGAAACCGATTTGGGTAGTTTTGATGCCTACGCTGGCAGCGAGGCGAGGAAGTGGAAAAGAATGGTTGAGCACGGGGGCATCGTCGGAGGGGCAGGGATGGAGAGAGCTTGTCCGCGTTCACGTCCCAGGCACATCTGCTGAAAGACAGCGACAGATTGAAAATCCTTGTCAGTACTAAAGTGGTCCCAGTTCGTCCTTTGTGAGCTTGTACCTGGTCTCTGTGATTAAGAGGTTGCAGTTCCTAACTAATTTTTCCCCCAAATATGGAAGGAAATTGTTGGCTATGAAGAACTAAAACAGCACTGGCCATTAAAATGTACAGAGTTTTACTTCCTAGCTTACTTATTTGTAAATTTTACTTTAATTAGAGCATCGACTTGGAAATGTGTTAATCAATAATACATAGGTCCTTGCAACTCTCTTCTTGTGTTGCTGCATACTTCTAATGCACTGAGCTGCTTGTGTGGGCGAGAAGCTTACTTTTTACATATTTTATGGAAGGCACAAAGTCTCAGAGGTGTTTTATGTGGCAAGCTAAAGATGTAATTTAATAACAACAAATAGTTGAGGGGTTATTCGGGGAAAGTTTGCCTCTGTGCAGAAATGCTGAAGAAAGTAATGGAAAAGCCAAATTACCTTTGTATGGCACACTGATTTCTGGTGCCCCCCAAAACAACAAGGCTGTGGGTTTATTTCATTTGACAGCTCTTCTTATGGTAGAGTCTGATCCTAAAATCTTTGTTTTTCACAGCTGGCTTTCAGCAGCACATGGGGTAACCAGTGTGGGGCATCCCTTGCTGCTCCTGCAGCTCGCGGGAGAGGCTTCCAGGGCAGTGCAGGGCGTTCTGGGTGTGCTGATACTGTACTGCACTTCGATAGATAAGGACTTTTTTCTTTTGCTCTTTACAAAGCCTGTGTGCCAAAAGACTTGCAGAAAAAAAACGGAGAAAAAAAAAAAAAAAAAAAAAAAAAAAAAAAAAGGAGGAAATCTTTGTTTTAAGAGTCCCTACAGAAAAACTGAAAATTGCTTTCTGCTCCCTCCAGCTCACCGTGAGCTTCTTGGCACTGAGCTAGAAAAGAAGGGGCAGGCTGCAGGACCTGGCTCTTCCTCTCCTCTGCTTTTGTGAACCGATTTGGGGCTGCACAGGGAGGTGCCTTGGTTCGGGCTGTGCCTTCGTCTCCCTTTGGGCTGGAGGAGCTGCTAGTTGTGTGGCTCCATCCTGCGCCGCCGTACGGCCTGGCTTGAGATGCAGCTCCTGGTGCTGTCCTGTAACATAGCTGCACTCGCCAGGAGGAGGGATTATCAAGGAAATGTAAAATGATGCATAGCACAAGTGGCATGAAATGTCATTACGGGAGAGGCGGTGGAGAGGGGAGGACCAGGGAGCTCGCAGACCCCTCTCCTGTTCCTCTGATAGTGCTGCTAATACATCCTCTTAGTCACGTCACTTTTTTGTGCTTCGTTCCTCTCTTAGCTTATAAAACATCTGTACCAGGCTTTCTGCTCTGATCCATCGCTTCAGCATTCAGTGCGATCAGGTCCCAGACATGGGCAAACTGCTGCACAAACAAAACCACCGCTTTCCGTGCGCAAACACACATGGCACGACCAAACGGGACAGCTCTGAGCTCACTCTCACCTTCTTGTTTGCTCTTGGCAGTGGTGTTCTCGTGGCCGTGCTGTGGTGTTGGGAATAATCGTAAATTGTAGGCAGGGTTAGTGACAACAAGCGTGGCACGTTGCACGCTTGTGCGCAGTTCTGGGCAGCGGCGAGTGGCTTTGTACAACGGAGCTGCATGGCTTCGCTCTGCATTGCAAATCAGGATTATTTAAATTCTTGGGTAGGCAGAGACGTGTTGTGTGGGGGTGGCCTCATCTCAGCGTTGCTCTTTCGCTCTGGATTTCTTGTGGACAGTTGCGTTAGCTTTATTTTGTCCTTGATTTAAGTACAGCTGGAAAGGCAGCTCAGACTGTATTTAATAACTAGTCCTTCAACACAGAGAGGTGCAGAAAGTAATTTGTCCCCCTGCCAAGCACCAGAAAGAATGGGCATTTTGTTCTTCGCTTCACGGTGATTTTACCTGGGTGTATTATGGAAAGAGAGAGAGACTTGTGCTACTGTTACTCTGCACGCTGTGTTGATTTATTGAAATTGGACCCTGCAAGTGTAAGTCGCGAGGTACGTTATGACATGGAATTTCTAGGAGAAATATACAATTGGTCTGGTTATTATTTTTTCCCTCCGCCGTTCACTTGGGCACGTTTCCAGCTTTTGCACTAAGGAACAAGATTTTAAATTAGTGTTGAATTTTAACACAGTGCAGCTTTGCCATCGTGTTCCCAGCGCTTTATTATAAAGCGTCTGAGCTTGCGTTCCTGTTTCATCTGGGCAGCTTTTCGTTGTGTGCGGCTCAGCAAAGTCTCAGCTCTCTTCTGCAGTGTCTAAAGCAAGCCTTGCTCACCTGCTCCGAGACGGACACTTTCCATCTCATGTTCAGAAGAACAAATTCAAAAGAAGCTGCGAGCATTGACGTTGTCCCACCCTCTGGCATCGTGCTGCTGGGCTGAAAGTGTAACTTCAGCTTCATCCCCCCCCCTTTCTTCGTATGCCTGTGTGAGCCGCAGATGCCTTTGCAGGTGTGTGCACTTTCAGGTAACCTGGCACCCTCACACAGGAGATCTTGTCCCAGAATTTCAGGGGACTTGCCAGTGGCCACCCTGGAACACCTCAAAATCCAGCAAAGCACAAAAAAGCACGTGTTTCAGGACTTTTATTCATACTGAGCTGGGAGGGAGTTTGGCAGTCGCCTGGCCCAGCCCCTGCTCGCACAGGGCGTTAGCAGGCTTGGGAAAAGCTGGAGAGCTTGCTCTTATTTGGGAAATTCTGATATCATTGTTGCAGAAGCTCAGCATGCTGGCATTGCAGAAAATGCTTTTGACCATTTTGCTCACAAGATTAATGGCAAAATGGAATAAATTTGTTGGGATATCACAGCACTTTATCTCAGGTTTAAGTGAAAGCACATGGGGAAGGCAGGAGGAGCTTTGCTGGGTGTTTTGTAGGGCTTTATTTTCATTTCTTTGCTCGTATTTCTATATAATTCTCTATCCACTTCCAGAAGCTGATAGAGGCATTACAAATGCAGTGGTCTGAAAATGTAAGGATTAGCAGTGGCGTGTTCATTACAGAAATGAGGAGGGTGCCAGCCCCGGGTCTGGCCAAGGCAGCAAGGAATTGCCTCGGGCAGGCGTTTGTTCCTGCTCAGCGCAAGGGTGAGCACCCTTCGGTGTGTGGAGCTGCTGGAGGAAGGTCCCACTCGCACACCGTGGCCACGTATGTAATAAAACATGGGAAATTTTCATCTCCACTCGGCGAGTTATGTTCTCACCTCTTTGTCTTTCTATTAAGATCATCGCTTTTAAAATAATAAACGTTCTCGACGGAGGAACGGGCCCGGGGTGGCTGAGCGCTCGCCTACGTGTGGCAGCCAGATGTGCACTGGCACTGGCAGAGCCTGGAGGAGGCGAAGCCCTCTAATATCTCGGCATGGCCTAATAAAGTGTGCAGCGTGTTGGTTATGGAAAAATTGACGCAGATGAGGAAACCACAGGGAAGGAGTTGTTTGAAGACATGGCGCTGTGTTATCCATTTCTGAGATCTGTAAGAAGAGTAAATTCCCTGATAGCAACTCTGGTCAGTTTGTTTCATCTTGATCTGTACTGAAATACACATTTAAAAAAGTTCTTCTCTTAATATTGCTAGCATTCATATGTTTGTTCATATTTAATTATTTTTAGAGCAAGAAATTCAGGTTGAGTATTTTGAACTGGCATATTCGGGCTTATTTTATATCTCTTTATTAGATACATTCTTCTTTTCCAGTTTTAAATTATTGACTGGGTAGGCTTCAGCTCTCCAATCTCACTTACTACTCAGCATACCTGGCGGGGTTACATCGTGAACAAGACTTGAATCTGTTCCATTAACAAATTCTCGACAAATGAACTTGGGATTTGAGCATTGCAGCCCTTAGAAATGTTGTGGATTTCCACTGCGCTTCTCCATTAGCGGGTTTCTGTTAATTATTGTCCTGCACAGTTATTAATGATATCTGTGATCATCAAGCTCAAGCACTTCAACGGGCTGATGTTTCTCCATGGGAAGCATATTTGCCTCTTGACGTGTGCAGTAATCCAGTGAAACTTCAGCACGTGCTTAATTCTGGACCCCCAATGCTCACTTGCCACTGGATGCAGACCTGCGCCGCGGCGTGAGCCCAGCAAAAGGCAGCGTTGAGGTGGTACGAGGCAAATTTAGGGGATGCGCATCAGGCAGAGAGCTGGGGCTGCTGGAGGGAAGAGACCGTGGCCACTGGGCACAGGTCCTCTGCCATCCCCATTTTCCTCTCGTGCAGTTTGATCAACGGGAGAAATCTGTCTTCCCTCGCCAGTGAAAGATCAGCTCCCAAGTAATGATGTCCAGCTGTACTGACAAAATGTGATTGCTCATCAGTTTGGTTGATGACTTAATCTGGGGCTGATTAGCATCTTGGAGACAGTCCAGACGATCAAAAATGATGCATAATTTTGCTGCGGGCCACGGTTTATTTAACATTTGAGCATCCTCCCAGCTTGCGCGTAGGCACGGGCGGAGAAGGGGCTTGCTGCAGGGCATCACTACCAGCAGGTCTGTGCCATGGAGGTAAAGATAAACAATAAAGGTGACAAAAACCCTCTCCTTTCCCCCAGAAAAAAGTGCTGCATCCTTCAGCATCCAGATACATTTTCCATTCCTCCTTGCAGCCTTGGCCTCGTCAGAACTTCTTTGCTGCCAGCTGCCAGCGAGGGTTTTCGGTGCCAGAGGGGGGAACCCAACTTCTGGGGCTGGGCTGGGACAGGGCTGTGGAGGCAGCCGGGCAGAGCCTGGCAAGGGTTAAAGCCCGAGCAGGGCCGCTGGAAGGGTTCAGTTGTTTTACATTAGGACGGGGCGGCCCTGGCTGCCTGACGTGCTCTGGGACCCGGGGGCCGAGTCCCCAGTGTTAAATCTGCGTAACCGATGCCGTACAACTGGCACCAGCCTTGACCACAAGTGGCCGTTAAAATAAACATCCCCGGGCTTAACTGACAGGCAGACTCAAGGAGAAACAGGCCTGCATGACGGGGAATATTAAATACCCCGCGAGAACCTAACTTCATCAGACAAACGCTCCCCCCACCCCGCGGCCTCAATGCGCGCGCTGTTCGGGGCCGGCGCGTGTCGCTCCCGGGGGGCTCGGGGCCAGTGCTGGCGGTGGGGAATAAACGGGAGCCACAGCAGGAGGGGGTGACTGTGCTAAAAGGATGGAGACGGAGGGAGGATGCCCCAAAAAGCAGCCCCTTGGGTAGCCGGGAGCTTGCCCGGGTCCTTGTCCAAGCATGGGGTCGTGGCCTGTCCAAGCGCAGCCCTGTGGCTCCCGTCCTGCCCCTACGTGGGCTCCGGGCTCGTGCTTTGGGACGTCCGTTGTCATTAGGAAAGGAGGTAAAAGGCTTTATTAGAAATGAGGCGTTTGGCTTGGGAGCACATTCTTATTTGTAACGATGACTTGTAAGCCCTCCAATGCAGGACAAGTGTGAGGGCATTATTACGTCCGTGGGGATAGCGGAGTGACACGTTTATTGGGTGGAATTTATTTGTCTACAGAATTTTTTTTTTATTATTTTTTTTTAGAAAAGCCTAGAAACAAGCTGCACTTACAAAACAAGCAAG
The DNA here is from genome assembly GCF_964035555.1 of Netta rufina. NCBI lineage: Eukaryota > Metazoa > Chordata > Aves > Anseriformes > Anatidae > Netta > Netta rufina. The sequence goes on from NC_140138.1 coordinate 16,423,570, forward strand.
GCGATTACCCAAGTGCAAAGCTTCACAGGGCTCAAGGCAGAAAGATTTGAGTGCTGAGCCATGCGGGCGGTGCGCTGGGCGCGTTGTGCTCCCCACCAGTGAGCGGCTCCAGCATGGGCTGCTCAAAGGCTGCTCCACTCCTGTGCCAGAAGGTAAACCCCCAGAGCTGTTAACAACGTGCTGTAGAACTTTCCACTCCTAAATTGTGCTTAGAAATACAGGTAATTATTATTTTTACCCAAGGAAGGCCTTGAGCAGGATGAGGACATTTGTAACAAATAGCTTTTATGTGCCTGAAGATGCCCGTTCCCTGCCTTTTGCAGATTTTTAGTTTTCTATCAGTTTCACAATGTGTGTCTATCACTTCCTAGCAAATGGGCATGCCTTTGCAAGAAGTCACTATTTTAACCCTTAAAATAATTAGAATTGTTTCCAGAGAAGAAAATGCGCTGCTTAATGACCACAGAGGTGCGGCTCATTGCCAGGAGAGCAGAGCTGGCGGCAGGATTCACCCAACTCTTTCAGGAGTTCATGCACCAGCTCCTCGTGGCAAAGGGTTTTCCTTGTAAATAGTTTTATTTGTCCTAAACTCTTTCAGTCTACAGCCATTGTTACTAGGGAGAGACCTTAAAACAGAGGTAGATTTGCTGAGCCTTTGGCTGCATCTTCAGACCAGCTTCTTGTTTCTCCTGTCTTGCTAAAGAGTTGCTAATGCAGAAGGTGACGCTTTCTGGTTTCCAGACTTTGGCAGATTTTGTTTTTCTTTTCTTCCCTAGGAAACAAAGGGATTATTTTCATTCCTTGGCCTGTTTGCAGTGTATCCAAGAGCTGTACAACTTCAGCTCTCCAAAAACAGTTAAGTTTTTAAAATACCAATAGACTGGAATGGGCAGAGTTTGCTAGTGTTTATGCTCATGTAATTTCTAGAGGAAAATGGGAATACACTATACCACAAGTTACTTTATCAATTTGGATTGAAATGTCATACTCATTTTGGGTTAAAAAAAAAAAAAAAAAAAAAAACTAAATATTCACTATAAGCATGTCAATAAATTGGAAAGTAATGTGGCAGAGATGTCAGGCATTACTGTTGAAAAATGGGATCGCAGAAGACACAAAACAAGATGAGAATATGTATTAGAAATCTCTGTTTCAATATCTGAAGCAACAGTCCTAAGGAGCAGAGATGCCTTCTGTCTGCAGAGGGATGTACTTGGGTGTACTTTTCAGTACAGAACAGGAGAGTGGCTCCATACCTGGGCTTTCTCAAGTCTCAGGGACTTTTATTTTCAATTTTGCCTTTCGTGCTAAATGCTAAAGAAAAAAGAATTTATTAATCTGGTTTCTTGCTTGCCTTTTGGGTGTTAGCTGCTACAATGATGGGAGCATAGAGAAGCAGACTTTGCTGATGTTACTGCAAGAAATCCCACACCAGGGTTATTCAAAGGCTTTGTGGAACTGCTAGGCAAAACATACGTTTCCTTAATGATAGCCATGCATTTTTGCACTTCTAATGGAGTGAAGGATCAGTTTCTTTTTTAATATTATTATTTGGAAGCACTGTTTTCAGTTACGTTATTTGCATTACAAGAAGACATTGCAGTTCTCTGGACATTGAACTGTAAGGATGGGAGCTGACCATCTTTGCCCTTTCCAGCCTTGCAAAAAGCATCTGAGCAGTGTGATTGCCAGTCACTGCACAAAGGGGTTAGGTCTTCAACCCAGGTCCCTAAGGGGATGTCAAGTGTGCTTTTTATCTGAAATCTCTTGAGAGTATTTTTTGTTTCATTTTAATGTGAAAGTTAAATTTTACATAACTTTCCTCTTTTCTGACATGGCTTTTAGTCTTTTCAGTAATGCCCAGGTGACTCGTAGAGCTAACCAGCACAAGGGCACCTTTTACTCAGCCCCTTTCACTGCTGGGATATTTCATTTATAATAGCGACTGCTCAAACCAGGTGGTTGGTTTAAATGTCCTTACTTGAAGCAGATGATGTTCAGCTCTCTCTCTCTCTCTCTCTCTCTGGTGTAGTTGGAAAGTTAAACTAGACAGCCTGTGACTCTGAGTTTCCCCTCCTTCCCCTTGAGTTTGATTTGGCGTGGAGCGACGTGGTGTTCCAGTTCGGAGAATTCAAATGACCATCCAGGTAGCGAGTTCCTAATGGCACAATTTACCCTTTGTGAACACATTTTATGAAAGATCCCACTGTTTGTCTCTAGTTGTAACTCTCCTGCATGAAGAAAAAAAAAAACAATCCTGTAAACGTCCAGGCCGCCAAACTGCCTAATCTAAACACAGGCACGAGCCGTGGGCTTTGCTGGCATTCACCGCCCTCTGATTTTGCCCATGTGTTCCTTGGCCTGGTGCTGAACGCCATATTTACGAGCATGCACAAAAAATAAAGCCCTCTGAAGGAGATACGATTCTGGTTTTAGCACTGGACTTTTGAAAAGGAAAAAAAAAAAAAAAAGTGAAGTAATGAAGGCCTTCGGGAAGGCAGCTGCAGTGCAGCACTGCACATGGGAGTGGTGAATGGGAGGTTAATTCCAAATCCCTGGGCTCTCAAGAGCAGGCATAGCATTGGAAAGATGGTCTTGCACCCTCTCTAAAGCAGCAGATTTGGCCTCCAGAGCACATCCCCTCCGAGAGAGAACGGACCGCTCTGTACAGAAAGGGTCTCGAGTGTGGATGGAAAATGGGCACTGGCTGGTTTGGCAATGCCTCGCAGTGTGGGGCTGCCGCGCACGGAGAAGCAGATCACTCAGAGCTGAGAGCCCTTGAAAAATGTCCAGGCTGGAGCCTGGACACCCACAGAAACGGCTGCCTTTCCAGAAGGGTTGGACCTGGCATTTCCTCCACAGTCAGCGGCTTTGGAGGGCTCGAGAACCGCCAACCTCCGCGGCGCTGGCGTCCTGCGGATGGAGCCTTTGTGGGGCGACGGCCTCCACCCAGCCCTGCACGCTGAGAAAGCAAGACTGCCCGTCTTGCCTGCCTTCGTGTTCGAGCAGGAGGCTGTCCCCTTTCTTTGGGACCATCCCTTCTCTGCAGCCAGCCAAGAGCCAGGGCTGCTGCTGCTGTGGGGGCAGAGAGGCTCTCCCTGAGCAGTCTGTGAGCACGAGGATGCGACTGCAGCAGCACTGGGGCAGCTGTCTGCAACGAGGTATTTTTCCGTCCTAGCTGACATCTCCCGAAAGCCCTTTGAAAGTGAGCTCTCGGAGGCTGTTGGGCAGCAGGCAGGAGCCCTGTGGTAGCTCTTGGTTTGTGTGTCTTTGTCCCTGTTACCCTGATAGGCACAGGTCAAGCTCTTCCATTTCCCGCAGCAGGCAGCATCCTGGAGCAGTGTCCAAAGCTCACCACTCCTCTGCTGCATCCAGGGGCTACAGCAAACCAGGGAATAATCGGGATTGTAAGCACTGAGCTCAGCAAAGCATCTCTGCTGACAGCAGCGCTGGCTCTGTGCTGTCTTGCTGTGCTGTGCTGACCGAGTAGCCTTTCACTTGCAAAGTGTTTTAAAAACACATTAATTTTGATATCATTCCATGGCTGTGTTATCAGCTAGAGAGTGCCAGGAACTGTTTGCTTAAAGGGTCAGAAAATCCCAGTTCACTGAAAAATCTCGCAGCGCAATGTTTTCGTAAAGCTTTGCTGAGCACATTACTCAAGCCTGGATGGAACTGGATAGAAATGCAGTCTCTAGACACGTTATAGCCCAGGGGTGAAGGCCTAACATGGGATAAGGAGAGCCCATCCCAGCTTGTAGGCCTTCTGGAGTGAATTTGTCCGTATCAGTTGCATCCTTGATGTGCACTGGGCTATTTGGCTATGCTGGTGATGAGGCTCTTCGATTCTGGGGATCTTTGAGGTGCCAAAGATCTCAAGGAAATGGGTTGTGGGGCCTACAAGGTCCTATTTGGTCCCAGCTGGAGTTAGCAGCATGGAAGGTCTCTAGCATGGCCCACACTTCTCAGGATGAAATGTTGGGATCCTTTCCTTCACAACATTTTATTCTCAGGCAGAATAAGGAACTGCATGAGCCTTAGTGCTGGAAATGTTAACCACTGTCTTCTCTCTACTGGATGGTGGAGCCTGGGGTCTCACAGTGATGACAAATGCCTGATTTGGTGTCCCGGCTCCCTGTTTTGTCTTCTTTTGGCTGTTTATCCTTGGGACATAACAGGACACAACCCGTTTGAGAGACCACAGGACAGAATAGGTGCTGTCCCTCACCTGATTTACCAGGGGTACCCGGTGGGAGCTGGCAAATCTACCAGCACGCTCCTGACCAAAGCCATCCTCTGTCCTACAGGAGAAAAGACCAAACGAACCCCAAAGTAATGTACACTAAAAGAAAATGTAAAATGGCAGAGGCCACATGAACTAAGCAGAGGTATTTTCTAGCTGTCTAGTCTAACGTTTGGTATCATTTTTCTCTAGGATTACAGGGGCTTTCACCTCATAAATTTGTGCCTGTTTGAGGTCGTTAATCTTTCTTTACATGTTGCCTTGCAATTTTAGAGCTTTGCCACCATCTGGGATCACATTTTAAATGGAGTTTCCACTCAGTACGTTCCTTTTTGTGAAATTATTTATATATGCAGAAATATATAATAAATATATCAGGCCTGGGTTGTTTTTAAACATTTTCAGTGCTTTCGTAAGGGCTTACCTTGTGTGGAAAAACTTGTCTTCTCTAATAGAGAGCCATAACAGTGACCAATTAAAGGATCACATTTGCAATATGCTCTTAAATGGCAATTTAAAATATAGGTGAGTGACCTGCCTCGTGATCCGTGGGGAACGTGAGCTCTGTCAGAAAGCCTTGGGCCGGGAGCGCACTGCGGGGCCAGGCAGTCCCGGAGCAGGAGATGCATCAGGGAAGCCCCCTCCACAGTGGTTCCCTGGGAAAAACGGGGTTTTGGGGACAGATTGGGACCTGGGGAGGGGCAGCCCCCTGCCTCAGCCCTGTTCCCGTTGGGATGGGAGCTTCTAGATAAGCTTTTATTACCCTCAGCTGCTGTTTCTTGCAGATGTGCCCTCTGGTCTGCTTCCCAAACCTGGCAGACCCAGCTCTGGTGCTGTTCCTAAACTGGATTTTCCCTCAACGGGGACACGGGGGAGGCAGTGATGACTTGCAGTTGGTAGCACCAGCTTCTTCTGGCCCCCACCAGAGCCGAGATGTCTGTTCCAGCCCCGCTAATTATTTTAAAGGGATTTTGAACAAATAAATAGCCTGAGCAGTTCAGCAGTTCCTTGTGTAATTTTAGCTCTGGACCCCTCCAAGAATGTACAGAATAAATAGGTGAATCTGTAATACATCCACAATTAACTCTATATACAGCAAGCAGCTCGGAGGCACGCTATGTCGGAGCAGTGTCAATAAACAGGTATGCTGTGGGCCGTGGAAATGTGGTCTTTATTATTGGAGGAGGATAGCTCTGACCAGGAGGTAGGGTGCAGTCTGGAAAAGCAAACAGTGCTGCTATAGATCCTTCTGCCCCCACCCAGCTTGGTGGAATTCAAAATCTGTCATTTACGTGTACCCCTGGTAAAATACAGCCCTCGGAGCCAGCCTGCTCCTCGCTCGTGCTGCTGTAGATCGGGGCTGACTCATGATGAGCAAAGCTTGGCTTTGTAGCTAAATGTCACAGATGTGGCAGGAAGGTTTCACCTACGCGGTGACTTTGCAAGTGCAACTCTGTGAACACAACAAAATTCCTCGGGATATTTTATAACGCAGAGGCATGAAATTGCACAGCAGAATTTTCTCCAAAGACCCTTTCCCCTCTGGCATCTGTAGCCACATGTGCAGCCATCGTTCCCCAAGAAACCCAACGCCCAGACGTGAATCATTTCTCTGATTTTTCATGCTTTTAACTTTTCATTGCTGAGGCTTCGCTCAGCCGGGAGAAGCAGGGACCTGTTTCAGCTTTGAAAAACCTTAGACAGAGGGAAGGCTGGGGAAAGGAGTTAAAAATGAAACAGCAGATTTATATATATAAAAAGTAAAAATATATGTTCTACATCTGAAGTTTATTTAGGTCCTTTGGGAGAGTGGCGCGGCACTACGTCTCTACTAAATTGCCAACATTTTATGGTCGTGCTGGCACCGAGTCAAACACACATCTCCTTGGCTTGGGTTGCTGTCTTGAAGCAGGCAGATTCCAGTATGTTTTTCTATGAACTGAATATTTCTATTGACTGGACAAGGGAAGCTCTGCCCAGCAAGAACATATAGGTAACTTTTCTTTTTAACAGATCTATCGAGATTTAATTATTTCGATGTTGGGTGACTGAAGAGCCGATCCCTTGCAACCCACCCTGACATCAGATGTCTTTGTTTTAAGAGATCAACTTTTTAATTTTTCTTGTGATTTCATTGTGATTGGAAATATAATAATCAATAATTGGAAGGTTTCAAAGCAACTATTTTTAAATGATTAGCTGTGGTGTATTCAAGGATGGCAGTAGCATGCACATGGAGACCTGTGTGCATGCATGTAAATATAAAATACAGCACAAGTTACAGCTGGGACTTGCACAAGATGCCGAGCAGTTTGCTGCTCAATTTCCTTTCTAAACATGTGTACCTTTGTGCAAAATCGCTGTTGTTCATCAATCAAGTTGGCCGCGCATGCAGCTTGCCCACCACAAAGCCTCGCGGGCTGGGAAGCCGCAGCTCTCCGTGATCTCCCCGTTTCACACCGAGGTGGCTGCTCACCGTGCATCACGAGAGCTGCTCCGGCCTCACTGCAGACACGCGTCTTCCCACACTTAGCAGCAGCTGGGAGGGACCCAGTTTATCTCCCTTCTGCTCGCTGCCTTTTGCTCTTCTGCACGGGCCCATTTCTGCTCGGGTTTTGGAAAGCGGAGCTTTGATCTGCAGATGCGTAAGGAGGAAGGGTCAAGATCTGAAGCAGAATGGACTGGCAGAGAAACAGCCTGTTGGATCATGTTGATCAGATTACACTCCGCAATGGAGAACCCTTTTTCTTTTTTTGGTCCAAAGTACGAGAGAGCTGAGAGCTTCTCTTTGAAGCCGAGAAGATGAGTTCATGCCTCAGTGCTTAGGGAAGCTGGAGAACTGTGCTTTACAGTTCATCTATACCTTCCCCAAACCTTCAGGAAAACGTTTAATAAAACTTCTCAGCCTGGCTTTCCAGGGTACTGCTCTTCTTCACGCCTTTCTCTTTGCGCCAAAGACTTCCTCTCTTTTGATCGTCTGAGCCCCTGGTGCCTGCACACCGTTAGTCAAGTGTCTGCTGCGCCAAGCCAGCCCCGGTTCTCTGGATGGAGCAGTTGCACGTTCTCACCATTTATTCATATTTGCTGTTGTTCAATTTCCTTCTCTTTTTCAAGATTTTTCTGCAGTTACATGCACTCACATTCGAATATTTTGTTTAAGTAGGTGCTTTTCAGTGCAAGCAAATAATAGTCTCTAGAGTATGTAAGATATTTATGGCTGGCTTTGTTTTTCACAGAGCCAGATTTCTGCAATAGGCGCCCAGGGTGATATTTTGAAAGGCTGTCCGCAGTGTTGTTTTAATATTAATGCCAAGTATAATTCGGGTTATCTGAACCAATAGATAATCTGATTTTACTTTATACAAACAGGTAGAATAATGGATGTTTTGTTCACCTTTTTGAAACAGATTCATTCATAACTCGCTACTGGTTCTTGAAAGAGACCTTGTGAGTTTGTTCTGTTAAAGTGCTCAGCCGAGCGAGCAAAGACAACAGAGGCTCAGGAAGACGTGCTGCAGGTCACCGGGCAGTGAAGGAGGGGAAAAATCCATCATTGCAAGGGACAGATCTCATGTGGTATGTCTCTGGCCTCCTCCTTGTTTGCAGTCTTGAGAAAACTGTTTCTCCCCTACCCTCTGACTTTGCAGTTGCAGTTCCTTGCACAGGAGTTCTGCTCGTGGTGAACGTATAAAATACCCAGCCCTGTTTGAGCAGCGGGTTGTTCAAGGACAATGTGGGACTTGTTTTCGTGCACATGTGTAGGAGAGCTTGGAGATTTCCCTCGGCTGGGATGGGGTATCTAACACGGATTAAATGCTCTGTCGGAGTTTATGTAATGCCATACCAGTAAGGAGGCTGAGAGGAGGGACCGTGTGCATTTACAGTCCCCGAGAAGAGCATTTACTCTGGTGTATAATAGCCTTCTGTTGGGTTTTAGTGGCGTATAGTTTAGTAAATTAGGAGTCTTCAGGTACTTAGCACTTTAATGGTTCTCACTAAGAACATAATTAAACCATAGACCCCTTAGGGAGAAAAAACAGTTTATTGTGCATATTTTTAGAATCTGTTACCAGCCCTCATAAAACCTGGTAGATACAAGCCAGAGAACATGCCTTAGCTGGCAACCCAGAATTCATTTATCAACGCAAGCAGCCCCTGCCGAATATCGCCCCGAAGTCACACGTTACAAATCTGCCCTGTGAATTATGGAATTAATTTTCCCCAATCTTATTTCAGAACACATTTGCAGCGCAGTTTTTCTCTGGCTGCTGGAGGTGTGAGGCAGGCAGAAGGTTTATTATGCTGCACCTTGCGTTGACACTTCAAGCCAGTTTTTGCTAATCATTTTTTTATTTAAAAAGGCTTTATGATTCACTGAGGTACCCAGAAACGTGGCTTGTCTGAGACGGCGCTGAGCAGGGTCCCCTCTGCTCCGTTCCCCGTGCACCGTCCTTGGCCTCGTTTATTCAGCTGCATCTGACATGGAGCTGCGTGTTTCTGTCCACATTCACCAAGATTTCACTGTTCTCCATGCAAGGGATCTCCCGGCTGCTTTCTAGGCTGCTTCTCCTCGCAGGGCAGCTGCGAAGCAAAGCACAAAACTCAAAATCCCCGGTGAAGTGAGCCGGGTGAAGAGATGCTGGAATGCATTTCCCTCCTCCCGGGCTGTGACACCACCGCCTCCAACACTGATGTTTGTGCAGGAAACAATTGCCCTGGGAAGGCATTCGGCACGCCTGCGCTCTGCAGGTTTCCCTTCGCTCCCAGCAATGTGCCCACGCATGGGGTGACGCAGGTCCCGTGGTTAGGACAGCGGGTGCCGGGCACCCCTTTGCCCTAAGTGGGGTTTTGCAGCATGGCAGGTGCCTGTGCTGGGGCTGCCGGGGCAGCTGGATTTCACACCATGCTCTGGTGGTTCCTTGTTCCAACCCCAGCACCCCTTCCCGAGTAAACACGGTTTTCTCCCCGGGAAACCTGCGCCGCGCTACGCCCATGCTCGCAGCATCTGGAAGGCATCGGGAGGAACACACACGCGCAGCGCTCGCCTCCCTCGCCCTCCCCCTGCAGCCTTCCCACTCGTTGCTGAGACATGCGAGGCACTCCGCTAGCGCTCTGGTTTTGAGGTTTAGGCTCCAGAGAAGCGGCCGCGGCGGTGGGGAGGAAGGGTTCCTCGCCGATAGCCTCCCCAGAGGCTGCATTGCCAGCGGTGCTCTTATCGAGGGCATTTCTTTCCCTCTGTCAAAACAAATGCCAAGAAACCGTGCATTACTTGCGGTGTGCCTGGCGCTGTTTTAGGCTGTCAGTCGTGGGAGCTGATGCTTGCTGTTTGGCTTATCTTGCCCATCCTGCAGCATTGCCCCTGCTGACACCCTGATAATGTCGGTGCTGGTAATGCAAAGGATGAAAACGCTGTCGTGTCTGGGAGCGAATTATTAACCCACGCCAGATTTCTTCTTTGCTTTGCTTCTCCTTTTCCCTCTTTCTACTTCAGGGCATGAATTAGGCCACAGCTAAAAAGCACAGCTGTGGGAGATAAAACACACTAGATCCATCTTGCCAAGCTGGTCTCTTCCCAAGCAAGCCCATAGGAGAAGCCAAACGAGCCTAAAACACGAACTTTCTGCTGCTTTCTATCCCCACTGCATGGGACTGGAGGTGCAATGCGCCTCGGTGTGATCACGTCGTGAGGTTTAATTGCATCTGCAAGCACGTGCATGCTTGTGTGTGTAACACAGCCCCTTCTCCATGGTTTTGGGTGCAAGTGCAGCTCACGTGGACGAGGGCAGGTCCCGGTGCTGCCCCCAGCCTGCTGCCCACGGGAGATGGGATGGCTGAGCTGCAGGGCTAAACGTCACCACCTGTAGGATTGCCACCTCATCGAGGTCACTTTTGCTTCACGCACTGGGAGAAAAAACTATGTAAAAGAAGCCAAGAAAGCAACCTGCCTTCCTGGAAAGGATGAAAGCATTTCTCAGCAATTCGGGATCGAGGTAAAAAAAAAAAAAAAAAAAAAAAAACAATGAAAAAAAAAAAAAAAACAACCCTCTCGGTGAGCCTCCCCCAGGTTCTGGGAGCGCTCGAGAGCCGTCACGCGGGCAGATTAACTCGAACCAGCTCCCGTGCGGCGGGGAAGGGCCCTGGGTGGCAGCGGGGCCGCGGCCCCCCTGGGGTGGGGGGGCCCTGACCCCCGCCCCCGCGCTGGCCGTGCGCCCGCAGCGCTCCACGACCCCGACACCACTCCATCCGGTGCCGCTGTCCGAGGAAGGAAGGATGCGGTCTCCTGTCCTAAGGGGTTACAGCAGCCTCAAACCCATGGAAAGCAACAAGTTTATTAGTCCCAGCTTTGCTAATAAGGAATTACAATAGTTGTGGGACTTGGCAGTGGAAGCGCGCTCAGTTGCCATGCATAGTACAATATTTTCCCTGTTTTGTTTGTATTTTTGATTTAACTACAAATAATTTAAAGATGTGTTGCGTCTCCTTCAATTAAAACTCGCCTCTTCATCCTCTCCGTTTTTCTGCCACAATTTTAAAACAATACTAATGAATTGGAGCTCGTCAGACATGCTAAGGTGAATTGTTAGCTTCTTTCTTCGCTGTTTAGATTGCAGCATTTCTCAGGGTTGCGGTTATTAACATATCGTGGGTTGTTTTCTTTGTAAAATTTGCAGCTTTATTGTACTGGATGGAAGATCTCCCAGCGTCAAAAAATTTCAGGCAAATAGAAGAATAATATTGTCACAAGGCCAGCATGTAAATACCTTAAACCAATATAGCGTGTTTAGAGGAATTATATTTTCCTCTCCCGAATTATGATTTTGGAAGGCAACCCTACCACCACATTTATTTCAAATTTAAACATTTTGAAAGAATATCTCCTAGGTTTTGAAATCTGGTTTCCATTCCTGTCTCTCTTTGACCTGCTGCGTGACCCCAAGAAAATCTTTTTCTCAGTTTCTGTATCTGCTCAGTTGCTCTCAGGGTCTCCAGCACTTCGGCAGTGATTTAACGTCAGTCAGCATGGCGCTATGTGCAATACTGCAGTATTAAATACAAGGGGGGCAATTGGAGAAGAATGTTTTCTGGTTATGTCAAGAAATTAGATAATTAAAACTCTTGTGTTTTTGTTTTTTTTTTTTAAAAAAAAGATGTATTGCTTTAAGAATTCTTGGGTTTTTCATGGGAAAAAAAGTCTGGATGAAGTAATTTTCTGTAAATGAAATGCTTGGAGGCAGGGGACGGTTCTGCCGTGAGCAAGCGTGGGGAAGGAGGGAAAGGGGCTGCACAGTGCCATGGCTGGCCTCAGTGCTGGGCTGCAGGAGGGGACTGACCTCGTGTGTTCATCTTTCAGACCCAGCCGGTGCCCAACCCCATTGCCTATTTCATGCACCGCTCGCCGTGGTGGTTCCATCAGTTCGAGACGCTCTTCAACCACTTCATCGAGCTGGTGGTGCCCTTCTTCATCTTCCTGGGACGGCGGATGTGCATCGTGCATGGCGTCCTGCAGATCCTTTTCCAGGTGAGGTGCTCCTGGCATTGTTTCCCTCATCCCCATCCCCTCGCAGCGTGTAGCATCCCGCGGGGGCGATGTGCCGGAGCAGGAGCGCTCCGTGCTGCTCTGTGCCTTGCTGCAGCCCATCCTGCCCGAACCGGAGCAGCACCCAGGGGAACTGACTCAAGGAGCAGGTCAAGAGTTCAGGTTCGAGTGAGTCAGGATGATTCAGAGCTGCTCGCTCTTGGCCTTCGGGTAGCTCGCGCTGCCCCTGGCATGTTGCTGGAGATGTGCTGCCCTGGCCTCGGGTTTGGTTTCCGTTCACATGGGTGGCAGAGAAACAACGCAGGACTAGCACAGGGTCTGATTCTGCAGGGGCCAGGAGGCCGTGGATGGTCAAGATCAATACTTGCAATTTCTCCAAAAGCTGGTTTTGATAGACATCTTTCTCTGTCCAAAGAGTTTTTTTGATAATTAATGTGTAAGGGCTGTTCTTTATCTCTGAAAATTTTTGAATAGTTTTTTGTTTTATTTCGTTTTGTTTTTTACAACCACCAGATTTACTGAGCCTAGGTTCATTGTGAAAAGGTTTTCTTCAAAAATTAAGAGCATTCATGTTTCAGTTGTTATTGGTTTTTCACGTAAAATAAATATATCTCTATCTGTGCAAAAGTTAGAGGAAAGAAGTTCCTGACCATATGCTTTCTGAGACCCCCTCTGATTTCTCCTCTCTGTCCCCAGGTAATTGGAAGGCCTCTCTAAAGCCCAGCACCTTCCACAGCGCAGCTTTCAGCTCTTGCTTACTGCAGGCTTTGTTCAATATCATTTCAGCATCATGAAATTCATACGCTGTAGCTGTTACTGCTTCCTGTAAATACGTGTGATGATTAAACTGGAGAACAGCTTATAAACTATATTGTTAAACCACAAAAATGCTGATCAGATTTTAAAGGGCTGACATAAAAGTCACGGGATTTGTGCGCTCGCAGAGGAGCCTGTTCTTTCTCCGGCTTCCCAAACACGTCCTCTTGTGTCTGGGTACCACCGAGCACACAACTCGTAATTGTGATTGCTCGGCACAGCCTTTGGCATCAGGTTTTGATGTGATGGGATCTTAGCGGGTGGCTGGAGGTCCCAGGAGCGGGGCAGAGGGTGGCTGCTGAGTGCCGCAGCCGCGACCTGCAGAGGTGCCAGGGCCCGGCTCCACCGCGTGCTGGTTGTGTTTGTGGCAGGCTTTGCGTGTGGTTTTTGCAGTGGAACTGGGACGATCCCATTCAGCCCAGCCCTAAAAGTGGACAACCTGCGCTTCTGTTTCACTGACGAAGCAGAACATCCCCTGCTGGCTGCTGCTCGAGAAGGGAGCAGGGCGTTGGGACGGAGCTGATGGAAATCGGATTAGCAGATAGGCGAGTAGAAATCCTTCTGCACGTGGAGCAGTGTAGGGAGGGTGGCGATGGCTCCTTCTCAAGGCAAATAGACCCAGAAAGGACCAGAGCACAGCACGGTGAGCGGCCCCTCGGAAAACAAAGCCGTGGTGCCAAATTGCAGGCTTTGGCATGGCTCTGCGGTCTCAGAGCTGCCGTGCTCTGCTCGGCTCCGCGTTGACAGAAAAATAATAGCCTGATAGACTGAGACGATGCTGCTTCGCCTTCACATCTCTGACAGAGGAGACTTTTTATGTTCCTCTCCTCCCTTCCTCGGCTCTAGGCTGCCCAGGGCTTGCCCTGCTCCTGTGCAGGGGCTGGTGCTGAGCAGGGCAGCGCCGCTGCCACCGCTCCTCCGCGGGCCCCTACCCAGCAGCGCCGTCGTTTGTGTGCTGGGGGACTTGAGACAGAGCCACTGGGATCTGAAAGAGCAAACTACATACAATAAAGGGCCATAATGACATATTGTAAATGCATGCATCTAACCACCCTTTAATTGGCGCTTTATTGATAGTTTGCAATTACTGACTTATTTCTATCATGAGGGGAGTCTGCAAAGGAAAAAAGGGACCCAGTGTAAAATGCAGCTCTGGTGCATTTATAGCATTTCAACAAAAACCTGTTTATTTAATATTTACTGCCCTTTTCTTCATTCAGAATGACTTTTATTGACAATACTTCTGCTCTGCAAAGGAAGCAATAAAGTTTAATGTTGATATACCACTTAATTCTGCTTTTCAAGATTTGAATTGACATTACATGCAAGTTTTATTGGACATTTTATAATTGTTATTGGAGTCATGGTGGCTAGGTTGAGTGAGTGTATTTTTCCAGATTCCAACTGGCCTGGAGAATATTGCTTTGTCAGGAGCCCAAAAAAAGTTGTGCTTCTAAAAAAAAAAAAAAAAAAAAAAAGCCACCCCCACGCCCCCAAGTGTGAACTTACTCTTCTTGCCCAGTTCAGGTTTGTAAGGAAAAAGGCTTAGCGAGCAGGCAGCGCGTTCGGAAACAGCCCTGCGGAAGGGCTCGGGCGCCGCCGGCTCGGCTCTGTCCCCAGCTGGATCGCTGGGCGGTCACGGCCACCCCTTGTGCAGGAGATTTGGATGTTAGCGAGTGAATTTCAGCATGTCTCTGCACCATCCCCTTCTTCTGCTCATGCCCTGCGTCCTCGTGCGCCCTGCTGGTCCCAGGATGAGTGCCTGGAGCCCGCGACCTCCCTCCGTTTTGTGGCTTCGCGTGCATTGGTGCTGCTGGCAGCGTGCTCCTACAAGTGGGAGCGTGTTTGGGATCTCATATGAGTCCTCCATAACTTGAACTTGCAGAATTTTCCCCGTTTGGCCACTTTTTGATCTCAAATAAGTTGAAGAGTTTTATTTATTGCACATATCTCAATATAAATAGACTTTGCTTGCAAAGAAAAAAAAATAATCCAGGAGTGAGTTGAATGCTGGCCAGTTCCCATTAGAAAAATCATTCTTCACTGTTGCTAACCACCAGGCTGGGGAGAGCTTTGTGATGTCCAGCTGTGGGTGTAGCTTTTGCAGGACATCTGCAACCGGAGATCTTCTTGATCAAAACGCGGCGCCCGAAGCACATTTGCCAGGATCAAAGGTGAGTTGAGAGAAAATGTCGTCCAAGATTTCACAGCAGCGGGGCCAGGCCCCATCAGCAGCTCGTCCCCGGCCAGGCTGCTCATCTCCTGCATGCCTGGTGTTCATCTTCAGCACCGGTGATTCCTTGCTCCCAAAAGCAGAGACTCCCAACCTCCAGTTTACATGGGTGAACCTCACCCCGTGAGGCTTTTTTCTTGCTCTCGTGTCTCTGGGATCTGACCTCCGTGGCTTTCTGAGACCTAGAGCAGTGCGTTGAGCCACCTCACCCGCAGGGGAGCCTGCTCAAAGGATCTCAGCTGGCATGGAAGTACAAGCAGGTGATGGTGGCAAAGTCTCCCCCGTGGGCTGTATGCGCTCAGAGCATCATTTTGCATGTAGAAAGAAATCGTAGATGAATGGCAGCCAGTTATAGAGGACCTCCAATGTAAATATTCGGTATTGTTTCAAAAAAACATTTTCTAGCATTTACGGTACGTAGAAATCCAAATCTAAAACAGAAATTAAAGTAAATGGACGTTTAACTTTTCAACATCGTTAGGGATTTATTGTAAGCAGGTGCCAGACTCGACGTGCCGAGCAACACTGCTGCAAATTGTCTCTGCCAGGAATAAGGCTGGAGGAGAGACGTACAGCTCGGCCCCTTCCCTGCTCCGTTCTGCACTGCAGCCCTGTAAAAACAGGCTGGTGAGAAAGGTCCAGTCTGAGCCACAGAAACCTCCAAACATGCCTGAGGTGGAGTTTGCCCTCTGCTCGTATATAATCAGGAGTATTCAGAGTTGTCGAGAGTTCGCCAAATACTGAAAGCTTTTTGCTGCCATTTTTTTTGTGGCATTCCTGGAGAGCGTGGGCACGTTTTGCAGCACTGTGAAGAGGCAGGACCGTGTTCACTGAGATGCTCGTGCCCAGAGGTCTAAACTTTTAGCATTAGGGTTGGGGGTTCGGACACCCACCCTAACCCTAACGGATGGACTAGTTTTCACTGAGTGTGTCTGGATGGTGGCTGTTGAGTGTGATGGGCACTTAATGGGCTGGAGATGGAAGAGTTTGGGAAATTCAGTTCATCTCCAGCCACGTGGAAGTCCGTGCTTGTGCATGGTACGAGGTGAGCAGAAACCAGAGCACTGCGTGCCACAGCGTGGTAAAGCCGCACGCTGCAGCCACCGGTGGTTGCAGTGCCACTGGTAAATGTTTCACAAATAACTGATGGCTGATTATTTCATTTGGGGTCTGCTGGTACCGGCTGGCTGGTTTTCTAGCAGTATGGGGGCTGAGCCACAAAATACATGCATAGAACTGAAGCACCCTCGCAGTTCATGAGAAATCAAGGCCACGATGTGGTTGCAGGTATCTAGAGATGGAAGAAGAGGTCTTGGAGTCTCTGGAGACCCCAGGTGAGGTCTGGACCTCGTTGTTCTTGTAGAGGCATCAAGCCAGAGCCTCTCTGTGCCTTAAAGAGCTTCTGGTTTTGAAGGGCAGGAGGATGAAAGTGTGGACGGGGAGAGGGGAAGCAGCATGGAGAATGCAAATCCTTGCTCCTACTCACGATCCAGCAGCGCTCAGGGGTCGGCCCCCTCCCCACCAAACCTGTGAGAGCGCCGTTTTGTCTCTCCCTTCTCCCCGCGCTGCCGTTTCCATCCCCTGTGCTCACGCGCCCAGCATTGCGCGGCCGTAGGTCCGTCCCTGCGCTCACCACCCACGGCCAGAGGCGAGTGCGAGGGTCCGGGAGTGAAACCCGAGAGGGTGAACAAACAGCTCGGCGCTGCTTTGCGGGTGTTTCGCTGCTCTGCGGAGCTGGCTCCTAAAACCCTGAAGCTGCATGTTTTTCACGAAGTCTAACGCGCGGCTTGCACCAGCAAACGTATTTCTTGGCTCCGTCAGCCAGGCTGTAAAATTATACTGCTTGGCAAGCGGGTGGATGAGGGGAAACGAGGGGAAAGCCAAAAAGCGAGGAAAAAGCCACCTTGCCCCCATGAGCTGGCAGGTAGTGCCGGGCTCAACTGTGCGGCAAGGCGGCTTGCAGGGCCCGGGGCTGAGGTTTCCTACAGCCCTGGGGTGGTTTTGGCTGTGCCAGGGGTGGGAAGGAGCTTCAGCATCATAAAAGTAAAATAAATAAATATAATAATTTCATATAACAGTAAATGGAAAGCGTAAAGCTAGAAAGCTAGTACTGTTGGAGAAGGGGGGTCATTGCTTTGCTCCCAGGGTGCTGTTCTAGGTGAAAGCTGTACAGACATGGTTTGGGATTTTCAGGATGCAGGGAGAGTTTTAGGCCCTCAAACCCCTTTTGAATTGTTTTTGAACCCTGGATTTGAATGAGATTTTGGGGCCTGATCCCTTCCATGGCCCCTGAAAACTCCTGGTGCCTCCTGCTGCATGGAGCATCCCCCGTGCAGCCTGAGGACTGGGGATGGTGGTGCTAGGAGGAGATCAGCATAAAACGGGACAGAAATACCCCAAAAGAGCTGGAGCCTCGGGGCTGTCCCTCATCCTCGTCCCATGGAGGCTTGGCAAGGGTTTTAAGTCAGCTTGGTCCGAGGTTGTGTTCAGCAGGAGCCGCATGTAAAAGGGAGAAACAACAACGCCAAGAGCAAAGCTGAATTCCAGGCTTGTGGAAGGGGAAGACAAAACCCTCCGCAGCCAAACCCCAGCCTGATTCAGAGCGCTGACAAACAAAGCTCCTGGGGCAGCTCTCGGGGTCCATCCAAGGAGCTGCACGGGGAAGCGGCAGTTTTACGAGCTGGTGGAGGGCCAGGGGCAGGGGCCCTGCCAGCGAGCCCCCGCTGCAGGAACCTCTGCTCCTTCCCCTCGGACGGGGAGCCCCAAACGCTGCTGCGCCGGCACCGCACCGAGACCCAGCCCTGCGCTCCCGGCATCCCTGCAGAGGGATGCAGCCAGGAGAGAGGGCAGCACAATCATTTTCCTGACTTTTCTCTTTCTTTTTTTTTTTTTTTTCTTTAAAGCAGAAAACAGTTGTTGATTAAATAGATATTTTCTGCCCTCCCTCCCCCCCTCTGTTTTTGGTTTTTTTTTGGCTTGGACAAACCCCAACCTCCTAAAGATTTTGATGGGGACGATCCTTTTCCCCTCTCTTTTCCAAAGCTGTGCATGAGAAGGGAAGCATGGCTCTTTCCCCTCTCTTTGGGGAGGACCAAGCCCCCCGCTTCCAGCGCTGCTGCCACGCCACAAGATGTTAGAGGGATGAACTACCCCTCCAGCCACACACACGCAAATTAAATCAGGCTGTTGCAGTGCCACAGCTGCAACATATTGTGTTGCTAACTTAGGAGGTAGCAGAGGTCACAGCAGCAGCCCAGAGAGAAGGAACAAAAATTAAACAGCTCCCCCCCTTTCCTGCAGAAAGTGTCTGAATCCAGTGTTTGTTTTCACTTGTCAGATACGGGCTCGGTTTTGTTCTTTTTCTTACACTGGTGTAAATCAGATGTGGCTCCAGGAGGATTGCCAGGGTTGCACAGTCCCACAGGTCTCGTGGCAGAAGAATCAAGTCCTTCGTTTCTGCTTTAATTACACACCTATTGAATATTTGCACTGCTCAGGTAGTTTTTTCTTTACTGACACAGCACGGTGTCATGACCATACAAACACAGCACGCATGCAAATAAAACCACTGCCCCCTTTGCCGTATGAGCCAGGGCTGCTGCCTGATGGTAGGCAAGAGGCAGAAAATTTGGGCATCCATCCTGCAGTTCAGCACGTGAGTAAGCTTGAATGAAGACCACAGGCAGTAATTCTCCACGAGATATCCCCAGGCCAGCCCTGATTTCACTTGCAGCGGGCCAGCTCCGTGGCGAGGTCGGGTGCGAGGTCCCCGCGGCGGGCGGTGGGTGTGCGCTCCCCAGGCTGGGGCACAGCGGAGGAAATTCAGTGTTCCCCAAAGCCCAAATTCTGTTGATTTTGTTGTGGTTTAGAAAGAAACAACAAACAGAAAACGTCCCAGGAAAATTAACAACAGAACGTTAGTTTGCTGCTAGGGGAGAAACGGCCCTCTGGAAAATAGTTTTGCAGCTCAGTTGTTTAAAAATCTGGTTTGGACTCAGGTCCGAGATGGAGGCTGCAGGGCGAGCAGTTGAAAAGGTTGTTGGGAACCTGGAAGGGCCAGGCTGGGACTAGGAAATTCGCTCGGTGCTGCTGCAGCCCCAGATCCCTGGGGCTGGCACTGGGCACCCATCCTCGAGCAGCCGGCCCTGGCGCAGCCCCAGCTCTGTTGGTACCACCAGCAAAACAAGAGGAATGGGAAATCAGAGGAGCTGCAGGGCAGACTTCCTGCTGCATTTAAGCCACCTTAAATTAAATAACAAGCTGTTCAAAAAAAAAATAATCTAACTTAAACAGGCAGAGCTCAAACTGTTCAATCACTCCTATATTTGGTTTCACATCCAGCTTGATAATATCTGTTGCGAGGCGAGGCTGCCATACCAGACACAAGAATACCAGCACATACCACCCCGGATCAGTAAATAACGCTGCTCATATAATGGTGTCTGGTATTAGTTAGCAACAAGTTAAGTTCTTGCATTTTGCAGTAGTCAGAGTGACTTCGAAACACTTACTGTTAGCCATGGGAGTGCATTTAATTAGCTTCTGATTCAGGGGGCTGGGGGCTTTTTCTTTTCTTTTCTTTCTTTTTTTTTTTTTTAAATCATTAAATAAAGTGTCACCCCTAGCCAGTGCTGTAAACTCTATTTTGATTGTGGCTGCAATAACCCCTTTGGGCGTCATTCAAATTGTACTAAACAGTTTCTGGAGAGCGCTGGTTTCTCTCAAAATAAACCAAAGTCCGGCTTTGACAAGCTCTAATGAAAAACAAATTGTTATATTACTTAGAAAAATAATTTGAAGGAAGTCTGAATTAGTTGTAAAGGTGGAAAAGGTTCAGCTACTTGAAAATAGAAATTTGGAAGGTATTTATTTTAACCATTAAGCCAGCGGCCTTGAAATACAGCCTTGTTTGTTACAGAATGCGCCTAACGAGAGACATGAATCATGCTGTTAATCAGTATGGGAACTTGATTAATTGGAAAGGGGACCGTCAGTGACTCCAAAAGGCGGAGTCGCCTGGCAGCAGTCTGACACGAAGCCCTGGAGCTGGTGTGATTTACCATCAGTCATTCTGCTGGCACTCGGAGGGAAGCTTTGGAGGGATCCCACAGCCTCGGGTTTGCGGGTTGTTGTTTTTTTAAATTGAGAATAAAATGTGGTTATTTAGGACGCTGTCAGCCTTTGATTTTTGGTGCCTCCGAGTTCGGTTGTCCAACTTACAGCGAGCTCGGGGCCTGGCTCTGCGTGGAGGAGGGCTCCGCTCCTCCGGGCAGCATCTTGTCGGGGTGTCCCAGGCCAGGCGCCCGCTGCTGCACCTTTGCTGCTGGTGGAGGCTTTGCATATCAACCCTGAGAGGCAGCTTGGACACCCAGCTATGAAATCACATTTGCATGAGAGGCCCCAGCGATGGGAAGTGCTGCCATGGCTATAAAATCGCAGCAGGAAGGCTCGTATTAATTTTCGCTGCTGACTGGGGCCAGGAAGAGCTGGAGTGAGTGTGGCCCTCCCAAAGCACTGGTTTTGTTTCAGATCCGGGTGAATTGGCTTCCATGTGGCAGGGTGGGAAGGACCCTGGGGCCGTATTGGGGCTGATCCAGCTCCATCAGGCTCACAGAGCACCCATGGGTGCTGTCTGAACGAGGCCATCTGAACGGCGCTGGCCCTGTTGGTGCTGGCGGTGTCGTGTCCAGAGGTGTATTAAATGCCATGGCTGACATCCACCAAGGGAAGAGCCTGTAGAGTACTTCGGCTCATAGGGCTGTTGGGCAGGGTTGTTATTGGTTTGGATTTTTTTCCTGCTTTAATTTTCCATTTGATTTTCAAGATCTCTCTGAGATTCAGAGACGTCGCGTTCGCAGTGCTCCAGTAGGATTCCAGGTGCTTGGGCTTGAAGAGAAAAATCAATTACGACGATGTTGTCAGTGAAACTATACGAGTTGGCGAGGCTGCAACAGTGTTGAAACATCTGCACTTCCCAGATGTGATTCTCTCCGTACGATGCTGCAGCTTTTGGGCCCGAACGAGGATGGGAGATGAAGTATGTGCTGCACATGTGAGTGCACGTATGTGTGAGTGTACGTATGGAGCATCGCCTAATGGGAGCCAGACTGCCTATAAACCAGGGATGTTACTGAAGTCAGTGACATGAGCTTGAACATGCGCTGCTGCCATATTTCCAGCGATTATTATTTATTTGTGTTTAGGTGGAGCTGCTAAAGCTAGCTAAAGCCGTTACGATCCATCGCGTTGCCCAAGCCAAAGCACTCACCCGCTAACGTGTCAAATATCTGTGTAAGCTGTAGGTTCGTGCAGTTTTAGTGTCGTGGCTTTAAGCGATGGTAAAGTTTGGAGTGAAACCACTTGCTTTGTACCATATTCCTGATTTGAAGTGGTCGCACTGCATCTTCCCAGCCCTTGGCTCTCGCTGACTCTTTGCCAGTGGTTGGCATCGCTTTCCAGCAGTGGTGGCAGTGGTGCTGTTGGGATTTGGGTTTCTGTCTCCCTAACATCCAGATTTCAGGACCTTTAAATAATGTTTTACATTGATATTAAAAAAAAAAAAAAAAAAAAGTAATAATCAGAACAGCCTAACTGGAAACAGATGGCAGATAATGAACTTTTTTTAAAGGAACTTTATAATAGATGTATTCTGGAGAGTCATTTAATGGTGTCAGATATAGACGTGTGAAGACAGAATGTGCCTATTTGAGAAGTGGAAGTGTCTGGGAGTGGGCTGTTGCCTTTGGAGCATTTGCTTGTGTTTGAGGAGAATTTTTCTGCGTAGTTAACAGCTACAGAGAGCTGGCTGCCTGAAATGAGGGGTTCCTACCATTGCTGCTCTTTCCTCTTTCCTCTGGTATCACTGTCTGTTGTAGCAGTTTAGATAATGCTCCTAGCCTTGGGTTTCTGGGTCCAGGTTAGAAAAGCCAGGTAGCCTGGTGGGCCAGAGCTCTTCTGAAAGAGCTGTCCCCAAAGTGCAGATGAAAATCTGACTGTGCTGACCCTGACAGATCTTCCCTGGGTGTAACCAGTGTGACTCCGAGTCCGCTGACACGTACCTGTGTGCCCAGATGCCACCCAGTGTCCTCTCACGTAGTGAACTCTTTTTTTTTTTGTTATTAATTTGAGTATTTCAGTAAGTTATTTTCTGCTAGGTTAATTTAGGGCATCATTCATGCATTTGTTGATATGTGGGGAGTTTGGTTCAAGCACACCTTGTATCAGCTGAGCATACATCTGTAAAAATGCCCCCAGATCAGAGATGCAAGTTCCTCCCTTGCATAAAAAATGAATACCTTCAATTAAACCCATAAAAATGAATCCCGTGCAATTCCAGGGTGAGGACAAAACCCTGAAACTTGGTGTCCAGGCTGCTGAGGGATGGAGATAAAGATGAATTTCGTAGTGTCCTGCTTCAATGAAAATAACTCACTTGCTTGTTCTGGGCCAAGTTGCTGGGTTTAATGTTTCTCTGTAATGATGCTGCCTCCAGAGAGGTTTTATTTTGATTTGGAAGTGTTGGGATGAGGATGCGGCCCTGGGATGCTTTAGCCCACACGCAGTTTACACAGCTGTATTATCTGAGTCCCCAGGCACCACCAAAGACATTATCTCCTTGGTGATGCAACAGCTAGAAATCGCAGGAAACCTGTGTCACTCAGTGCTTTCATCTTCCTATAAAAACGGGGCTTTCTTGGAGCCGGTGACTCAGAGAAGTCGCCGACGGGTGCAAGATACCCCTCGAGCAGCTGTGCTTCGTTTGCCACCCTGGCTGCAGAGGGAGGCAGGCGTGGAGCCGTGCCGGGGTGGGACGGGGACGCTGCACTGGGGCCAGCAGCGATCCCCAGCCGGGGAGCACTCCCTAAACCCAAGTCTCCCCTTTTTTGCACTCTGTATTTTGCAGAAGGATGGTGGGTTTTGTTTGCTGCCATCAGTGGCTGATCTCGGCGGGATCTCAAGCCCCAAAATACCTTGATGCAGCCCGTGTTCGTGTCACGGGGCTGCACCTCTCTTAGTTTTCTCTGAGGGACTCCTGTGGCTTAGCTTAATTTCTCCCAGGAGCACGCAGGTTTGTCCACGGGAGGCGTTCCTGATTAACTGCTTGTTTCACACACGTGCAACCCACTTTGAAGATGGGTTAAGCTAAACAGGAACCACACAGGTTTTTTTCTGGGAGTGGTGTCCACATATGGAGTTATTCAGGAAGAGATATGGCACTTCAGATTTACACCCTACTTTAATTAGAAAAACTTGCAAGCCCGGAGAAACTCTAGACTGGTGCCAGTTTTACAGACTGAGAAAGAAAGTGGCCTGAAACAATGTTCTCTGCTCATCGCATCGGCACTTCTCGTGACTTGTGTTGATGAGAGAAGAGATGAAAGAAAATCCCAGAGGCTGATTCATTCGGCTAATAAAGCTCCAAGGATCTGAACCGTCTGACAACTTGCAAAGCTTGTTCCCTTCCATGAAACGTAGTGTCCCTGAGCTGGTGCTAGTGGTAGCTGGAACACCAGTGCACGCGTAGCACCGAATCGCAGAAACCATTTGTGCAAAGTGGGACCTCGGAGAAGGTCTAGCAAGAATGCTCACAAAATAGCAATAACTCCATAGTTTGGAAACGTTTAGCACAATATTGTGCTTTTGTGTAGCATGGCAGTCAGGTTTGCTGGGTCTTGTGGATTGATTTCTTTCGCTTTGCAAGCAAGGAAGCAGAGAGGAGAGGGTCAGATGTTCTGAGAAACCCTTCTGGCAGGGGCAGGTTGCTGCTTGGCTGCCCCTCTTGCTCCTGGAGTGCCCCTGTATAATCTTAGCTGGTTTCTGTAGTATTTTGTTGTGCTCTGAGCTTGCACCAGCAGCCCAGCCTGTAGCCATTCTGGCCAGCTCAGCACCATCAGCTTGAGGCAGGCTCAAAGGCACATTCAGAGATGTGCTCACATCACTTCACTCTACTAGCTGCACCGGTTGTTTCCTTCTGAGGCTCATCTTTTTCCTGGTGACAAAAGACTGATGAATTTCTTTTCATCCTCACCATAACCAGCTCATCTGCAGGAGCCGTTTTTACCCAGTTTCAATGTTTTTTTGCTAAAACTTGCCTGGCTGCTGGGATCTGTGCTGTTCCCTGCCAGGAGTCCTGCAGGGTTGCTAGCATTTAAGGTGGGAGTTTTCCCCTAAACCTCCTTCAGCTACATCCTCCTTCTTGGAGGAAACGCTGGATCTTGGAAGAGTTAAAATATAACAGCTCAAATCATTCTTCCTGAGCGAAGTAAGTGGTTAGGGAAAGGGGGATTTGCTGAAGTACACATTCCTGTAGCATGAAACAGGTTGGGAGAGAAGGGGAGACAGTCAGTTCTCGCATTGTGGTCCTTGCTTCAGAGCACCTGAGAGCTCCGGCCGCTTGGTGCTGCGGAGAGATGCGGGAATACAGGGGCAGCAGAAAACTCAGAGCACAGTCAACATAAATGTAAAATTTCCTCTGTAAAAACGAATCGTACTGCATTGTTTGTTCAGATCAGGGCTGGGAATTAGTATGGCAGGAGCGGAGAATGGGAACAGGACAGGGATTGCTTTTATTGCATCAGTAATGTCATTTATTCCATAGCCAGCCCTTGCAAACCAGTTCTAATCCCCACTCAAATCCCTCTGTAGCAACAACGGCAAATCTGCCAGTTCTCCTAATCAAAGGCTGATCATTGCTGCGGGCCAGAAACCTCAGAAGGGAGCAAAGCCAAGGTAAAAGGGTCAGGATCTGGGGGAGGGGGCACTGAGAAGCCTCACGCATCCAAATCAACTCCGTTTTGGTGATTCAGTGGGCAGATGGGATGGTGCCAGAGACACTGCTGGGCCAAAGCTTTTCCTCCATCCACACGAAGCGTTCAGGGGCAGGCGGCGGGGTCCTAAAGAAAGGCAGAGATCATTTTCCCGTGGCTGTTGAGAAGAAACACAACTGCAGATAAGAGCTAGAGCTTCAAAATGTTATTGTCGATCCTACGTTTCTTCCCCTTTCCCCTTCCCCACCTCTTCACCCCAAAAAAGAGGTGAGCAGCTGGAGGGTTCCCAGCGGGGCAGTTGCCTCTGCCTGGTCCCGGCTGCCATCAGCGAAAAGGGTCGCTGGTGCCTGCGGTGTCTCTGCTGGAGGGTTTTCCTCTGGCCCCAATTACTGATCGCTGGAGCGCAGGGGAAGGGGAAGGAGATGTTTTCATGGAAATCTGTACCTCAAGCGTCTTGGCAGCCAAACCTAAATGGCTCAAGTCTTTTGCCCCCAACTTCATGTTTATGGTCAATCTGAAACTCCACCTGTGATCACCACATGCATCCTCGGCAAGACTGCAGTAAATTAAAGCACAACAGGGAATTTTAAGAAATACATCCTCTTCCTTCTTGGAGTCAGGTTACATCGACCTCCGAACATCTGGACTCAGTGTCTCAGGGCTCCCAGAGGTTCTGCCGTATTAAAGGTTCATCTGCCTTTGTTAAATTCCCGGCCTTTTCCCTTCCTCGTTGCCTCCTCTTGATTGAGCGTAGCTTTTAGTGTGGCTGGTCCTCTGTGTAACTGGTATTTTATGTTCAGTACGTAAAACGCACCGTGGAATTTTAGTTATCTGTTACCATTGGTAAACACAGATCCGTAGCCCATCGCCACTCACTGTGCTTGTGGGAGAAGTCTAAAATTAAGCATGCTGCTGTTTTTTCAAAAGCCTGAATTCCTTCTAAGCTACTGGTAACCGATATCCTCAAAGACTGAAATACAATGTTAATTAAAAAAATAATAATGGTAAAGTTATGGTATTCCCTGGTATTCCCTAGGACACAGAAATGCATTTGTTTGTGTGATGCCCCTTAGTTTTTAATTCCCTTTGCCAGATCTGTGGGTTGCCGTGATAAAGAGGCAGGCTTTAATCACCCTGTCCTGCTAATTGAACTGAAGAGGTCCGTGCAGTGCGGGCCCTGCTGCTCTGGATTTTTTAAAGTCCAGAGGGAGAGCAAGAAGCAAAAGCCATGGCATGGCTAAAGGTGTTAGCAGAGAAGGGCTGGCATGGAGCTTCTCAATGAGATGTCCTTGCAGCTCCATGGCAGGGCTGGCAGTAGGAAAGGGAGTTGGCTGCAAACATGGTCAGATGCCTCTGACAAAGGTCTGAAGCTTCACGTGGCCCAAAATTCAAGTGTGCATTGAACTGAGAGCTGGGTGCTGCCTGTTCGTTCAAGTCCCTGCATGTGGCACCACTGCCTGTAGAGTCCCCGTCACCATGCTCATCACCAGTCACCGTGCTCCATTCCCTTTTGCTCAGGTCTTCTCTCTTCTACTGGATGTCATGGGATGTCCCACCTCTAACAAGAGCATCATCGTAGCCGTGGTGCCCAAATCCTGGGCTGCGATGCAGTCAGGCCAGTTTCTAGCTTTTACTACCGAAATGCAGCATCTCATGGAAGTCACCCACGGGGAGGGCTCCAGCTCTGCCTTCACCCCCGTGGCACCCCAGCCCTTCAGCTGTTGTGCAGAGATCAACGCCCCGAAGGAAAATGCAACTCCAGCTTTCTGCCTTTCAGGCATAAGCCTCAAGGTTTTAAAGACTTACATATGTGTTTCACTTGATGTGCTCTGAGTATTCCCATTGAAGTTAACTAAGTGGATAAGACTTCACAGGATTAAAGCCAAATGAGTCCTCACCCACCATGCTGGGAAGTCTCGTTGAAGTGGGTCATTGGAGGGAAAGGAGGAGGAGTCTGCCGAACTTGCCCCTTTCATTTTATGCTTCTATTTATTTAAAGGATATTTTTTCTAAGCCAGCTTGGGGGGGGGGGGGGGGGGAGAAAAAAAAAAAGCCCCAGGCTGTGGTGTAACCACCACAGTCAGTTGTTGTCATGACTACTAAACAAGAAACCTAATTTATAAAATGAGGAAAAACATATGAATGTGAAAAAAGAGGAAAAAAAAAGAGAGAGAGAGAGACGATCTCAAAATATTAGGTATGATGTAGAGAAAAATATAAACAGACAGAGTTAGGAAATTCCATAAGGAATATGACTTGTTTAATATTAATCATAAAGGAAAAGATTATGAGAGCTCCAACAAGTGCCAAATGAAATACTCCACACTCATCCAGGACTCTGATAAGAGTCCTCACAGTGCTTTCGCTTGGCTGCTGGGGCAGTCAGAGCTCTGCTGCCCTGCTCGGAGGAGGGCTCGGAGGTGTCCTTGGTGTCCCGCTGCTCTTTTCTTCTCTCCCCAGTGCTTTTCCTCCCTTGCAGGCTGGGTGCAGGGTGTAACTGAGTGGAAACCTCTATCCATTCAGTGACAGACGAAATAATCTGTACCTTTATTTAAAATATTGACAACCGAATTGGGGAAGATAATTCTGCTTAGGGATGCTCTTCTCTCTGTCTTGCCATCTGTCCTTCACACAGTTTGGAAAGCTTGTGGAGATCCTGAAAGGGAAGTGTTGGAGAAGTCCCAGATATTCGTGATTTGCTCATGAATACGCATGAATGTTCACGAGCTCACCAGCTAAGGACAAGACCGTTCCTTCTCCAGGGCAAGGTTAAAACAGGGAGCCCCGTGGGGGTCTTTTGGGACCAGGCTCACCAACAGGACACCTCTGAGCAGGTAGCAAAGGGCTCCTTCAGGGCTCGCCGGGTGCCGTGCCAAATTCTTTTTGTCAAGCTGGGCTGGCACCACTCGGCTCTGTGCTGGTGACAGTGCCCTGATGTGGCCCAGGCACCCCTGACCACCAGCACCACGACAGCAGTGGTGCCACCACAAGACGCCAGAAAGGAGCTGCACCGACCACAATTGCCATGAGCGAGTACTGGGAAATACCTATGTGGTATCTCGGGTGGAAAATCCTCGGGCAGAGCTGTAATTTGCTGCTTCGTTAAACTTCCCTCAGTCTTGTCTGAGCTCCCCGTGCGTATGTCACGGAGAGATTTCAAGGCTAAAATTGTGCGCTGGGAGATTAATGTCTTGTGGCACGTCCTGTGCTCTATCGTGTAATTTTGCAGCGCTGGGGCTGGCTGCTCGCAGGCCACATTGGACCGGTCTCTGTTTGGCACTCGCCTGTAAACATTTTGGTTTACAGAAACCTTCAGGGTTCCTTCTCACTGTCAGACAAAATTAAGCTACGAAGCCCTACTAAAACCACCCAGAACAACATCGGACTGCAGCCCATAGCACCGAGGGCTGGGATGGAGGTGACCCAGCAGGGATGGGGAAACCTCAATGTGCCCACGGCAGCGCTGCAGCCCCCGGGGGGATCCTTTCCCCCGGCCACAGTCCAGCGCCGCCCCGACCTGGCACCGGGCGTTCGCATGCGGCCGCGCTGCCAGAACACTCATCACAACGTCGATGGTGCGGAAAAGCCGGACCAGCAGAGCTCCGTGCATCTTTTCCCAGCTCAGGGCTGGCTCGCGGCAGCCTGGAAGCGTTCAGGTCCCGGTTGCTTCTGATTTACAGCTCCCTTCTGCTCACCGCGATGTCAAACGCGAGCCGCAGCAGCAG
This sequence comes from Netta rufina, assembly GCF_964035555.1. Classification (NCBI taxonomy): domain Eukaryota; kingdom Metazoa; phylum Chordata; class Aves; order Anseriformes; family Anatidae; genus Netta; species Netta rufina. The sequence goes on from NC_140138.1 coordinate 16,451,891, forward strand.
CGCCAGGTCCAGGCAAGTTCTGGGCTCTTCCGCTCCGTGTCTTGTTCCCCTTCCTCTGTCTTAATGTCCTGCTAGCTGTCACCCAGCTCAAAAGAGCACATTATTCTACTTTGTTAGATGAGGCCGTATGAATCTCAGGACCAGGCGGTGCTGAATTTTCACTCTGGCTGTCTGTTGACAAATCTAATTTGCTGGTGAATAATGAGTAACCTTTTAAAATCAGCCCCACGGCTGATGTTGATGAACTCGGTTTTTGCTGAATGAGTCACACGCTCGCTTTGGAGCATAGGAACTTACTCATGGACAGGCAGCTGTATTTCATCCTCTGCTAGAGATTAATTTGCGCTGGAAAACCTCAAGCCCAGTGCAGCTTTCTTCCAAGAGTGCATCCTTTCTTGATAACGGTGCAGCTGCCACTAGGCTCTTGTCAGTGCACGGGCTAATCGCAGCCTTAGTCCGCCAGCAGTAAGGCTGTGCTGTGTCGGCTCTTCCTGGAATATTCTAATATATGTATATTTTTCCTCCTCTTCCAGGGCTCATCTCATATGTAAGTGATCAGTGCAGCAGCATGAGCAGGGATCTCCTTGCAGCTGTGACCTTGAAAGTGGGTGGCATTTTCTGCTTCCTCTCCAGCATCCTCCGGGATCCACATTTCATGTGAGCCCATCTGACACCGGCCAAATCTGTGCTGGGAAAAGTAGTACGATACTACCAGGAAATACCCACTGCCCTCGCCTCTTTATGATTGAGATCTTCAAAGCTCCCTGTAGGAGACGGGCTCCTTAGGCAGCTTTTGAAACCCTAATTTGCCATGTGTGCGTGCAGCTACCTATTAGTTAAATTGTACACACTTTATTTGTTCACGTACGTTCCTTCAGACAACCTTATCTTTTCTGTTGTGCTCTACAAAGCTAAACATGGGGTTTCAGCTTCTTTTAAATTTTTTTAATCCTTCCCAGTGCCAAACTGACCCAATCAGTTCCTCTATGTGAGGCTCAGGGCAGTTTTCTAGAGGCAAACAAATACGTGCACACAGATGGATAAATAAAATAACAGCAATGCTGGAGGAGTGCTGAGCATCCTGATCCACCCAGCAGGCTTCCTGGGCTCTGCAGCCCTTCCCCAGCTGCCTCCCACCCGTTGTCCTCAGGCGTAATTCAGTCCCGTGTAGAAGGACCCGCTCTGGGAGGGAAGGGAAGGAGTTGGAGGTTCACCTTTTTGGATCATTTCATAATTTACACCTCACTCCCATTGTAACCTAAATTACAAGCAAGGCGCCCAAACACCGAAAAGAAACTGCTGCAGATGGCAGCAAAAAAAAAAAAAGTGTTACTTAACACATTTTGTGTTTTCTTAAGTGTATCTGGTTTTGCCCAATGTACATTTCATTTGCTATTTACTTAAGTCCCCACCACTGACAGCTTGTGGATGCTAAGCTACCATCTGGGATGTAAGGAAAATGCCTTTTTTCTCCTCCTCCCTCTTTTGGCCCCACGAAATTCAACAAAGGCTTTATATGGACCACTTGGGCACCTCAAATCGTATTTTAAATATGCGGTGCAGCGTGTCAGCGAGTTGCCCATTAGCATCATGTATTTGTCACAATTTTCAGCCCGTTTTGTGCCTTTCTGCTCCCCTTGCCCAAGTTAAAGCAGCAAAACCCACGGGGCTCTGGGTAGAGCAAGGAGCTTATTTCCAAGCTTGAAAGCGTCGTACGTGCAGCTCGCTGAGGTTTGGAGGTCAGGTCTGGCTGGCTCGTGCCCGCTCAGAGTCCTTACACAACGCTGGGAACTGCTACGGGTACTTGCAGCAGGGAGCAGCCGGCGCTGCGCATCGCTGGTACCCGGTGGCTGCAAAGGCTCTTCCGTAGCAACCTTCATCCCCCAGATGGAGATGCTAGGGCACGGCAACAGCTCTGCGCTTTCCTCACGTTCCTTCTCTTTTTCTTTTTTATTAAACATATCATTTCCACCGAAGCTTTTACATTCAATCTTTTATTTTTATCCCTGAGGCTTTTACAGGTTTTCTTTATTAAAATCAAATGGTAACCAGCCCCAAATAAGGCACTGGATTTTTTTTTTTTTTTTTTTGGTGCGTTTTCACACCACAACTGTTTTCTATTTTGCCTAAGCCTGCAGAAGCCCGTGGCCCGGCAGCTCGGAGCGGCGCTGGGACGTGTGTGAGCTCGGAGCGTGCTGCGAGAGGTTGGTTTGGTGGAAAAATCCAGGTCATCCTGCATTTTGAAATACGCCCAGCCTTGGCTTTCAGTGACACCGAGTAGCCAACCCAAGTTAAATATTTTACTGCAGATGTTGCTAAGAGCTTAGAGTTACTGAAATTATGTACTTTAATGAGGCAAAGAAAGTAGCTGCAGAAAGATATAAATCAGAGAAGCCACCAATGTTTTCCACCATAGTGTCAAGCTGATCAGATGTGACATCCCCTTGACTTTTTCCTTATATTTTCAGTATGCCTGCGGATGTGGTCATGTTCTTTACTTTTAGCTTTAAAAGGAAAAGATGAGTTTGAATCGATGTTGGGATTGAAATGCCAGTGAATTTGGGGAGCGGAGTCCCGATCCAGCTTTTGCAGCTGGCTGCTATGTCTCCACAATTGGTCAAACCAAAAGCTTGGATTTGAATTGTTTTGAAAGGGATCCGTAACACGGATCCCATTTCTGTGTGCCAGGACTGTCTGAGATTCGAGGTACTCAGCCCGCCCACCCCCGTTTGCTCCAAAGAACATTGTTTTCCCCATACTCTGTCTTCAATACCAATGTGATCCAAATTTTACCAAGACCTGGACAGATGCTAAGCAGAAGTTCTCTATCGCCATAAATTGTTGTCATGTGTTCTCCTTCTCTAATGGGGCTTGCTCTTATTTTTGCGATTGTTAGATTCATCTGAATATTGTAGAAAAAAAGTGAATTTCAAAGGAGTCTGCAGTGACTGCATGTGGAAGGGGAATTGAAGTATTTTTGCCAGAAGTATTTTAGCATTCCTTCAATCAAGGAATATAAACAGTTCCATGTGACTTCAGGCTGATCCAGGATTTGAGAGAGCAGGGTTTAATTCGGATCATTTCTTGCAAAAGGAATTTTGAAGCCACACGTCTCTGTGAGGAATGTCCTAATTAGCAGAGAAAAAGAGATTCTGGAAAAGGGACTCGCACTTTCTCCTCTTAATGCTGTTCTCCTTTATCACTGATGATTAAATAATCATCTAGCATCTGTTACAGCGGAGCTCTGGACTGCGCCATGTAAGTTGTGAAAAAGTTATGGATCTCTGCCTATTGACAGCCTATCCCAGATTGCTATTAAAACAGGATAGAGCTCAAGTAAGAATTGTTTCTGCTGGAGTGAAAAGTGCTTTTGCTGAATACTCTTTTTTCCTGTATTTTAGAATTAGGTGATAATGTTTGCTTTTAAGCAGGAATGGCAAATGAAGTGATGTCTGTGGTTTGACCAGATCATGAGTTATACCACTGGAACGGGTTTGTCCTTGCAGTATCTGGGCCCTGTTGAAGCTGATAGGAATCCCCCCCGAGGCTGTGCAATGGTCTCCATCCTATGAAACCTGCCATCCCCCAAAACCCCTGTACCTTCTGGGAGACAAGTGTGCTACAGATGCCAAGTCCTGCATTCTTGATCCCTGGCGCAGTGCCAGGCCAAAGGGCCATCATTTTGCCACATCAATCAGTGACCTTCTACTTTGTCCTTGCATGTGATTGAATTCAAAGCATCACCACATGGGATTTACTGCAATACAGACCTATGGTCCCTTGGTTCGAGGGGATGCATAGTCTCCCAACAAACAGGCTGCATTTCCTCTTCTGAGGGCTTCCCACGTTGTGGCACCATCTCAAATCGTTGGTCTGAAATTCCCTCCTGGCTCCCTGTCCTCAGAGACGCGCCGTGCGCCCTGCAGCTCGCTGAAGGCATCATCTGTGCAGCTGGCAGGCTGCAGACAAGGTGCCCAGCAGACTCCCACCAAGCCTTGCACGGCACATAACGGCCACCCCACATCATCCTGCGGTGGGGACATGGCCAGAGGTTTGTCCCGGGAGCAGGGACAGGCTGTGCTGCTGGTGCACCGCCGGTATTTGTCTGCAGCCGTTCCCAGAAGCGCATCCAGCCAGCGGCGCGAGCAGCCCGTGTAACTCCTTAGTTTTTTGACAGTTTTATAACCTTAAATTTGCACCTTATGGAAAACTATGACAGTCAGTGATTAATGGCCGTGTTGGAATTTTTCTTATGATGTCTTAATATCCGAGTATGTAGCAGACCTCAGCAGAGAGGAAAAATAAAAACCTGCAGCAAAGCGCTCCCAGAACAACTTGACTAGGCAAGTATTGCCCAGTCCAGCTAGCGCTATCCAAAAGACATGGTTATATTTAGTATTATTTCTTTTAAAGCTGTCATGCTATTTACTAGGTGTCTAGCTCAAATTTGAAACCAGCTTGAAAGGAAGCTATGAAACGATTTTTCACGGATGCGTTCTTCAATCACATGTTCGTAAGAAAGTGGCTTTTGATATTACAAACCAGATGCTGGCTGTTAACGAAAACAGGCGAGAGCTCTTCATTAAACACTTCTGTTGTTGCGCTCCGAGAATACCTTACTGCAGCGCTAGTGAGAAAAACTATTTCTATCATTTTTTACTGTCAGCTGCTTTCAGCTTATTTGCCTTCCTTGCTTTATCTTGTGTCTGGCTGTCTCCACCTGACTGCCTGCCTGGAGAGCAGCACGGGGTGATGATGTTTTGATCCTCAAGCAGCCAGGATGGGATCAGGGTTCCCAGGGAAGGTGCTCAGAGGTTGGTCCCCCGTCATATTTTGACAAACCCTCAAATTCTGATTGGAAAAAAATCTTTCCAACCCGAGCTCCCGGCGGAGGAGGGCAAAGCCTGCCCGAGGGTCTCGGTCCAGCACGACCCATCTGGAGGTACCACCGAAGCAGAGCACTTCTGCTGGACTTCAGCTCCGCATGTGCAATAAAAGCACTTTTAATGAGCGGGACGGAGCTGGTTAGTGAAACGCTTGGACCATTAATGGATGTAGAACTTTTTTAACGTGCTGTTTGACTTTATTGATGAAATGAGCTAATCGGAACGAGCGCTGCTCTCGCGCTGAGTGAAGAAATCCAGGCATGCTTTGTGGTAACAATGCTCTGGTTTTCCACAGCGCCGTTGTCTTGCGGATGGGTCCTCGAGCATTGTGCAAACACTTTCGAAGCACCAGTGGGCTGCGGTGCTGGCAGGGGGACATCTCAGCTCCTCGGCTGCCTGCCCGCGGTGCCGCCGAGCGCTCCGGCAACCTGCCTCGCAGCCGGGGCTGAGACCTCCTGCGTCCCGTCCCGCCTCGCCCGGCTCCGCAGAAAATTCCACGGTCGCTTTTATGACCATGAGTAATCAGGAACTCGGTTTTACATCCTGTTTCAAAGTCCACACAAGGCCCCATAATTACATGCTAATACGGTTTTCTCGGGGCTGAAGCAGGGCCAGGTTCTGACCTCATGCTGGGACAAACCAACGGGGTCGGTCGCTCCGGTAGCTCTGCCCCTTCCTGCTTCTCCTCCTCCTCCTGCCCGGGACGGTCGTTCTGGTGGTGCCAAGCCTTCTGCTAGCACTTAGGGCTTTGGACCAGTGCCTCGTGGGCATAACCTGCCTGCAGGGCCGGGTTTGGTTGCAGCTCGAGCTGTTCCTGGGTTCCTGCAGAGCTCCATCTCTGACGGTCTCACCCATCCATTTGCCTTCTTTTCATGGAAATGTTCTCCATGGAGGAGCTCTCCGTCCCAGACCTAAAGGACTCAGTCTTAACCTGCTGATAACAGCATCCTAATGGAGGAGTCCTGCCACTCAAGTCAGCTTTCTGGAGCAAATTAGAGAAAAATCAGGAAGAAATTAGCTGAAATCAGTCCTCTGCCTGTAGGATGCTGCTGAAAAGCTCGCCGAGATTTGCTGCTCCGTGGAAATGCTCTTTGGCCTTTAGTAAAATGGGGTCTTGAAAGGTTTTTGCCATTAGATATCTTTGTGACAGCTTCTCCCTTTAGGAAGTAACTTTACCGTCAGGGATGGAAAGATGTTGATAATTCAGAGCAGAGTAGCAAAATTCCTTCCTTCTGTAAAATTATTCTTTCATTTTATATTGTTCCAACACTCTACATAAACACTCCTTCAGCAGTTATTTAGCCTGTAATATATTAATGGGGAACACTGTAGCCTCTAGCAAAAGCGTCATCGGATCAAGCAACACCAAGAGGTACTTTACATAACAAAGCTGCGGAGAAGAGTAAATGTGTCAAAGTCAGTAATTCGGAGACATCTCAGCTCCGAGGGGGCTGGACGGGAGTCAGGTTGTGTTTCAGACCCAAAGCAAGCAACTGATTGAAACCTAAATTCACACACAATTCTTTGGTAATTGAGTTAAATGTATAAGATTTCCTAGATCAGAAATACTTGCTACGAGTTCTTGTGCTACATGATAAATGAAAGAAACTCGGTTTAACCCCTTCGGCTCCGGGTTTCTCTCCCATCGCAGCGTTGTGCTGGGTGTGAGGCTGCTGGAAGGCACAGGGGTGTGCATAAACACGGTCAATCCTCTCATACTCTCTCCCCTCTCTTTGCAATATCTTTAATTGAACATTGGGAAGTTGTGCTTCCCCATAGAAATGCCCCGCGGTCAAATCCCATAATCCGTGGGAACGATGGTAGGTGGTTCGTGTGGCTGCAAATTAAGAGTGAACACGGATTGAAACGTTCATATTGCTTCACATTTAGATCAAGAACAAATGTGGCGTATAGAGCAGGAACGGAAAGGGTTGGGGTCCCCATTGCTGTAGCACAATTCCATTTGTAACTTTATACCAGGCACTTACAGAGTGGGACTGCAAAACCCTTACAGTGCAATTTGTAACGTGTCAAAATCTGACTCGGTTCATGGACCAGTTTTAGGCGGGATTGCTGCCTGATTGCATTTGTGCATCCGTACTTAATTTATTCCTCGATATTTCCATGAAACATTTCAGCAGAGTCTCTAGCTGTTAAATATTTAGAAATATAAATACTGACCTCTGTTTTTTAGGGATAAATATTGGTCTTTTTTAATTTCGTTGTTCAAGTCCCCAGTCATAGCTACTTAGAAAAATAAAAATCTGTATGTAGCATGTGAGTTATAAAACATTTTGAATTCTAGCTAATTCCTCTGGCTCTAAATGAATCATTTGCATAGCTTCAGTTATGGCAGTGACCACTCACTAACCGGAGGTGCTCGGTGTGTGTACGTAGCTGTGCGAGGCACATCGTGGGGTTTATTATTTTCTTATTTCTGTATTAAATGTGGTAATAATATGTGGGTTCTCTCCTATCATCTTGTGGGAAGGAAATACTCAGCCTGTGCCTATGAAGTCATGTTTTGGATACCACATTTGGGATATTTCCTGACTCCACAATATTCCCAGCGAGCTGGGTGAGTTTGGAAAGCCAGGGCTGACACAATTTATGGCCGAGCTCTCCGAGGAGTGCCCGGGTGTCCTGAGATATCAGGTGTGCCCGTAACAGGTACGGGATGGAGAAAGGGAGACAGCTCCGCGTGAAGCCTAGGAAGTGCTCCGAGGCCATTTGAGCCCTGTTCTTGGGGGAGGGAAGAAAAAAAAAAAAATCAACCAAAACATTGACTCATGTTATGTCTTGGCTGTCAGGATTTCTAGGCAGAGAAACGAGACGCGTGTGCTGCGTGCCGCGAGGGCGCAGTGTGCCTGCCGCGGAGCCGCGAGCCGGAGAGGGGCCCGCGCTCAGCCTCCCCTCGCTCGCGCTCCCATTTCCTCCTTGGCTTCTCTCTGCTGGGAAAGCAGAAGCAGGTTGTGTTTAAAGAACAAACAGAAATGCACGTGGGCTGTGTTTCGTAATGTGGATTAGGCTGAGATCACCTAATTCACCGCCCGTCCAAAAGTAAACTGAAGTCGAGCCTTGTTCCTCTTTCTGGTCTGGCTGGCACGACTCGCTTTGCTCCTTTTTCTCCTGGTACTTCCAATAGCTTTCTGAATTTCTGTGGGATTCACAAAGCTATTTTATCTGCTGTATAAAACAGAGCAAGTGGACGGGGTAATTATTTTCCTATATATTTTTTCTCACCAAATAGCTCTGCAAAGCAGAGATTAAATCCTCATGCAAATACTGAGTCAAGAAGTTAACAAGAGATTAAATTAATAATGGGGGAAAATTAAATGTTCTCGCTGTTGTCATTTAATGGGAATTTTTTGCCCGTGCCTACAATAACTTTTGGGAAAAACTACATATATAAGTATTTTTCAAACTGAAACCAGATGGGGGAATGATAGCCTGTTTTTCTTTGTGGGAGGCTGTGTTTTCATGGTACGCAAGTAACTGGAGGCACATTAGAATCAAATTTGGCTTTTGAGGCTTGTCCTTCCTATCTCTTACAGGAAGGACCAGCTTTTGATGTTGTGAATTTCAGCTTGCCGTGTGAGCAGGAGATTCTCTGGCGGTGGGGTTGCAGGTCTCAGAAGAGCAGAGTTAACCGTTTAACCAAACCCAAAGCAACCTACCCCCATTAAGGGAAAGCTGGCGTTTTCTTTTCAAAGATCCGTCCCAGGCACAGATGGCACAGAGGCTGTGGGCGATGAAGTGTTCCCAAGGCACTTGTGCTATCGATTCCAGTGGCACTCCCATGCCACCTTCTGCCATTCACTGAGCCCGGCTACTGTCTGCCCCCAGTGAAACCAGCAGGAGAGCAAGCTGTCGGAGAAGTGAGGAGTGATGCTGGGGGACTGGGCAAATACACGTAGGTGGGTGATGGCAAATCTCCCTTTCTCTTCCCTTCTCCTGCACCAACACTTTGTCCCCCTCTTCTCAGAGCTGTGGCCTCGCCGGGTCATTTCCAAGCTCCTAATTTCTCTAGTTCCCCCAGGGAGCTGAGAAGCTCGAAGTGCCTTTGCTCGGCCATGGGAAGGATACCCAGTGCAGGCACTTCTTGAAGCTGGGGACCTTGCAGGAAGCCCCCTGTAGCTGCTGGGTGTGCAGGATGCGTGCAGGGTGAAGGGGATGGGGACCAGGTGGTCCTGCTGAATGCAGCAGCTCCCTCGTCCCTTCTCGGTGGTGGCATGTCACCTCCTCTCAGCGGCGCCTTCAAAAAGCCACAAAATCCAGCTTTAAAGACTAATTTCCTCTTTCTTCGGTGACGTGCAAAGCCCATTGAGCAGCATTCTTGAGTTTTGGAGGTCCAGCAAGAGGAGGGGGTCTTCGTTTTCCCCATCAGCTGAGCTGCTCCCCACGTGTGCCTCTGGGGACCTGCACTGAGAAGGCACACGGGTACTGCAGTACTGACAGCACCAAGGTGAGCTGCTCTCTTTGGTCTCCTGCTTTTCACCAGCACAGAGTGAGTAAGTGCTTGTTTATTCTGTGTGCAACGAAGGAGGTTTACTTTCTTCTGCATCCCTTTTTTTTTTTTTCAGAGTTGATAAATAGGTTCTGTGTTTTATCTTGAAATGATTAGTGCCTTTTTTATAACAGTCAGCACTAAAAAGTCACCTCTCAGGAGGCTGTTGGTATAATTAAGACCAGTAACAAAGCAGGATGACCTCAGCCACAACCAGGGGAGAGCTAGAGAGTACTTAGCAAAGTTGGATCTTTTCAAATCATCTGAGCCTAAGGAAATCCATGCTAGGGCTGTTAAAGAGCTAGCCGTTGAAATCTTGTCAGCATTAGTGATTATCTCTGAGAATTAGTAGAACATAGGTGAGGTAATGAAAGGATGGAGAAGGGCTAATACAGTACCTGTCCTCTAAAGAGAGAAAAAAGAAGAGCCAGGAGAGAGTGCTGGAAGAGCCAGTGCTGGAAGAAAATGATGAAACAGGCCATTTGTAAATACCTCCAAAAAACAAAGGGATAGCTGCAGCCATCGTGGTTTTGCCAAGAGCAGGCTGTGTAAAAGCAGTCTTCTTCCCTTCACTGACAAAACAGGGCACAAGAATAGAGGATAAACAATATATGCTTTTACTGAGGCTTTTGAAACTGTTTCACATAGAGTCTCATAAACAACCCAAGAAAACAGTGTCTGGGAGACATAGGAAATACTGCCCAGTGGATAAAACTGGGTGGAAACTCTATTCAGCAGCTACCAATGGCTCACTGACAGTGGGAGGGATTTATCAAGGGGACCTCCTTGGGGATCTCTCTGGTGGTATTTAGGGTTTCATTAATGATGTCTAACATTTAGTCAGAACACACTCAGATGGAGGGAACTGGCAGTGTGTTGGAGCACATGGTTAGAATTCAGAGTGATCTTGACAAACTGGAGATGCAGAAGGAGAAGACTGAACACAAAGCAGAAGATACGAGTGCAAAGCACTGGCAATATTATTTTTTTTCCCCGGGTAGTGGGGTTGGGCAGCAATATCTATGTGCCAAATCCACAAATCCTGTGAACGGCAATGTGATTGAGTTGGCAGGGCTGCACCACTGCAGAAAGGGTGATCCTACTGGACTATATAAATTCTTTGGAGGGACATGTCCCAGCTGGAGAAGATCCAGAGAACAATGAGAATAACCAGGGATCCGGAGGGTGGGTTCGCAGGGCAAGGCTGGACCAGCTGAGATCATTCCATCCAAAAGAAAACATTACAGGAAGGAGAAAGAGGCGGTGGACAAGAGGCTACTTTTCACATAAGTGAAGGCTATTGCAGATAGATGAGAACAGAGTGAGTAGAGGATGAGTCATGGGATTACATATTGTCAAGGAAGTCAGCCTAGATATCAGGAATAACTTCCAAATGGTAAAGATGGGGAAGCACTGGAGCAGGTAGCCTGGGGAAGGATGTGGACCCGGATCCATCGCTCAGCAGGGCTTTGAGGAAGAGGTTGGTCAACCCTATCACAGCCTGGGCAGACTCACCCCTGTCCTGGGACAGCAGAAAAGACTTCCTGAAGTCTCTTCCAGCCCTATGATTCTGTATTTTCCTTCTAAAGATATTATACTTCTTCTGGGCACTCCTGTTTTTGCTCTTCTTTGCCAATTGCTTAGCATCAGAGCGCTCCAGTGCCACGTGGTGGCTGTGTCCCAGCGCTCTGATGGAGCCTGCGAGCTCCAGCCCCGACCTGAACAGTTTACAGCCCGTTGTTGTTGTTCCTTCTGGACAAATATACAGTCTGCTACAGAGAATATGAGCTTCTCGTACCTACTGTATGTTTGTAACAATCTGTGATTTCAAAAATAAAAACCAGCCAAACAAAGAAGTCCAACCTGTAAAAAAGTTATGGGTGTAGGTGCCCATTTTCTGACAGAGGGGTTTGGTAACAGTGCAGGGGACAGAAATGTAAGGAATAATTGTTTTTGGGCCTAGAACCAGGAAAACTACTTTTCCAAATTAATCCAGTGAGAGCCATGAATCCACAGTATTTCATATCACACTTCATAAAACTCCAGTCATAATCCATAAAACTGACATTATTAGATTAAAAACCTCAGTTCCTCCTATAAGGAGCTCGCTCATTAGACATGCTGTAGTTTTATAACCTTAAAGTTCCTACCCAATTACCATGATTAATACTGTGCTTTAATAAAAAATTTTTTAAAAATCACCACAGGGGTTGATACCATCTGTTTGTTATAATTGCGCATTTAAACATCGTCCGGCAAGAAAAGGACACTTAGGAAACAGAAATGAGGGCTGAGCTAGGCAGGGCGCAGCCCAGCAGCCGCGGAGAGGTGGGGATGGCCCTGCTGGGTTGTGATCGGGGCACTTTGCACGGTGCAAGGGCTGAAATTGGTGGGAGATGCGTGCAACAACCTCCTGATTGTGTGTGGGTGATGGGGAAGGAGCAGATGCTCCCCGTGCCCCAGCTCCTGGAGGTCTGCGGTGTCCTTGTCCCCAGAGGTGGGTGTGGAGGAGCTCCAGCACCCACACACCCACCCTGCACACGAAAGAAGTAAGAATTTGGGGATTTGGGGGATGAACTCCAGATCAGCACTCGCTGCTGCTAGGCGTGAATGCTCTTCATATACCAGGGCAGGAGCTGAGCGCATTCAATACGAGCTTGAATCACAGAGGATCCACCAGCCCCGGTCACTCAGCTGACAAAGCTTTGGTCTCACCGCCGGATAAACACCAAATATCGCCTGCCTCTTGCAGAAGTGGCTGCGAAACCATCTGCTGGGACAGGCAGCCGTCAGCATGCTCGGAGAACTGTCCGTTTTCCTGTTAATTGACTTTGAAGCGGGAGTTCCTTTGAGGTTTATTTTTGCAAAGCTCGGGGATTCGCGGCGTTCATCCCCCCTCGGGCAGGGGACGATGTTAACCCGTGTGTCAGTTCTCGGGCTGGTGCCTGCTCAGCAGCCGCAGTGGCCGGCGCGAGCATCGAGCCTCGGCTGGAATAACTGAAGTTAAAAATGTGTCAGGTTCGTGATTCCACCCACAGACCAGAAAACGCCAAATTTGTATTATTTTTGAATCCCCTGATTTTAAGGGCTGGTGGAAATAAGATATCTTGCTTCTGACTTCCAGGCAATAAAGAGAGGTGAATCACTACCGAAAAAAAGCCTCTAATGGACCACCCAGTCGCTCCTTACAAAGCTGTAAAACGATCCTCCGCAGAAGTGGCAAAGTGGAGAACTATTTTCTTAATATTACTGCAATTGTGCAAGGCAAATCAAATCAGAAAAGCATCAGGGTTTCCTAACAAAGTGGCTAAGTGAGAAGTGTGTTAATGAATACAGGCTGATTAACATGCATTGAACTGAAAGCTAAACCACAGACGGGTCAAAGGGGGAACGCAAAGCGTATTTACTCCTTTGAGTACAACATGTTATGTTCGAGGACCTAACATGTGTATGTAATTCAGATTTAAATACTTTCGTCCCCCTCGTCATTCTGGATAATTATCCAACTCAGGGTAAATAAGTTAGTTTAGTTTTGTTTTTACTAAATAATAGCAGGACTTTTGTTACTTACTTCAATTGGTCCGATCTCTAATTTTTTTTAGGATTATGTGAATCTGCTACCAGAGAGTCCTACCAGGGTTTTTGAAAATTATAACTTAAAATAACTGTATTAAAAAAATAAATAAATAAATAAAAATAAAAAAAAAACAATCTCGGAGGTAAATGACATGTTTTTAACATTTATTTGTTGTCATTTTTAACAAGAAAATGTGCATCTTTTTAATAGTACACTGTCTCAGACCGAAACTGTGCATGTTATTGATATTTGGGTTGTGGAATAGTATTTTGGGAGACCGTCTTTTATTTTCATGAGTAGGGCCCCAGCGGGACATCAAGCACACAAAAATGAGCCTTTCTGAAGGAAAAAAAGTGCACACTGGCTGAGTGCACACCGGGATAAACCATGGGGAAACTCTGGGGATTGGCCTTTGGGCATGCAGGTATTTCGGGGGGACTTGTAATTAGGAAACTGGATTTGTAATTGGGAGATTTGGGTCCTATCTCTGCTGCAAGAGCCCTTAGGTGATCTTGGGTAAGTTTCTTTAAGGCGATGTCCCCAGAGAGCGTTGTCGAAATAAGAACTAGGTGCCAAAATTCTTCCATTCTCCGCCTGTAACGCAGCTGTATTAAATCCTAATTTTGATCTAACTTTGTCTTGCATGTTTAGATTTAAGTTTCTTCAGAACAAGAACTGTCTCTTACCACTCGATTTAGCAAGTCCAGGCTACGCCGGTCCATATTGCAATAGAGCCTCCTCATGTATGTGAGTATAGCAAAATCCTCATAACTCTGGGTAATGCCTCATAGCCCTTGACAGCTAAATTGTCCTGCTTACGAGGTGAGGTGGAGGTCTCCTGCATGGAGCCCTTGCTCTCCACGAGCCCCGGTACATTGGGGTTCATCTGCCAGAGCTGTCTGAGCTTTCACTGCCTTAACCAGAGGAGCACCTGCAAGGTTTGGTGGGGTTTTCTCTATGCCTGGGATGTAGCTTTTTGGTGTTCATGGAGGGGGGCTGTGTTAGAGAAGGCAGACTCAAGTCTGTACGCAGAAGGATAAAGTTCAGCTGTGTGTATGGAGAAGTGTTCTTTAAATAGAGTAAAAGTAGTACCAACCAAGGTTACAGCTTTCAATCCAGATGGAAGGTGGGGGAAGTTCTCATTTGTTGGTCTGAAGTCTGAAAAGTAACTGACTATTACATCAGAGCATTATTTTTCAACAAGTAATGCATTAAGTCAGCCTTATATCTTCATTTTTTATGGATAAGATGGTGAGACCACTTTCTTTTCTTTCCTATTTTCTTCCTTTTTGTTTTAATACGTCTGAGGAACAGCTAGTTAATTAGCAGAACCAGGGCTAAATCCTAAGTAATGTGACTAATGGGACAAGAATCCAAATCAGTCTCAAAACTAAAATAGTCCTGAGCAGGCATCAGCTGCTTTTCTTTCCTTGTTTTGTCTTTGTGTGCGCGGATTCCCATATAGCGACTGATGCCAGCGTGATGAATCGCTCACAGGATGCCCCTTTCTGAGCACCGCGGTGGCTCGAGGCAGGCAGCCCCAGGACACGCCAGATGTGGCTTCGTAGTGACCTCCTGGGGTGGGCTCAGTGCTGTGGTGCTGGCGTTGAAGCGAGCTCGTGGTGTCCGTTCCGCATCTGGTGCGAGTCGTGGTGTCCGCAGGGCTGAGCTGGCAGCGGTCCCTCATCGTGCAAAACTGTGGAACAGTTGAAGCCGTGGCTGCCCTAGGTTAAAAACCATATGGTTTGTGTTCGCCAGCAAAGCAGTGAGTTTTTGGGTCAGTCAGTTCTCAGCATCCTCACTCCAGGCTGGCCTCAAAGGTCAGCGGAGCAGGCGGGATGGGACGGGGCTGTGCAGCATGCGGGGCGATGCTCCCGGCTTGGGAGCAGAAAATGCTGCATTTCATCTCAGTTTGGGGAAATTGTGTGTGTGTAGGGGGAAATTGTGCACACAGGCTGCTTGCAGGGTGCTGGCAACTACCAACGTGACACCCCGGTGGAGCAGATAAACACGGGGTTAGCACGCAGTGGGAGGAGTAGTTCTGGTTGGGAAAGGGAATGTTAGCACCGCCGTAGGAGTTCCTGGTGAGATTCATCTGATGTCCTCTGTGCAGTTCTTGTCAGCACCCAGAAAGATTGATTGGACCTTGTTCAGGTTCAGGGCATGGTTGCTGGGATAAGCAGACAATGAAGTCCTCTGTGAGCGGAGGCAGGAGCTGGCCGGCTGGCTTGAAAGCGTGAGGGCGGAGAAGGGATGTAGCTGCGGAGATTAAACGGGGGCATCGATGAACTGCAAAAAACAACTTACAAAAAAAAAAAACAGCTATAGGCTGGGCTTGAATAAATTTAGGCTAGAACAAACAGAAAAATGTTCACAGCCCTCTGGAGAATGAGGCTTTGGCAGAGCTGCCCAGGATGGGAGCCAAGCCCCCGGCGGTAGGGGCAGCACCCGAAAACGCTGTGAGAGGAGATGGGTGTTGGGGGGTCCCACCAGCACCACATCCCTCGCTCACACATGGTCAAAAGCCAAATAATGTGTGATACAAACCCTGCTGCACTCGCTCACACTGGTGGGGAAGCTTCCCACGGGAATATCGCTGTCGCCAGCAGGGCTGTGGGAGTGGTGACAGAGGTGCAGGTGCCCTCTGCCTGCTCCGTGCCGCGCTGGCTCCTGTAGTGGATTTTCTTCAGTGCATGCTTGTGCAGCAGCAGAGGCATCCATGCAAGGTTTTGCACCGATTTCATGAATCCATACAGATGCAGACAAGGAGTAGGGTTTGACCGAGAGGCGTTTGTGGCTCCTTTGTGGCTCGGCGTGCAGGAGCGTGGCTGAGCGCGGCTGCTTGCGGCTCCCGAGACGTCGGTTGTCATCAGTGGGTGAAGGGAAGGGCTGTGATGCAGGAGGTCTCACGGTTCCCAGCCCTTCTGTCCTCCTTCCTTTGCCCTGCTGTGCTTCTTCAGGGCTGGCAAGGAGCCTGCAGTGGGGGCAGAAATTGAAAACAATGCTTGCAAGTAGCAGAAATTGTTCTGGGCGTTGGGTTTTATGTGGAGGCGTAGTGGAAGGCTCTGGCAGGGGGTCGGGGTGTACCTCGAGCAGAGGTGCGGCTGCATCTTCGCCGTGGCTGATGTATGGAAATGGCAAGGAAGTTACATCATGGAACCGTGGGGAGAGCTGCAAAACAAAGCCATATGCTGCGAAGATGTGATTCATGGCCGAGGCTAAACGGGCTGTGCCCAAACATGACTGCGTGGTGCTCATTAGGACTCGCTGGAGAACTGGGGTGCCAGAAGGTTCCTTCTGTTTTTCAAGTCATTGTGATAGTAAGAAAAAAAAATACTGTGTGTCTACGAAAAGCCCTTCCTGCTATGTACAAATATTTATGGAGGCTCTTCCAAAGACTCGCAGATTTTTCCACTTTTTCTGCCTTACGCATGCAGAACATTCTCATAAATGGGCAATAAAAGTTAAAATAAAAAATGCCTCTTAAAAAAAAAAATAGCATTCTTCATATTAAAGCTGGTCTTCAATTAGAAGTTCCAATATTTCCTGCTGAAGGGTTTCAGAAGCATTGATTCTTTAGATAGATGGGCATTATCAGGAGGGGAGCACTACAGAGATGCGGTCACACCGCGCTTGGGCTCGTCTTGACCCCTGGGGAGTGTTTTTGGGCCCATAGCCTGGGCAGGGAGGGACAGGGTTTGCCGTCAGTGTTACAGTCATGGAAAATCAGCTGACGGTGTGCTCCGGTTTAAAACACCATCAGCATTTCCTTCGTCACAGCCCTGAGCCCTTGCTGTCGTGTGGGCAGGTTTGAGGCAGGAAGAGGGAGCTCGGCCAGGGCGTTGCATCATGAGACCCCTCTGGATCCCCATGTCCTGAAACCAACTGCCAAGGGACACCTTACATTTTGTTCCTGTTCCATTCACTTACAGGACAGCAGCGTTTGGGTTTCCCTGGCAGAGAAACACCAGCAGGGCCAGGATGGGGAGCAGGCTGCGGCCTGTGGACTGGGGCAGAGCTCACGTGTGCAGCTTCGGATTTTGGGGGCCTGCTGGGCAACACATCGTCCAGGGCAGCTCAAATATGTGTGCAGGGCCAGGGACTGCCCAAGTTTTTTCCTAAGCTGTTTTTAAGCGGGTTTCATTCAGCAAAGCCCACAGAGGTGGGAGCTGTGGGGTCTCCTCCCAGCCTCGGGCAGCTGGCAACTTCAACACCCTCTGCTTCGTTCTTCCCTGTGTAGGTGCTTCTGATAATCAGCGGAAACCTGAGCTTCCTCAACTGGCTGACCATCGTGCCCAGCATCGCTTGCTTTGACGACCTCAGCCTGGGATTCCTCTTCAGCTCCAGGCAAGGAGGGGTGAAAGACCGGGTGGTGCAGATGCAGGCCAGGCAGGCAGCCGGCGAGAAGCCTCCCCTGGGATACGGTGAGTTGTTTCTGGAGGGAGAAAAAGCTACAGAAAGGTGTATTTGGTGTGTTTATCTCAAAAGCTTTCATCTTCTCCTTCTGGAGAAAACATGGATGGGGAGGGAGATAATTTTGCCCCTGCGTGGTCTCCTCTGTGGTTTGAAGGGTGGCTGATTCTTGAGCTGACAACAAATGAGTGCAAAACCAGGAGCTGGTTTATAAAGGTCTGCTGTGACATTGCCACTAGAGGGCACGTCCTCAGTGCAGGTACGGTGCCTTTGGGGGACGTGCAGCAGAAATCCTGACTTCTCTGCTCACAGCAATCAGGGTTCCTTGCCCTCGCCCCAGCGAGCATCAAACTCCAGCCCTAACTAAGCAATGTAGAATTGCACAATTTAGCTTGCGGGTATTTTTTTTTTCTTATTTTTATTTTGACTATTTTAAAGTCGAGGATGAAACACGCGGAGTGGTTTGGGACAAGGGTTTCATGTCAGAAGTTGGATGCAGAAGCAGGTCTCGTGCTTGCTCATTCTCAGCACTCCTCTCCCCCCGCAGCACGGTGACCCTCTGGCCAATTTGCCCTCCTGCCCCTAGAGCCCACGGGCATTAGGGCTCTGCTTAAGGAACTCCACATGAAGCCAGACTTCCAGAAAGAGCAAAATTGGTTATTGATCTGTTGTGGAGCCAATAACTCTTGCTCCAAGGGGAAAAGCGAGCTGGCAGCTGGGGAGGTGGCTGTCCCCACTCAGCATCCTGCTTGGAGGAGCCGACAGGAGCGGCTGCGTGGGCACTGCCACAGGGGGGGAGTTCCCAAAAACAGGGTGGAGGTGAACTCCTGTTCATACCACGAACACAGGGAAGCAAACACAAGGGGGTTTGTAACTACACAAAGGGGATTAATGTGGCTGATGCTCCGCTCGGAAGAGAGTTTTCAAACAGCTTCCAGAAGATTGCCTGCACAGGCAACACTGGGATATTTTTCATGGGGCTGTGTAACAGATGTAGAGTTGTATTTGTAATATTTTTATAAACCACATATAAGCAACAAATTGCCTGTAATATCAACAACAATTGCAGATGCTCATTTTTAAATACACTAAACATCTGTCAGAAGAGTGAAAAATGTCAGCAAGATAGAGCATCTGTCTCTAGTCCTTTCTCATCTACCAAGAAACACGGCTTATTAACCGGAGGGGTTACTTCCAGCAAGGCTAATGCAATTTCATTAAGCTTTCTGTGTGTCCTATCCTATGTATTTTGCTAGAAATCTTAAACACTTTTTCCATTCTGGTAGCTTTGCTGTGGGAGCCAACAGCTTTCCTACCAACTGTATTTTTACATCTAGTTCCAAACAACACTCAAGTTGCACCGTGCTTTTTGGAGGAGAAGCCAAAGGGTGCTTCTCTGCTATGTCACTCCGTGAGTCACTATGAGGGGGGGGGATAGACCTTTTTTTTGAGGAACTTGCTCCTTTTCTGTGATGTTCTCCAGAAAACCATGCTGAGCCAGCGCTGCCCCAAGCAAGGAGAAACATCCATAGCTGCCACTGCTCTGGAGTGTAAATGTGTCCCTGTCCTGGGATTTAAAAAAAAAAAAAAAGAGGGAATCTGTAAGTAAAGGGTAGGATATCTGTAATATTCTGGGTGAGTTTGGATTTCTGCGTATTTTTTCTGCTAGCAAAGCAGAGGCTGTTGAGCTGGCACTGATGCTCTGTGTGGCAAGAGGCTTAGAGGAGCACTCACCCCTGGGTCACAAGAGCAGAAGACAGGAGGGTACTCAGTCATGCCCTGCTCGTGAACTGATTTTATAAGGATCTGGCCAGGCTGAAGGGCTCATCTCGAAGACAAATCGCTGCCCGGCCGCCTCGTCCCGCTCTCGCAGCAGCCCTGCAGCAGCGCAGGGGGCGAGGGGAGGTATCTCGGCGAGCTCCTTTCCAAACCAAACGGTTCTCCAGAAATGTTCTCAGACTAAACAATTATTAATAGCTTCTGAGAGGGGTTCAAATAAACATCCCTCTCCTGCAGAGATAAGGGGAAAGCTACATGCTATTGCTTTGAATCTGATCCTTTGGCTGTTAATGTTAAACAAATTAAAAACGGCCATAAGCATGGGAGCCCTTCAGAGGTCACTTGTGCTTATTTGTCTGATTGCGCTGGGTTTCTCTCCAGACCGAAATGCCACGTGAATCCAGCGCTGTTCCTGCAAGCCGAATACCAGAGCGCTGCTGAAGTAACACATCTCACACAGAAGCGATAAGTCACAGAGATTTGCAGAGGAAGCAGGGAGGTTTGAACGGAGCCACTGAGTGACAGGGAGGAAAATGCAGGAAACGAGGCTGGGTGGCAGGAGCCCGGGGCGGCCACGTGCGGGAGCGAAGCCGGGGCGAGCCGGAGGCAGCCCACGCACGCTGGGGACCAGGAGGGCGACTCTGAGCAAGGTGCGAGTGCCAGCTGGGTTTTTTCCCCCGCGCCGAAGCGATGATTAATCTTGCATTTTAGACATTTTTCCTTTTAGCCCTTTCTCAGACTATTTAGAGAAAGGCAGATCTCTCCAGCGATAGCGCATGGCCCTCGGCAAGCTCTGCTCGATTACGGGGGGCGTTCGCCAGCCCCAGGCGCGGAGCCGAGCAGCTGCGAGCACCCAGCGGGGTCCCGGCCGGCCCGGGGGGGTCCTGCTATGCCCCCAGGGGTGCAGGAGCAGAGCTGGCTGCTGGCAGCAAAATCACATTCCTCTGCTCTGCTTTCGTGTCCCGAACAGGCCGCTGCATCCGCCAAGTGGTGAACATCTCCTTCGGGCTCCTGATCGCTTACCTCAGCGTCCCTGTTGTCCTGAACCTGCTCAGCTCCAGACAAGTCATGAACACCTCCTTCAACCCTCTCAGGATAGTAAACACCTACGGAGCTTTTGGAAGGTACTCGCATTTTAACGGCATGTTGTACTCCTGCTGTCAGCAGTGTGTGGGATGGTCTGATAGCCTTAAAGCTAAACAGAAACCTTTCCAGTAGCCGGTAGACTTGGAATATCTGTTTATGAGGGAGAAGGAGAAAAAGGAGCAGGTTTCTTTCCCATTAAATGACAATTTGTTTTCTTTGAGCTCCTTTCGGTGAGCTCATTATATTGATGGAGCAAATGTAATAGCAGGAAGAAAATATCCGTAAGAGAGTTCATCCAGTGGATGGTCTTCACCATCACCAGCCCACTTTATTTATGGTGCACTTCTCTTCCCGTGCACACATTTGCTCTCCCTCGTGTAAATATTCACATAAGCTATTGGGTAGCAGATTTAAGGCCAACAAAAGGAAGTGCTTTTTCCAACAAGTGACTTGGGGAATTCATCGCTACAGGAAGCTGTGGAGACTAAAGTATAAATGGACTCACAAAAAGAACAAGACAGATGGACAGGACAGGCCCAACAGCGGTCTGGCTGCTGCCAGCAGCTCAGGAAATGCCACGTAGGGCCAAGGGGTGGTCCTCAGGAGGGCTCTGAGGACTCCCCTGGGGTTAGTGGGCTCAGGACAAGGCCCCACAGGAGGATCAGCAGCAGCTGGGGCTTTTGCTGCAGGTTGGCTGCTGGGGCAGGAGGGTCTCGCTGCAGGCACGGGAGGTACAGAGCACACCTGCAGCACATCAAGTTAACATGAGGTTTTCCCCAATTTTTCAAACAGCAGGCATTTCTATAGAAAAAAAAAATGAAAAAAAAATGATAAAAAATATCAACACTAAAAAAGTTGTGAGAAAAAATGAAGTTTCTTCTTTTCTGAGAGAAGAAGTAATAACCCCTGAACCTCTTCGAAGGCTGGAGTGGTGAAGCTACAGGAGATTGTTTTCTTTGGGTTGTTGTTCTTTTTCTTCTTCAGTCCATGGTTTCTGTTTCAACAGTTACCAGAACCTAAAGAGCATGTGATGAAATGCTGCTGTAATATGTTTGTAATTCCAGCCTATGTAAACCAATAAAAAGAGGATTGCAGCTTATAATGAATATACGATTATGTGAAACTTGACATATTTTGAATCACACAGTAGGAACATACTTTTATTAGTAATTTGGTGTCCCTGATTTACAGTGTGTTTCTAACCATTGGGCAGCTGGCCACGGCTCATAACTCAGCCCAGCATATAATATGGAGCTTGGCTGGAGAATCCAGAAATCTATTAAATGTAGGTAACAATTATAAGCTGGGATGTACAGCATTCCTTGCTTGTAAGCATCTGTCACTGGAAGGCATTGAGGAGAAGGTGGAGCCCGAGTGTGTCCAAACTTTCAGTTTCTCGGGCTGAGGGAGGAAGGACCAAAGCAGTAAAAAATTAAAAGGGTGTTGGGAGCGGGACAGGGTGGATAGGCAGAGTGGCCTGAGCATCCCTGACAGGCACTGAAAACCTGAAAAAAATTGTGGTTTCACGTGGGTTGTCCATGGCCTGGAGTTTGCCATCCCCGCTGCTCTGCCACCTGGCTGTGCAGAGAAAGTCAACCAAGCAGCAAAGGGAATATGCTTGACCTGCTGTAAGGCTGGGGGGCTTTTTAACCCACTTTCTAAACATCTACCAGGTACGGGGAGCTTGTTTTTCCTTTTCTACTTTTCTTGGCTTGATTTGCGGTGGCTCACGCAGTACCTCCTGCTCTAGCTGAGTAATCATGAGACCTCCCTTGCAGCCGGGATGGAGGAGATGGGGATGCACTTAGTGACCATCCTTCATCTCCACTTTCCTATATGATGAGGAGTTTGTAGTCAGAGAGCTCATTCATCATGGGAGTCATCAGAGTAACGAGAAAAAGATTTTCTTCACAAACCTGGTACAAAGAGACAGATTGGCCCAGGGTGAAGATGCTTGTCTGGGACGTGGGAAATGCTTGTAGTATTCTCTCTCTTTCTTGAGAAAGACAAGATCAAGAAGGACAGACCGATCAATTTCAGTAGGAATCATCCTTCTGGGCCGCAGTTCGTCCTTGGCCTGGCACAAGTGCAGCGTGAGAGAGGGAAATGAGGGAAAAATGTGAAAGATGGACATTTCCATGTAATTTGCTGCTGGAAAGATAAAAGGCTGCCAGACAGTGGCTGTGCTGACTCTCGTGAACCAGCATTTTACATGACATGAGACAACTAACAGTCTGGTGTGTCCCACAGCATTACCAAGGAGAGAACAGAAGTCATCCTTCAGGGTACGTCCAGCCCGGACCCCAACGACCCCGCTGCTGTCTGGGAGGAGTACGACTTCAAGTGCAAGCCCGGGGACTTGAAGAGGCGCCCATGCTTCATAAGCCCCTACCACTACCGCCTGGACTGGCTGATGTGGTTCGCTGCCTTCCAGGTTCGTGCCTTTGTGTGTCCTGAGACGTGTGTGTCCCCTGAACCAGGAAAAACAATTTACGTGAATTTACAATGTGCTTGGGGTGGGGGGGGATGGATATTTGAAGCCTCGGCTAAGTTAATTATGTTTTTTTTTTTAAAAAAAAAAAATGTATTCCTAAAGGATGTCTGCTGCTAGTGTAATGAAACTCTTGGAAATTTTATGTGAGGCTTTTTAATTGTTTCTCAGCAATAACGGAGCTGAAGGCATTGAGAAGGCGCATGGACTGCACCTGTCGCCAGGCGTGGTGGCACGGTGGGGGTTCACTGCTCTGTATGGGGCAGAATCTGCCCCACAGTGTGCCCATGTCCTGCAGGGTCACTCTGCCAGCTGCTGGGACCCTCAGCCCCCTGGGGACACCCCTGGGGACCCGGCAGATGCTTTTGCTGCTTGCCTGCCTGCCTGCAGATGTAGCATCCTCACGTGGTATCAGCAGGCAGGTGGCAGCTATACATTAAGAAGGAATAGGGGGAGAACTTGTAAATGTTATTCTTTAATGTCTTGTAGCCTTTTCTGTGAAATCGCAGCCGTGTGACCAGCAGAACTTAGGTGGGATTTTACAAATCTGGGGCTTACAGCAGGGGTGTGAGGCAGCTCCATCTCAGGCTGTGGCAGGCTTTTCTCTTTGTTCTCATGTCCTGTCCTGATGCTCTTCCCTCTTTCCTCTCCCCCCTACCCCAAACTTCTCTGTTTTCTTTCTTTGTGGTATTTTCATTTAGGCGCCTTTTAGATTCCTCAGTGATGACATAACCATCGCTCTTTGGCTATGGTTTTATATTTACCCCGCTAGTTTTTGTGCGCTGGAATTTCATTTAATCTGCATTAGGTATGCTTATCCCTCAGCAAGACGATAGCAAAGGTTAAAACTTCAGCCAGCAGCGGTGCACAGCATTCAATGAGGATGCAGACGTTTGAAGGGGAGCTGCTGGTGTAAACCTTACCGCATTTCGGGAGGGCTCCAGCTGCAGAGAAGTCCAGGTCACCCAGCAGAAGGCTGTGCCTGCGGAGAGAAGCATTTCTGAGATGAGAGAAAGGCCGCTCGTTTCCTGGGCAGGAATACCCCCAAGGCCTTACAATACAAAGTGTTCTCGGGTTTAAAAACAAACAGGGGAAGGGCAGAAACGCTCATGCATCGTGGGCAAGTGCTGGCCGTGCTGGTGCTGAGAGACACCGTCACACGCCAGCGCCGTCTGTCAGCGGACACCGGCCGCGTGCTGAGTGACGGTGATGTATGGGAGCAGCCTGGGGAGGAGGAGGAAGAGGAAGTAACACAGGCTCCTTCGCATCTGTTTTCTTTTTTTTTAATTTCGCTGAAGGGTTCCCCAAAGCGCTCCCGTGAGCGGGGGGCTGGTGGAGTGCGTGCGTGCAGAGGCATCTGTCCGCAGCAGCTGATTAGCAGTAATTAGCTCCGTGGGTCTCTTGCGCCGGGCAGTGGAGGTGCTCGTCCCCTCCTTGCCATGAGCCTGAGTGGGATGCTCAGGGCTGGGGCCACAAATCCTTTCCTGAGCAAGACCAGGGCGTTCACACAGCCTCCCAGTGCAAACCGCTCTTCGGGAAGCAGTCCCAGATCCTGCTTAAGAGTGGAATTAAGAAAAAGAGCAGAAAGGAGAAGAAAAACCCTCAGAGATCTGGGGATGACGCATGTTGAAAACAGCAGGAACACAAGTAACATGCACAGCAGCAAACATTTTCAAGCATGGCTGTTTAGGTTTAGGCATGCAAATACATGCGTAAGCGTGGAAGTAAATCTCCTCCGGAGTGGCTGAAGGTTTGTTTGAAAACTGTGAGCTGTGTACTTAGTGTCAGCTGTCATCCTTGGGAAAGCTGGCCGTCCTGCTCGGAGCTGCCAGAGCCTGCAGAAGGATGTTCGCTGCTTGGCTTTGAGTCCCGCAGAGCCGCGGAAAAGACGAGGAACCAGCAGCCGAAACCCCAGAAGAAGTTTGTGGAGTCAGGCAAGTTTTGCAAACCCCATACAGTAGTTTATGGAGTCCATAAAACCAAGTTACTTCAGCCTCCGGATTATGTTTAATTTGTTTTTTAAAAGTTCTGGATTTTTAACACCGCTGTTCACAGCCTGCGCGATCGCTTCCGAGCAGCCGGCCGGAGGGTTGGTTTTGCAGTTCGCTGGAGGCGGTCAGTTAAGGACCTGACATATCCAGCTCTGACAGCCTGCAGAAAAGCCCGGGGAGTTTGGGGGAAGATATTTACCATCCCTTTGTGCTGCTCGTGACAGGTTCCTCTTTGCACCTCATCACCGCTTGACATACGACGCCTTCTTTCGCTGCGGGCTTCCTGTGAAGCTTTCCACCTTGGCTGTAGCTGCAGGATTTGCTTTGAAGAGCCCAAAATTGGGAGAGCCAGGCCCTTGGCCAGGCTGGCACGGGTCAGCTCTGTGAGGAGCCGCCGGCATGGCCCCAGCTCCGAAACAGGAGGAGCCACGGCGCTGCCCCACCTCTGAAGTGCAATTAGCAGTTGGCTGCCTCTTAATTACTGTTTCCAGTAGTGCCTTGATTGTATGCAATGTAACATGGCATTATTTTTCCAGGAAACAATTTTCGTGATGTTAATTTTATTATCTAAATATAATATGCCTTTTCATTTGTTTTCTAAATCCCCTCTTTGTTTCATACGTCTCGCCATCCTGTGGGTGCTCTAGCTCTGAATTAAAGTCCTTCATTTAGCTCTGGCAGGGACGTAACCCATCCAGAACCATGTCTGCGTGGCTTCTTCCTGTCTGCAGAAGGGGAAAATCTCCCACAGATAGCCAGCAGCAACGGCGTGCAGAAATCTCTGCGACCTTTTTCAGTGGCTTCTCAGCAGCTGCCTCGGACCGGACTGCCTTTGGTCCATCGCCCAGCTGATAACGCCGTCACGCAAGTGCAAAGTGAGCTAGGACATTTTTGACAAAAATGGCCTGTCCCTTGGTGAGGAGCTGGTGGTCAGGTGCCTGTTACTGACTCCGCATCCCCTACCTCCATCAGAGCAATTTAAACCCAGGTTTCACCCAGCTCAATGCAATGCACATTTTTAAGAGGAGCTCCAACGACCTGGAAAGAGCAGCGTGATGTGCTCAGTACATTTGCAGGTGCCACCAAGCTGTGTGAGTACAACAGAGGAGGAGATCTAAAAACACAGCCATCCTGCTGGTTTTGGTCCAAGCAGACAGGAGAGGAGTGCAAGGTGATGCTAGCAGGCAGGAGCTGTCACCTGCCCTGGATGGGTCGGATCAGAGAGCCGTTCTCCAGGGCAGCCTCTTGGGCCAAGCGTGCAGCACCAGAAGAGGACCAGCAGTGATGTTTCAGCATTATAAAAAGAAAAACACCGTACAAAGGAGGTGAGCAGGCATTTGACGTGCACGGTGTCACCCTCCCACTAAGCCAAGCATCCTAATTCAGGAAAGACACAGACAACTGGCAAGGCTGCAGCAGAGGGACCTGCAGAAACCTCGTCTCACAGCGACTGCCTGAACAGATCTGCATGGGGTGAGAGCAGGAGGGAAGGCTGGCCATCAAAACAGGTTTGGAATATGTGGAAACCTACCGCAAAGTGGAAAGTAACAATCTGTTTTCTGCGTCCCTGTGGAGAAGGGAGGAAATAATGGACCAAATGGCAGAATATGATTTAATCTCAAGAAAATTCAGGTTAAGCGTTAGGAAAAACTTTCCAACAAGAAGATAGTGTGATGGCAGAATCCGCTCCCAGAGGTGTCGTTCCAATGCAAAGACGTCCTGTTTGTACAGAAGCTGGAGACAAATTTGTTAAAGCTTTTTTCTCTCCTCCAGCTGATGACAATGCTCCTGTAATTATTTGACTTATATGTTTATTGTTTTTAGGTGCCCCACCATCGTATCCTAGAAATGAGCTGTGTGGTGCCACTGGTATGAAAAGTGTTTTGGGCAGATTTTTGGCAGGCTGCAGGTGGATTCAGTGTTGTTAAGAAATAACAACCAGAAAACAAAATAGTGCTCATAGTTTTGGGGCTTTGAGTTGGTCAGTTTTCCTGGTAGTGGGATGTCTTGGACTTTGCAAAAGCCGGTTGTTTGTAGTAAAAGACATTTGTTCTTCACCATTGGGCAGTAGTAGAAAGCCTTCACTGCTCTAAATAAAGAATAATCAAAGAAAAGGCTTTTTCCTCCTTGCTGTGGCATGAAGGTTATTTATTCTGTTTAGGTCGTGTAAGCTCTCCATGTTGGGGTCTGTGTTTGGCCATGCTCTTGGTGCTTACCACATAATAACTAGTCAAAAAAAAAATAACAATCCCACTGTCCTCTTGAGATTGTTTTGTAAAGCTCAGTGTTTTCCTGCATTATACCTTGAAGCAACTCCAAGAGTATCAGAGTGTCAGGACGGCCTGTAGCCCAAGGGACACATCTAAAATTCAGACCACTTATGCTGTGCAGGAGTTGTGTTGCTCCACATTAATGAGGTGAGAGCGGTGGGATCCCGGTGTGCTGCACGGTGACACGCCTGGGATGTTTAAGACTTAAGGAGCATCATACTCGATAGCATGGCAGAACCACAGGCAACATCAATGCTAATATCAGGGGCTGTTCCCCCTCCAAGCATCTCCCTTCCCTGGCATCTGTCTGTCTGTCTGTCTGTCTCAGATGACCATTCTGAGGCTGCACGTTGTGTTTGGGATGTTTTAACTCCAGCAGGGGACTGGCAGCACCACGGTGCCACCAGACACCAGCACAGAAGCTGCTCAGGCTGTGACTGTGTCCTTAAAGCTCTGAAAACTGGCACCAAACCTTCCAAATAACAGCAGCTGTGGTGCACCCAGAAGAACCGTGTGTTTTCCAGGTACGATGTGTAAGTTTATAGAAAAAACTCAGCTGACTCCATAAAAGAAGACAGAAACATGAGCAGCAGGATGGGTGTTCGAGGACCTTTTGCTGGAAGAGCTGAGAAAAAGAAATCCTATATGTAGGGAAGGCAGATGAAACTTCTATAAAATATTTTATTCAAACCTCTCTTACCTGGGTTGTCCAGCCAGGAGGTACTTACAGGAAAAAGCTGCATGGCAGCAGAGCAGAGGAGGAGGTGTGTGTAACGTAGTAAAACCTAAACCTCGTGACCAACGTACTAAGCAGGGCCTTTTACATTTCCTTTCTTTCCCCTTCCAAAAATACAGGCCTCAATTCACTTCCATTTTCCATTGCCGCATGCATACGTTTTGGTCCACGTGCAGAATGTAGGAATTATATTTTCTCCTTTTAACTGCCATCGGTATGAGAAATTTCAAGCCCCCCGAGGGGCATTAGTGCCAGCTGCAGGCCGGGTCGTGCAGCGCTGCAGTGCCCAGGAGCACAGGTAAGGCTGACGGCCTGCCACGTACAGCCACGGGCTGTATGAGCACCGAGCGAGACCTGGGCTCTGCAGGGAGTGAGTGTTGCCCACGGGGGCTGCTGTGGGTCCCTGTCTGCATTCTGTCCTGGAACAAAGCAACGTTTCTTTCCCAGCGCAGAGGTGGTACAGGAGCCGTGCCAGCTGCAACTTTCCCATGTGGGCAAGGTCTGAGGAGTGGTTTCCCTGTCCTGCTCGGCTCTCTCGCAGCCTTTTGTCCCCTTTGGGGCTGCTGCCCTCCCAGCTGTGCACAATTCCTCTGGGGACACAATGCTTTCGCCAGCACCCTGTGCTACAGCAGGCTAAGGGGGTGGCTGAGTGTGCCTTGAGGAACTGCCCCCACAGAATTAACAAACAGCGAGCCAGACCTGCTGTAAAAAGCTTTGCCTCTCTAAGAAACTCCTAGGAAGAGGGGAATGAGGTCACTGGAGATGATGAGGAGTGCTACACGCTGAAGTAGCCTTCAGCCTTCCCTGGTGAAGTCACTCGGGTAGCGGGACGGTAGTGAACTTTGCTGAGATGGAGCATTGCAGGAAAGCAAAGCATCGCATTAGTTATGCTCTCCTTTCTGCACGACGTGGTTCATTTCTCCAGCTGATAGCTCAAGTTCTCCAAACAGCAACAGTTGAAGCCACTCAGCTGCAGAAGGGTAAACGTCAGTGTAAGCAGAAATGTGAATATTGGGTGAAAACATCCCGGATGGTGGAGTTACTGCTTTACATCCCCAAAGCGGGTAGGCTGTGACGCAAAAAAAAAGCCCCTTACGACACAGGGCTGCAATGCAAACCCTCCCCCGGCCATCCGCAGTTGCACACCGAGCCCGATGTGAAAACGTGCAGGGCTCCCAACCATGTGAAATAATAATGCCGGGCTCCCGTGCCAAGTTTCCAGCTGTTTCCACATGTGCATCTCATAGTTACCTCCTCCCGTGCGCCTGTGCCAGGACTGAGATTCAATAAAATGCCACACTAATCCGCAGTCCTTTTTCATTAAATGACCAATTAAAGCTGGAGGAAAAGGGTTCTTATTATTATTATTTCAGTTGGGAACATGTTCCCTGTAGAGCCGTGTGGTTTTTATATATATATTTTTGCGATGATTATATTCTCTCCTACTTTATCTCTGCAGAGTTCCGTTGCTACTGCAGCTGCCTTACCCCCAGCTCCTTGCTGTTGCCTGACTTAGTGGAGATTTGGCTTAAAATTCTGTAAAAGGTATTAAATACGGCTGCCTGCAAGTGACTGTATTCAAGGTGAGAATGCCGTGTTTATACACCGGCAAAGTGTGAAAACGGAGAAGTTGGAGAATATAAACAGCTGCAGAAAAGTCTCTTTGCACAGAAAGGTGGTGGTGGCAGCCTGGGGCTGCGGCGAGGCGAGGCTCCTCACACTGGGCACGCAGAGATGGGGATAAAGAGCAAAGAAAGCCCCGTCCCCAAGCAGTGAGGAGGGCAGGGACACCAGGAGGAGCTGATTTGTGAGCTTTGCATGAGGCTGAAGCTAGTTTGGAAATAAAAGCTCAGGATGCCTTAACCTGTCTTGGTTAATCCACCATGTTATGCCCAACACCCAATCTGGGGAGGTCCCGTGGTGGTGCCAGCTGGAAGAGGAGCTGGAGGTGGTCTTGGTCCCTGCAGAGCTGCGTGTGCTGCATTGCCCAGGGGCTGCAGGAGCTGCCACAGCACGAGGGGAGCTGAGCCCAGCGTTGGATGTGGAGGACAGGAGCCAGATGGGGCCTTACTCCCTGCCCATGGAGCTGCAGGGAGGCCAAGCAGCCTGCTCGCAGCCTGCCCTGCTCAGGCACCTGTGACACGTGCATCTCTCCTGTTTTATTTGATGCACAGGGTGCTTCAGGCTCTGACTCCTCTGTTTTGCATGCTCACAGCTAGCAAAAGTCGAGCTCAACGCCAGATGAGTCTCTCCCGTTCTAAATATCATAAATATATATTGCAGCTCTGCAGACGGTGTCGGGGTCTGGTCCCACCAGATCCGCAGAGAGGAACTGTCACCTTCCTGCCCTGCGCCTCGATGCTTCCCTGGATGGAGCCCAAATCACCTGGGCTCTTTTTTTTTCCCCCTTTGCCACCGTATCGCTTTACAGCCTAACGAGTTAACCAGCGCAGGCGTGAGCGCGGCTCTGCTCCCGCGTGCTCCCAGCATCGGCGGCGTGCGATATCCAAGCCTTTGTGCTGGGGAGAGCGGGGGGAGCTGCGCCGGGTGGAAATTTCTCACCGCAGACTTTGCTGGGGCCAGACATGCTGTAAATTTTACAAGAAAAACACTTTACAAACCAGAAGTCCAACTCTCGTGCGCATGGAGCCGCTAATTAACAGTTTGGAGACCGGGCGAGCCAGGGAGCCGATTCCACCATCACTGAGCCTCTTGGTTCTGCATCAGGCTTTCAGGATTTGGGGTTCTCTGTGAAGTTCCAGCTCCAGGAGGCTGGGGGCTCCTGTTGCTGTTTTTCTCCCACTTCCCCCACCTCATGCACAGGACCCCTCACACCTCAGGCGTCGCGGAGCCGCACGGCTCAGCTGGAAGCCTCAGCTGGAGTCACTGGGGGTTCCTCAACATGCCAGGACTGCAGGCAGGGACACGGCCGGCTTCTGCCCCTCCATGAGAGCCCCCAGCACCTCTGCACCAGGCAGGGAGCCAGGAGGAGAAGGAGAAATGGGAGATGGGGTTCTGCAAGGTGTGGAGGAGGAAGGAGAGCACCTGGAGGTGGCACAGGGTGGTGGCACAGCCGGGACAGACCCAAGGGGAAGCGCCGTGAGGCAGGACAGAAGCAGGCAGATGGGGAGAGGAACCTTTTTTAAAAAGCTGTTGGCTGAAATAACCGTGGTTTTCCTCTAAATTGTGATGAGCATGGGTCAGAAGCCCTCCGAGGCAGGGCTGCTGCTTGATGGGCCTTTCCACCAGAATTTGGTGTTTTCCATCTCTTTTCTCTCCTCTGTTTCCCGTGGCAACGGAAATAACAAACTTTGCCATTAGAAAAGATTTGCAGAGTAACTTTGCATTGATGTTCTGCATTAGTCACAGTCTTGCAGGTACAAATGCCGGGTTTAGCTTTCCCACAGTGTCCCCTACTGCTTGCATTAAAAAATCCATTTAGGTGCACGTTAAAAAACAGGGGAAAAAAAATGTAAGGCACTGAAAGTCACCAGAAAGGGAAATGGTTTTTATGGAGCCTCACCAAGAATCCCTGCAAGTTGTGAGATGCATTCATTCCTGGAGGGGGGTAAATACAGAGCCAAAATTGCTGACTGCAGTGTCCTAGAGCTGATTAATTTGGTTTCAGAGGTATCACGATAAAGGGTTTGGCCTAGACATTGCATGTAAAGAGGACAGACTAGATGAGAGGAAATAAAGAGGATGCAAGAGAAAGGAATCCAGGAATAGAGATTTCACCTTCTTCTGCTTTCTTTCTGTTAGCACAGCAGGGAAAGCAGCATAGGATGGGTGGATTCTCATTTCCAAATGTGCAGTTTTGGCCATCAGGTGCGCTGCGGCCGCTGGCCAGGCTTCAGGGATGCCTGCGGTGGTGGGCCCTGCGTTGCTCTTGGGGCAGCCCAGCAGGGTGCGAGCAACCATCACATCTCAGCTAATGAGAAACTCATTAAATCTGTGTTCCTGGAACGCCCTCAGCTGCATCCATTCCCTTGGGAATGATTTCCAGATGGGGTGAACTCAGGAGCTCTCCGGGCTGCCCTGGGATGCTGGCGTGCCACACCAGGCTCCTGGTGACACCGCAGGTCTTGCTCTGGACCTCGAGTTGTTGGATCCCACAAGATCTGTTCCTGCAACGCCAGGACATTGATTGTTGGCC
The DNA here is from genome assembly GCF_964035555.1 of Netta rufina. Taxonomy (NCBI): domain Eukaryota; kingdom Metazoa; phylum Chordata; class Aves; order Anseriformes; family Anatidae; genus Netta; species Netta rufina. Next base: position 16,483,783 of record NC_140138.1, read on the forward strand.
ATCGCATCAGCTGTAATCCCTCCCCAGAGACCATGCAGATATCTTTAATGGTGACTGTGCTGCAGGGCAGTGACTAACATTGGTATTTCTTTCTTTTTCCCCAAGACCTATGAGCAGAATGAATGGATCATCCACCTGGCTGGGAAGCTGCTGGCCCAGGAAGAGGAGACCCTGTCCCTGATGGCAACGAACCCGTTTGAGGGCAGGGCACCCCCACGGTAAGCTTTGGGTTTTGCCAAGGGAGCTGAAAGCTCCTGGGCTTTGTGTTCAGCGTGATCGTTCCTATCCTGGATGTCCAAACACGTTTTCTGAGGCCATTAAATAGGGTGTTTTTTTGATATCAGGGCACCGTGAAGAGCTGGTGCTCTCAGCACCTTGCTGTCTTCTGTTGGAGACCTGGGGACCCTCCGGTTGGGTCTCTTCCCAGTCTCCAGGGGCTCGGTGCTGCTTCTCTTGGACGGGAATCTCGACTGCTGCGGTGGTTTCCTGCCCAGCAGCTTCAGATTTTTTGCCACGATCACTTTGCGAGGTCAGATCAAAAATACCGTTTCTAGCAGCCTATTGAGGTATTTCAAAGATGAAACAGCCCTGCAGAAATACTTGTTTTTGTTGATACTCGTCTCAGAATTGTTTGCATTTTCAATGAAGAGACAAAGCAAACATCAGCAAGGGAAAAGCACAGACGAAAACCCCGAGGTTTCTACAAAAGGAAAATTTTCACAAAAGTGTCTATTTTGTTGATGAAGTTATTTTTAGCTGAAAAAACACTTTAAGGGAATTTTGGATCAACTTAAGTAATATTATGCTCTTGCTAATATTTTCCATTTGAGGCTCTCAAGATGCATAGCAAACAGGGATTAAGGTTCCCAGCACCAAGTGAAATGAACTTCCCTTTGAAACAGAGCTGGTGTTTTTCAGCTCTAACACAGTGTAGCCCTAAAACCTGGAGGAGAGATTCCTTTTCTAGCCTAGACATTAAGAATTTCCACCTTTTACCAAGGTGCTTCCTTTAGGACATGCCATTTGGTGGCTCATACACTGAGGTGAATGTGTGTCTGCGTACATTCTGCAGAAAATCAGCAGGCTGACAGCTTGGGATGTACTGTTGAAGTGACTTTCCCACCACAGCATTTGAGTATTTCCTATAACCACATTTCCGGGGTTCCCCAGGCATCCCAAATTGTCTCCTAGCGCACAGATCCCGTATCAGAGCGCTGGTACAGGCTGATGGTAACGAGTTCCCTTCAAGCATGGGAGCCAAGGCTGCAGGAACAGCAGAAATTTGGGGTTGCACGTCTTCTCCTCTCAGAACCCATTTCCCCTCGGCACAGCCCTCCCGGTGCGTGGAGCAGGAGGCTGCCCCTAGCCCGGAGACTCCCCACCGCGCCGGCGTTCCCGTAAATCGGGGTTTATTGTGCAGCTTGGCTTACGGGGCTGTGCCGCGGCTTGTTGGGTCTGGTACACACAAATAATTACACCTTGGCTCGGGTCCAGGAGGGACCTCGGGAACCTGTATTAATTACTGCTACAAAAGGCGTGCTGGGAGATAGCAGCACGTCCCTTGCCACGGATGGATACGGCTTTAATAGCGTCGATGGAGGGGTTTTAGCTCTGCTTAGCTCTGCTCGCCTTGGTTAGGAGCAGAGCGGAGGTGCTGCACGAGGGGGCTCGTGCCGGGACCTGCAGGGCTGCGTCTTTATGGAGCTTGTCACAGGATCGTGTCGGGCTGTAATTTGTGAGGCTGAGCTGAAATAGCTGCTGGAGACCTGTACGATGCTGGCTCCGCGTCAAATGGGGGGATTTACTGTCCGAGTCTCCCCAGACTTTGCTGATATCCCCGAGGCTCGGGGCTGTAAATTCACTGAGCGGCGTCCTTTGTGGGGAGTTCCCGTGCCTTGCTTTCTTTTAAAAAGCCAGCCCTGAGTGCTGGCTGACCCCGGGGGGTTCAGCAGAACCTGGACCTTTAGACACCGAGTCACCAGTTTGAATTAGGTGTCCCCTGGTGCCAGCAACCAAAAGTCATTACCATTTGGTGGCTGCTGGCTGTAAACGGCTCTCGCGGTTCGCCGAGTGACAGAAGCATTTGATAATCCCAGAGCTGTTTATTACCGCCTGTCCCCCAGTGCCATAAACATCGCTGCTGCTACTCACCACGACTGAAACTGAAAACAAGACATCGCAGCAGATTAAAACTCAAGATGTATATCGCGTCTCACCTTGCGAGGCTTTGCCATGGGTTGCGTCTCTTGTATATTTTCTGGCATCAGTGGTGTTAAAAAAAAAATAAAGTAGATAAATATAGGAACTCATTTAAAATTGAAAATAATGAAGCAGGGGTAACACTACATTGTTCCAGGTGTGAATAGCTTTTTTGTCATATTCTGTAACAGGTAAGGAAATTGAATGTTCAGGAGCTTAAAGCAAAAACAAAAGCAAATCTTTATCTTAGCTTTTATAGGATAACGATTGCCTAGAGGACAGAGGTGTACAAGCATTTCCGATAGCTGTGGAGCAGCATGGATGCTGTGCTGAACACACAGAGCCATATATATTGTTGAACAGGGTCTTGATTCATGCGGTACCTTGCCTTTACCAAAGCACAGACTCTGTTTTCACTCTTTAGCAGCTAGTTTATAGTAGGAAAAGATCAGGATCCAGTGCTGGTTTTATGTGTCAGCTGCCTTTGCTCTGGCATTAGTTGTGCTTTAAAAGTTTTTCATGGGTCTAGTGTATTTTTGGGTGGCTTAAAATAAAAATAACAATTTACAAATGCTCATTTTGGCTCAAACCAAAGTCCAACACACCATTTAACCCTGGATCCCAGTTTGTAGGTCACGTTTCTGGTTTTAGCGAGCCAAACCCAAATACCTGGGACCTTGGCCCTGTCCATATTTTACCCAGGTGCAAAGGGGAGGGCTGCGAGGATGCAGGAGCTGGACCACAGCCGGCAGTGGGGTTGCCACTTAGTCACGAATTCCTGTTGTTATTTACACTTTTTTGGCTGTTGTTTGCTGGTAGCACCTCCCCTGCATAGCCTGCGTATGGAAACTGAAGTGATCGTTTGCCTTTTTTTTTTTTTTCTCCCAGTTTTTATGCCCCATCCCAGTTCTGCTGAGTTGACACTTCTGGCATTTGCGGCTGGCGCGTTCGCAGCAGCTCTGTCAGCTCCTTCGGATCCAGCATTCGTTCTGCTCAGGCGGGCTCGCCTGCCAGGCTAGCTGGGGCTTTTTTCTGTAAATTTCAAAAATTTGCCATTTCTCTGCTGGATTTCAGGCAGTCCTTTGTTGCACTTGGAAGTGGGTTCCCTCCTGTGCCTGCTGAGCCCCAGTTGCCCAGGAGAGCTGTCCACAGCTGGGGACACTTCCCTGGGCCCTTGGGCCTGGGAGGGAACAGAGGCAGCGGTGGGAAATGAGCAGGACACCCCCGCTTGGATTCATCCCCCTGAGCAATATTTAGCTGCACGCTGCATGCGCAGATCCCCAGCGCTGGCATTTGCCTTTTTGGCGTTACAATTTCATTCTGGTTGTAAGCAAAAACCTTAAATTTGGGCCCTAACGGTAGCATCTGGAAAGAAGAGCGAATTCCAGGGGTGTGGAGCTGTGGTGGTGCCCGGAGGCTGCCCATGAGCTGGCTGCTGCGAGCCTCCAGCACGGCGCAGTGCCACCTCCCAGCTCACTCCCGCGCTCCCCTTCAGTAGCTGCCTGGAAAAAGGGCTAATTTTCCTACCAGATCCCCCCCTCCACTCTGAAGGGAATTTTGAGACTTAATTATTTTCATTCCCTGCTAGACTAAATAATTAGGGGAAGGGACTGTTTTCCATAAGAACATTACGCTCCATACTCCACGGAGTTTATTCTGTTAATGGAAACTCTACACCTTAAATAGCCAAGGGACTTTCAAAATGAGTTAATGCCTTCGAAATGAAATTTCTGAGACCAAAGTTTGTAGGTTTCTTTACAACTCTAGAAATTATAGTATTTTTTCAAGTGTGATAAACTTAAAATGAGAAACAGGTGACTGATTAAAAATGAGGGCATTGTTGAGCGCCCAGCCTAGCTGAGTGTGAAGCTTTACTTCAAGCAAAGTGATGTTTGTGGAATGTAGATTTACAAAATATTATTGTGCAGTGGATAGTTCATAAAACACCCGCCATCATAAATCTGAATGGTAGGGCTTTGGCTGAGAAATTAATAAGTGTTTAACACACCGTCATGGAAACAGCCTGCAACAACGAAAGAAAACAAAAATCAGGTTTTGCCTACAGAGGGAGGGAAAAAAAAAATCGATTTTATTTTTGACCTGAAGTGTTCAGTGTGTCTGATATTAAATCATGTTCACTTAAGGACTTTTATTCCAATTATAGTAGCACTCTGTTGAAAAAGCCCCAGCGTGCAGCTGAAGACCTGGATTTGTCGCGGCGGCGTTATTTATGGAGGCAGCGCTTCCAATTTGATGCTACCTGACCAGGAAGGGCCAGGCCTTAAAATATCTGTTTACAGCCCTTAGCGGCTCTAATGACACAGAAGAGAACCAGAAATCCCCACAGAGCAGGGTGCAGGGGTAGCTCCCTTGGGTGCAGGAGCAAAGTCCTCCCTGCGAGTGTGGGTCAGGGCTGGGTGCCTGTGGGGAGAGGATGGCGTGGGAGGAAGAAAGCTCCAGGACTCAGTCCAGTGGGGTGGTTATAGGCACAGTGAGCGTCTGAGGAACTTATTTAGGGTAAAATACCACAAGTTCCTTGAAGTTTGTTTTTTAAATAGAACAAACAAACAGGAGACCAACCCAGCACGGGTGGGCAGTGGTCATTCTGTAACTATTGAGGGCAGTGCTGGAGGAAGGCAGGGCATACAGAATTAGATGTAAATACGGGCTGGAGGGGGAATGATATTCCTAACCCTGTGGGGTCTCCCCAAAAAGAGTCCCTAGAGGCAGTGAGAGTGGTGCTCACGGGCAGGGGATGCTGCGTGGGCACGCAAGGTGTGAGCGGAGCTGTGATGATCCCAGGCGGCCCCTCTCAGCCCAGACATTTCTCTCTCGGGACAAGTCTCCCTCCAAGCTCTGATCCCAAAGCCAAGAGAAGTGTTTGCCTTGCCGATTGTTCAGACAAATGGGCAGGAGCCAACAAAAATTCACTTTGTCCTTCCCCGGGTCCCTGCTGCAGGCGAGGGCCTGGTGCAGGCCGGAGTTGTGCCCATGCCGAGCTGCAGGAGGGCCCGTCCTGCACCTCAGGGTTTATCCTGGTTTCCCAGGATAATCCTTTTGTTCTACATTTATTTGATGAACACTGTGATTTGGCAGAATGTGGCTGTGAGAGATCTCTGGATACCCGTGTGGGTCACACAGCATCGCAGCGTAAGGTGGCTGCGGAAATCAGCAGAGCCCCAGAGCATCTCCCACAAGCATTGGTGTCAACCACACAGAAGTAAAATATTTTGTGTGTTTCCCACTGAAAAGATGTTTCACCAGCAATGAGAACTGGGAGGTGATGGAGTTCTTAGGGGTGAAAAAGGCCAAACACGTTCCTTTGGCAATCTCATTGGGTTTTATTGCAGTTCCTGTACTAAGAGCAGCACCTGTGCTAAGATAACACCTCTGATTTATCTTCAACAATACATGGCCTAATATTATCAGAGTGAAATGATTCTGCTGTCCTGGAGGGAGACTTTAAGACTTTAAAGAGACTTTAAAAAAAAACAACTCCATATTTCAGCACTGTCAAGGGGCAGCAGGGCAGAGCTAATGTCACAGCGCTGGGATCTCGGCAGGGCCATGGCCAGCTCGTGTTTGCTCCATGCCCTGCCACCTGCCACATACCGACCGTTAACCCCTGCTGAAGGTAATGCCTGGCAGTGCTGTAAGCCCTGGGGATATCCACGTTTCTTTCCCACCAGGTTCACTCTGTTGTCGCTGTAGACACAGCCTCTGAGCATCAGTTTTCAACCTGTCAAATGGAGTGAAAAAAATCGTTGCCCGCTCCTGAGAGAGTTTTGAGGATGAGTTGCCCACGAGATGCTCCAGCTCTGCAGGGCCAGACCTCACAAGAGCCTTGGAGAAAAAGAGGTCAGTGACATGGAAAAAAAACAGCCCATAGAACTACCCTCATTCTGCAATGGTTTGTGAGCCAAAGATGAATTTATGGTCGCTGCTGCTAGCAGCGCAGGAATAAGCAAGAAAGGCAATGATGGAGGCTCTGCTAATTTAATGAATTTGTACTTTCCACTGCCACTTGCTCTCTGATTTACAATGGAGTGGGGAACCTCGAGATAAAAAAAAAAAAATCACACATTGAAAAGACGACTCGTGTTTTGGTTTCTTTCTTCCCTCTCCCACCCCGGCTCGCCCTGTCAGGCCATTAATTCTAACAGAAAACACCGGGTCTGGTTTTTTCCCTCGAACCCCTCAGCTGTTGCAGGGAGACAGCTGCACCCTCTGGAACTAATTACAGCTGTCTGGGAGATTTAGCCCTCCATCGCAACAACTCCAATATTGCTGCTAATTTTTAACACGTACAGTTGGAAGATGTCATAATAGGCTGATATATGATCGAATCTTAAAAGTGCTACAGCGCAGCTGCTACCGGGCATCTGGTAGGATGAATATATTGATTTAAAAAATAACGCTGATTATTTTTAGCTTCCCTGCCTGCCCCAAGGCTGCAGCCTTGCCTGATGCATGCGGTGATGGAGGGCGCGTGCATCCCCGGGGGGGCGGTGGCACACGTGTCCCCGTGCCGTGCCACGTGGGGCTGGCAGGCCTGTCTGCATGGCATGTGGACCTGTCCTTCCTCGCCATCTGCACCAAGATCCACAGCTGCCTTGTGGGTCCTCCAGGCACTGCCACCATGGCTGGGAGAAGCTGGCAAAGAGACGTCCATGTCCCTTGTCCGCGTCCCGTCAGAGGCTGTCGTAGCGGAGGTGGTTTTCTGTCTCCTGGAGGAGCAAGCTCTGGCTCACTTTATCTGACCAAATCCTATTTCTTGCTTCTCAAGTAATTGTTTTTCTCTCGTGTGTCTCATAAGGGACCTACCCTGGCCGTTGCTGGTTCAGCTGGATGCTTCCTCCAGGCTGGTCCCCACCTGGCTGTGGCAGTTGTACCCGCTGCATCCCGCTGTGTCAGGGAGAGCTCCTAGCTTTTGTTCACTCAATAAATCCTGGGAAACTGCTTGCAGCAAGGAATGGCTTTCCTGACCTTCCTGACTGTCTCTGAAACATGAGCATTGCTCGTTCTTCCCTTGGTATGAGGGATCACCTGTGGCATTAGTCTCCTTTTAACGTAGATGAAGTCAAGTAGCTTGCTCATGACCTTCCTCAAGATGCTCACATTTCCCTAGCGCAGCAAGCCAGGTTCCCACATGCTGGGAGTTTCCAGCAGCCAGAGGAGCCTCAGGGACCTTTGGATCCCTTCCACCACCCAGAAGGTCTTTGCGTGAGCACCGAGGTAGTGAAAAACACAAGCTCTTTCCGATAAGGCAAGCTGCAGCCTGCAGCAGTCTGTCGGTCTGCAGGCAGCCACGTCTGTGCGGGTCCCTGAGTGATGCTTGGAAACTCTGCGAGCCCTGCCGGGACGGGCTGCAGGGCCTTCTGCTCCGGATGCCTTCATATGGGGTGTGCTTGCTCCCCCATGGGACGAGGAGGGAGTAGGTACAGCCAGCCCACGCTGGGAGAGGTTGCAAACCCTGTAACTTAGGAAACAAGGTACCCAGGTAGATTATAAATGCTGGGATAGCTTGTAAACTCTATGAGCCCTGAAATGAAGGGCTCCAGTGAGTATTAAATTCAGAAACTTACATCAGAGTGGCTCAGAAGGCGAGATTCACAGAGGTCACAAGTTTTCCACATATCCCCTGTAGCCTCCAGCCCTGGGAAGGCACAGAGAGGCCGAGCAGTGGAGGCTCTGCAGTGCCCTCCTTGTGCTTTGGTGCATTTTTGCTGCAGTTGCTCAGCTTTCACACATGGGGTGAGTGATTCAGAGCCTGGCAGAGCTCAGCACCATGAACCCTGCAACCCAGTATGTGCAGGTCCCTCCTGCACCGGGCTCGGACTGCGCATCCCAGCAGCACAGGTGGGATGGGGCTGGGACAGGAGGGTCACTCAGGTTAGAGACTGGGGGCTCGAGGAGACCTCTCAGGTTTACTTCGACTCCAAACACAAGGCCTTGAAGCGTGCTCAGATAGAAAGGCAAACTTTATGCCACAAAAATGCAGCTTCAGTTGCGTGTGGTTGCTTTAAAGCTCACACGGTTCTAGTTTTACATGCCGATCCCTTTGATAGCACACATTTTAATAGACAAAGAACATATGGGAAAAATCATACCAAATCAGATGATAGATAGCGTTTAATCTGGGCAGGGAAGCCCAGTTGAAAGGGACAAGGAGCTTTTCATTTCGTGGGGTTACTGGGCAGTGCTTGGGTAGGGGAAGGCACTTTGGGGGCTGAGCAGAGTCCCGGGGTCTCCAAGTTCTGCTTGGGGCACTCAGAGAAGTCCTCTGCCTTCTGTTCTCCACATCCCCAGCAAGCAAATGGGGACCTTGCCAGTCAGGGCTTGCAGGTAGCTCCTCTGGGCATCCTGCTGGTTTTGTATTGTGGGTGCACGTGGACACTGGAGCACCTGGGCAGTGAAGAAAAGCCCCAAAAGTCCCAGTGAGGCAGCTGGAATGGGAGAGGAACTGGTGTAAAATCAGCCGGTGGCCTGGCCGCATGCGTCCCATTACCAGGCTGCCTTTGGCAGATGGCTCCATGTCCCCTTCCCCATGTGTCCTGTAGGCACAAGGACCTCTATTTTAATGCCATTTCCCAGGTTTTGGGGAGGAGCTGGTTGTGTGGGTTGCTTCCCTGGTTGGTGCTGGGAGCTCCAGATAAGGGCAGCCAAAGCTCTGCTGCTTGCACCTCTCTAGGCAGCCAGAACCATCAGGATGAAGCTTTTGGGGTGGTGGATTTGTTCTGTGAATTCAGGAAAGCAATCAAGCAGCACAGCTTTTAAACCTCCTAACTATCTCGGGCGGGAGCCTGCAGGCTACCCAGACCCGCATAAACCTTGCTGCTCAGTAGTGCTCTAATTATGAACAGGAAATTTTGTGCTCCTGCGAAGTAAACACTGTGGGAGTAACACTTCAGCCCCCGTTTGACTTTTACCAGCCACAGAAAAGCGAGGAGAGGGGGCATAAAACTGGCCCTGGCGGCAGGGAAGCCGGCAGCTGCAGGGCAGGGTTTGCAGCGCTGAGGTGCGGGCGGCCCCGAGCTGTGGGGGGGCTCCCAGGCAGCATCCCCAGGACCCCAAGACCCTGGTGCCTGGATGCTGGATGGGGTTGGGGGGCAGAGGAGCAGCCAGGGCCCTCAGTGTCTGCCCCTTCTGCAGCAGGGAGGTGGCTCCTGCTCTCTGGGCCGCTCTTTGAATCAGATTCCTCGGGCTCCTTTTCCCAGCACCTACCTGAGATCTCCCAGGCTGTCATCAGCACCCCTCTGTTCTTGTTCCAGACACAGTTATGGGATCAGCCCCTTTTTCTGTTTGTCTTTCGTGTATTTGAGGACTGTTACCAGCCCCCGTTCAGCAGGCAGCGAGGTGGGGTGCCAAGGAGTGTACAGCATCGGGCGACGATGTTTAAATGAGAGCTGTCCCAGTGCAGCTCCACGTGTGTCAGTCTGGGCTCCCTTGGCTCACCCCATTCTCCTGAGAGGAGCGTGAAACCCCGAGGTGTTTGCTCTGCTTTCCTTGAAGTCAGGAGACAATCCGGGCATGGATCGCAGTCGGTGGCAGCAAGGCAGCAGCCGCCTTCGTGCCTTTTGTTAAGCAGAATCGTTCCCGTCGTGCTTGTCTGGGTCCCCGTCAAGATTTAAATTGAGATGTCAAGATGTGCTTGCAGCAGACCTTTTAATTGGGCTGCAGTTTTATCAGCCGTCTGCCATCTCTCCTGCTTCCCGTGTGAGTGCGTTACAAAGGTGAGTGCTAATGGCAGCCCTACAGGAGTCGTCCCTAATTATTTTAGCAGTAGGAGCCAACTCAGCGGCGTCCCGAGGCGCAGCCCTGCGAGCGAGCAGCTGCGCGAGCGTGGTGCCCTGCTCAGTAGCAGGGTTTGTATTTTAGTAGTGAAGCAAAGCAGCTTTAAATGAGCATTGACATGACTTTGACATTTTTATATTGTGGGTTAGTTTATGAACTTATCCAGCAAACGCGGCGATGCACTCCGCAAGCAGGGACCCCAACGCTGAAGGACCGGGGTGTTACTCCTGCTCTTGTCAGCATGCCCTACATCAAGCGGGACCAAACCTCCCGAACCGAGCGGCATGTTTAGCCTCCGAACGTGTTTCGCGAGGCTGATGAATGCTTCTTTCTGCACTGTTTTAAAATCTCCTTTTCTGTCAACTCCCAGGGCGGCCAGAAAACAGATGCGCTCGGAGCCCCGCTAATAAGCGGCGGAGCGAAGGGAACAGCCGCCGGCCGGGGCAGCGGGGCACTGGGGGGAGCTGGGGTTGGGCTGTGTACCCACAAGTGTCCTGGGCAGAAATACTCCGTAGTGCTCTCAGGAAAGGAAAAAAAAAAAAAACTTTTGTGCTTTGTTATTCTCCTTTCAGCTAGGTTGTAGAGGGGTGTGCGGCGGTGAGTAGTGCACGGGGTGGTGGTGGTGTGCCATAAAGCTCTCCTGCCTCACGTATTGCTCTTGAATGGCATTTAGAGGAGCCAGGAAGGCTGCAGCAGTGACAGCCAGCACCGCTGCTGGTGGCATAAGGGCTGGGGCTGGATGGGGCAATGGGGAGGGCGAGCCAGGCTGAGCACCCTGCGGCTCAGTGCTCCGCTTCCCGTGCACTACAAATACGGTCTGACTGTCCTGCAGGGCGAGGAGCCCAGCGCCAGCCCCCTCCTGACCACCCTGTGCTTTGTCTCTCCAAAGGTGGATCCGAGGGGAACACTTCAAGTACAAATTCAGCCGACCTGGAGGAACTCACGCCGGCGAGGGGAAGTGGTGGATTCGGAAGAGGATCGGTGCCTACTTCCCCCCCGTCAACCTTCAGGGCCTGAAGAAGTTTTATGAAGACAGGAGCTGGCCATACCCCGTGCGGGACTGATGGAGGGGAAGGAGCCAGGTCAAGAGCGACTGGCTGGGGAGGAGCGAGAGCCGGCAGCTCCCTTATAAAGCACACTTCTTGCCTCTCTGTATTTTTTTACAGATCTTTGTTTACACATATTTTACAGTAGGTTCCCAGCCAACCTGTCCACCTGCTGTTGTGGTCTGGTTTTTCTCATCTCTCTGTTTCTGTCTGTTTGTCTTTCTCTTCATAGCCTTGCCTGATGATTGATTTCTTTTGTCAGGCTGCTCCATTAGAAAATCATCAGCTCTAGAGTCAAGAGAAAGGAGAACAAATACTGACTCAAGTTAATATGTCCAATTTGGCACATTCCAGATTTGTAACAAGTATTTGTGAAGAGGGTTTTTATACCTCTGCTGGTGCTGGAATTTCACGTTATTAGATGAAGTTTTGCAGGTAAAGCTCAAAATGGACCAAAAACTATGAAATGTACTTTTGGGGGAGAGGTTCAGTAAAGGCAAAGCTCCTTTCCCTTTCTCACTGCTGTCCACTTTGCAAACTCTCAGGGCCACATTCAGGTCAGAATTAAATTCAGAAATTAAATTCAGATTTAATTCTGTGCAATTTAAGGCACTAACACAGAGGGGGCTCAGCTGAGTTTTCTCTGTCCAGCTGAAAGGAGGCTCAGAACACCTTGCTGCTTTCCCTATCCTTTGCACCAGAGCCCAGTGCTTCTGCCTGTCCACCTTCTGTCTTGCTGCTGCTGGAATCAGCTTGCGAAATGGGATGCAGAGTTCAGAAATGGCTGGTTGATGTTCTGCATCCTGAGCTGTCTGGATCAGTAAGTCGCTGTGGGGGGCAGAAATCCCTGCCCTGCAGTGCAGCACCACTCGTGCCAGCCCGGCCGACTCGCTGAGCCACCAAAGCTGCTTTATTCCCAATATACCTGCCCTTATGCTACCCTCTCATCACCCTGGGAAGGGCCTGCCCAGAGCCACCTGATTGCAGGGCAGTGACCAGGCTGCACCACATCCAGAGCTGCAGATCCCAGCGGGGAGCTGGCCCCGGGGCTGGGGGACCCCCTGAGTCCCCCCGAGTCCCCCCTTACCCCTCCTTGCTTTGTAGTCAGGGTTCAGCATCACCCCACAAGGTCCCACCACATGGGTGTTGCTTGTTGAGCCCTGATCACAGACACGGGAGGAAAATGATAATATGCAGAGCCTGGATGGCTCCTGGAAACAGCGGGCAGCTGGCCCAGGTTGGTGCTAATAACTGATCGCTTGTTAGCACAATTTACTGCAGACATTTCTTCCTAAAGGGAAAAAAAAAGTTCAAAGCAACCTGCGTAACGCATAAAATCCCCTTGCCTTGGGGTTGCTTGCAGAAAGCCACAGGTCTGCTGAGGGTCCCAAAATAGCTCATGGTGGAGCTGCCGTGTGGGTTCCACGCGTCGCCAGCGCGGCCCCGAGGACAAGCGCAGCCCTGTGCGGCCCTGCAGTGCCCAGCACACAGCACCCACGCGCCCGGCCGCTGCTCGGGGCTCAGCCGGGGACAGGGGCTGCTTTCAGGAGGCGGCTGGAGTCACCGAGTCTGCCGCCGGCCCCACCAAACTCAAACAGGTTTTGTTTTATCGGGCCCTGGCCTGGCCGCGCAGACGCGCTGGGCTGCTTTTTCCTGTTTGCTTAACCTGGGGTTTTATAACTGGCTCTTTCTCTCGGCCCTGAGCCGCGTGTTTGGAGAGCTGGTGGGGTTTGGTGCCGCGGGTGTCTGTGCTCAGGGGGTGTCGAGCATCCTGTGGGGCACAGCCCCGCGCTTGGGGTAGGAGAGGAGCAGCCGCGGGCCAGTCCCACTGGATCCTGGTGGTGCCATTGGCCTCAGCCCCCCAGGGGACAGTAGTGGCTTGAGAGCACACAAAGAGGCTTTCAGCCTTCCAGCTCGGGGTCAGCCCAAGCCACAAGTGAAGGGATGAGCGTTGCTCTGTGCTGAGCCCTGAAACGGGTCGGTGCTCGGGGCAGAGACAGCATCCCTCGGTGCCACCAACTGCATGGGGGCTGATGCCGGCCTTGCCCCCGCCCTGTCCCCAGGGCTCATCTGAGCCTGTCCTCTCGCAGCATGAGATGCTCAGCAGCGTGGCCAGTTGCAGTTTTGAAGGAAAAACCTGAGAAAGCAACCAGCAGATAAACCTGGCCTACACACCGGAGTGGGGGGGTGACCACACTGGAGGGAGGATGCGGGCACAAACGCCATGTCACACGTTCCCCCCCGCCTTCAGGCCGCATGTACCAAACGGGCACCACCAGGAGTGTATTTCTGGAAGGGGATTAAAGAAAGCAGCTCGTCAGTAACCACAGAGAGCCTCCCACATCTTGATTTTTTTCCTAAAAGTGTTAAAAAAGGAAACAACCACCCCGGTGCAGGCAGCCCGCTATGGTGTATGCCCTGACGTGGGTGCTTGCCCGCTGGGGACACCGCAACTCTGGGGACTCGCCACGATGACTCTGTTGAGTCCTGGGTGTTACACCGCTCGTTTCTGTTTGCAGCAGGGCTTGGTGGCATGCCTGAGCATCTGATCCCCATCCCGCTGACCCCAGAGGATGGCAGGGGTGCCTGTGGGACCATGGGTGCTGTGAGGTGTCCACCTTTGCCAGAGGTGCTCCAGGCTCAGCATGGCCGAGCCCCATGAGGGTGCACAGGTGAGCCACCCACACGCTCCCCTCTCCCCATACCACCAAGGCCAGCACCAGCAGGGAGATGAGCTTTGCAGGGGTTTAAAACCTGTCCCAGTGACCGCTTGCAGCTGGCACCAGTGAAAGCTGTGGCCATGGTGGTGCTTAGCCCCTCGCCACAGCCTCAGCACCGCTGCAAAGTGTCGGTGCTCCCAGGCAGCAACCGGGCGAGTCCCGTGTGTGAGCTGCATTTGAACCCCGACTAATAGCTTAACTGCAGGGCTTGGAGCAACCTATAGTGCTCTCTGAACTGTGAATAATGTTTATGGCTCAATTGTGTTTTCCTAAATATTTGCCATAGTTCAAAACCAATATTCTTAATGCGTCTTCCTGCAAACAATGGAACATTTTGTTCCCATTACCGTGCGGAAGGACGGGGGTGAGCGCTGCGATGCCGCTTCTTGCTCCCAGCATCTCCCATCCTAGCATGGCTGGGGGACAGCAGCAGGCTCTGCCTTTGCTGTGCTCGGGGTGATGGAGGCTGCTTTGTGCCCGTCAAGGTCTGCTGTAGTTCAGGCCCCCCCAAAAAGCACCAAGCAGAGGTTAAGGGGCGAAGCTCGGCTGCTGGGGGCTGCCGGCGCAGCTGCTGCCTTGCTCAGCCTTCGGGGGGATTCAGTGCGGAGCCTCCCGTGGAGCATCCCTGTCTGTGTGAGCACAGGAGCTGCCGTCTCTCACCTCACTGCCAGATGTTATTTGAAGCATTTCATGATATTTTTTTTCCCAGTTCTCACACAGCTGAAATTCAGCCCTGGGGCCGGATGCTCTCGCAGGGCCACGGGCAGCCCCGGCTGCTGGGCTCTTGGCAGGGTGCTAGGGTGGGGAGCTGGGGGGAGCCCTATGCAGCTCTGATCTCTCAGGCTTGGCAGGATGATGGAGCCTCCTGTGGATGGGGAACCCAGGGACTTTGCACCTGCAGCCTGTGATGGTTGAGCCTGCCCCATCCCCATCTGTGCCCCGTGAGGGACCAGGCTCCCACTTTGTGCATCCTCCTGAGCTAACTCTCCATTAAAAGCTCCCCCAGCCTCGCCGGCTGCTTCCCATCCGCGTTCATCTCTAATGCAAACAAGCTGTCCCTGACCAGGGCAGGATCCGTGCCAGCCCTGTCCATCCCAGTGAGTGACGGTGCGAGGGCGCAGCGGGGCCGGGGGAGCGCGGCCGCGTGTCCCATGGGGACAGAGCCCCTCTGCACCACGGCCCCTCGCGGGCTGCTCACCGGCAGCTCACGGGGTGCCCCCCCACACACCCCGCTTTAATTAATTTCTTTTGGTTTCCAACCTCTGGGTCAGGGATAATGGAACCCAGACCGTCATTTACATTCCTGTTTGTTGTGCGTTGCGCTGCTTAAGGTTTTTTTCTTCTCCCTTTTTTTTTTTTAAATCTGAAATTCTCGCTCCACTCTGGAGCGCTGGCTGGAAGATAATATACATTCAAAGGCAGCGAGGAAGGTGCACGCAGGGAATTAAATTAGAAACGTTTCCCTGGGACAAAATTTTTAAAAAGAAAAGGAACAATTATTTTGAGGGGGTTAGGAAATCAGAACCACATTGTGTTATCTGTTGACTGGAAGTTTTCTTGGAGAGGTTTTTTTTTTTTTTTCTTCTCTCTGAGCTATGCACTGGACATAAAACTTTGTGGCGTTCCCAAATCAACGCGCCATAAATCCATTTGAAAGATAACTCTGTCTGAGGCCTGCTCCTGCCAAGTCCCTCTCCCTCAGATGCTGCAGAGGATGGGAAGGGGACACCCACCGTGCACCAGCCGGGGGGATTAGGGTCTGGACATAAACCACGGCAGCTCCCCAGTGCAGGGTGCAGGTCTGTCAGTCAGAACAGCCCCTGCCTTCCCCCCCCCGTGACAACTCTGTTGTGTTTGCTGTGCTCTCCCAGCCCATCCCCTGATCCGGAGTCAGACCTAATCACCCTTCTTCCTCTGGTTCCTTCTTGAGGTCCAAAGAGGTCTCAAAGCCACTGGTGACGAGGCCAGGGTGCTGCTGTGTGTCTGCCCCATCCTGGGACTCCCAGGCTCCCACGGCGGTCACATCCATCCCAGCAGACACGGGCGGATCAAATTAAGCACCTTTTCTTTTTCTTTTTGTAGAAAAATGTGTCTGACTCACGGGTTGTTAGGAACACGTCCTCCAAAGAGGCGATCCGGTGTGCGTGCACCCTGCGTGGAGCACTGGGGAGCCGCGCACCTCCTGCCCTCCATGGCCCAGCTGCATCGCTGCACCAGGGCTGTCTGTCTGTCTGTCTGCCTGTCTGTGAGGACAGGTGGCACTCTCAGACCCCGAGAAGATGCGTGAGTGCCATCAGGAGGGCTGGGGCAGGTGAGCCGTGTGTCCAGCTCCCCCTCTGGGGGTGACACGAGGGTGCCTGCTGAAGTGCTGGGTAGGGGGGCATTTTTAGGCGAAGACCAGGTTTATTTTTTTTGTTTGTTTGTTTTCCTTTTTTCCATGATTACAAAGTTTTGAAAGTTTTGGGTTTGAATTTCCACCCATTGGTGGTGTTGGGTCCTGCAGCCTTGTCCAGGCTGCTCACCCCAAAAAAAGGGAACCGGGCTGTTTTCATCCTATACATAAATGCCCGGTCCTGTGTGGCTGCTGGAGAACACAAGTTAATATACACAGGCAGGTGGAATTTAGTTCTCTCTTGTACACAGGGAAAGGCTAAATCAATCTCTGCTTGGGTAATTTGGGAAAAGCCAGCAGTGTGGCTTTCAGAGCAAGCTGAAGGTGTCCACGCCAAGGGGACAGTGGGGTGGGAGGCTGGATCAGGCCATTCAGGGTCCCCAGAGGGGCCGAGCCCTTCAGTTGCATTATTGCTCTCCCTGTCATGTGAGGCTTTGGCTTGGACTTCACTGAATATAAAGTTGCAAGGGCTTTCCAGTTTTTATAGATAGCTCCCTGTCTCCGAGCCCTGCAGGAGAGCTGTCTTCTGGAGGTAAGATGAAAACCTGCGCCGTGTGTTAACACGCAGCATTTAGCCTCCCGCAGGAATTTAAGACAGCTGGAAAATCTTTCATGATGGATTTATATTTTGAAGTTGTTTCCAAACACAGGAAGGGTCGCTGTAAGACAGCTGAGCTTTCTGCGGGGATTAGCGGTAGCAAGGTGATGTGGAGTGGAAATGCTTTGTGCTGCCAATGCCGACAGGGTGGGTTCTGTCGCGGGAGCACGGGGAGGTTCCCGACTCCATCACCATCTCGCTGCTCCGTGGACCCTTGGAGAACTTCTGCCCCCCTTCTAAGCCCCTCAAACCAACACTCTTCCTTTAAAAAAGACCTCTAGGGTTGGTCTAAAAAAAACCTAGGACTGGGGTAAGAAGTTCTTCCTCTTGTTTGATTTTTTGGGATCCACACAGGTTGTACTTTGAGACCTTTCTCTGGATAGCGGCGTGCATTCGAGCAGCACCCAGGGCCGTGGCTCTGCAGCAGGGCCAGCAGCGAGTCCTGCAGGATTCACCAGGCTCATACCTGTCCTAGCAGCACCGTGCACCAGCCGGGGACCTCCTCGTTCCTGCAGCATTCCTAAGCTGTGTTTTTTTGTCGTGAAGCAGCCAAGCTTCAGTCTGTGAGTTCCCGTAGACGTCTCGGTGTGCCTTCCCCACTCGGAGCTGCTTTTAGAAGCTGGCTTCGCTTTAACACATATTAAAGGAAAGAGCTTTTTTCCTTCCCAGTAGATTAAGTTTGGCTAAACAATTCAGTGTGAACTGCTGGGCATGAGGCAGAAACCTGTAGGCTAAATTACCCAGCTGCTATAAGTTTAGACCAGCATGGGATGAATTTCAGGATCGTATATTAGTTTTCATTTAATCTGATTATTCTGGGCTGGAGTTCCTGGAGGGTCTTCAGGTTATTGTCAGTCAAAAGAATCTTTAAAAGCTTCCATTTGCACTAAACTTTTCCCATTAGAAGTCTATTTTCATTATGGATCAATTTTTATTTTAATGAAAAAATTATTCCCCTCTTTTTTTTTTTCTTTTTTTTTTTTTCCAGATGGGTTAAAAATGAAGCAGCGGCGGTTGCTTCCCTGCTTTGTGTCAGATGTGCAGCCGGGGGGGGGACTGGCGAGGTCCAGGCACGGAGGGGTTGGCGGGGTCTTGCCAATCAAAATGCCATTTTCCTCTTCGGGCAAGGATCTGGCGTGGCTGAAAGACCTCGGGCAGGCGAGGCAGAAAACGCAGAGCCCTTTCCCTTGGGATTTTAGCTAAAAAAGCGATGTGGAGGTTTCCAGAAATAAACCCCAAACCCGTGTCCTTTGTTTATGCAGGGTTTTGCACTGAATGTGCCAGCCCAAACCCTGTGTCCCCGCGCTGCTCCAGCTGGCAGTCCCAGCACTGAGCCATTTGGGGCCAGCGCCGTGCGAGGCTCTGTGGGGACCCGCTGCTGTCTCCATGTCCCGGTGCCTCGTCACTGCCAGAACCACTCAGCCAGGGCACGCTTTGCAGGGGGGCGATGGGGAGGAGGGAGCTGAGCCGTGGAGCTGCACATCCCAGCTGAGCACCCTGCGGGTCCCCGCGGGTGTTGGGTTTTGTGGGCAGCCCTGGCTTGCTGGGGACAGCCCCGGGCACACGGTGTTGGTGCTGCCAGAGCTGGACTGTGGTCCAGCCATGCCTCAGTTTCCCTTTATGCAACAGAGGAGGCTTTGTGCTCTCCGCAGAAATAATGCAGATGTTGGTCTGGTTTTGTCTGGGGGGGGATTTCTGGGCTGCTCTCTTACAGCAGAGCCTTCCTCCACCCAACCACCCTCTCCATCCGACAGCCCCCGACTCCCCCATCCTCCACAACCTCCCATTTCTTCCACCCCAGAGCAGGAATTTGGGAGCAGCTCTGCAGCAGCCAGGGGATGCTGCAATGCCCTGCACGTCATTTATTCGGGGGGCTTTCCCCTCTCCCCCCAGCACGGAGGAGCCTGCTTCCTCCGCGGTAGCTGCTCCGGATAGGATTGCACGTCGCTGAGCTTTTCTGTGTGTGTAACTGTTGCTGAGACAATTACGTTAAAATCACACCACCTGCAAGCAGTTAGTTAGAATAATAAATAAGTGATAGATTATCAAATAAAGTGTTCGCTTCAGATGAGGTCATCCTAGCACCGTGTCGCGGGTCTCGGAGGGTTTGCAGGCTGCTTTCCTGCTGCTGATCAGCTAAATAGCTCTTGTATCAGTCAATAAAAAACTTGTAGAGATTAAAGAATCAATTAGGCATTAGCCGAAGGGGCAAAAGCATAACCCAAACATGCTGATAAAATCCAGTAGGTGATTATGGGAACGGTTCCTATTTCATTTTACTTTAGGAAGGAATAATTGCTCGTTACAGAGCATGGAGCGGCCTGGCCTGGAGACTTTTCCAGCTTTATAGGGAAGCAGGAGGAAATCCTGGTGCTGGGCTGACAAACGCGGAGGCACGCTGTGTGTTAGGGCTGAATGTGTGGGTTTTGGTGCGTGCTTTGAGGAATGGCATTTTAGCTTCAAAAAGGGAGATAGGGGAGCCTGAGCTGTTGTTTGCCACAGCCTCACCTGGGGAGATTTCTGCCCCAACCAGAAAATTGCCTGCTGAAGACAAAAAGCCATGGCCACATGTTTGCAAACACATTTCTGGACCCAAGCAGCGCTGATGCCCATCAATGGGCTGCACCCTGCGAGGCATGGGGGCATTTATGTTCACATGCATTGCGCCTGGCAGATGTCTGCTGTTGGTACACGCACAAATTTTGGCTAACCAACCAAAATCTGATCAGCTGAAAAAGCATTTGGGGATGTGTATATTCCAGCCCTTTCCAATATTTCCCACATGGCCTCCCATTTTCCATGAAAA
Source organism: Netta rufina (assembly GCF_964035555.1). Lineage (NCBI taxonomy): Eukaryota > Metazoa > Chordata > Aves > Anseriformes > Anatidae > Netta > Netta rufina. Next base: position 16,503,338 of record NC_140138.1, read on the forward strand.
CGCATCCACAGCGCCAGCTCCGGTCTGGGCGGCTCGTGGGGGGAACCGGGCTGTGCCATGTCACATTTTGCTAATTCATGCTAACATTTATTAAGTGTTAGTCTAGTGCAAAGCCTTACCTCATTCTAAGGCTCTGCATACCGGCCAAAGATAGGGAGCAAAGGCGTGGGGATGCAAAGGCGATGGGCTGCTCCCATCAAGGGCATCCCTCCGTTTGAAGCGGGGCAGCTTCACGGGCAGGGGCTGCTCTGCCCTCCCCTGCTTTTCCAGGATCTTCTTCTGCATGGCTCCGGGTTTCACACCGCAGGAATCCCCGAGGAACCCAGCTGGCTGCCTGCCCAACCACCCAGCACAGGTGAGCATGGGGACAGCCGGTGAGGCTGTCACATTTCGTCTCTCCGCATACCTGTCTGGCAGGTGAGACGGGGAATTTGTTTTTCCCTTTGTTTGTTTTTTTTTTCTTTTTTCCTTTTTTACAGTTCATATACCGGCAGGCCGTGCTGTGGCTGCAGGCAGATTGCTTCAGGGTCACTTTGTTTTAGGAACGTGGGGGAGTTTATCCCCACTTTGTTGATGAGGTTTGGGCAGAGCTGTGCCATGGGGCACGTGCACGAGGCTAGGGCGTTGCCTGGCCTGCATTTTTCCACATTCACCAAAATAAATAAATAAAGCCCAAAGCTGCAGGGCTGGCTCCCCGGCCGGTGCAATGCCGTGCAGCTCATGCTGGAGCTCGTCTTGCCCAGCTGCAAGGCGGCCGCTGCCGCCCGGGGTTGGGTTTCCAGTGCAGGGGAAAAAAGAGCCCGATCCTCGCTCGGGGGCTGCGCGGCTAATCCCCTGTTTATTCTCCGTCTAGCCCAGACGCCCACGCTGTCCTGAGCTTTTGTGTTCCTTAACAAGGTCCAGAGTAAAAAGATACCTCTGCGGCAGCTGCCTGCCGCTCCTGGGGCCGGCACTGCTCCGCCTGGCCGCAACGCTGAGCTTTTATTTCACCTACGGTGCTGCACGGACAGCGAATGTAGTGCAGGAAGGCTCTGTGGCTGCTGACCGTACCTATAGTGCGTGAGCAATCCCATGTGCTGCCCCTGAGCTGGTGCATTTCAGTGGTAAAATAATCTTTGTCTCCTGGGGCAATTTACAGGGCCAACTGCTGTTCTGGAGGTGGGGAAAGTGGGGTAGAAGTGGGAAAGTGGGATCTCCACACTGCAGCTTATACATCCCGTTACACTGCTAATGAAGTGTCGAAAGATGCAGAAGTAAATAATAGTAATAGTAATAGTAATAATAGTAAAATAGTAGTGCTGAAATCCTAAGGGAGATAAATATACTTTGGAAATGAAATCAATAAGCATTCTCATCTCCTGGAGTAAAGTAACTGTTTAAAAGGCCGAGATGGTTCTGAAACCTTTAAATAAATTCAGAGGTGACTGAATGAATTTAAATGACTTCAGTCTCTGAGATGGTTTTGCAAAACCCCAGATGCTGTGTGAGGGCCCCGGGTGCTGTGTCCCACAGGTACCCCCCTGCCTCCAATGCAAAATGTGCCTGTAGCTTGCATGGCAGAGCCACCCAACGCCACCCAGGCAGGGCAGCAGGAGGACTTTTCAAATAGGTGTTTTTCCAATTAATAATTTGCTGGAAGTGTGTTTTCTGCAGCTTTGCTGGGCACCGCACTGGCCTTACAGCACCCTCCTGACACAGCCCTGCTCACGGGGCAGCGCATCGGCCACCGGGGTTTGCTTCTTGAGCTGGAACCAGGGGCCAAGAGCAGACGCTGGAAAAGCCAGAAAGGAAATCAGAAGGATTCCCATCCTTGACAAAGCGGCTGCTTTTCATAAGCAGCTTCTCCCCGTCTCCAGGAAGGCCTTTGGGAACGACCACATGCCGTGCGAGCCCTCCGCAAACCGTCCCGTTTGTGGGGCCGCAGGTGCCCACCGCAAGGCCAGCGCGGACAGCTGGGTCGGCTCCTTGGGAGACCCCGGCACCCCTTCCCGCTCGCTCCCCTCCTCTCATTAATTGCGTTTTCTGTCCCTTTGTGGCACGGGCGCGACGGCTCGAGCGTGCAGCTGTGCGCCCGGCGCGGAGCAGCCATCTGCAGCGCCCGCGCCCGCCCTGGAAGAAAGCCTCGCAGCTGCGCTCGCCTGGTACCGGCGGTACCCGGACGAGGTCATTCATCACCAGGAGCCCGGGCAAGGAAGCTTGGCAGGGAAGAGGAGGACGGCAACCACAGGAGGCAAATTTTAAAGATACCGTGCGGGTGGCAGTTGTTGTATCCGCAGCCTGAGCTCGTTTCCTCTCGCTGCTTGAGATGAGCAGCAATGGTCCCTGCCGGGGCTGGGAGCGCCCTTTGTGTCCTGCCTGGGATGGAGCAGCCCCAGCACAGCTCCATCAAGGAGCAATGACCCAGGGCTGGGGCCAGCTCTGCCCCGAGAGGTGGCAGTGGGTGGTGGGATGGGTGTCCCCTCTCTGTGCAGCGTGAGGAGCGTGGAAATGGGGAATGAACAGCTCGGTCCCAAGGGCGGCACGTTGGGTTATGCTGGGAGGGTGCCTTCCCTGGTGCCCTCACTGAGATCCTTCCTTGCTGCCTTCCCCCGGTCTCTAGACCCACATACAATAACAGGAGAGCAAAACGTGTGAGCTGAGCCCCGTAGGTGCTGAGGTGCACCAACCCCACTGGCTCTGGCTGTGTGAAATGCTGTGGAAGGCTCCGAGCCCTACAGCTCTCCTGCAGCAGCTGCAGGTCCCGTCCCCCCCCCCAGCACCCGTTAGCAGCACGGCTGGCTGGGAGAGCAGCCACGGTGATGAGCCAAGGTCTTGGGCTGGGGAGCTCACAGTCACCCCCTGGGCCTCCTCCCTGGCTACTGCTTGGCCTAGCAGGGGAGCCAGCAGACACCCAACAGTGACGTCCACTGCAGCTCTGATGTTGCTTCTGGTCTTCTTGGCCCCCAGGGCACTGGAGAGGAGGGTGGGTGTCAGGAGCTGCGTGCGAGCCATGAGCTGACCACCCCAAAACAGCATCTGCAGGACCCTGATGTGCTGCAATGGACACAGGGTGCCACTGCTGGACCCTTCGGTGGCAACAGCTTCACTTGGATAAGACAGGACACGGTCACCTTCCCGGCAGAGAGAGGTGAGACTGGGGAGCACGGTGCTTGTCCCCAAAAGGGACCAGGGGATAGGGTGCGCGAGGGCACCTGCAGAGCAGAGAGTAGCAAGACCTTGTCCAGCAATGCTCATCACTACTGGTCGTCCCTCCGTGGGATGCCCCGTCTTTCCTGTTTACTTGTTATTTTGGAAATGGAACAATAAATAATTTATCGCTGATCGGTTGGCACGCGTCCGACTTGTCAGTTAAGTCGATTTTAACTGGCCAAGTGTCAGGGCAAAAGGCCAGGAACGCTGTGTTAGGGAACAGTCAACAGCACAATTATAAGATTAACACCTTGTTTAGTGGTCAGATACTGTCGAGTGGTAAAAGATTGCCCCGGTTTGTCTCTATAGAGCATCGCTCACAAATTACCTTATTAAGCAGGATCTCACTCGCGGTCGGCTCCCTGCACCTGTGTCCTCAGATATTTCCATTCATGCTGGAGAGGAGGCCAGCACTGCCGGGGCTGCTGGGGGCTGCGCAGCTGCGGCAGCATTATTCGCTCTTAGCATATTTGCATATCAATGAGACTCTGATTAATATTTAAAGAGCCAGCTGTCCGAGCCACCTATGAAAGAAAAAAAGCTCTGTTAGTGTTTTATCTATTTTATTATTTTTTTTTTTAAGGGATAACACTTACTGCCCTTTATCAAGGACGCTTCATTTTTAACCCCCCCTATTCTTTTTATTAAAAAAAAAAAAAATGCCGGGGGAAAAAAAAAATATATGAAACGCCATTAAGGAGTTATCAGTGAATTAGTTGTGCTGCTCTCAATGCGTCTCAGTGCCTTTGTGCCGCGGTTGCAGCTGCATGGCGCAGGTTTGCAGGGGCCACGGGGCCGGCAGGCGCCCATGGGAACTGCGGCTGGGGGCAGCTCCGGGAGAGCGCTGGGGGCTCGGCAGCGGGTGGCAGGGCAGGGGCTGCCTTGCTGGGTGCCTTTTCTCACCCCGGGTTCCCCTCGCTGCCATGGCAGAGCCATCAGTGGTGTCGCTGCGCCCCGGTTCTCCTTGCCTGTGGGCACCCGAAATGTTCCCGCCACTGGGGGCTCATTGGGGTGGGCTAGGGGCTTGTTGGGGTGGGCTAGGGGCTCACTGGGGTGGGTTGGGGACACAAAGCCACTCTGTCCATGCCATGTGCGCCGTGTGGTCACTGTGGCCATGTGGCCAGTGGCAGCCGGTGCGGACACGGCGAGCGCGGTGACGGGCGCTGGTTTGCGCCCCACCAAAAGTCGGCTACAGGAAAGGAGCAGGACACAAAGGAATGGCTCGAGCAGGCTAATCAGCTGAAATGCCAGCAAAAAACCGAGGCTTGGTATTTTCCGTGCCTTCTCAGCGCTGTTAATCGTCAGGCCTTTTTGTTTCCCTGCTTAAAAAGCTGTCATTTTAATAGGCTATTCTCTTGCCGTTTTTTTCCTTGCGCATTTGTCAATAATCCTCAAACAGCGGAAGCTTTGTTATCCCAACTAATTGGAGTCAAGTAGGGCTCTGATAAAAGATTTTTCGCGACCAAGCCCTGGGAAAAATGCAAAAGGATTTTAATTTTCAATAAAATATGCAGATAAGTAGAAATTAGCAGTGGGGAAGGGGGTCTGGAGGCTGCGTGAATAATGGTGCTGCTCAGACGGCCGCGGCTCGAGGGACTTAATGAGGACTTCAGTGGGTTGTTTGCGTTGCTGCCGGCTCTGTGGGACAGGCAGGGACCAGGGGGTCAGCACATGGACCTTGCTGGGATGGCAGCATCCCCCCCGCACCTGCCCGGCTGCCACCACCCTCCAGCCTGCGCTTTCCAAGGGAAAAGGATCACTCGGGTACTTTTTTTTTATTGTAATCAGTACTTTCTGCAGAGGTGGGGCTTATCTGGCAGGTCGCATCCAACTGCAGCTGCTGCAGAAATATTTCAGGTCGTGCTTTGTTATTTTTGCACAGGAATGGGGGAAACTGGGGCCTCTGTTAGGACAGCATCGCTGCGGGACATGTGCAGCTCCCAGTACAGGCACGCGTTTGGCCGTGGCCAGGTTTGGTTGGGACGCACGGGGGCTCGCTGCTCGCTGCCTCCCCCCTGCAAGCACCATGCAGGAGCTCCATCCGCCTTTCCCAACAGCTCAGAACACTTCTTAGGATGATTTGGCACAACTAATGCCTCCCAGCAGATGCGCCCCATCCCGCTGGGATGTGCTCAGGCCGGGGCAGGAGGCAGCCGCACGCAGCCGCCGGGGAGAGCAGGAAGGAGCCGGTGGCCCCGTGGCCAGCTGAGGACGCGGGGAGCAGCCCCCCTGCTGCCTACAGCCCGCACGGGGGGCTCGCAGAGGGCCCTGGGGGGAGCACAGCTGAGCCGTCACCTGTTGGAGCTCAGACGGCCGCAGCTGCGCCCGGCAGCTTTGAACCCGCTGGATTAGGCAGACAAGAGTCCCCCGCACGCACTTGTGCTCCGCATGCCAATGCCTTCCTCCTCCTCCTCCTCCTCCTCCTCCCAGCACCAGCACGCTGCTGGAGCTGGCGCACGCCCGCAGCCTCCCCGACCCAAAGTCTCAGCCGTGTTGGAGCAGCAGAGGTGTGTGGAATTCGGATGATTTCACAAAACGCACCGTGCCTGGGGAGCACATCATGCAGACATCGCGTCCAGGGTCCGCATCGAGCCTCTCTTTTGTTTTTGGCCCCAAAGTGAGCAAAACGTGGTGTTTCCAGGAAAAGCTGATGGCTCAGCTGGCCGGGAGCCCACCGCCACTGTCTGCGTGGGTAAAATCATGGGAAATCTGGGAGAAAAAAAAAAAAATTATATATTTTAACTTCGGGAGAGCCAGCATGTAGTCACAGCCCAGTGCTCAACTGCAGTTTTTCAGCCCTTTCCCATCACCTTCCCACCCCTGTTGTGGTGGGACTCACAAATCATCTGCACCCTCCTTCCCCTGTTTTGTCTCGCCCTCCTCCACCAGGCATCCAAAACCCCGGAGGTGGTCCAATTCTGCCCTCAGGCAGCAGCAGCCCAAGTGCCCCTGAGCCCTGGCGGAGCTCAGCACAGCTTTTTGGAGACACAAAGGCTGCAGGCACAGCTTTGGTGCCCCGATCATGCCCTGCTGCTCCCCATGGGCTGCCTGCCCTCGGCAGGGGGCTGGGAGCTGCCCCCACTTCTCATTCCCTGGTTGAACGTTGCGGTGCTGCTTGAGCTTCAAACACACCCAAAGCCCATGAGGTTGGTGGAAGCAGGTCTGTGGATGGCCTCAGTCCCCAGGTGTGTTGCTCAGGATTTGCCCTCTGCCAGTAAAAGCAGAGAGGGATCGGTTTGGGTCTGGGTTGCTGGGTTTTTGTGTTTTTCAAGCTTTCTTCCCCGCGCTGTACTTTTAAAATTGACGAGTTTTGCTATCTGTTCCCCACGCTCATGCTTTTGGTCTATTTAAGAGCAAGACTGTAACATTAAGGTGATTTATAGCAAGCTCTGGAGTGGAAGGGCAGAGAGCTGGGTATTTTTTTCCTTTTCCTCAGGTGAAAGAAAACCTCGAATGTTAACTCATGAGACATTACAACGACTGCTCCTTCAATCCTTGATTTACGAGCTCAAATTTATGAGTTAAAAATTATTATTCCACTCGCATATATTTTTTCCCCTGGTCGTTTTAGTGCTTGTGAAAGGTGAGGGTTTTGACAGCTCCTGGAAACAAAAGCCTTTAATATCTCCCCGAGCGAGGCTCTCCCAGGCAAGAGGAGAGCTGCCAGGAGGACTTTCCCTCGCCGCTGCAGATATTGGTCACTCCAGCCCCAGCTTATCCAAACAGAGCAGAAAGTTGGCGTGAGATAAGGCAGGGCTAATGAGCGAAGTCTGGTTTTTGTGCCTCTGGGATCATCCTCCGCACCCGGGGAAGATGGGCTGGGGAGCACGGCTGGCACAAGGATGCCCATCGCAGCCCTGCTCCTGGCCACCTCCAGGCTTTTTGGCAGGGGATGCGCTGGGCACTCTGCTTTGAAAACTCTTTATGTAGTGCAAATCTTACAAAGCACTGTGAGATCATAGAAAGATTCAGTGTGTTACCCATGATGCGGGATGTCTGCAGCCCTCAGCCCGGGTTTAAGGGGATAACCCGGCCCTACAGCATCACCGGGAGGTTTAAGGGCACGTTGCTGGCAGGCTGGGGGAGCCCTGCTTGTGTCGCTCACATCAAGCAGGGAAAAACAGGTGCAGAACTGAGTTTTCAGTAAAAAAGCTGTTTGTTTCCAGAGCACCTTTCCCATCACATCACAGCAGCCAGGCTGTGCCGGCTCACCCTCCTCCCCCCAGGTGGCTGCTGGATTTTTCTGATCACTTTGGTGAAGAACCTACCCCAGCCCCGACTGACACCAGCGTCTTGGGCTAACCTAAGCTGGCAGCAGCCTCTAAAACGTAACATCTGTGAAATACCAGTGAGCAAAAAATATCCTCTTTAAAGCATATGTCGCGCAGTGGCTTAGAGAGCCTGGGGATTAAAACCTTCGTGGCACTCGGGAAATAGTGCCAGAGCCCCTGCTGCACTTCATTAAAGTACATTTTTGATGCAGCTTGCCTTATTCAATAACAATTTAGTTGACCAAAAACCAAATCAAAAGGGACAGACAACTAACTGCACAACGTTTTGTTGCATTTTCAGCATTTTTTTGTGTCAGTTTGCCATCCGCTGCCAAAGCACCAGAGATACAGGTCTGCTATCCGAAATGTAGTTCTGCTATCCAAAATGCAGCCAAACCACCCCCAGCTTGGGGCAGCAGTGCTCGTCCCCTCCAAGGTGGTTGCCTGTCCCAAGGTCACCACGCCGCAGAAAACACTTCTGGTTTTACTGGCCACGAAAATGAAAAGTTGGGGTTTGGGCGGTTTGAGTGTCAGAGCAGAAAGGAAAAGTTGTGCTGACCTTGGCTGCTTCCTGTGGACATTTCCATTTTGAGGGAAAAGGCATTTTTCTGTTCAAAAACACACTCTTGGAGGGAAGGAGAAGCGTGGCTCGCAGGACCGACACGAATGTCTGCAGATGTTCCTGGTGCAGATCTGTCCCTGAGGACATGTCAGGGCCCAGATGGGACAAACATCCCACATCCTGGTGGCTTTATGGACACCTGGGAATCTGGAAGCCCTGAACATCTCTTCCACCTTACAGAAAGTCATTGCAAGAAGTGAGCCAGTTTCAGGGTATGAAATGGCAGCTTGTATGGCATCGAGTTGTTTTCATCTCCTTCACCAACCTGCTCCTACAGGCAGATTTTCTTACCTAGAAATTTGATCAAAAAGAAAAAAAAATCCCAGGTTGAGAATTTGTATTTCAGGTATATGGGGTGGGTTGGTTGTTTTCTTCATGCAGCCAGGGCAGCTGAGGCTTTGCTGGGCATTGGCTGTGCCATGTTTTGAGCCACTTGATTTGGGGAGTGGAATATTTGGGAATATTTGGAGGTTTAACATTTGGGAGAGGACATTGCACAAGCTGAGACTGCAGGCACTTCTCCATGTGAGTCTGTACAGGGCTGATCTGCCTAGTGTATGTTTTTTGGGGGTGCAAAGCCCCTTTTCTGCCCTTGTTACCTTCTCATGGGCAGAGTAGGTGCTGCAGTCATTGCAAGCTACCTCCTGCAGGGCGGGCACAAGGAGTTCGAGGTGGAACAAGCACCGAGGGCTATTAAGGGACATTTTCCAGCTTCAGGCATTTCTGACCGTGCCTGTTCCCTCCTGGTGCACCAAAGACCAGACTGAGGGATCCCTGGGATCCAGCAAAGCCCTCATGTTCTCCATCCATGCACCACAATGTTCGCACAACTTTATCACCACGGGCTCCCTTGTGTTGGGTGAGCCGGGGAGCAGGTCAGGGCTGTGGATGACGTGAATCCGTGAGCGATGCTCCTGAGGTCAAGTGCGGGCAGAAGGGGTCCCAGGGGAGCCGGGCAGCCAGGTCCAAGCGTGGCCCCACCACGTGCATCTTCTCCAGGAGCAGCCAGCCAATGTTCCCACAGCGTGTGTCACGGTTCCCTGAATAACCAAGGCGTTCATACAAACAAAACAAAGAAACCCTCCGTCTCTCCGGAGACAAGTCACAAACAGAAAGCCAGGCCAAGCTCATTGATAGAGCTGTGCGCGGTGAATCACTCAACCAGCTGTAGTTGAAGCAATTTGGGTCAAATATGCACCCTGGCACAACTCCACTGGCTTATCTTGCCTTTCACTTGTACCTCAGCTGAGAGCTTGCTGTGCGGGGCTGTCCGCTAACTGGCGAGTCCTTGGTGCTGAGGGTGGGTACCTGCATGTGCAAATTTACCTGAGGAATATGCTCTGATGTTTTTCTGCCTATCTATGGTGATGGCACTTTTTATTCCTGGCTCGTTTTTCCTACAGCCACACACAGAGGACAGCAAGAGCTGCATGAGCAAGGAGTTGCACTGAGCTACTCACGTCCCCATGGGTGCAGGGTGCACTCAGAGCCTCACAGGTGTATGAACAGGTCTGTAACATGCCCCGTGGTGCAGCACCGGGTCTCCGGGCAATGACCCACCTCTGTGAGCCAGCACAGGGCTGCAGCGAGGTCTCGGCGCAGCTCCCGATCAGCGAGCGTGGGCCCAGGGGACCTTTCTCCAAGATTACATCAGTAGCATGAGGATGCTGAGTGTACTGTCTGGGAATCTAGAAGACGAGGGTTTTTTTTCCTTCAAGATTATGTATATGATAAAATATGTTCTTCTGACTCTCTCTTTTGGGCCGCCTGCAAGCAGGGATGTGCTGCAAATAGCGGCGCTGCCTGCTTGCCCCGCACCTGGGGCAGTTTTGTTTGCTGAGACGGGGCAGGACGGGGCTCGGGGCTCAGTTTCCCTTCTCCAAGCTCGTGCCCAGTTTGGTACTGGTGGCACAGTGGCTGGAAATGGTGTGGCTGGGCAGGAGGGGTGTGCACAGCACTGGGTTCTCAGCAGGGGCTGGGCGCAATGGAGATGTTTGGCAGCTCTGGGTTTGGGTACCACCATCAGGGTGCTCCAAGCAGGGAGCAGCTCATGAGGGCAGCTTTATTGGTGCTGTCCTTGGAGCTGCTAGCTGTCTGGGTGAGGATTTCAGTAGATGAAGGGGGCAGCGTTGTGTGGCAATAGAACCTGGTGTTTCCAGCCTCCTAGTAGGGGATTTTACCCCAAAAGAGGGGGCGAGGTGGGAGAAGGATCCGAGGAGGTGCAGCTGGGAGCCTGCCTGAGATATGGTGCACACAGAGCTCAGCGTAGCTCTACACGGGGTCCTGGTGCAATGTGGGACCAGAATTGGGGGGACGAGGGCAGCCCGGGGGCTCTCTGTGTGGGGACAAGCTGCTCTGCACAAGTGTTTGCCGGCAGCGGGGGGGGAGGCAACGAGGATCCAGTTCCTCGAATTGAGGCTAGCTGGAAAATGAAGGTCTGCCCCCGGGCAGCTGGGGATTAGCTGGGGGGAACTGCAGAAGGGGGCAAAACGCGGGGCTTCCTTCGGCCAGGATCACAGGAGCATAGTTGAGCAGCGGCCAAGGCCTCTCGCAGCCCCGCGCCCCGCAGACAGACTCCACCTCCCGCAATAAGCGCCTCGCGCCGGCTTGGCAGCGCCGCTGCTTCTGGCAGCCCCCTCCCGAACAGCCTCAAAATGTGTCTGACAGATCCAGGGTGAGCTCTGGTCCCAGAAGGGGATGAGAGGAGGGGGCCGGCAGGACCCACATCAGCTCTGCTGCCCGCGTTGTGCCCTTCCCGTGGGTGCAGCTTGGCCAGGAACAGGTGGGAGAAGGGGATGGGGCTGAGCATCGCCCTCAGTGCTGTGTTAGAGACACAGGTTGTGCACTTCAAGCCCTTCTGGATGGAGGAGGGAGGTCAGGGCATGTCCTTGTCCCCTCTGGTAGCCCAGCGGGTTGCCCTGGTGCCCACTGAGCCTGCCCAGGGCTCCTGGCTGGCAGGAGGGATGCTCGGAGGGACAGCGCTGGCTTGCCAAGCCCTGGTGTGCTGGGGAGCGAAGCATCTTTAAAAAATCAAAATAAATTGCTCCCTTTCAACATTTCAGCAGGGAACCAAAATTTTAGCGCTGGGGAAAAAATGGAAGAAAAAATGTCAGTGGGGATGTCGGTGAGTCGCTCGGCTCCTCTGTCCTCCCCCCAGCACAGAGCAAGAGGGGATTGCTTCACAACTGCAGTTTTCACCCAAAGAAATTAAAACAAACAAACAAACAAAAAGGGAAAAGAAAGAAAGAACACTTGGCCGTGTTTTTCATGGTTCCCTTCCCCCTCCTTTTTTGATCGTCTCTGTCTTGTCCAAGCCTGGTAGAGGCCGACAAGTGAGGATCTCACCCATCCTTTCAAAGTAGCGGGGAGGAAGAAAGCAGCCTTTGTGAAGGGGTTTCTGAACTTCTCTGTTCTGGGAAGGTTGGAAATAGCACAAAAACATCCTTTCTCACTATATTGTGTCGCTTCCAGCTCTAAGCTCCACCATGACCCAGATGTTTAGATGCTGATGCTGAAAAGGAAAAATAAGAGCTACGAGAGAAAGCCAAGAGAGGGGGACGCTGTGTGAAACTCGCTTCTAGAAACCTGCTCTGGGTTGGGTAGGATGCTTTCTTTTACGATCAGGGAAAAGAATTAGTGAAGGAGATTGAGACGTTGTGAATCAGTCTTAACTCGGTGGGTACTGCGGTGACTGTTAGGCCAACTGCACACCTCCTTCCATGCAGCTGTGTAGGTTGCTGTAGGACACTGCACAGTCAGCCTTGAGCGTGTTCAGGATTTGTTTCTATCAGGAATTTTTGCTGCCTTTTGATCCGATTCTCCTCTTTTCACACCTCTGTTTTGAAGTACCGTTTTCCTGACCTTGGTGCGAGTGCATCATTTTGTTTTTAAAGTTATCTTTATTCAGAAGGAGGGAGCTGTTTAGGTGGACGTAGGGAATAGCTGTTACTGCATACTTGGTTGGACAAGGAAAGTTAAGTGTGAAATTCTTCTGTATTGTCTCTTTCCTCTCTCTAGGGCAGCAAACCCTGTGTTGGGGTGGCAGTAGGAGCAGGAGATGGGCACCGTGCTCACCCGCAGGCCAGGCATGTGCCAGGTGGGTGTCCCTGTGTCCCCCACAGGAGCCATCCCTGGGTCTGTCCCCAGGGTGCGAGTGATGCTTGTTGCTTTGGGGTGATGCCTTGTGGCTCTGTGACTGCTGGGAAAATCCCACACTTTGCTCCTGTGCAGGCTGCTGGGGGCAAGGAGGTGGATGCAGCAGGGAGGGCGACGTGGTCAGCACCCAACGTGGGCTGTGTGGGGACAGGGAGGATCCACGGACATGAAGGTGACCCCAATTTTCTCCAGTGATGTGCCCTGCCTTATGCTGCGCTTCTGCCCATCCCTAAGCTTGCATGGGTGTGAGCTTGTGCTCCTGCTCACGGCAGGTCCCTGCTGTCACAGTGTCCCCACGCACCCCCCTCACCATTCCCCAACCCTTGCTGGACAGAAGAGCGGTCAGAGACCCGGCTCCCGCCCTCCCTTTCCCCCAGTCGTGCTTAATTCAATTTGCTGCTCCCCAAACGGCTTCCCATAGTTTGACCATTAACAAATGGACTTGGCCAGAGGCCCCGGGGACCATTTGCATGATAAACCTTCTGCCGTGGCGCGCGCGCCAGCCCCGGGCACCAGCGAGCTGCTCGGGCCCTGCCAGCAGCCCCGCGGTCGGCACGCCGCGGAGAGGTGCCAAATCTCAGCCAGCCCGTGCCAATTCGGAGAGAAAGGGGCGAGGGAGCTGCACACAAAGAGCGGTTTATAGCCCGGCCGGGCACCTGACACTGGGAGGAGGGAGGGCTGGGACGTGCTTAGCCCTGATAATCCCCGGGGTTGAGTTTAATATATATATATATACTTTTTTTTTTTTTTTTTTTTTTTTTAATCAAAAGCACAGCAACAGCTGGGGCTGAGGCTTTCCAGGAGATGAACTCATGAACAACTGTTCAAAATAACTTTATTCGTACTGCTATTAGATCAGTCCACTGGGGAGCAACCAATTATTTTTGATTACTCGAGGCAGATAAGGCTGGGGTAGAGCCGAGAACCACACGCTGCAAGGGAGAGGGGCTGGAGGGAGGCACCTCCTGGCTCGCGCACGCTGGCTGTGATCTCCCTGGCAGGGTGAGGGCACCCAGCCCCTGTGGGAGCCCCCAGCACCTGTGAGAGCCCCCAGCACATTGGGTTTGAGGGTTTTGCACAAGGCTTTGCAGGTGTGCATGGTGTGGGCATGAAGGAGGCACAGGTGTGCTGCAGGCAGGCAGGTGGGGATGTTTGCAGGCAGGTGTGTGTTGTTTCCACCTACAAACCAATTAACAGTGATGCTGCTGAGCTCATTAGCCTACCTGTGGCTGGCCCATCCACCTTGTTTGCTAGCCCCCAGCATGGAGTCAGCCCAGTGGAGCACAGGGGCTGAGCAGGGCAGGTCCTGTCCCAGCAGCTGAAACAAGCTGTGCCTGGCCTTGGTGCAGCAGTGCCAGCAGGAGTCAGCATGGGCAAGGAAATGAGAAGCTTCTAAATAATTTACCACCCTCTGCTTGCACAAAATCCATTTGCACGGTGGGTGAGGAACAGAAAAGGGGGCTGGGGTCCCTTTGTGCTGCTCCGAGGCACAGAGCTGGGCTGCTCGGGGTGCAGGACCTGTGCAAGCTCCGCACTGCCCCAGGGTTGGATTGGGCTGGATGTTTCCATCTCTTCCCTTACTGGGCTGGGCTCCTCCACAAGGCTGCAGCGTTGCCCATCACCCAGTGGGCACCAGTGTGGGGTGGCTGGGCCGGTGGCATCTCGCTGTCCCTGCCCCAAGCCTTTGACTTTCGAGATTTTGCTGTGCTTGGTCGCTCGCCCTGCCTTCATCCATTGGGTGCTCGGGGTTAAAGTGCGTTCAGTCAGCTGAGGCCAGCGCCGGCCATTTCTGCTTTGCAGCATGACATCAAGCAAACCTGAGTGTGCGAGCTGCTAGCCAGCAGAATGGTCTCCCAGGGGAAGGAAAGGTGGAAGCTGAAACGCTGAAAACTGGGCTGCAGGGAACAGCCTGCACTGGCCAGGAGACAGACTGCATGATCTAATAGGTCTTTTCCATTTCTCGCTCCTGTGATTCAAGAAGTCCTGTCACTGGGGATTTTTTTAAAAATAGACTGGATGAAACACAAGACGGTGGATGGACAGATCGGTCCTGCCTTGGCCGGGGGACAGGTTGGTCTAACAGGACTTTTCCATCGCTCTGTTCCATGATTAGTCAAGACAAGAGGAGAAAAAGGAAACTGATAAACTCTGGATGGAATTACTGTTGTGTTTGCCTTAGTCAGGTTATTATAATCCTGACATCATGTCTTGAAAAGAAGACTGGAAATAAATCTCTAGCAGATAGGATGTGCTTTCAGGGGATGAGGGGTGTGTGGGGCTGCAGGGAGGCAGGAATCAACCACCGCTGGGTCCCCCTGCCCAAAAAGCCTCCTCTGGGCTCCCAGCCCTGCAGAGGGAGCAGGTGGCTTCCAGGAGAGACCTCGCTCCTTCTTCTGCCTGTGCTTTCCTGCCAGAAGCACTCCGACTTGCAGGAAACAACAACAACAAAAAAAGCATTTTCTGAAAGGTGTTTCAAGGTGGTGTCTTTCCTGCCAGGTCTTGCTGGTTCCTGGAAGACCTGGCTGCTCTGTGGGGGTGGCACAGGTGCCTTCAGGGTGTAAATCAGGGTTTTTGGTCCCTCTGCTGCTATGGGTGGGTTCGAGCCCCAGGGTGAGGCTGCCCCTAGCTGTGTCAGAGCCCACAGAGCCCTGGTCCTTACTGACCACAAAGGTCCTGGTGGAAATCACTGTTTCAGGGAGACAAATGAAATATTCTCCCTTTTTTTTTCCCTAGCAGGTCTCCACGAATGGAAGGTCTCAGTCTGGAACTGATTTGACTCCAGTCACCAGAGCCGCTGCTACCAGGGATTTTGTAAGAGTCTGCAAGGCCTTTAATCTCTTCCCCTACAAATAGGTATGATGTAAAACCCAAATCCTGACCACCTCGTGGTTACAAGTCCTGCGGCACTTCCTGCAAGAGCCAGGAGCGTGAGCCCCAGGGTCCTGGCCAAATTCCAGCGTGGGATTTCGCCTCTGCCCCTGGGTTCCTGCAGCATCAGCCTCACACTGCTCGCTGCCAGGGCCAGGCTGCATCCTCACAGCAGCCCCTGTGCTGTGGTGCTATGCCCCGAGAAAAATGCATTTATTTTTTTTTTTTGCATTTGTTTTGTTTTTCTCATTTAGTTTGTTTAGCAAGTTAGTTTTGTTTGGTCTGTGGAAACATGCTCCACTGCTCTCCTGCCTTCAGCCCTTCGTGGAGCTGCCTCCCTGTGCTCCTAGGGCTGCTTCTCATCGTTCTGATGCCAAATCCCCAGCCAACTCACACCTGCAAAGGAGAAATCCAGAGCAGGACAGGCAGCCCTGCTGCACCCTGCCGAGGTCTGGCCACCTCCAGCCCAGAAATTGTCCTGGCTAATTCCGACCTGGCACAGGGCCGAGTGTTTACGGGTTGAAACATGAAAAAAGGTAGATTTTTTTTATTTATTATTTTATTTTTTAATTAATTTTTTAATTTAGTTCTGCCTGTTGCTTGAGGTGGAGCACTGCGGCCTGCACCCAGCACCATGGGAAGCTGAAGAGTGTGCAGGGAGATCCTCACTCCGCCGCCAGCTTTGGGCTCCTGGCAGGCAGCAGTGCCCTCTAGTGCGGCTGCACCTGCTTGGCTTTGGGCTTTTTTCTTGGATTTTGGAGTTCTGTTGTTGCTGTGGTAGTGGTGGTTTTTTTTTTTTCTTTTAATAAGGGTCATCATCTGATTTTAATTTTTTTCCCCCTGACCCACTGAAGCTCTGCAAACGCCTCTCCTGGCACCGTGCCCCAGGGAGCTGTGAGCATCCCTGCACCACGCAACGACCTCAGGAGCACCCAGCTGCACCCCCCGGGAGGGTCACCTGCCTTGTGTCCCTTCTCTAGCTCAGAACTGTGCCTGGGGATGACAGGGATGTGGCAAGCAATGGATTCATGGTCCCTGTGCTCTCCTGCCCGGGGTGACAGGGAGGTCTCCACGAGGAATTTCGGTGCAGATGTTTAATAACAGCGGGACACGTGAAGTCTTGTTCGCCTTCACGGCTATCGGTGCTGCTCAGCCACGCACACGGTTGTTTTCCTTGGCTCTGACAGAGAAATGCGCTCCTCGAGGACTTTTCATTAAGCAAAAATTTATGAGAGAGGATGAAAATTATGTTTTACTGTCTGAGGGCTCAGTCAGTGCTGTTTCTTCAGACGTTTTAGTAATTCGTCTTGGCAAGGACCTAGAAAATGTCTCCAGTGGAACAGAAATTTCCCTTGGACGCTTGGAGTCGCTCGCATCGGCCGGTCCCGTCCCCAGCGTGGACCGCTGCCCGGATTAACGACCTGCCCCCCCGGGAGCCGAAACAAAAGCGAAACACCTCGCAATTTATGTCCAGTGAAAAATAACGTGCACGTGATGTAAAGCGTTATTGGGATTTGATGCTAATTTTAGTGGTCACCTTGGCTGCATTTGAGGAAGTTGCCGGCACTGCCAAGAGCAAATTTACCTGATGATGAATGAGGAATCAGAGCATAAAATAAATAAATATCAGCAACACCTTTTTTTTTCCCTGCTTTTTTGGCAGGTTGGTGTCATCCAAGGTCACACATTTGTGCATTAGGAGAACTACTGCCAGAGCTTAGCGCTTTAAAGTCATTTCTGAGTGAAGAGCAGCATCTTTAAGGGCTGAGTCTTAAAAAAAGAGTCCAAAACATTCTCCCAAAAATTCTTGCCATTGGCTAGGTTTGCACATAAGGTGTTAATCTTCTTCCCTCCTTGTGTTCCTTCTTAGGCTTGGAAGCAGCTTGCTAGGAATTTCTGCAAAAATTCCTTGTTTTCCTCCTTGAATCCAGGGCTGAAAGCACCCACAGCAGCCCTGACCTGGAGAGGGGCAGGGCAGGGTGTCCTGTAGGGGAGGAGGTCAGGCCACGGGGTGCCCCTTGTTCTCCTCTCCATGGGAAGACCTCTCTAAACTTTGGTTTTCTGTGCTCTAAATGGAGAAAAGGAGGATTTTCTGTTTGTTTTTCAACAAATCGCAACAAGCAGGAAAATCTTTTGTTTCCATCAGCGCTTTTCTCAGACAGAGCCCGTGTCCCAGCCAGCTCCTGGCACGAACTCAGGGCTGGAACCAGGCTCTGCTGAAGCGAGCAGCACATCCCAGGGCTGCATGAAGTACCCCGAGGTATTTCAGCTCCCCGCTGAGGTGCCTTGCCACTGTCGGAGGACAGACCCAGGACCTGGGGGAGATACAGCCATCCCGGCGTTTTTGTGATTTCTTTTATTACTTTGTCCTCCCACAGCAAACCAGGAGGGAGGTCAGGAAGAACAAGCGTTTTCAGGCTCCCGGCACTGCGACGACAGAAAGCAGACCTCTGAACGCTTGCTCCTCTGCGAGCTTCCAAAAACCAGTGCAAGCCCTGGGCAAGTCACAGCTACAGAAGGGCCTGCAAGCAAAACCAACACAAGCCTTCCTGAATGACCCCTGCTACTGGGGTTCAGAGGGCAGCAAGTGTCACTGCCCTGGCTCCCAAGCTGTTGCTAATTACTGAAAGCATCTCTAATAAACCAGGAAGCTCCCCGTTAGAAACCACGAGCCTTATTTGTGTGTAGTACCAAGCATTCTGTGGTTTCGGAGATGGCCTTTCAAGATTTGCTTTTTTTAAATTTTGTTTTGTTTGTTTTTATTATTTTATTTGTTATTTTTTTCTTCCCAAAGAGGATGCAGGAAGGGGATGTGTAAGGCTGCCGAAATAACGCAGCCTATGCAGGGAGGCGGAGGGGACGTTTGCGTTGTGTTAAGCAGGTTCCTCGGTGGAGACGAGGCACGGCTGAATTTATAGCAACCCTCAGAAGAGAATGATAAATGGAAGCTGTAATTTTTATTGGGGAGGGGGACAGATCATGGGTGAGGGAACAAAATAATAAAAAAAGCATAAATTAGAAGCGCGGCTTGACGGCTGGGAGTCGAAAGTGTTTGGCTCGTATATAATGTGCGTTTCTTGTGGAACATGATCCAGCCCAGCGCATGGAAATTACCTGCAAAAAGACTTTCTATTAAGTCATATTACTGTGAACTCTCTCTACAAGGGCTCCGAGGACGGGTGCCCTGAGAGGCGCTGCTGCTCCTTGCTTCCTGCTGCTCCTGACCCACATCCTACAACAACCGCCCGCCCTCAGCTGGCCTGCGCGGCGCTGCTCCGTTTTGGCACGTCCATATATTTAATATAGACAGGATGAAAGTCAGAGTGCAGGGCCAGCACACCTTTTAAGCCCAATACAAGCCCAGCGGGACACCCTGTAGTTCTCCTTTCTCTCCTTAGGAGAGGTTTGGATGGTCTGGGGGCAGCTGCTTGTTCTTGCACCCATCCAGCATAGACGGGTGCTGGTCCCCATCCTATTCCAAGCGCCCTGGGCTATGGGGCAATGCTCTGCCTCTTGGAGCCACTGTTTTTTAACCAGGAAAAAATGCAATGTGCCACGAAGCAGCACTGCAGATGGCTCCAGGACCCTTCATCACCAGAAGAGTGCAGGAACATCACTGCCAGGACATGGGAGTGTCACTACTGGGACACAGGAACGTCACTGCCAGGATGAGCTGCTCAGAGGACATGGTGTGTGCCCCTGCCCATCCCAATGCCAGCAGTTTGGCTGCTCACAGACCCCTCAGATCTGGGTGCCGCTGGGATGTGCACGACCTGCAGCAAAGTGATCTGCAAAGCCTTGCCTCGGAGAGAAGTGTTAAACCAGGACAGCTCCTCCATGCAGGGAGGGTGATGGGGCAGCCTGGAGGAAGGCAGGAACCAGAGGCTTTGGTGGACCCACAGGAGAAACAGCAGTGCCACAGAAAGAGACTGCGCATGGGTGTTTGGTGGGTCTCTCCCCATCCACACGGGGCAGCCGTTCTCCTAGGCACTAATTTCCAGATCCCCGCAGACGCATCGCCACCAAATGCGTTACAGAGCCCTGATGGCTTGCACAGGATCCCCCCTCTTTCCTCTCAAAAGGACAAGCATCCCCAGAGGATTTCACCACATGCTGTATGAACGGAGTGACTCTGGGTCTGCCTGATCAAATAACCGGAGTGGGAAGGGGCCGAGCATCTTTCCATGACACATTTCCACCCTCCACACGTTCTCGAGGAGTGGCAGCCTCACAGCGCCCCAGACTTCCCAAGTCTCATCCTGACAGCCAAGTTTGTCTCTAAACCTGACCGGTTTCTTTGGGTTTGAGTCCATCTACCGATCCCTTTTTGATGCCAGAAGTGCTTCCCTGAGCCAAATTTCCCTGGTAATTGTCCTTTGGATTAGTTTGGAAAATTGCATAAGCCCTGGGTTAGAGCTGGCTGCGTCTCTCATCCGAGTGCCTAAGGCTTCATGGGGCAAAGACTAAAGAGCTGTGAAATGCAGAGATATAACAGATGTTGACATGTAGTGAAAATACTAGACGCAGGAGCCTAAGATAATAAATCTGAAAAATTAACACGTAGGAGAACGAAAAAAGGAGCAATATGTTTTGGTAATCATTCTGAACTGCTGAACCCTTCTCCTGCAGTTCAAAAATCTCTGGTATTAAGCAGATGTCATTCAACCAATGATTAACACATTACCGAATTTCTCCAGTCGTTTAATAAAAGTTTTACATAACATGCAGGTAATTGCTTCCAAATGTCAAGGTAACAATGTGGGCTTCTATGGATGGCATTGTTTCCAGCGTCAGGTGAAAACCCCTCTCGGTGCCGTGCTATCAGGCGAGGTCCCGCTGCGAAGACCCCGCGCCTGGCCAGCTGCTTTTCCCGTCACTCCTCCTACAGCAGAAACAAAGAGACAGTCGGGGAAGATCAAAAGCCTTCGATCTGGTAATGTTTTCTTCCCTTTGAATGTCTGCGCAGGCAGCAAACAGGCCTCGTGCTCCAAAAAGGGGGCACAGGCATCAGGCTCGCAGCCACCCAGCCCATTTCTGCAGCTCTGTCCCCATCCCTGAGGCCACCCTGAGCTCAAAACCCGAATTTACCCACCGTGGGAGCAGGGAAATGTTCATCCCAACCAGGTTATTTGCCTGAGAGCTGTCCCCGTGTACAGCTGGGGGTCTCAGCACCACTGCAGGGTCTCGCTTGTTATTTCAGCATCACTCCCAGCGAGGTGTGAGAGTGATGGATGCCCGGGGATGGGGGAGCCTGACAGGCTGCAAACTGTGTGCAGGCTCTGCGAATTGCTGGCCGGTGGCTTTCCAGGCTGCAAATTAGCTTCCTAAATTATAGCTGGGGAACAGGATACTGCTAAAACCACCGATCTGTCACGAGATGCATCCTGTGTTTGTCAGAGGCCGGTGTAGTTCTGTTGAAAACAGCGAGGGGTGGCTGTCCAAGGTGCATGTAGATGCCACAGCTTTGACATGACGCTGGCTTTTAGGAAACCTTTAAGTGGTTTGTCCTGCCACGGCAGGTGGCACACACTCCTGCTAACCAGCATCTGCATTGGATCTCGCTGCTGCTGAGATGGGCAGGGCTGAGAGAGCAGAATTGTCCCCAGTCTTGTGAGCAGAGGAGTCCTGTCCCAGGTGCAGATGCTGTCAATGCAGTGCTCTGTGCCAGACCCGCAGGGATACAGCCAGGTATCTCCATCTCTGCCTACTTCAGCTGCCCAGCTGCTCCTGCAGGTGTCCTGCAGCCCCCTGAGCACCTCACAAGGCACCAGATACCCCTGTGCAGGGGTCCGAACCCCACTCTGGCTTCCCTGAGGGTGGGTTTCACCCTGTGGTGACCATTGCCTTGGGTCTCTGAAAAAATATCTACGTATATTTGCAGATAGGAATGTTTCATCATTGAAGTCATCTGGCTTTTTTTTTTGCTTTTTTTTTTTTTATCATTTCCACATCAACTTTTATTGTGAGTGAAAAGCCAGCTCTTTTGGGCACTTTTTCAGTGTTTTTATGAAGGCGTAACGACCACCCCTTGCCCACCCCACCCCATGGCCTTCAGCTGATCTAACTCATCCCATCCCACAGCCCCGACCTCCGGGGAGCGAGGATGGGCCAGGTGGTCCCAGTGATGGGAGCAGGATGGGGAGAAGGGGACGAAGGCAGGGTAGAGCTGTTGGAAAGGGCTGGTTTGCTGCCCTGACCCTCCGGGGGTGCTGGTATTGCTGACACAGGCACAGGATGGGCACTGTGCAGCTCCTACCTGGCTGCAGAGTGGCCCTGGCCCTTCTGCCAGCCATCAGGGAGCAGGGTGGGAAGGCCTGGCAGGAGGTCTTTACATTGCTCTGTACTGCAAAGCAATACCTGCTGAGATTAAACCGCTTGGCCTCCTTCCCCCGGTCTCCAAGGCAAACAGAGACGGTTCTATTCATACCCACAAGAAATACATATTTCAGCATTTTGTTCTTTTTTTGTGTGTGCGCGCTTTGTTTTATCTAGCGCCACGGAGCTTGGATGTCTCTTTCAACTCATATTGTGCTTTGGATGCGGCCTCTCCTATTCAGCCCTCTTGCTGCCTTCATAAAGAATAACAGCAGCAGTTGTTTTTCCCCTGGAGCACGGGCTGCTGTAAACCGACAGGAACCTTCTTGCTGAAAGGGGACAGAGCGGCCAGGATGCTGCCATGGCCATTTCCACAGCTGCCCTGTAGCCTGGGCAGATTGGCTTTCCCAAATCTGCACGGAAAGCAACAAATTGTCCTGTAAAGATTATTTTCTTGATTTCTATTTTTCTAAGGAGACAGGCCCAGCTTGTAAACTTGGGACTGACATTTCCTCCTCCTCAAATGGGCAGCCGAGTCCACGATAGAAGCCATAGCACTGACATCTCACAGGGGTCTTCAGATTCTGCCCCTCTCCCTCCCTAAATACACGCTTGAAGCCTCCTTTCCTGGCTGTGGGAAGTCCATCCAGGGGACTTACATAAGCCCCCATCTTGTGCAACCCCTCAGCAGCTGTCAGAAAGCAGAAAACCATGCAAGGACATTTCTACTGATCGTCCAACTGAGAATGGACAAGAGCTGTGGGCCCAAGTGCCAGCACTGAGTCCTTCCCCCATCGTCCTGCTGCTGTGGTGGTTTCCAGTGACCATGAGTGATGCTGGGAGCAAGAACACCTTGTGGCAATGTGTTGCCCTTGAACTTTGGACTGGGAATTGTGGATTTTAAGGCATTTGAAATCTGTGTCTGAAATCTGTGACTCCTCTCATGCCCTAACCTTAGAGAAGGGACATTTTGGGGTGGGGTGGCCAAATGAGTGAACAAGAGCAGCTGTGTGGGACCTGCACCACTGCCTGGAGACAGCACCTAGGGTCCGTGCCCGAAAACACCCATCCTGGCTCCAGCTCCCACCAGCTGTCAGTGGGGTCAGTTGATGCCGATACACCCATCGTCTGAGACAGCTGAAGGTCTGGTTCTTCATGCCCAGGTGAGCACCCAAACCTCTTCTTTTTTAAAATACACCCACTTCTATTTGTCTGGGGCTGCATGTCACATGAAAGTACGCCCAAGGCTGCTCCGATTCTTGCCGCCTGCTTGCAAAGGGGCAGCTGAGGGATGGCCAGCACCATCCCCAATAACGGGCTGCCAGTCCTGCCCTCCAGGCAGCCAGGGAGGAGGCAGATGAGGCTCCAGCCCCACATGTCTCAGCTGTGCAGAGCACCGAAGACAAATGAACTGCAGGAAGCATTTCCTCTGCCGAAGGCTCGCGCTCGGGAGGTTTCTGTTCACAGCGTAGGTCAAGAGTTGAAAACCGAAGAAGAAAGGAAAACAGATAGGAAGATCCATCTTCCCCTGTAAAATCCCCAGAGTGGGGGGCACTGGGAAGTAATTTTTCACTGAGCTGAGAGCTGTTTCTGGCCCTTCAGCAGACGTTATTCTCTGCTCAGACCTCATGTTTTGGGACATCCTCATGGGTGTGGGAAGAGCTGGCTCGGGGGTGAACACGATGCCGGGAGCAGCCCAGGTCAGGCAAGGCAGGTCAGGTCCAGCCCCAAAACGGGCCTTATAAAACGTTCCTTGTAGGGCCTTGGGATGAGGGAGGAATTTTCCCTGCAGGAGGATTGTCCTGGGCTTGCCGGGTGAAATACACTTTGCACCTTCCTCTTTGCACTACGCTGCTTTGGGATTTGGGGCAATGGGGCCACAGCTCCACACGCGCTGGCAGCTCAGTTCCTCAGCATGCAAACATTTTACAACAGCTAGGGCTGAGAGGCAAGGAGAAATGAGGGGCTTGGATTTGCCAGCATTAATGCACAGGTTAAGAGGGACAGCTTTTAACGGGGAACAACCTCTGCAACAAGAGGAAGGAGAATTTCAGTACAGTTGAAGCAAATCTAAATAAAATTCCTTTCTGGAAGGAATTCAAGAAAATTATTTTCCTTCTGTGTTTCTGTCTCTCTTCTTCTGGCTTATAAAAACACCTTGGCTTGGATATTACATCAACTCTGCCTTTTATTAAAAACCCCTGCTCCAGTTGTGCAGATATCATGCTGTTACATGAAAGTAAAATTTTATGACCAGAAGCTGAAATTAGGAAGGAAACTTTTGTTGCTGTTGTCGTGGGCTGGATGCTGTGGGTAGTCACGGGGGCCTGTTTATTTTTGTTGTTCCTGAAAGGCAGCCAGCCCTGGGGCTCGGCACTCGGGGCTTTTTGGGGTGTTTGCTCCAAGCAGGTGCTGGCAGGGGGCAGCTGCGCCCTGGGCTGTGCAAGGAGCTGGGTGCTGGCCTCCATCACGGCTTTTGTCACCTTCAAGTGAGCAGGGTTTTGTGTTTTTTTGCCATTTTTCACCTTAAAGGTGGTACTTCGGGTCGTCCATGAATTCCTCCCACCCCCTGATAAAAAAATAATATGTATGTAAGGGCCAAAATAATGTTTTGAAGGTGAGGCCACTCCACCAGCCTGGTGGTGGCTCAGAGCTGGGGACCTTTGCGGCACAGCTTCATCTGCAGCACCCCGGGGATGAGAGGACACCTCGGGGGACTTCAGGCCTCGAGGACAATCCCTGCATGTGGCCAGCTGGGAATGGGGCTGGGCTGTCCGGAGACACCGTGGCGGGGATGGGGGCTGCAGGTCAGGCCCAGCGGCCCCTCCGTTTCCTTCCAGCCCCAACGTCTGCGCAGCCGACTGCTGCCCTGGGAAGATTTACGGAGCAGCAGTAAGTATTTCACCAGCTCTTTATTAATAACGCGGCAATAAAAAAGGTGCAGCCTTTCTTCCCAAGGACTCGCAGAGCCCCTAATAATCCAAGGAGGGATTTGGCTCCCCCCGGTAGATGGCTCACCGGTGGGCATGCTTTACGGCCCCTTTGTTGGAGAGGGGCTGTCCCCCAGCATCAAAGTGCGAACTGAGGCTCGGTGATGGGCTACCCCATAAATCTCTCCTCCCTAATCCTTTCCTTTCTACCATTTGCAAACTGGGGGAGGTGGGGGTGGACTGGACGAGGCAGGCCGGTTTTAACCCTTTGTGCTTTTGGGGAATCTTCTCCTCCCAAGCAGAAGAACCGGGTGTGTGAGAGGGAGACTGGTGTGTAGCCACCTTGTAGCAGCAGGTAGTTGTGTTCTGCAATTAAACCCCAAATGACAGCTTAAAGAGCTCCTTTGGAAGTTTAATAAGCCCACCACTGTATATAAGAAATAAATCTGGCTGCATTACAATCATTTCCAACTACTTAAGCAATAAATGCAGAGCTCTGCTCCTATTCACCCATTATGTGGGTAGAGTTGCTTCACTCCTTGCTTGGTTTCCAGGTTTGGGATGCCACAGGAGGACCCAGCCCCAAATTCGGAGACAAATCAATGCTGCAGAGACTACAGGCCTGTGGTAGGGAGGTGGGGCGATCCAGGGCTTTGGTTTGGGGCCACCTTGGATCTGGGGCCAAAACTAAACCCTTGTAGGCTCTGTGGAGGCGAGGAAACTGTCCGAGTCAAATCCCGAAATCTCCTTTTGCTTTGTGGCTGGTGATGTGTGGGGCTCTGGAAAGATGTGTGGCATCCTGGCTACTCGGCGCTGACCCTAGAGGCAGAGGATCTGGGTGAAGAGCAAGAGGAAGGATGGTGATTTTGGTCTGCGGGTGTTTGTGCAAATGGTGCCTTCAAGGGCAGGTTTTACAGGCGGGACTGTCACTGTCATGTTGTGACACCAAACCACTTCTTGGTGGCTTTCTGACCTCCCCGTGCCCACTGGAGGTGGGATCAGGTATGAGGGCCATCGTTGGTCACCCGAGCCTCACGCAAAGTCTGCCGGCAGATCTTGTGCAGCCTTCAAGCTGCCACACGGAGCTTCCCAACCTCTCCTGGCCCTGTTACCCGAAATCTGCCGAGCGAGGGGCACCTCCGTGCCCAAGAGAAGTGGGAACCATCCCAGAGCAGGATGGAGCCACAAAGGGCTGCTGCAAGCACCTCATCACCTGCTCCCTGCAGCTGCCGATGTCTCCATCCTCCAGGCGCTGCGACGGTTGAAAAATGAACTCTGTGTCCGCTTTATCATAAAAGATCCCGGGCTTTTTAAGCCCAGCTTTATAAACAGTGATGAAAGGTCCTGCAACGGGCAGAGGTCTGCTTTTGAAATTGAACAAATTGTCGTTTTATGGTTCCCGTGTGGTGGGGGGGCTGTAAATCTCCCAGCATTTAACGCATCTGTTCTTTTCCAACCACGCTACCAGCATCTCGAGGAGGAGAGGGAGAAATATCTGACATTTCCTGACATCGGCTGCTCTCACGGCCCCCGGGAGCTCCTCGGGAAAGTTTTTAAAGTAATATTTATGGATGATCATGGTGAATCAGGGCCTGAAAGGTACAGAGACAGGACTGGTGTTCATTAACATTTGGAAACTGTGCACTGAGGATTTCCCTGCGGAGGGGCAAAAGGAATGGAGTGAAAGTGAAATAGCTTTCGAGGTAATCCAGGTCTTTCTGAAAATTATTGTCGTTGGTAAAAATCAGAACCGTATTTTGGATGAAGGAAAAAAAATACATTTTGGGGATGGTTTCCCTTAAAATGCTTTTCTTTCTAAAAGTCCATAATGAGTTCCTTAGCAAAGACATTTGTTCTTACTGATATATGGATATACAGTTGGTCTTGGTCTTTGTTCATACTCATCTCCATATTAAAACAATAGTATATCTGCTCCAGCTAATTACCTAGGAATAGCTTCCATTTGATATTTTTTGATATCCCTCGTTGCCACAAACCATTTAGATCTCACTTGATAAAAACGTCCTTAAAGCGTTGCTCTCACGCTGGCTTTCACGTGATGTTCTCCGAGGTGAACTTCCACGCCTCAGTAAATAACAGATCTTTGACGGAGACTTGTAAAATCCCTCGGCGGTTACTCAGCATTAATTACTCGGGTTTTATGAACAGGAAAACTATGCACCGGAGGACGGCCGGTTTGGTAGAGCGCGAGTAGAATCAGGTCCGGGGGTTTCGGCTTTCAGTGCGTTTTCCTAAGGGCAACAGCGGTGCCCTTGTAAGTCAGTTAAAAGCCTCCCCACAGCCCTGACTGATAACACGGAGTCCCTAGAGGTGAGCCAACGTTTGTCCTTAATGTATTTATGTAAAGTATCTTTGGAAGGATTTATTCAAATGAATGCAGGGAGGAGATAAGGCCACACGTGTCCTTTGAGCTAGCTGTTTCTTTCAGCACAATGCCTTGGGGCTTATCTGAGTGTACCTAAGATCAGAATTAGCCAGAGAGGGACAAAATTAGGGGATATTGGCAAAACAACATACAGATTGCTCCATAATCCCCAGGGTTTGAATTTCTTGGGACTCCTGCTGTGTCCCTGCACATCCTGCTCCCAGCAAGGACCACATCCCACCTCTGCAGCACACCGAGTGGTGGCATCTCTGGTGGTCCTGTGTGGGGCCATCGGCAGCCCTGCAAGCACAATCCTCCAGCTACGAACTGTTCCTGGCTCTCTGCTCAGCTCCGTGAGCTTGGCACAAGGTGAGGAGCTCAGCCTGGGCAGCCCACACCTCTCTCTGGGGACACTGGAGCCCCGGGGAGGTGACGGGGAAGCAGAGGAGGGATGCTGTGCCTGCTGCATGGAGCTGCAGCTGCTCTGCCCCATCCCCAGGGAGCAGGGTGGGTTTGGGGCATGAAGCCACGATGAGTTCAGCAGCAGCACGACGGCTCCCAGCACCCAGCTGACCCTTGCAAAACGCCACCGAGCCGCCACTCATAGCCCAGTGCTGGATTGTTACCGCAGGCAGCAAAAAACGGTGGTGTTTTTTTGTTGTTTTTTTTTTGCTTTTCAGTGACTTCATGAATCCAAGACACTGCCAATTCTCTATCATCCGCAGCATTTAAAATGTCAACACCTCCCTCCCAAATGGAAATGGAGTTAAAGGTCCTGTGCTAGCCTGTGCCCCTTGCTCTGCTCCTCCTGAAGGACTTCATAGCAAGCAGCCAAATCCTGCCCCTCTCTGTCTCTGCTGAGCTGAATTGTGCTTGCACAGTGCTGGGACCTTGCTAAATTACAACCAAGTTCGGGCTGCAGCAAGCTGCCCCCTGCCTGTCCATCCCCAGGGTATTTGACCCCATGGTAGGTGCCGCAGCTCATTGCTTCCATGTCTTCTTCCTTCCATGTCTTCCCAGCATCTCCCTCTTAAAAAGAAGCCTCCATCTCTCCCCCTTGCTTCCTTTTTGCTGAGACTCTGCTTGGAACTTGCGTAAAGCTTGCCCAAAAATAACACTGGCCGCTCTCCCAGCTGTGGGCGTCGTGACTTCTGTGCAGGGAAGGCTGCGCTCTCATTCGCTTCGTGGCAGATTTCGGTCAGCTTTGGCCCCCCTCCATCCTTGCTGGTACCAAATTTACAAGGTTCCTCCTTCCAAGCCTTTCACTCTTCTCCTGGGCTTACCTTTGCCTCGCTGAGGCCTCGTCTCTGGGAAGCCGCAGTGTTTTCTTGGCGCGGCCACCTGCGAAACGTGGCACAGACAAACCAATAAAACCAGCCAATAAACCCCGCGACGCTTCTTTCCTCTGCTGCAAGTGGCCAAGGCAGCGCCGCTTCCTTTGGGATGACATTACAGCACAGCAGAGAGGATGAGACTCGGATCCTTTCCTATTTGGTTCCCGGCCATTGGATAATTTTTCCACCAGTGCAAGAAGGTGAATTATTTTAAAGGGAAAATAGTTACAGAGACAACTGCTGCGGGTGCTGGCGGGTCAGCCTGGGGTCCCTGCTCTGGCACTAGCCTCTTGGGCAATGGTTGCTCATCAAAACTGGAGTGAGAGCCACAGGCCTGATGCCCAGCTGATACTAATTAGTCAACTCTTATCATTTTAATGAGTTCGACATGCAAAGATCACCTGTGCTGGTAGCTCACTTACATGCTCCTGGCAAGAAGCACAGTAAAGAGAAGAAGGGTGCTTTGTCCCTCTCAGAAATCCTTCCTCCTTCTCAAAGTGGCCAGCCAGTGCCTTTTGGGGTGGGGGGAAGCCTGCTGCTGGCCTCAGCCCTGCCAGGGACAGGGGACATCCCCCGAAGGATGCAGGCAGAGGCAGCAGGGGACCAGCCCTGCGCCCTGGTCCAGCCCTCGGCTCTGCCCTGCATTCATTTAAAATGCTGTGAAGTGAGAGGGATGGGGTGGGGAATGCTGTAGAAAACTTGTTCGGAGCCTTTGTTGGATAAATCCCCATGGAATTTAACTTAAAGGAGCTGACACCAGTATGAACCATGCCAGCACCACCAGCTCTTGAACACGTCCTACCAACTGCCCGCAGGGCTCTTGCTTTCTTATTTAAAGCGAAGACTAAAAGCAGCTACAACTGCTTAAAACCTCTGTGCAAAAAGAACACTTTTTTCATCTTTTCACTGCAGTAAGAAATAGCATCTGCTAGAAGAATCTGGGACGGGCAGCACACGGAGCCTCGTCTGCCGGCCCCGCAGGCTGCAGAGAGCCAGGGCAGAGGGAGAAGGGAAATAAAGATTTCCAGGAAAGGGAAGAAGACAACCCTGTGTTTACAAGTGTGTACCTGTGCTTAAGCAAAGTCCCCAAAATGCTACTGGAACGCAACATCAGGCTGTTTTGTAGTAAAGTGAGCTCTGTGAGGTTGTGCGTCTGCTCATGAGCTTCAGCTGACGAGTGACAGCTCTGAAGAGGCAGGAAAGTGGTCAGGAGTAAGCATGAAGCATGTAAGATTGCAGAATTCAAAAGGATAAACATTATTTGATACCTTATTTATAGGGCACCACAGGGGAAAGGTAAAGGTTTCAGAAAAGAAAGAAGCACTTTAATTTTATCTGGAGATTTTCCAACAATAAAATCTAATCCATCATTCTCTCAGTGTGACTGCTCTTAATGAAAATTTAGAGGCTGTGACTGAAATTTAGAATTCACAGGGGATACTATTAGGAAGATGTCTAGCAGCTATGCAAAACCTGTTATATCATAGCCCCTGCCAAAGGCCGGGGGAAGAGTGGGGTGTGAAGCGGACAGCTTTGAATTCGGCGTGCCGAGGCCGAGCGACGCCGAGGCTTCCTCGCCGGGTGGCAGGGGGACTGCCGGGGCTGGCAGGGCTCATCCCGGGGCTCAACACACCAGGGCTCAGCAGCCAGGCCTTGTTTCCTATTTATGACTTGGTCTGAGACCCTCCAGGTTCGTTTTGTGCCGCGCAGCCTGGCTTGGTGGTGGTTATTTCAGACGTGCACTGCCCAGGAAGCATGAGGACAGAGCATGGAAGGAGCCCGAGGGGAAGGCTGGCCGTCTCTAATCGTTCCCAATCCTCTGCACTTTATTTTTAATCAAAGCAGATCACTAGGCTGTTTCCAATAGTTTTTAATGGGCAAAAAGGAGCTTCGATTATAAAGACAATAAGGGTAAATTATTTAAGGGCCTGGATGTACATCATGAATCAGTTTAATACCAAAGTCACTGCCAATTACCCAACTGATTCAAAATGAGACTCCATCACAAAATGTTAAATCACAGGATAAATCTGTCCTAGGAAGGGCTTTAGTAATCAAAATTCTCTCAAAGCAGAAAAACCTTTTCTAAAAGCAGGGGGAAAAAAAGGGTTACAGCTTAAGCCAGACATTATATAGTAATGCCAGATGTTAAACAGTTGACTTAAATTATTGGCAGCTATCAAATGCAAGATACTAATACTACTGGTTGCAGAGCTATGCCACCAAGTTTGCAATCTGTGGAATGGGCTTAAATATTCCTTTAATTTTCTGCCTATGGATAATAAGCAATTTGGATTAGCTTCCGCAGAATAATAACCTCCTAATTCTCAGCAGATGAGTCTAAGCCTTCTGCAACATCAAAAAACCAAGGCTGTGCTTAATATGTAACCTTTAATGGCATATGTTTTTAAATTATATGACTCCACTGGACACGTGTAATTAAGCCCAAGAAATGCCTATAACCACTCTGCTTGCCTTGCAGACAGGAGAAGGCACCTACGTTGTCCCAAATGTGGAACAAAACTAAAAATCTGTTCATGGATTGGTACTCAAAGGAAAATGCTGATCTGCACCCCAAATTGGCCATTAAAACACCCATGTGTGCAGTCCCATACATCCTGGGCATCCTGCAGCAGCCCCCACTGTGGCATCCATCCCTAGCTGAAGGGATGGGGTCCTGGGAATGGCCTCGTCCCCCGTGCTGCTCAGGCTGGCATCCTTGTCCCGTGTTTTGTTCTCACCCTGCACTGGGCTCCGGGATGCATTACAAATAAATGAAGCAGCCATAGCCAGACCTGTTTTCCAGCCGTTTGCTCATCGATGTGCGTTGTGCAAATTATAAAAGCTCCCCAGCATGGCCGCAAGCCTACACGTCCCGTGAGCTTTTGTTTTGTCTTAATTCGTTCTTTTTCTTTCCTTCCCTGAAAAAGAGCTGCAGGCACTTGTGAGCTGGGCACGCTCCTGGTGCTGCACCACGGGAAGGTCCCCGCGGGGGGCTGGAGGTGGGTGGGACGGCGGCGAGGAAAGGGTCAAAACATCCTCCTGGCTGCGAGCAAAGGAGGAATGTTGGCAGGGGAAGCCTTGCCACAGGAATAAGAGGTTGTCCTGGCTGTTCGGATTACTCCACATGGGGTGAGTAAAACTGTCGGTCGGACTGAAGCGTCTGATATACAAAGGGGAATAAAAACTCATTAAAGGTCTAAAAGGAAACTCTATTAAAATACCAAATATAAAACGGAGGAGACTCGATCACCCCAGTGCTAGAGAAGTGTCAGAGCTTGAACGAACCTGGCTTTTTTTTTTTTTTTTTCCCTGAAAGCAGAGGAAATGTGTTTTGTGGAAAGCCAGGTGGGATGAGGGGCAGGTAGGGTGTCAAAGAGCACTGATAATATTTCAGGGTCTCGCTAGGAGCCTGGAATACGAAGGGGATTTATTCAGTTTTCGGCAGGGAAGAGAGTGCTAGCAGATTTTTGAAGGCTTTCCAATGCGGTTCATGTTCATCTGTTTCTTAAATCGCGAGCTGCTGGCTGCCGTGGAGGGGAGCATCCCCACCTCCTCCGTCCCCACCCCGCCACCGGCACCGACTCAGCGCCGGTGCGTCCCTGTGGTCCCCCTGTCCTGGTCCACTGGGGTCCCCCCAAAAAACAACAAACCAGACCACTTTTACAGGGCCAGAAATACCCCGGGAGCGGTCCTTCTCACAGCATCTCATTTCTGCTTTATTTGATCTTGGGGAAGGGAAGAAATTACGATGGGAAGGAGCTAACCGAACCATTTTCTTCCAAGCATGAAAACACCAGGTCAGCCTGTGAGTGCTGGAAGCAAGGGAGCCCGGCTTCCAACACATTCATTCCTCGTGCCTGATGGGCTTAAAAATCAAACAGTGTTAGGGCTGTCCCCCTTTGTAGGGGACACTACTCTGCTGGCTTCTCCTGTGTGGGGAGACCGGTGGTACACAGGCATGAATGCTACCAAGGCTTCTCCACAGATGGGGAATTTTGTCCCACCTCTTCCCAGATTTTAAGGTTTTGGATCACGGTTGAATTCAGGAAAGGCATAAACAGAGGGTTCCTCTCTTACACACACCCATCTCTCATCACAACATTTCTGGGACTTCTACCTGCAACCTATTTGGTTGAAATCAGCACCAGAGTTCAGTAATTACCAGGGCTGCACTCATATGCGGGCTGACACCACACGAATCTTATTTCCTCACAAAACCAGGGTTCAAGGAAAAGCTTGGTCTGGTTTAGACAGAGGTACAGAGCAGCTAACGTGTGTTTCCCTTGCTCTGGTACCATTCTTTTTCTCCTGCACCGTGAGGCTTGTTTTTCTTTTCAGCGCTCCCTCTTGGATCCTGGCTTTTGGAGAGCAAGGATGGCTCCCTCCCACCTCGGTGACTTCTGGACACGAAGAGGGCCCGTCATTCACTCAGGCACACATTATAACCACGTAAGCCTCGTTTCCGTACGAAACCCGAGCAGCGCTGCTGCCACACAACAGACGACACTTCGTCAGCCCATTGCAATGCGCTCGGAGGCACTTCAAAGATCAAGGGGAGGGGGGGACCGCCTTCAAGTCACCGCAGAAAGTTTGCCCGTAACAGAGGCGACGGCTCTGCCGAGACGCCAAAGGTAGCTGGAAATGACCACAAGCCTTTTCCCAGCAGCTCCGTTAGGAGAATCTCTTTCACAGCTCTAGCACTGAACATCCTTTTCGGGGCCAACGAGCGCAAGGCAGGAGTCAGCTCGCGGTGCCGGCACGGATCTGCGGCACCTTGCTCGGGCGCAGCAGGCTGATGGATTAGCACTCGCCCGAGGGGAATTGTAGGTTTCAATCTTCTGAGCCTTTTCCAGCCGACTGATCTATCCCAAGCCTTTCATCGGATACAAATGGGCCTTTGACTTTCAACAGAATGAAGCAGCAGTAAATATAAATGGGACGTGAATATATATATATATATATATTTGGAATGGATGTTTTAATGGTCTGTTTGCTCTACAGCTCTGCTGTTGCGGTCAGAGAGGAATTCCACCTCTACTTCAGGAGCCGGTGGTAGAAATCCATTCCCCTAGTCCCCAGCAGCCCACTCCCACTGAGCTGAAGTCTTCTGCATCTTCAGTTAAACCTCGACCTGGTCCAGATTGCTCCATTCCTCCCTTAAGGTTTCACTTCCCAGCCTGCTGCTATTGTTGCCTATATTCCACTTCTTTATTTTGAGGCTACCAGTTGTTCCCAAATATACACCTATATAAATCTTTATTCCCATTCCAGGCACCGACAGACACAAGTCCATGCTGTGCCAAGCCCCAGCAAGCAGCAGAACAAGGTTCCTGCTGCCTTTGCACAGAAAGGGCAGGGGCAAGTGCACAGCAAAGCAGTCAGTGCTCTGAAGGGATGGGGAAGCTGCTTCTCTCATGTGCTACAGTAAGAAGAGAATATGTTTCCAGGTGTCTTGCAATTGAAATGCATTGAATGCCAGCCTAAATCAGGGGTATTATACAGTCCTCTCCCTGTGGCTGTGGGAGTTCACCAGATTCTTTCTCATTGTTCTGCCTTGGCACAGGATGGAGAGTTGAGTCTGGCTTATGGGCTCAAGGAGCAGGAAAACTGTCTCTTCACCCAAAACACAAAAGTCACTGACCTACGGGATGAAGACCATAAAGCACAAGCCTGTGGTGTCAGTCCCAGACCTCAAGCTTTGCTAGGTCTGGGCATGAAACGCTGCGTGGCAGAGCAGACTGAGCTGAGGCGATACAAAATTTAACCAACATACTTTACACTCACACCACTAAAAATAGGACGCCGACGCCAACTCTTCATCTGGAAAGAGAGGAAACACCAGTGTTGCTGTGTTTTGGATGAAACACAGCGCTGAGTCCTGACCATATTTGGCCATAAGATCATCTCCCAGGACTTCTGCATGAGAACGGAGTTTTCAAAAAATTCTGCTGGCCAGGTGCCAGTTCTGCCTTTATTATTTCTCCTTGCTATCTCAATACTTCATTTCATCACCTAAATTGCTGTGTTGAGTTACTTTGGGCTGTTAAAACGCTGTCATGCTACAAAGGCAACTATGCGAAGGAAATGATGGCTCCGCAGAAAGTGCTCCACGCAGCTGAAATCGGGCCACCTATTTAGGTGTCAGGTTTAAATTTTTCATTGTAAGCACAGAAACTTGAAACACTTTGCCCAAATGTGTTGAAAGCTATGAAGACATTAAAGATTATCCATAGAATAAATATTCATTTGCAGGAAGGCATTTTTAATGCATTAATATTTCAAGCAGCATGTTGAAACGTGTGCAGCCTCTTACAGAAAAAAGGTAATCGTATTCCAAGTGTTGTTTCAATAGTTTTTATTATTAACAATACCAGAAAAGTACCACATTTTTATGAATTAACAGCAGTTTCAGCTTAAATTAAAATACTTCCTAGGTTTTCCTTGTACTATTAACTACTAGTAATGAAAAATTTCCATTCCATGGGTATTAGTCCTCAAATGCTCTCCTAACAGGTTCTGTAATACTTTCCGTTTGCTGATAATTTTTAACCAACAGTACTGTTATGGTTGTCCCGAAAACATGAAAAGTGTCCTTATTTCATTCATAATTACCCTATCTGCTTTTTCCCATAGAAAAGGCAATTAATTTGCCAACAGCTTATGAATATATTGCAGCTTTACATCTTCAGCTTCCCATGTATCAGAATTTCCACTTTTGAGGCACTTTCGGTCCCACCGGCTGATGCTTGCCGGGGCCTCAGTGTGGAGCTCTGGTACCATCTAGTGTTCCTGGGAAATCCCAAACATCTGCTGGATGCGGGCATCTTGCTCATCACCTGCTGGGTTTGCAGCAGGAGAAATCTGCCCTGGGATTTTTCCAGAAAAAAAAAAAAAATACATTTTGGTGATGCCCAAAGCAGCAAAGCTCCGTGAGCAGCTGCCGTGGTGGTGGATGCTGGGCCTGGCTGGAAGGGACTGGACTTTTTCACTGTGTGTGTGGTGTTTGGGGCCACATCTGTGGGGTTCAGTCACAGAGACCCCCAAAAGGAGACACCACGGCTGTCTTCAAATATAAAGTAAGTAAATTAGATCCCAAAGGAGGCTGCCGTGAGGCGTGAGAGTCAGCCTCTCCCTTCCCTCAGACAACACCTCGCACACCACAGGGCCCTGCAGGATCACACCCTGCCATGATTCCTGTCCCCCCCCCATTTGCTGTGAAGGACGAGGGGTTTATTAGGGGTTTATTCCACCAGGGGGCCAGTCATGCCCCTAGGCGTGAGGGACACACACACCCCCTTGCCCACACCAAAGATGGCGGCCCCTCATTGCCCTCCCAGCCATTCCCAACCCGCTGTGAGGGCGGAAGTAGCGCGGGCGGCTTCAGGGCGTGCCGCCCCCATAGTGTCACCGCCTCGGAAGCGGTTGGGGGTTCAAAGAGTGGCGGGGCCCGGCGGGACGCTGAGGAGCGCGGTGGGGACCGGGGGGGGGGGGGGACCCGGGGCCGGGCCGTGAGGTGGGGGCGGCCTGCGGGGCCCGGGGGCGGTGAGTGGCGGTGGTCTCGCCAAAGGGGGCAGCTCCCGCCCTCCTGTGCCCTGTATTTTGTCCCTCCCTTCCTCGTCGTTGAGGTTTGGGTGGAAAAGTGGAGGTTTTGGGGGCTGTTGGTTGTGGTAAAGGCTGGGTGGTGCCGTCCCTGGGGCGGTTCGGAGGGGTTGGGGGCTTTGGGGGAGGCGTTTTGGGGTGTTTCTGAGGGCAGTGGGGGCGAGCTTTGTGTCCTGCTTGCTGCCCAGCAGCGTGGTGCTTCCTTCGGGCTTTGGCAACCATGGGGTCCTCAAAGGGGGAGGAGGAGCAGGGTGTGATCCTCATCAGCGACGATGAAACTGAGAGCACACTTGGGACTTCGGTTCTGTTGGTGGACCCGTCAGGTAAGCACTGGGCTCCTGCTCACCTGTGAAAGTTCTCCTCACAAGACAAATCTGTGAAAGCCTCTCCTGCCTCTCTTTGGATGGTGTGTACAAGTCTCTTGTCCCCTTCCTGTGTGCCATTTGCACCATATGAAATCATAAGAAAACGTGCATCTTAGTGTTTCAAAGAATAACTCTTAGTAGCTGATAACTTTGTTATCAAGTTGTAGTTACCTCTCTACTCATTTAGACTTTTTTTCTCTTTTATACAGAAAAGACCGCTGTGGAAGAGGAGAAAACTGAAGAGGTTGTAGACGAGGAATGTGACCTCATGGTTACGTTCTGTAAACAAGCAAATGTGATGCCCCACGCCAGATATGACTGTACAATACACCCATTTGAGTATGTTCGCTGATGTGGAGGACGATATGGGGCTTTCCTTCCCTACATTTAAGCCACCTTGTCAAGTAACCTTGTTAGCATTTGAACAGCTAACAAGCAGAAAGAGTTGGACAAGGGCACAGCCAGCTCTGTAAGTAATGGTCTGTTTTTTAACTGTGCAGGAGAATGGAATGTGATACGTGCTCGCCCCTTGGAAAAAATGCTGATTTTTGCAGTCAGTGCTACTGCTACATTTGTGATAAACTAGCTTCTGAGGTAAGGAAGAACTGTAGTTAAAAAAAAAAAAAAAAAAAAGCACAACTTCAAGTAAACTGAATTCCTGAAGTCTTTGAAAGACATCACTCTTATGCGCATTAAAACAATAAACAAAACTTAGAATTTGATTATTTTAACATTTCCTCTTCTAAATGTTCATCTCAGTCAGCTTCACAGCGCTACTAACACATGGCCAGTGTCTGTATTTATTTCTAGTAGTCCAGTAAGTTGTTGGAGTAGATGTTCATTTGATAAAAAAACAAATGTACCTTCTCTTTTCCTTGGGCACATGGTGTATTTCATGGAATTGCACTAAATCGGACTGTTTCTCACTGCCCTAGGCAAAGGTCAAACTTTAGATATTCCTAACCAAAGTGCAGGGGGCGAAGTAGGGGGGAGCATTGTTTTGTTTGTTTGTTTCTCTGGTGTGACTCTTTTTGTTTTGTTTTAGGGGGAGGGATCTTTTGTGTATCTCTGTCCTTCTAGTCCTTCACTGAGTTGGAGGAACAACTTTTTGTCTGCTTAACTTGAGAGGAGAAAAAAAAAACTTTTCCCTGTCTTTCCCTTTTCATGAAATAGTGCCAGAATTGGACGACCTCTTCCCTCTGTCATTGCAACGCACATAACAAAAGCAAATTCTGGAAGGAACAGCGTGATTTTGCCTTGGCTGGTATTCTTGTAATGTTCAAATTGGAGCTCACAGAAATAGACGCAGACCTTCGGCATGGTGGTAAGCACAGTGCACTTACACTGTCTTGGGAGACCTGTGGCTGGCTGGCTGCTCAGTCTGTGGCTCGATGATACTTAAAATCTATGAGGACTGCTTGTCTGGACTGCAGCTGTCCTTGCAAAGGCCTGGTGAATTATTTAGGTAGCAACTTTTCTCTGCTATCCCCTTCCTGGGCTGTTTGTGGAACAGACAGATCTGCAGGTCTGTTTTTTTTGCTTCCTACTTTTTTCCCCCTGGAAGAAGCGCCAAAGCATGCCTGGCCATTAAGATTGCATGCAGGGGATTTGACAAACATTTTGCACAGGGTACCTATGAATGTCTTGCTGTTTCTTTTAGTTTTGAAGAAAATGGATGCACTAACAGTTTTACGTCTCTGCCTGCCCTCTTAGGAAATCTTCTAATAAATTTTATCCAGGAACTTTCTGTGGAATATAATAAGTATTTGATTGGAGAAAAAATACCTCCCATACAACATGAATGCTTTTGTCTCCCAAAGTTACCTCCTGGCCAATGCAGTGTCTGCAGGTCACGCAACCCGGAGGTTGTATACAAGTAAGTGACACCACAACTAGCAGTACGTGTTGGTCAGTGCAAGTTTGCTTTCCTTTAGTTACATGCTAGTTAGAGTCATGGCGCCTGAGATAGCAGGAACTTAACTGAGGGAACCTATCTGGTCAGCTGGCAATTAAACTACATCCAAGTTCAATTCAAAAACTCCTTTATGTATATTTTTAAATATGTCTCTTGTGCTTTGAGAAGACAGTGGCTAATATTACTCATAACGATTTGGGAAAGCATGAAACTAAAGTCAATATTTTTACTAATTTCTTAGGATTGGGTTTAGTTCTTACTCAGTGGTATATGCCTTTAAAATACTGAAAGTAATGCTTTGCAAATGCCATGTCACCGTGTCGTAGATTCTCGAGGAAAGGCAAGTTAGTTTGCTTTCCAACTGTAGAATGGTCATAATTGCCATGTGTTTACAAAGTGTCGTTCCAGACACTTTATCTTATGGACTGCTTAACTTTCTTAGGTATTCTGGAGTTTTTGCACTGGTAACAAGATTTTTAAATCAGGCAGAAAGAGAGAATCCTAAAGCTACTGCTGTTATGCTTCTGGGAGCGGCTAAAGAGCTAGCCCTTCATAAAGACCCTGCTTTGTAAGTATCCGGTTCCATATCTAATGTGTAATCTCTGTTTGCTCCTCAAAAGGAGGAGATTAAGTGAGAGAGTTCTGGTTTTCCATTTATTAAGGGTAGGAACAGTGTAAAGGTCATAGCCCTGGTTGCAGCACAGTGAGGAGAAAATGAGTGTGCGTGAGGAGGAAATGAGCCTGACTGCAGGGAAGGATTCTGGGGGACAGAGAATGATAAAGGTTGCATGTGGGAGGAAGAAGTTGCATGGGATTGAGCCATGAGGGAGAGAGGTGATCTCTGATGACGGAATTTGAGATGGGAACTGGAAGCAGAGGGTAACAGACAGCAGATGGTGGCAGGTGGGAATCAGTTCTAAGGGAGAAGATAAAGGGCAGGGGAACCTTCCTGAACGAAATGTGTGCAAGCTGCATTATGTGAAGAAACATCTGCTTCTGAACTGGAAGGGAGGACGTGATGCTTTTCAGGTAGTAAGTCTTAGAGCTGTCCCATAAGTCTGGTAGAAACTGACCTGTTTCACTGGGAGGACTGAACAATAAATAAACAGCACAGTGTTTAAAGTCTGTTTTTTATTTTCATGTTTATAGTATGGCTGGTTCATACTTGATTGCTGTCTGGCTCGAGCAAGGTCCCGGAACTTTGCTTAACAGAATCTAAATATTTTGGAGCTAGAATTGAAGGCTTCTTAAAAAGCAGCAGTAAATGTGGTGTGGATTAGTTCAACGGGCCAGAAACAGCAGCTTCTCTGCAGTTATTTTTGAGGAGTTATCAAGGTTGGAACCATTGTTTGGGTAGGTCTCCCTGTACACTTACTGTGAGTCCCACAGCGTTCACAGTAGTCACATAGGATGTGGTTTGGCCCTCTTGTGGGCTGATAAACAGCCCTGTGCAAGCACAGATGTGCTTAAAATGATCTAATACAACATATTAGAAGGTTAGGTACCGCTTTCCTGCCCCTGTGACTGTGCCAGAGGGGTTGTGCGTTGGTTGGTTAGGTACTGCTGAAAACCAGCTCTAGGATGTTTTACACTTCGATCACTTGTTTTATCAATTATTAGCATGATAGCTCCCAATGCTTTTTAAGAAAAGTGTTGTCTCAAACAGTTGTGTACAGAGAAGGTAAAAATGCAGGAAAAACAAAAAAAAAAATAATGCTTTTCTTTCCCTCCCCCTCTCTGTGCCCCCCTTAGAAGCTGGCAGAACCATGGTCATATTGATTCGCTAAAGCTTGCTGTCCCTTATTTGTTGCAAAGGTAAGACTTATCACATAGTGCTGAGATGACAATAAGATGGTTGCTAGATGCAAGCATTCTGCTTGCACTTGAGGTTTGAGTGCGTGCTTTAGCTCTTAAAAGCCTTAAGTAAACGTGCACAGATCTAAAATAAAGGTATGGAGTCTTATGGTTCTGTAGCACTGGGGAACAGGACCTAAATATACAATGTCAGGCACTGGTTTGTTTAAGCAGGGTATGGAGAGCGAGCTGCATGTGTGAAGACTGCAGATGTGTAGGGACAGACAGAAGAGCATAGAAAACTACACGTACCAGTCAGCCTAATAAGCAGGGACCTCAGCATGCTCTCTTATTCTACGATTGTATGCAGCAAATCAGGGTTTTTAGCATCTCTGCATCTTAGTTCCTTTCTGTGAAGGACGAGAGCAGTATTGGCCTTACTTAGAGCCACATAAAGACTCAACCCTTCTTTGTTGCCTCAGAGGAGACTACCTTGATAGTGAACTCAAAGCCAAGAAGATGGATTACTTTTAAACTGTAATCTAGGAGTGTTCTGTAGGGCCAGACCAAAAGATGGTGTTGGGTAGCTACTTGTGGTTAGTAAGCCAAAGAGTAAATAGCATCTGTTCAGAATCAAAACAGCAGCCTTGTAGTCCTCCACTGGGATGGAGTAGTCGGGGATGTAACATAGTGAAGTTCCCCCAGAGGTTAATGAATGAGGACATCTCGCTCACTTGGCTTAATTCATTTCTCATTTTAGCTTTTCACCTTTAACCTGAAATTCACTTGCAACAGAAGGTTAATGAATTAAGAATTAACTTTTTTTTAGGAGCGCTCAAAAACAATTAATATTCTCACCTCTATGACAGGTATAACCTAAATCCTGTATCAGTTTTCATTTTAAATGACTATTCCTGAATTTATTAATTTTTTACCTTAAAAGAACAGTAAAAGAATTTTCTTTGCCTCCCTCCCGCAGTTTCAAACGAATCAAGCTCTTCTTTGTGTCAGTGTGTTATCTTCAGTTTTCAGTTAAGACAAAAATGGTTTCACAAGCTTTGAAGCTGCCAGGAGCTCAGGTTGATCAGCTTCCTTATCGAGCTTACAGGACGCTGCTGCAGTATTTCTTGCACACTCATTGGGGATCTTCTTTAAAGCATAAGACCACAGAACACATGCTTGCACTGATGTTTACAATTAATAACATAAGAGCAATATCCATATTCACTGCAAATCTTAAAGCACAAACTTACAGATCCAAACTTTGTGACATTTAACCGAAATCTATACGTACTCTGTAGTTTTCCATGTTTGTTTGTTTTTTTTTAATTTAAGTAGCAATTTTATTTAACGTTTTTGTTTTGTTTTTCTATTTAAAACAGGATCACAACACAACTTCAGAGGATGCTAGTGCTGTGTGACTTCCCAAAAAATTTATATGAGAAGTTTATTCATTTTTTCCAGTCCATTTCACTTCCATGTCACTGTTTTGGCTTCTCAAATAGGTACGTTCTTTGCTTGTTGTTTACAAAGTATATTTTCATACAGTTGGCTTATTTGAAAACAGCTGTATAGAATGGTTCTTTCATTGATGTGCTGGAGATATGCACATTTTATTGGAAGGTTTCAGTATTAGCTACTTCCTATCCTGTCCTTACCGTAGTAAGATATTATTTGATGCTATTGCTAAGTGCATATTGACAATTTTGTGTTTCTGTCCCTCAAATTGAACGGTAAACTTCAAATGTTTTATTAATAAGTCTTTACATTACTTAAGGGAAATACATTGTGGCGCACTAAAAAAAAATACACTTAACATTTCTTTCTGTGCTTCTAGCTTGAACGTTGTGCCGTGGGATCATGTCTTACTCACCACTGTTCTAAAAGGCCAGAACACCACTGGACAAAGAACACAGAAAGGAAGAAAAATATTTCTGTGGGAAGCGCTTCCTGTCATACAGGCCCGAGTGGAGAAATTAGTAGACAAAATGAAGTGAGATTGGTTTAGTCTTGTTTTGTGGGTTTTTTTTTTTTTCATATTATAAATTCAACTTTGTTATTAACTGCAATGTAGTCTTTTCCTAACATTTGTAGAAGTTTTGCATTATGGGGAAACATACCAAAAAATATGTATATATTTGAAGCTGCTCATTCGTATTACTTATCAACAAAGTCATTACTTTTTGGAGTTGTTCATAATAGAATCAAGCCATTTTAACGCTTCAGACCTGAAAGGAATGTTGAAGTGTAAAACTTCATTGTTTCTATAATCTCACTAGGTTTTAGACTTTGATGTTTAAAATGTGCTCTGTTTGTCAAAGGCTGACTAGATAGAAGACATTTAAAAAAAAAAAAAAAGTGTGTTCTGGTCTCTGAGTCTTCTGAAGCTTCTATTCAAAAGAATATAATCCACTTAAAGATGCTCCTGTTCCCAGCCTCCTGTTCTATTTTCCTAGAGTACAGAGATGATCTTTGGATAGCTCCTTAATTCAGATATCTGCTGTGTTCCAAAGTGTCTTTATGGAACTTACTTCCAACAGTCTCTCTTTCTGCCAGTTGTATTTCTAACCTATTTTTGCAATATCTCTTATGTGGGAGGAACTACTGTTTTGCTTCATGAATTGTAA
Source organism: Netta rufina (assembly GCF_964035555.1). Taxonomy (NCBI): domain Eukaryota; kingdom Metazoa; phylum Chordata; class Aves; order Anseriformes; family Anatidae; genus Netta; species Netta rufina. The sequence goes on from NC_140138.1 coordinate 16,545,711, forward strand.
TATTTGACATGTACACAGCTTAACACTTCCTTTTTTTTCCTACCCACTTGTTTTTTCTCTACCCAGCTATAAAGAAGTTGTTCGCTACCTGAGAGCTGTGAAATGCAATGATACCAAAGGGTAAATAGCTCTTCTTGTTTCTTTTCCTTAGGTTTGTGTCCCAGTCTGTCCTTTTGTTCAGTGTCTTAATAAAATGACAGAAAGAAAAGTGGGATTTTGGCAGCTGTTTACCAAGTGAAAATAATACTGTACTGCAGCTAAATTCTGCCTTATTGGATGTAATTTACTAGCTTTCAAACTTAATCAGGTATATACATACTTTATTTTTGTTCACTGTAAGTTTTACACTGTGTATGCATTTACTTCTTTCCAGGTTAAGAGACCTTCGAGATAAAATCCCATTCTATTTGTGTAAAACTGGAGACTTCCTTGATGCGGCACATTCTCTGTTGTTTCCCGTCAATAGCCTGGCATGCTGCACTGCCTGTCGGCTAACGCCTTTTCAGTTTGAGGTCTACCTGAAGATGTTCAGAACAGGCAGTGTCCCCACTGGAAAGGATATTCAAGACCCTGCGCCCTGGATTACAACTGGCAAGTGTAACTTCTTGCTTTCAAACGTTTAGAATCTTAATTACAGCTTTTAATGACATTCTGAAGTCTAAACTTCATTCATTTTTTTTACAGTTTTCTAGGATAGCATGTAGGTTCTGTATAGAAGAACTACAGCAAAATATTCTAAAAAAAATAGCTGTAGATGCTTGTTTTTTTCCTTTCGGTTTCTGTAGAAACCTGTCTGCAACTAAACTATTATCTTGGTTTTATCCATACTCTGTAGTTATTCAGGCAATAAAAAAGAGTCTTGGATTTTTCTTCTTGCAGGGTCTCCATTGAAGGATGCTGTTCTAATTAAGCAGGCACTCAAACTCCTTTACAGCAATCTGTCACTATATAGGAATGTGAGTCTGTATTAAAACTCTTTCTATGCCCCATTGAGTCGTTTTGTACGTTATCAGTTTTGTCCAGTTACTTCTCCAATGAAAGGATTTACTGTCAGGACCCTTTTCTCTGAATGGTTCACACCTTTGTGAGACTTTTGCTTTACTTGTGGGGTTTTTGATCATTTAAAAAGTCTTGTTTGGGGGAGGGGAGGAAACAAACTCTTTTCTCCGATAATAGTTCTGCGCTCTGTCACAAAACGTGTCAAGTTTTGTAAACGGTCCATTGATTTAGCTGGAACCTTCCTGACAAAATTATGACAAATCTTGTATGTATGCAGCTCTTGTAAATTTACTGGGTTTTGCAGTATGCCATGGTAGTGATAATCAAATTTACCATATATATATGTTCTTACAGCCCCACTGTAAATAATCATAGCAGTAATGATCACACCAGCAGCAGGTCTGTTGATGGGTCATAGAATAGAAATAAAACGGGTGAAAAAAGCCTCACTTTACTATAGGTGAGGCAAAATAGGTGGGCTGTTTTGCAACCTGATAAATGAGATTGGGGAAACCCCAAGCATTAACATGTAATTTGGGTGTAGTTTTGCCTGGGTGTTCCATTAGAGAGAGGAAGAAGAGTGAATACAAGTCAGCATGTCAAGGGGACTTACTCTGATTGCTAAACATGGATTTGACTGTAAAACAAATGCTCTTCTGTGTTTCAGCCTAAATGCTGGAGTTCCCTCATCATGATTTTGGGTAGTAGCCGCTTGCTAGAAAAAAGTGGGCACCTACATCCTCTGTCACTGAAAGAGCCACCGCTTGACTTCCAAGAGGTAACTGAAATAGGGCTTTGAGATGGAAGTACTGTTGTCTCTGCTTTATACAAGACATAATTGGATGTGGGCATTGCCTCATCCTTTTAAATACTAAGGTTAATGTTACACTACCTCATCAAATATTCTTATGGTATGTGCCAAACGTAATACTTTGCAAAAATTGTGAATAGGGAATAGATTAACTCTTTTTGCAGCTCAATGCTGAACACTAATTCTGTATTGTTCAATGTTGAGATGAATCAGACAATAGCAAAATGGATAGGAAAGCCATTTAAGAAAAACGTGTTCAAAGAGTCCTAAGGGACAGTATCTGGGTGTTTTCTTGAGAAGAGCAGAAATAAGTGTCTGCTAAGCATAACAGGTTAAAATGATACGTCTAGTTAATGCTACAGAGCCTCAACTTTCCATGTGTATGCTGTTGAACAGTCAACTGCATCTGTAAAAATGCTGAAAATAACTGAAATCACTTTAAAGGAGATCGTATTGGGCAGTTTGTAAAGTAGGTAGGCATCCTCTTTGACTTGTGATTCGTTACTTCTTTTGCAGGGGGTGCTGGCTGCCAGTGGCAGTCTCTTGCAGGAACTGAAGGCAAAAGTTAATGTTTCTTTACCACCTGCTATTTTCTCTCCTCAAGTAAGTGTGCATCTGGCAATAAGGAAATTGACAACTTGGTTTATAGCTCTCAAAGATACTGCAGTTGTATTATTATGAAAAGCTGTTAAGAGAGGGCTTGAAGATTTTTGGGAAATGGCATAAGACTGTTGTTCTTCACATAGTCTGAAGGTTAGAGCAGAAATCTTGGATTGTAAGGAAATGATTAGGGTCTGTTTTGGTCTGACTCTAAGAAAATCTTCAATCCAGGAGAAGTTTAAATTCATTGCTGTCCAAATTTATGCATCTACAAAGTGAGGGCTGGTAATCCCTGATTCTGTGTTAACCTCGCACATAGAATAATCTTGTGTCATTTGATTCAAATAAGAAGCTATCCTTTGATACTAACAGTGTGTTTGTCTCAAAACTCAGAATAGCAGTTTCACAATTTGCTTTGAACAATGGTTTCAGGTGTGAAGCATGACTTGAAACGGGTTATTTTATTAAATACAATCACCTATCTAAGGAGCAATCTTACTCTGTTTCACCTCTCTTGAGGAAACTGCATTTAGGTTATTCTCCAAGTATGTTCCTCTTGGGCCAGAGTTTTTCTCCCCTTAATTCTTCCACTTCTGCTTTACTGTGATGGTACAAGACTTCATGTTTCTGTGAGGACTTTGAAAGCCCCAGGCAAAACATGCTATAGAAACAGAAATACTTGTTTTATTCTCCATCTTTTGGTCACTGTAAGATTCTTCTGGATGTCATGTCTATCATCTAGCCTGTGTGCTTGGAATGGTAGTGACTTAGCGCTGATTTGATTGGATGTGATATGCGAGTAGTGAGAAAGTGGACTTATAAATACATGTCTCTTCTTGTGGATATCTCTTCCTGCAGTTACAGCATGAGGCTTGTCTTATTCTCGCAGTGCAAGCAGTACAACAGATGCTTTTCTGTGATCTCCCATACTTGACTTCCTTCCTAGAGATAGCCCTGGCTTTTGGGGTGAGTCCTAGATATTGACTTCTATTCTAAGAGATTAAAGCAGATTAAATATAAAATCTGTGTAACACCAACCTGGTGTTGTTCCCCTTAAGCTTTTTTGACCTTTAATTTCTTTTGTGTATTTGTGTTTTTTTTAAGAAATGATAGACAACTAAGTTAAATCAGTGCCCTTATTTTGTCTTTTCCTAGAGTAACTTCTGGGCTCTGAGGCTGTTACTGGATCATCTTTCCTATCAGGAGCATGTTCTCCATGGCACTGTCAATCTGATTTTGAGAGATCTGAGTCGGCAGAAAGTAACAATGCTAAAACTGTGAGTAAACACTTGCTTCCTGAAATCTGTTTATAAAAATCTTAACAGCAGTCTCGAAGCAGTAGCATTTAGCAAAGATATAATCCTTAGCTCTTTGAAAATAAGATGCTAGGAATCAATGGGAAACAAGAGACAATAGAACACTTACATAAATGATGCATCTGTTTTGAATATTGTGCACGATCCTGATTCCTTTTCTCAAGGTATAGAATGACCTCTGTGAGAGGAATTGGTTAACTTGAGTCAACCATCTGAGCCTGGGGTTATGATAATGGTCTACAAAATCATGCTTTCTATGCTAAAGGTGACCAGGGAATAATTGTTCACAGATCAAGAACCAGGGGGCTTAAAGGAAATCTGACGTGGCAAAACAAGATGGATTAAGGTTGTATCACTTGGAGGTGTGAATTTGGATGATGGAGAATGCTGTGGAAACAAAGCATATACAGACTGAAAAGCAATTAAGCAAATTGCTGTAAGACTCAATTACGACCAGCGTGGAAATAGCACTCCAGACCTAAGGAGGTGGTTCTTGAGCTGTTGACGATACGAGTGTACTTAGACAACAATTAATTTCCATCAGATCTGTATGAGCTAGCACTATTCCTTATCTGTTCCTTTAAACAAAAGGTATCTAGGGCATCTCCTTCTGTGTATCTGGTTTGCAGAAGGCCAAAATAAATATTGCGGTTGTTGCGAAGGGAGGATACTGAGCTAGACGGGCCATTGACCTCACCCAGTGCAGCCGTTCACATAGCAATAAAGCTTTGTATTTCTTACACAGTAATGCTTATTGGCCAAGTAAAGGTACATCTGGAATAGCTGCAGCAATCTGAAGTCTCTTTCCCTGATGGGGACCCCTATCATGGTGAAATAGTTCCAGCTGGAAAAAGAATGCCTGGTCACGGTATTGCTATGCCTACCTAATAGATACATTGTTAATCAGAAGGTTTTAAGTGGAAATTGTGATTTTTGCATTCCTATAATGAGATGCTACTACTTGTAAAGCAGATTGAAGTATGAGAAAGTAGCATCAAGAGAAAAGCAATGCAGATATTGCCATTTGTCTTTGTTGTTGAACAGATATGTTCTGTTTCTTGGTCTTATGTTGTTTAGGTGGCAAAACCTTGGTCCCCAGTATGTGGGTGAATTCCTTTGCCTGTTCCTGACTTGCAGACATAAGAAGATGCAATCTATCGGTCTGTTCGCTCTGAATATAGTTACAGAAAACCTGCATATGTAAGTGTTAATCTTTATCATAGCCAAACAGCAAATCATTATACATTGCAACAGTGCTGGTAGCTTTCTCTTAATTAACAGGTTTAATGCAAAATTAATTACTGTTTTATATACTTCCTTATTATTAGCAGCAGTAAAGATACTGAAAGTGATAGTTTGAGTGGATTTGGAATTGTTCTATGTTCCTGTTCAACTAAATGGCCTTCTAACTTGCCAGTGCCCTATGTTGTGTCTGCTCTGTGCAACCCTAACCAGTCAAGTTCTGTTAGTTTAATGTCATTGTCATCTCACTTTGTTCTATTTAGGTTTATAAAAACAACAAAAACCTTAGTTGGAATTTAGACGCTGGACTCTAGGGAGGTATAATGCTGCATAAAACTTCATTTAGAGGAAATAGTTCAAATTAGCTCAAAATGTATATTGTTGTATATCTGCCAGAGTACAGTGGGTTTACAGATGTCAACGTTTCTTTTAAACTTGTAAAAGATGTTTCACATGGTGGTGAGGGAGTAAATCCCTATTAAAAACTAGACTCAGGAACATCTGGGCACTGTAATGCATACAGATGACAGGATTAAGTTTGTACTTGTTGGTCTTATCCTGGTTTTTTTGTTGTTGTTTTTTTTTTAAAAGAGAAGATTTGATCAGCAGCACAAAGCTGCTGGAGTGGAAAACAGCTCTGAAAATGTCTGAGTACTATGTTTAGATTACAAATGATGATAAAACACTGATAAGTCCCTATGGAGACCACTAGATATTCCTAAATATAATCCTTGCTCTCCTGGGTTGTGCAGGAAAGCATTAACTTCTATCACCTTACATCTTATGTGTTGACATAATAGTTTTAAAAAGAAATGACTCAATGCTTATATACCAGAAGGCAGAATAACTGCCTGCTCTGACACTTTTAATTCACACGTAGCAGATGGCAGCAAAATAATGTTGAGAATTCACTTTTTAGTAGCTCTCAAGTAAAAATCATGAACATGTGAGTTAACTTACCTTGTAAAATGCTTTTTTCCCCCCTCTTTCAAGCCTTTGTATGTATCTTAGGAAATAAAATTCCTAACTTCACTCAGTTGTTAAATATAACTTAGCTCATATAAAAACTTGCGGTTCTAATAAATGCCTCGTCTTATCTCAGATTTTGTGAGGTTTTACAGTACGCTCTAGCAGTAATCCAAGAGAACTTGATTAGATCCTTTTTGTTATGGTCTATCTTTGTCTTTTTTTACTGTACATCTGATGCGGGAGTCCTCTCTATTTGGAAGTTGAACTGAATTGTTAGTGTGGCTGAAACTGGGGGTAGGTCTGTCCCTACGGAAAATGGATTAAGAATTATATATTTGGATCTGTTTTTCAGGTGTCCATGGGCAAAGCACCTTTGCAGATTCTTTCACAATGTAGTAAGTATCTCTGTATCTTAGAATTAACAATAAAGCATATAAATGACAAATCATTGATATATGGTGTATTTGATATGTGATAATTGATAAATATTTGAAATATTTAGTAATGTCATTTATTGTGAAGTTGACAAATTACTGATGTATGTTATCTTCTTTGTCTGCACAGGGATTAAGGTATCTGCCCCTTGGCACTGCAGCTCATCGTGAAGTCTCAAAGTTCATAAGCATTATTGAAAAACTATAACTTGCCAAAACTTTCAAGCATTTTTCAACTTGTATTCCCTGGACATACCTCTTGCTGGGTTCTTTGTTTTCTGTTTTGTCATCTCTTCCTTCACTTAAAAACACTCACCTAAGAACTGAACAGACAAAACCAAAAATTTTAGATTTAGGTGGTGAATAGTGGCTGTATTTCAGCAGATATGTTCTGGAAATGTCCTTTTTTGAGACGTGTATTAAGCCCTCATTTAAAGAGGCAAGAGCTGTACGTTGTAGGAAAAGCTGGCCTACAGAGAGATGCTGATCTGAGGCGGCGCATGCAAGAGGTATGAGGAGAGAAACACGGACAAAAAAAAAAACACCAGAAGTTTTTGCTTTTGAGTTGCACAATTGTGTAGTTGTGTTCTGGGTGAGAAAGCTGCAGCAGAGCAACTGCTAAGAGAACAGTTAGAAAACCTTCTCCAATGAGGAAAATTGCCTCTCCACTAGTGTACAACAGCGTATGTTAATGCTGTTTGCACTCCTTGGTTTTCTTCAGTGCATAATTATAAAAATAAACCACTCTTCAGTTAGTGTGGTTCAGTGTCAAGCTTTCTTATTTGCTGCAAGAAATCAGAATCAAAAAAGCCATGGCCTTTTTTTTGTACTTAAAAAAAAATCTATATATATAGTTTTTGAGGTTTTCTAATTGGGGGGCTTTTTTATATTCTAACTGGTGCTGATGGCTGTCTTTTTTTGAAGTCTGACTACAAGTTTTCTTAAAACTTCTTTGAACTGTGAAGGTAGAAATGGAAATATTTCTAGCCTTTTTGTACTGTTCTTTGCCCCCCGTCTGATACCTGTCTGCATTGTTTTGGCAGTTGGGACAAAGTTGTTATACTGTATTTTGTTATCCAAAGTGAGTTACGTTATTCAAGTCTTCCACAGAAAATTACATGCATCTAAAATTACTTGAGGTTTAATAAAACTTTTTGTAGAAATTACATCATGTTTTCAGTTCTGTGAGTTTTTGTTCCTTTGTTTTGCTTGTAAGCAGTTGCTGTGCCTTTACCTTGTGCTGTCAGGGGTCAGTGAAGTCCCCTGCTGCAGGTGAACGTGGTTCTGTTGGATGGCGGCAGGGGTGGCCACATGCTGTTCTTTTCTGGCCTGGGCCCGTGTGGCATGGTCTTTCATCCTGGTTTCTAAGAGAGGTGGTTTTTTGGCTTGTTCTTAGTGCTGTGATCTTTCTCACCCCATCTACATGAGTAGAAGGCCTCCATTCCTCATGTAACAGAGGTGAGGAAGGAGACTGCAATCACTAAGCTTCTTTGTAGGTGTTTGGGCTCTCCGCAGCGCCCTGCTCTACAAGCCTTCCTTTCCAGCCTGCGGTGGGGCTGGGCAGCCTGCGTGGCGTTGCTCACGCTTTGTTTCACTTCTCTGCAGATGTAAAAAGACAAGGGCAAAGCCAAGTAAGCCATTGCAGCTTGAAGTGTGTGGGCTCCTCGGTGCCATCCTTTTGGTGCCTGGAGCAGGGCCAGGCAGGGGAGGGAGTGGGAGCAGGTGAGGGCAGCGCTTCCTTACCCTGCACAGTCTGCATTTACCATCACAGGGAAGGGCAGGAACTGCTTCCACTGCAGTAAGTAAATAGCATGTCTATTCATTATTTATCTGCAGCTGAATTTTAATGAATTAGAGCAGCAATGAGTAAAGCCCTTATAGCAAGGATTATACTACAGATAATGATATAATCTTTTATGTATGAGAAAATGACTTTCTCTGCAGATTAGCACTTGACTTTAATAACTGTACCTGTCTATCCAAGCCGTGCCCAATCAACCACAGTAGAAAACATCTTCCCGGTACCCTGAGACTAACTAGTGTAACCTCAAAGGTAAATTGAAGGCATTTTTTTTCCCTGCTTTGCTCCAGGTATAATTGAGATGAACAGAGCTCATTAAAAATTGAAATCTATACTTCAGAGTAGAAAATATGCATCTAAAGCTCTCTGATCCAGATATTGTATTTTAGCAAACAGAACTCTGCTGTTTTAGTAAGAGTACATACAGCTGATACTGCCAAACACTAAGTAGAACACTTGCAAGTAAGTACATGCATTGAAGATAAAACTTTGTCTGGAGCTAATGAAATTGTTTGAGATTCGTAATGTCTGGAAAAGGAATGCCATCGTTCAGCCCAGGAGTATAAGGTGTGTGTGTGTGCTTGGTTGTGATCAGCAGACCTCCATTGAGTTTGTCAGAGTAAGATTTCTAAAATGCGGGGCTAATAAACTAATTGTTTAAAAACTTGTTCTCTAGTGTAATATTTAAGGGGAGGAAAAAAAATTATCTTGTGCCAGCCCTAACCTTGTGTGGCTCTTACTTCTGCTCTGGGCCAGTGGTGCTGCAACTCATAAGCTCCCACAGCATGGCTGGGATATTTCTAGATCTGAACAGAAAATACCAACTGGGACCCCATCACCTCAAGCCTGACATGAATAACTTCACACTCAGGGTGGATTTGTATGAGAAAAGGGCAAATAGGCAAGTTCATGGCCAAGGAGACAGTGGAGCAGTGTGGGTGAGGGCACAGGACCACCCCCACATACGTTGCCTCGTCCCCCCTCTGCTTCCCAGCCCTGTCTCTGCTCAGTGGGCTGGGAGAGAGCTGCTGCTGTTTCTGCCAAGGACACTAATTAACCTGCTAAATGAGTTTATCCCTTCAGAGTGTGTACCAGAGAACTGAGTTATCTAAAATACCGTTCCACTGAGAGCCTTAATTAGCAGCGTGTGCTGAGGGCAGACCCCTGCTTTCTGGGGGGTGGATGGGGGCTGGTGCCTTGCTGCTGTTGTGGGGCCTCGCTCTCAAATGCTGTGCTCGGCATGTGCTGTCCTCCCCTGGGTGCTGGTGCAGCACCCAACTGTGCTCGACAGGCACAGATCCCCTCTCCCCAGTCCCAGAAGAAGCCAAAACCAGCTGGCAGCTAAATCTGCTTGCTGCCACAGTAGCTCCATGTCAAATGTCCTTGCCCACTCTTGCATACCCCACAGCAAGCTGCCTGGCACACCCCGATGTTCAGAAAGCATCCTGGTGCTGGTCCATCTAGCACTGATCTCGCATCTCGTGAGATAGATCCCATCCCTGCTGGCTCCTAGTATGGGAGCACAAAGCTGCCCCTTACCTTCCTGCACCCAAGACACGTTTCTCCAGCCTCCAAACCCTATCTGAGATAAGGGGTTCATGATATTTTCTCCTTTCTTACCCCTCACCCAGGCTGTGCTGGGGGTGGGCTCCTTCCCACCAGTGCTGGTGCTGCCCACAGATGGCACTGATGACGAAGGGGTGAAGTCACTGCTCGGCCACCTCGGGACACCACCGAGGAGTAGCTTTCTCCCAGCTGCCTGCCAGACCAAAAATACTCCATTTTAATAACTGGACTAAGCAAAGTTTTTTTTTTAAAAAAAAAAAAAACAGCTTGTTGCTGGCTGCCAGATTAACAGATGGCTACAATCATTAATATTGCAAAACTTCAGGAGTTCATAATTCTTTAATCTACAAAGCCAGGCAGGGTTGCTAATGCGAGCCCTGCAATCTGCTGCACGGGGTGGGCACAGCGGGGGCTGCGCAGCTGGGTCCTCAGTGGGTCCTCAGGGATTTGGCACGCGGGGCACTTGTCCTGCTCCCAGCCCAAAGCCTGCCAAGAAAAGGTACCAGGGTGGCCATGGCTATAGGAGGGGATGAGCTTCAGGGCCCCCTCGGCTTTGGGATGGTGTCGATGGCTCCGAAATTCGCTGGGCACTGCCTGTGCCATCCCTGGCAGCTCTGCCTGGCCCCGCTCAGCCGGCGCTGCAGTCAGATTGTGGAAAATCCACAGAAATCCAATAACCCGTCTCCAGTGTCATTTTATCGCTAAACCCCAGCCTTTCCCATAATTGTTTGGAGGCAGCGCTGGGAGATTACGACTGATGTCAACAGCGAGATAATCTGCGGGCCAGCGCGCCATATCGCTGACCTCCTTCAGGCGGGTGGTGCCATGTGGAAAAGTCCAGGCGGTGGCGACCCAAGGAGGCCACCACCACGGAGCCGTTTGCAGACACCCAGGATGCTGCTGTGGGCAGCATCCTCTCCTGGGGCAGGGCAGGGGAGCGGTGAGCCCATTAGGAGGCTGGGGAGGCCGTTAGTGCTATCGATCTTCGGTGGAGGCTGCCCGCGGAGCCTGGAGACGGGCGCCAACAGAGTGCAGGGAGCAGCAAAGCTTTCGGGATGGGGCACCCGGGTGGCTGCAGGGGCTTCTGCGCTGCCAGAGGCATCCGAGGTGCAGTCTTTGTGTAAGAGATAGAGAGAGAGCAGCAAAGAATAAAGTTCTTATCATGAGGATTACGCCATAGATAATGATACGGTCTTTTACGTATGAGAAAATGTCTTTCTCTGAAGATTTGCACTTGGTTTTATAATAACTGTGCCCAATACTACGTAATAAGTCAATATCTTCTAATAGCAGGGATTGGAATCCGTGCCCAATCAACCAAACATCTTCTATAATATATAGTACATGTTAATTATAATATACTTTATGTTTTATTATATTTATATCATTTTATATGCTAAATGATCTACTATATTTCTAGTGTATATATTTATTTCATATTTTATTATTCACAGAATCACAGAAACATAGGGGTTGGAAGGGACTGCAAGAGATCATTGTATATATAAAAGAGATTATTTTATATATTTTTTTTTACTATTATTATTTTTTTTCACCTCCCTTTCCTCAGGCACTCAGGCCAATGCAGGGCATTTGCTCCCTGAGCCTCCAGCACACAGGGAACCCCCTCAGTTTGGCAACACCAGGCTCATTGCTTTGGGGTGGAATTGGGCAGACTTTTTTTTTTTTTTTTTTTTTTAAATGGTTGCTTAATATGAATGGTTTGTTGTTTTGTTTTGCTTTGTTTGTTTGTTTTTGTTTTTGTTTTTTTTTTTTTCCCTTTGTGGTTTTGCTTTTGCTTCAATTATGGTGATTTTAATCAGTTAACAACACTTAGTGTGGCTTTATCTTTTTCCTCCCTGTAAGTTACACTAATTGCTGCTTTTTAATGCTCTTGTTGTTCAACATGTGCTTCCCCTGACCTTCACCCTGGCCAAATATTTAATTTCCAACTTCTCAGCTTTTGCAATTTTTTTATTATTATTATTATTATTTTTTTTAATTTTCTTATTTTTTCTTTTTTTCTTTTTCCTTTTTCCTTTTTTTCTTTTTAGTAAGCCATTCCCATGTGCACCCCTGCAAATCCCTGCCTCCTGGCCCTGCCAGCACCAGGAAAGTGGCAAGATAAAGTGGGAAGATGCAAGAAAACCAGGGGCAGCACACAGCCACCAGCCAGGAGAAAGCAATGGCGTGGGGCTGGGGTCTGCATCTGGGGGGGGGTCCTTGCTGATGGCACCCAGGAAGGCTTTGCAAGGATTCAGGCAGGGATGCAGGCAGGGATGTGGGCAGGGATGCAGGCACAGATACATGCACAGATAGGAGCAGGGACACGGGCAGGGATGCAGGCACTCCCTGGGGTGCTGCTATGTCCCAGCACTCATCCCACTCATGTCCCCCCGGGGCCCATCCAGCCCTTACAGCGCAGCCGAGGCCGGGGTAGCCGCGTTTCGGCATCACGGCCGCCGCAGCCCCGGTCCCAGCACGCTGCCTTCGTCCCGGAGCTCACGTTCAGCGGAGCCAAATCCCCCGGGAGCAGCAGGGGGGGAGGACGCTCTCATTATCCGGCTCTTGCCGTGTCGGAGGCAGCTGGACGGGCTGTGCATTAATAGATTACACAGAGGATTTGGGCTTGCTGACAGCGAGGGCAGCGCTAGCGGGAGGCGAGGCCAGCGCAGCTTGCCGAGCCGGCGGGGACGGACGCAGCCCCTGCTCCTGCTAACACCTTTTCCAGCCGAGGTAGGTGGAGAGCTCGGCCGTGGCCGTGGCACTGGGATGCTGCTGGGATGGCCGGAGTGGGGCTGGGGATGCTTCTCCGCCGGGAGAGCCGCCGGAGGGAGCGGGAGCGGGAGCAGCGGGGAGGCCGGACCGCGGGCGCACAGGGATGCTGGGCGCTGGGTGCTCACCCTCCTCCCGGCCGTGCTGATTATTTTCCCTGTGGATGATCTACAGAAGCACGGAGCTGCTGAGCCCTGCCCTGCACGGGGCTGAGGATGGCTCGGGATGCGGGGTGTCCCCCGTTTGGCCACCCCGGTGCAAAGTGATGCTGCTGGGTGGGCCCGGTGCTGCTCTGTGCTGGACAGAGCATGGCCCCGGGCTTTGCTGGGGTCATGGGTGGCCACGGGCAGGAGGAGATGTCCCCTTGTGCCACCCGTCCCTGGGACAGTATGGGGAGCTGGGGATCACGCAGCTGTGGTCACAGCTTGTGCCCAATTGGGTGCTGTGCCTCAGTTTCCCCACCATGTCCCCACTATTCGCCGTGTTGCTGCGGGGTGCTCAGTGCTTTGCTCCCCTCACCCCCACCAGCCCTCCCTGGGGCCACAGGGCCTCCTTTCCTGGTGGATGGTGCCACTCGGTGCTGCCCGTGGGGGCTACTGCAGCTTGGGGGTGAGGCTGGGAGAGGGGGATCTCACCCCAGCCCCAAATACTGGCTTAGGGGCTGCAATACATCCCCAACAAACACCCCACTGAGCCTTCACCAGGGCTGTGCAGGGCCAAAATCCCTCCTGCCCCTCGCTCAGGGCCACAGCCAGGCAGGAAAATGCTGCCCCCACCCCACCCCGGAGAGCCTCTGGTTTGTTATTTGCACACACCAACAGCCAAATCACAGTCAAATCCAGCCTGGCTCTCCGGGCAGGCTTTGCATGTGCCCACGGGCTCAGGGTGGGTACAAGAGCACAGCACCGGGCACTCACCACCGTGCCCGGCCGTGCCACCGAGGTAAGCAAAACCTCCCAAAATCTCTCGGAGCCACAGGTCTGCAATGGGTGGGATCGGGAATGTCCCCAGGAGCTCAGGGAGCACGGGGATGGGGCGGGGGGCAGCCGGGGACACAGCACGGACACCCTGCCTTTCAGCCCCCACCGCCACCGCGCCGAGCCCCCGCCGAGCCCAGGTGCCATGGACGAGTGGGACCTGCCGCAGTGGAAGAAGGAGGTGGAGAGCCTCAAGTACCAGCTGGCCTACAAGCGGGAGATGTCCTCCAAGACGATACCCGAGTGAGTGGGCATGGCTGGGAGTGACTGTGGGGCTTTCTCTCCCTACCCCCTCCAAATCTCCTCCCTGAACGAGCTCAGAAATTTTCACCCCGCGGTTACCCAAGCCCCAGCTGCTGAAGGCTCCCCAGACCCCCCCGCAGGTGTCCGTAACGCCCCGTGCCCGCTCCTCTCAAGCTGCCCAAGTGGCCAGGACGTGGTGGCAGCTGAGAGACCTCTGGGACTCCCCAGGAGCCCCCCAGCACTTTGGGCTCAGCCACCACCTTGTGCCCTGTCCTGTACCTTTCCTGTAATGGGGCAGTGGGGGTGAGCGTGGACACCCAGAGGCTGTAAAGCAAAGCTGGAAATGAAATGTGTAATGTGGTCATGAAGAGATATTTCTGCATGGCTCACACCTCGCTGCTGCCTGCCATGAAGGGGCTCGGGACATCGCCACGGCCTCGCTCTTACACAGTGAGGGGGGAGAGGAAAAGGGCGACCCAAGCATGGTTCACAGGGCAGTGCTGAGGCCAGCAGCACACGGCAGCCACAGGCACTGGGGACAGGAGGCCTGTCCCCAGTGCCTGGGGACAGGATGAGGTCTCAGCGAGCTGGGGGCCACAACTTGATGGCTTCTGTAGCAAAACATTACTCTGGGCCCACCATGTGCAGGCCTCGATTCGGTGCGGAGCAAATCCAGAGGGGTTTGCGCACTGCAGCCCCAAAAACCCAGGCTGTGTAACATCCCCCTGACCCCTCCCGCAGGTTCGTGAAGTGGATCGAGGACGGCATCCCAGAAGATCCCTTCCTGAACCCGGAGCTGATGAAGAACAACCCCTGGGTGGAGAAGGGGAAGTGCAGCATCCTCTGAGGGCCGCAGGCTGCCAGCAGCTGCCGGGCGCCCGGCCTACCGCTGAATGTATACTTTTTTATTAGGTAGCTTCCGAATACGACTAACTGAAAAACCCTACCCTCATCTTGTCTTATTATTTTTAGTAGTAGAAGCGTTTCTTTTTTATACGGGCTGCCTGGGAAAACAGACACGGGGTGGGCAGGGTGGCTGAGAGGCATGGGGCGAAGCAGAGGCGTGAAGGTGTCTCTGGGGCTGGTACAGACTGCCACATACCTCTGCCCCCCTTCTGTAAACATGACTGATTTTTCAACTTGTAAAGGAAAAAAAAAAAAACTTTTATAAAACATTTACAATGATTTTACTCTTTTGTATCTTGTAGGCTATGCAGTTTTGCAGCACAACAGGCAAAACATGGCAACTAAGGGTTTATAAATGAAATAAACAGAGCAATATTGCAAGATTTTATTAATTTTTATATTTTATTTTTTTTTAACAAAACAACTGGTTATTAAAAAAATATCAGCACCATCTGCACACGCTCCATGCAAGGGTGAGACAGCTAAAAGCCAGCTTATCCTTTTGCTCCTCGCTCCGGTAGCTCCTGGGTTCCCTCTGGTCCCTGCTAGAGCAGGTCCTTGATGTAGAGGTTCCTCCTGACGGCGTTTGAAACCCCTTCGTTAAATCGGAACCAGACGTCGCTGTTGCCCACGGCCTTTCCCATCTGTCTCTCGATTGAATCTTGCTCGGAGGGCTGAGCGGCTGCAGGGCAGGGACGGGGGGGGAAGATCGGGGATAAGGAACGTGGAGGAACTTCCCCCCTTTATTCATGAGCCCCACTGATGCTGAGAGGGGAGCTCACACCGTGCACAGGAGTGGTTGCAGGCACACAAGACTCAGCTCCCACAGACATGTGCAGGACCCCAAACCCCTGCTCCCCAGCTCAGTTCATTTCCCAGTTTCCCTTCCCACCCCACCAGCATTCCCCAGGGCTGGGGATAGGGCTTAGGGACAGAACACCCCTCTGGGCACCCGTGGGTGTGGGGTCCAAGTACTGCAAATACAGGGACCCCCAGCAGCACCTGTGGGCACCCCATCCCCCTGCCACCTACCTGGGGCTGTGGACACCCTCTGCCGCAGAATCGGCCGCCCGAAGAAGTCGGTCTCAGGCTGTGGAAAACAAACAAGGTGGGGGTCAGCACAGCCCTGCTGGTGCCTGCTCCAACCCCCAGCGCAGGAGCAGGAAGCCACCGAGCAGGAGCTGAATGCAAATCCCGCAGAAAGGGCGAGTGGCCTTGGTAAAATGCAAACAACATTCAAAATCAGTAGGAAAAGACAAATGTTAGGGGTTGCTGTGCTAAACGGGGCTTTGCTGAGGGCTGAAGTCTGAAGTTCAGCCCAGGACAAGGGGCGGTGGCGCGGGACCAGGAGAGCCCCATGGTGTCCAGTTGGTCCCTGGCGCTGCTCCGGCTGCTCCCCGCTGACCTCCCCAGCTGCAGCCAGATGGGGTTTGGGTGCTTCGATACAGATGTACGTGGGCTGTGCTGAAGGCACTGCCACATCTCCCGTCCCCACAGATGGGGCCTTCAGGGGATGTGCTACAGGCTCCCCCTCCCCAGGCACTGATGTCCCCAGGTGCAGGGAACAGAGCAGCTGCGGGGGTTTCATGGCCAGATGGCTGCAGCAGAAACACCCCAGGGACACATCGCAGAGCCCACTGATGGGTAAAGGCCCCTCCGACCTTACAGCTGATAACTGTCCCCCCCCCCTCACCTTGTCTTCCACCGCTGCCCTCCTCATGATGTGCTCCAGGCGCTGCTGGTGGTTTTGGGGCGCTGCTGGCCCCGTGTCCCCGCTCTCTGCTGGCTCATCGGGGCTTCTTGCTGGCTCCTGTTGGGGGGAATACCCCTGAGCACATCCCCTCGGGGCTGCTCCTGGGTGTCCAGACCAGGGAGGATGCCCCCAGCTGAGGACCTCTGCCTTTCTCCAACACACAAACCCATCTGGGAAACGCAGGAGGATTTCATGGGTTTTGTTACAGATATAGACATCTTCAGGCTGTAGTCTGGGGCCTATTTGCTGCCTATTTGGATAACAATACTTTATTATACATGTTTTTCACCATGTTGTCTCCCAGCAGCAGCTCCAGATTAGCCCAAGGCAGCGCTTTGGGCACGCTGTGTGCGCTGCCTCTTTGACTGGGACTTTGTGGTTGGCACCGCGTAAACAAGAAGCCTCCAGAGATGTTTTCACACCATCTCCCTGCCACAAGTATCCCCTGAGGAACTGCCTCTGCTGCAAGAAGGGGCTCCCAGGGACCAATTATCCCCCTGGCACCAGGGCAAGGCAGTCAGCAGTTACACAACCCCCACCAGGGCCGTTTCTCAGCCTCCACATTTGCCCACTTCCACCTCCTCCTGCCTCATGCCCACTGCTCCGTGCAGCAGAGGGTTTTGGCAGTGGGCTCTGCTCCTCCTGGGGTGCTCTGGCATCCTTGGGAAGATCAAAGTGAAGCAACAGGATCATACAGATAGGAAAGAGCAGGTTGGCTCCTTCACTGATGTGTATCAGTCACAGCCAGGTCAACTAAAATTCCCATCCCTAGCTAGGTGAAGGGTTTAAAGCTCATACTTAGAGTATTTCCAGAATTCATGCAAAAAGATGAGCTGTTTGGGCTTGGATGTGCTGCCCTGCGCCTGCTGCCAGCCCAAGGCAGATGTGCAGGGGCAGGGGGGGACAGGCTGTGGGGACCCAGGGGGTTAATCCTGGATTTCCACAGGCAGAGCAAAAGCCATCAGCGTGCTCGTGCCTCTGCTGCCATCAGCAGGCAGAGGCGGCTGGTAGGCGCAGGGATGGTGGGCAGGGGCATTGTGTAACCCCAGAGAGTGGGGCAGGGGGACACAGACAAGACGTCCTCCCAGGCCCTCTCCAGCTGCAGTTGGACCCCATAGCAGGGTCTGTGCATGCACTGACAACCACCTCCTGCTTTGGGAAGACCCCGTCCCCACACCAACCCCCAGGACTTCATTCATCCCCATCGCCCAGCTGCACCCCAGGCGATAGACCCACCACCACGGGCCCCCTGAAAGCCCACCCTCCCCTGCTCTCCCCCTCCGTACCTCGCTGAGGTTTCGTGCCTGCAGCAGAGCCTCCATCCTCCTCATCTTTTCCAGCTCGATCTCCCTGGCGATGAGCTGCTTGGCCTGGTAGGTCAGCTGCTTGCGAGCCGGCAGGTCCGGGAACCGGCAGACATCCTCCACGTTCCTTCAGCAGCAGCAGCCAGGTGCACGGGGGCAAGGAGGAGAGAAAATAAATCCATCACCGTGCACGGTGAGACCTGCAGCACTGCCAGCCCTGTCCCCTTTCTGTCCCACCCTGGGGCACGTTCCCCACCGCTGCCCTCCCAGCGGGTGCCGGCAGCGTTAGAAGATGCCCAGGTGGTGCTGGACGTGCAGCCCCAGGCTGCCCTGGTACAGCGCAGCTGAGTGACAATCCCCGGGAGATTACACGCTTCTTAATCTTGGTTTGAGTGCAAGAACAGGAAATTACACAGGTTTGTGAAAAACAGGCTGCCCTGAAAAAGCCCAAGCCACAGGGTCGCAGCTGAGGCACAGGAGGCAGCAGGGCCCTTGCCACAAAGCAGGGGGGCCTCAGGGAGCCCCCCCAGGGGATGCAACCGTGAGCAGGCATTTGGGCAAACCACAGCAGCTGGGCTCTGAACAGGGCTGGCACGCCAGTTAAGGCTTTTTCAGCACAGTTGAAGCCCAGCCTGAGCACCGAGCAGCCGTCTGGTTTCCTTCGTCTGCCATTTAGACCGTTCTGTGCTTTATTCACATTCAGTATTGTTTCCCTTCAAATAATGGGAACGCACTCGCATGTCAGATGGATTTGCAGCTGTTTAGAAGCCAGCTGTCAAATCTACTGTTTAAAAAAGTCATTTTTCTTCCTGTGTTTCCTCACATGGTCCCTCAGCTGCCTTTAAAGAGCAGCAGCAGTGACAAGGCAGCGCCAGAACAGGCTGCTGCAGGAAAAGCAAAGAGTGCAGACACCGAGCTTCCCTGTAAAACCCAGCTCCTGTCCTTCCAGGTACTGCCATCTCCAAAACCACTCTGGCTGTACATTGCAAGAGAAAACAGCTCGTGACAGCTCAGAGAAAACAAAAGGTTTTGCTGTTAAAACAGCTCTGTTTGATAGATGCACTGGGATGTTTTTTAGGGGTGCCAGCAGGACACGGCACCTCCCTGCAGCGCCAGGCATTGCCGCAGCAGGGGCTGGGGACAGCACAGACCTCAGAAGCAGAGCAGAGCACACCAGGTGCTGCTCCACGCTGCTCCAGCTCCCTGCCGGTGGCTTTTCGGAGCAGCCAGGCTCAGGGGGCAGGAGAGCGATGCCTCGCCACAACCCGAGCAGGTCCCCCAGGCGTTTCCGTGGAAAAAAAATAAAATGCTTCGCTGTAATTAGATACAGTGGCTTGATTTAACAGAGGCTAATTTCTGTAATTAACTTTGTACCAGGAAGACATTAGCTTTGCTCCTAGCTCTGCTCGGGTCTGTATTATTTCACCAAAGCCTCGGGAGCATTTACAGCTCAGAAGATCCCTAAAGCACAGCCAAGGCTCAGGTCCAGGAATGGCATGCTACTGATACACCAGTTCACCAGATAAAACTGGGACGGTGCACTCATTTTCTCATCCCGCTACAGCACCCACGAGCTCCTGCCTGGCAGAAAGAGGACCGGGCAGAGGAACAGCAGTCCCTCGAGACTTACGGGTCAAGCTTGTAGACGTACTGGCCCTCGGGCAGGCGCTCCTGGTGGTAGGTGAGGTTGTAGGCCAGCATGGTGCTGATGAGGTCGGCGAGCTGCTGCTTCTCCTTGAGGCTGTAGAGCTGCGTGTTCACCTGGGGAGGACAGCGGGGCCCACCGGGGAGGTGAGCAAGGGGAAAGCACAACTCGAGATATCTAGAGCAGCTTCTCCACACAAAAATAACCCAAAGCAGGCTTCTTGTCTCAATATGAGAACAGATAGCAAATGCCCATGAGGATACGACTAGGGAGGAGAAAAGTTTGGTCTCCTATTAGGGACACCCTGTGCTTCAGGGCAGGGGAGCCTCCTGCATCAGCCCCAAGGGTGAATGTGCCAAAGGAGCAGGAGAACCAGAATCAGGCCTCCAAAATCCTCACTTGTGCGAAGCCCCCAGCCCCGGCTCCGGGAGGTGCACCCACAGCCAGGTGTCTGAGTGCCACCTCCCCTCTGACTTCTGCATCAGGTACAATTCCAAACCAACCCTGAACTGGGGACATAGAGGTCTGGGACATCAGCTCAGCCCACGCCAGGGCAGGGCAGTGCAGGGGACATGTCCCAGTCCCCCTGGGAGCCACTCAGGGAGGGGACCCAGCACCCAGGACCCTGCCACCAGAACCAGAACAGCCAGAAGGGAACATCGGGCACTCACCGGCCGGAGCTTCGGGGTGAGGATGTCCAGCAGCAGGCAGAGCACCTCCAAGACAAGGGACTGCTGCCCAGTGCGGCTGCGAGCGCTGGGCGTTATCCCCGAGACCATGGACACAATGAGGTTCTGCATGTGGTTCTGCTTGGCCAGGGCCTGGGAAGAGACAGGGCCAGGACAGTTCAGCCCCGGCCACGAGCGCAGGCGTCCCCATAAGCAATGGGGCCAAAGCCCTGTGGCCACCGTGCCCGCCCGGGGCTTGCCTCGTGCTGGCTGCTGGGGTAAGCGAGCCGGGGGATGCTGGTGGCTGCGAAGAGCAGGTGGAAGGCCACGGGCAGGAAGGGCAGGTAGCGCATCAGCTGGAAGCTCTGCCCGTGCAGCACGGCCCTGCCCAGCATGTCGGAGAAGCCCAGCCACTCCAGGGCCAAGCACACCGAGCTCAGACTGGAGTCCCGCAGCTTCATGTTCAGGAAGTTGTCGTACAGACCCTGCAGGCCGGGTGAGAGCAGGGTTAAAGACAGGCAGTGGTCACATCTGAGGATTTTAAGCACCATCCCGAGCTTGGCTCCAGCACCGCACTGCAGCCTGGCACTGAAAGGAGCACGGACAGGAGCTCACACCCCTGGCTGCTCTACCTGGGCGAGCTTCTCCTGCTCCCCCGAGGAGCTGGCGAGGTGCAGGACGCGGTGGAAGCGGTGGGAGGAGGCGTTGAGGCCGGCCTTCACGCCAAGGTGGGACAGGTCGTCCTCGTCCGCCAGCAGCTGGTTTGGCAGCGTGGGGTCCATCCCTATCCTGTGCCTGCAGACAGCAGCAAGGACAGGGCTCGGGGAGCCTGGGCCACGCACAGAAAGTGCAGTGCTGGGTGGACCAGCAAGGAGGATTTGGACCCTTTTAAACCAAACTGAAGGCAACACCAACATCAAATTAATGGGCACTAAAAAGAGCATCTAGAGTACACAGATTTTCTGAAACTAAGCCTGGTCTCCAGCATGGTTCGGGTTTCTCCACTGCCAGTCCTGCAGGCAGGGCCCACAAAGCAGCATGTGCCAGACAGACCCAACAAATTCCCCGTTTACCTTTGAACCCGTGGGAGCTGGAAGATCTCTTGCCAGATGGAGAAGAGCCCCTTGTTTTGGTCCTTCAAGCCGATCTTCATCGTCTGCACCATCTGCACGTTCAGCTCCTTCTGGCCTCGGCCGTGCAGGAACTGCAACACAAGCAGGGGGCTGCGTGCTGCGTAGGGGGAGAGGGGCAACGGGAGGAGAAAGGGGGTGCCAGCCACAGCTCTGCGGTGCTGGGAACAGCCCGACACAAAGACACCTCATTCTCCCTCACACTGTAGCGGAATCGAGGTTAAAAATAACACCAGGGACAGGACTGACACTTTAGGGACCTGCCTGGAACACAATCTTTCCCTTAATCCCCACCTGAATCCAGAGCAGGTCAAGCAAAGCAGCAAGCCTTCACCCCCCCTGGGACCTTCCCGCTGCTACAAATACCTGCAAGGTGTTTATGCACGAGCGGATGTCGTTCTCTGTCTTCTCACAGAGTGCCAGCAGCGCTCCCGTGTCCGCCCTCATGCCCTGCAGGAGGGCGATCTGCAGGGGAGGGAGGTGAGAGGGGCCCCGGCCACGCAGCCACCGCGCGGGGACAGGAGCCCGGGGCTGTGCGCACCTCGCCGAGCCGCTGGGCCAGCCGGGACGGGGCCGTGCGGGGGAAGCTGAGCAGGAAAGCTTGCTGCCGCAGCGGTCTAAGGGCAGGCACGAACCTGGAAAAAAGAAGCAGAGGGTGTCCAAGGGTGCCTGAGCCACCCCAACAGAAGAAATCCAGCCATTAACGTGACCCTCCGAAGAAACGCGGTGTTTAAAGCGCTGCACGTGGCTGCACGTGCCAACCCTACCATTCTGTTCAGCCTTGAGAAGAGAAGACTGAGAGGGGATCTTATCAATGCTTACGAATATCTTAAGTGTGGGAGGCAGAGGGATTTGGCCAACCTCTTTTCAGTGGTTTGTGGGGACAACGGCCACAAAATGGAGCACGGGAAGTTCCGCAGCAACACGCGAAAGAACTTCTTCACAGTGAGGGTGACGGAGTGCTGGGACAGGCTGCCCAGGGAGGCTGTGGGGTCTCCTCTGGAGATATTTTAAAGCCTGTCTGGATGCCTACCTGGGCAGCCTGCTCTAGGGAACCTGATTTGGCAGTGGGGTTGGACCCGATGATTTCTGGAGATCCCTTCCAACCCCTATAGCTCTGTGATTCCGTGTATATCCACACCCAGCCGAAACTCACACCAGCACCCGTCACCTCGTTTAGGGCAGGGGTTTCAGCTCCCCACCCGTCCCCTTTCCCACCCCGAGGACGATCAGTACTCACTGGTCGTTGCAGATGCAGACGATGGGCCTCAGCAGCAGACCGCCCTCGCGCCGCCTCCGCCTGCCCGGCGCCGCCTCGCCCTCCGCCTCCTTGCTGTTGATGATGTTCAGCAGCACGCTGATGGACGCCTTGGGGAAAATTAAGGCACAAAAGGGAACGAAAGCTTGCCGTTTAGAAGCAAGAAAAAGGTAATAAAATAGAGCAGAGGATGAGCTGCTAACGGGGCTAAGAATTAAGCAAAAAGTGGCCAGGTTCAGGCTGGGCAGCAGCTGAGGGCTTACGGTGGGCGCGCCGTCTATCTCATCGATGATCAGGCAGTTGGGCTTCTCGTCGGCGCCCAGCACTGACTTCATCTGGGTGGCAGCTTCGATGCGGGTCTTGAAAACCTCCGGGCTGCGGTCGTCGCTGCAGGAGAAGGCCACGGGGGGAGGCTCAGCCTGGCACCACTGCCAGCGGCTTTCGGGGCCGGGCAGAGGCGAGCCTCACCTGGCGTTCATCTCCACCACGTTGTACCCCGCGTGCTTCGCGATGACGTGGGCCAGCGTGGTCTTCCCTAGGCCGGGTGGGCCACAGAGCAGGGCCACCTGCGGCACAGAGGGGACATTCAGCCCCTGCAAGCCCCTGTGCTGGCACCTGGAGGGGCACTGGGAGCAGGGAAGGTCACTGGGGAAGGGGAATATAACAGGAGCTCCTGGAGACAACAGTCATGCTGGCTTGCAGCTGGACCTCTCAAGCATTTTGTAAATGTATAGGATGACAGAAAATGCAGAATAAAACCCCTTCCAGAATCACACTCCCAAGAACCAACTTTCACACTTTTAGCATATATATTTTTGTTTCCCTAGTTTTTATATCCTTTCACTGGATATGCTGAAGCTGGTAAAACAGCCTGGGTAGTTATCTCCGTTCCTTTTACTGTTTCAGCACCATTTTTCTCTTCCAGAGGCAGAAACTCTTGCTCAAAGACATGACATGTAAACTCCTCACGAATGAAGTCCAGACCAACCTCTGATAAAAAGGGCACTTCCTCAACCAGCCCATTTAATTTGGCTGGTGAAAGTCTCTTCAAACCTGCTCCCCTCTACTTGTTATCACATTACTTAAGCTGAAACAGCAGAAGAAATTAGAAAAATGTGCATTTCTAAATGAGAAACAAGGAATCCATTTTTTTCCCAAATCTGCACTGGAAAAGAAGAGAAAATGAAGACCCTGCTGCTCACCATGGTGGTGGGGTTAGGAAAGGAGGCTCACCACAGCCACGTCCTGTCCTGCTCACCTTGTATTTGGGTCTCTTGTGCTGGTCCAACTCAGCCTCCAGAATCTCCTCCGTGAGCTGGGCCTTTGTCTTCCACTTATTCTGCTGCTCCTTGGACTGTCTGAACTGGGGATGAGCCTCAGCGCTGGGCTTTGCCTTCTTCACGGGCTTCTCCCTCCCGAACACCACCGTGTCCCAGAGCTTGAGCCACTTCAGGAGGCAGCGATTTGTGTACTGGTGGCAGACAAGAGAGCGAGCAGTCAGAGTAGGATCTGATGAGCACCCAGTAAGGACAGACACAGGGCTCTCCTTCATGGCTTAACATCTGTGTTGTGAGCACAAGAAGCAAACCCAACAACCCACAGCATTAAAGAAGAGTTATGAGTGATAACCCCCCCGAACCCCACTTATCCTAGGAGCTCACATCATCACTGAGCAGCTCCATGTAGCGCCGGGGAGTAAATTTGTCCACCCAGAGGCAGTGCAGTGAGGACTCCTCCTTGTCCGCTGCCTCCGCTGCCTCCTGAGGCTCCGCGGTGTTGGTGTCATCACAGGTCTCAAGGCAACTGCGAGGAAAGGTTAACACGTCCCAGACCACGCAGGGACCCAGGACAGGGCTGGGAACTAAACCCAGACTTCCCAGGCTGAGGATGCTGGGGGCAGGCTCATCTCCCACACACCCAGACCCACCGGAGCCTCGAAGGAGCCACATCTGAGCGCAGCAGACCAGGAGCTGCCCACACCTCACCTGTTTATTATCTCCGTCAAATGCTGCGACATCTCCAGAGCGCGCCTGCGACGCTTGGGGACAAACGGGGCGAGAGGTGGGGGTCAGAGACAGGCTGCTAACGGGGCAGCAGGGGGCAAAGGCTGGCAGGGCAGGAAGGTGAGATACCTCTTCGTTCACTTGTTCCTTCAGGTAGGAGAAGGGGACCCCCAGCAAGTGGAGCGGCCTGCGTGCGTTCCAGCCCAAGGAGTCGGGGAGCTGTGAGAAGGAGAGGGCACAGTGATGCTCACGGTGATGCTCACGGTGATGCTCAGCACGGGTGCTTTGTGCTTCATCAAAGCTCTGCTCCTGAGCCAAACGGAGGTCGCAGAAAGCAGCTGAGCTGAGGACGCCTGGCCTCCAGACCCCCCTCACCTCCACTCCTGTCCTGGAGGGATCTTCCCTCACAGCCATGAAGACCCTGGTGCCTTCGGTGGACGTCACGTTGATGTAGTCCTCCAGGATGGGCGGCCGCCTGAGGACCCGCTTTGGGTTCTTGTTGGAGGGCGGCGTGGTCTGCAGGGGGGCCATGCCGCTCACCTCCAGGCGCTCCGAGCTGGGCAACAGGCTGCGTTAGTGAGGGGTGAGACGAGGAGCGCTCAGAGCCCACCCAAGGGCAGGCCTGAAAGGCTCTCTGAGCAAAACACGGTGACAGAGGGGCAGCGATGAAGCTTCCAGGGGACCCAGCCAACCTGGCAGCCTGGGGAGCTCCCGGCACCTCCGGGCCAGGCATGAACGTGGCAGCGTCCTCCAGGACATCGGGAGCCCACTCATCGTCCGCGCCGAAGTTCAGCTTCTTCACGGCTTCCAGCCGCTGCCGCTTCGGCTTAGGAGCTGGGTGAGGTGGAGGCAGGAGAAAGCTGAGAGATGTGGCACGGACTAAAGCCCACCAGAGCAGGCTCGGGTGCAGCGGCGCCCTGCAGAGCCCCCAGCGCACCCCACAACCAGCACGGGCTCAGCGAAACCTACTGAGGGTCACGGGAGGCTCCGGGGCTGGGGAGAGCTGCGGGGATCCACGCAGGGCGCACTCCTGGCTTCTTTTCTTGGGGTTCCCCCTCCCAGCTGGCTCCGTCTCCTCCAGCGGCTGCCTCCTGCTCCGGAACTGGGAGATTTTGGGGCCGGCAGGCGGGGACGGGTAATCTGCGGGGCAGCGCGGAACGGGGCTGCTGGGGGCTGGCGGCCACCTCCGGCTCCGCATGGGGCAAGCCCAGCGGGGCCACCCGGAGCTGGGATCCCAGCCCCACGTCTGGGAGGCGCCGGGGATGGCATCACATCTCCGGCACGGCCGGAGGGAGCCTCCCGGGCTCCGGTTCGTGCCCGCTGCCTCCTGACCCCGCCGCCAGGAGCCCGGCCCCGCAGTCGCAGCCCCCCGGCGCCGCTCCCCGCTCCCCGCCGCTCTCCTCCCGGGCACCGCGCGGCCCCGGCGCCGGCACCTTCCAGCTCGGCCAGCACCTCCAGCTCGGCGGAGAAGCGCTCGTAGAAGTCGTCCCCGGCTCCGTCCCCGGGGCTGTCCCCGAGCCCCTCCATGGGGTCCTCCAAGGGGCCCTCCATGGCCCCACCGCGCTGCGCCCCGAGCTTCCTCCCGCCGCGCCGCTCGCCGGCACGGCCGCTGATTGGCTGCGACGCGCCCCTCGGCCAGAGGTGGAGGCGCTGATTGGCTGCGCCGCGCGGCGAGGCTGGAGGAGGAGGCGCTGATTGGTTCCGGCGCGATCCGCGCTCGGCGCCGAGGTGACGCGCTGCGGCCGCTCCGCCCGGCCGGGCCGGGCCGCGCCGCAGGTGGGCCGGGAGGGGGCCGCGAGCGGGGCCGGGGCCGCGGGGAGCCGCGGGACCCCCGGGACCCCCTCCCCGGGCCGGGCGTGCGGGGCTGCGGCGGCCGAACGGCCCCGGGGCCGGCTCCCTGCCCCGCTGCTGTCCCCGCAGGGCGCTCGCCATGGAGCCGGGCACCATCGACAACCTGTGCATCCTGTACCAGAGCCCCGACTTCATCGTGGTCAACAAGCACTGGGACGTGCGCATCGACAGCAAGATGTGGTACGAGACCCTCACCCTGCAGGGCCAGCTCAAGCGCCGCTTCCCCGAGCTGGCCGACCCCGACACCTACTACGGCTTCAGGTGAGCGCCGGGCCCCGCGGGGGTTCGTGCGGCGGCGGTGGAGTTGCCGGGTGCTCCCCCCCCCTGCCCTCTGCCCCCCAGGTTTTGCCACCAGCTCGACTTCTCCACCAGCGGGGCCCTCTGCGTGGCACTCAACAAGGCAGCGGCGGGGAGCGCCTACAAGTGCTTTAAGGACCGGCTGGTGACCAAAGCCTATCTCGCCCTGGTAAGTGCCTCCCGCCGGCTCCTGCTCCTGGGTGTCTCACCGTGCTCGCTGCTTGCTCCTCCCGGTGCTGCTGAGGAGCAAGGGTCGGTGCTGGGCTCGCCCCGTGGGCTGCCTCGTCCCCTCTCCCTGCAGGTGAGGGGCCACGTCGCCCAGAGCCGCATGACGATCCGATACGCCATCGGGAAGAACACCACCGAGGGCATGACCCACATGATGTGCATCGACGGCACCGAGGGTGAGCGCCCTGCCCGCGCTGCCCCCGCTGCCCTTACCCGTGGGGCCGCACGGAGCTGACCCCTGCGGATCTCGTTGCAGGCTGCGAAAATCCCAAGCCCTGCCAGTCGGAGCTGATCGTGCTGGAGCATGGCTCATACAGCGGAGACCCCGTGACCAAAGTGCTGCTGCAGCCGCTGACAGGTGGGAGCTGTGGGGCGGCTGCAGAGGTGGGGGCTCCATGGGGGCTCACACTGCCTTAGGGCAGGGTGCTGAGGCTGGACAGGTCCTGCAGTGGGTCCTGCGCTTGCAGCCACGTGGTGCGAGGTGAAGGCTAGAAAGGGCTAAGCAGAGCTGAGAGCTCATGGAGGATTTGAATTCTCTGGCTGGGGGGCACTAATGCCATTTGGGAGTTGGGTGATAACCTGTGTGCCTGCTCTGCTCCTGCTTTCCCCCCAGGGCGCACCCATCAGCTCCGCGTTCACTGCAGCGCCATCGGCCACCCCATCGTGGGGGACTTCACCTACAGCCACAAGAAGGACAGCAGCCCCTACAGGATGATGCTCCACGCCTACTACCTGCGCATCCCCACCGGCAAGGAGCTCATCGAGGTCTGCGCGCCCGACCCCTTTGTCACTGAGATGGACAGCAACTGGGTGCCCCACCACGTCACCCACCGGCTGGACGACACCATCCAGGAGCTGAAGGACCAGGCGATGCAGAAGGGGGAAGCGGAGGAGAGCCAGAAAGCCGTGCTTGAGGACAGGGGAGAGGAGGTGCTGAGCGAAGCCAAGAGCCCGGAGACAGAGGAGCAGCGAGCCCGGTGCGAGCAGTGGCTGGCCGAGTGGGCTCTGGAGTGAGCAGCAGCCACGTTCCTGCATTTCCAACCCACTGCTCCATTTCTGTCCCGATGGGTCCCAGAGCCCAGCGCTGACTCCGCATCCGCACTTTCCGTATGCCGTGGCATCCCTCACTTCTGGGGCTGGGGTTAGGCAGGTTTTAGCAGCAATTAGGATCGGTTTATTTTTTTAACATACCCATCACCCATCAGGCCACCGGACGCCCCTTTCCTAATTGTGTGCCTCGCAGCCGTCACTGCGTCACGCGCCAGCTTAGAGTGACCCCAGAGCATCACGGCCCTGTGCCGGGGCTGGGGCACGGCCGCTGGCTTTGCCGGGAAGGTGGGGGGCAGCTCCAGAGCCCACCCGTGCTGGGATCTGAAAGGCAGCCCACCTGGATGTGCTGGCTGCAGCTGCGGGATCCGTGAGGTCTGCGCCCCCCGTTTTAGCCTCCTGCGGTCAGCAGCAGGGCCCCCAGTGCAGGGGACGAGCTGCCCGCCCCTTCCCCACCCCCTTGCTGCGTTTTTTTAAAGGCTTATTGAAGATGGATGAGTTGATACTAAGAGATTTTAAACTTTTTTCAGGTTTTTATGAGAAGAATCTAGTCTTTTAGCAGTTCTGAATACCGATGGTCCCAGAGATGCGCGTATTTTTAGTACTTCCCTTGTATTAAATTAGCCAGCGTCCCTCAGCTTTTTCTAGCAGATCCCACTATTCTTTCTACTAGCGTTTCCTTTCCTTAGCGCCCACCTTTTTCCTGGGTGTGGAGGTAACTCCTGGTGAGACAGATCAGAAGACAGAAGCTTCTTTCTGCTTCATCCTAACGAAGGGGAGCAGTTACCACGTTTTGGTCCTACTGCTCGACCGCCTGGCTGGTGGGTCGCTGCGGGGCTGTTGGCACTAGATGGTGCCGGGGGCAGGCCCTTTGCTTAGGCTGGTTGTTAGGGCTCTGGAGCAGGGAGAGGAGCGGATGAGGTGGCTGAAGTGAAAAGAAAAGCTGCAGGCAGCAGGAAGGAGCTCGTCTCTCACCTTGGCGCTCAGGTTTGCAGCATGCCAAGATTTGTTTCTGCACAAATGCCCTTGCTTCGCCGGCCAGCTTCATCCTGCTTTGCTCTCCAGTTTCCGCCCCACTTCTCTGCAGCCCTTGGAGAAAATGAAGAGAGCAGATCAGCGTCAGTGGGATGAGGAGAGACAGCACGTGGGCCACGGTGCCCGAAGGGACCGGAGCCACTGAAACGTGTTCCTGCGCCCCAGGCACCAAGCTGTGTGTGCCACAGGTCCCACCAGCCCACGAGAAGCCCTGGTCCGTGTGCAATGCACCGTGTAAAATCTCATGCGATGCACCTACCCAGCGGGTGAGCAGAGCAGCCTAAAAACCCGTGTGGGGTCTTGCATTGTGCTTGGCTCTCGCTCTGCTCAGTGTGAAGCTGCTGGGGGTCAGGACGGGCGCACAGCTCCGGCACCGAGCGGGCACCGGGGGCTCAGGAGGTGCTGCTGCGGTGGCAGAGGGCTCGGTGGAGCCACCTCCTCCCTGCCAGGTACCATCCCCACCTCCAGGTGTGGCTGGGGAGGCAGCTGCAGGCGGGTCGGAAGGCTGCGGATTGATGACTTGAACTGTTTGCCAAAGAATTAGCGTCAGCGATGTGCCCAGCAGGGCCCAAAAGGTTACGGGTGAGGTTTGCTGCCTCGGAGCCGGGATGCGCCCGTCACACAGGTCCTGCGTGGGGACGTCCCCGCTGCCACTGGTGGCTGCAGGGACAGGGGCTGCCCTCGGCTGCGTGGGGACACGCTGTGCCAAGGCACACGGGGACGGTCACACAGACCATCACGGTCAGGGGCTGGCCTCAAACCCTCACCTGGGAGCACCGGAGGAGCCCCTGCGTCCCGCGCCGTCCGTCGTGTGTTGCACTTCTACTCGATGTTGCAGGAACCAGAGAAATCTGTAGTTTCCTTCCCCAAAGATGGGGTCACCGGAGCCCTGCCCCTGCTCTCCCTCGTGCAGCGGCGGGCAGTGCTGTCCGCACTCACTCCCACGGGGCATTTGCTGCATCGTGTGTGAACCCACTCGTGCATGTGCGGTGCGGGGAGGGGTTGTGGTCGGGTGTGCGTGTTTCGTGACATTCTGTACCTCTGGGAGTAACCCTTATTTATTGTGTGTTTGTGGACATCACCATAGTAAACCGTCACCTGCAGGCACCGCAGTTCCCCCGTGGTCTCCTCCTTCACCCCGCGCTGCCAGGCGAGCCCAGGGGCTCTCAGGAATGAGCACGGACCGGCACAGCGGGGCCGGCCCCAGGGCTGCAACCCGGCCAACCTGTCCTGCGAGCAGCACCCATTGTAGCGCGGGCACCGGCTTTCATCCTCACCCTGGTGAACCCCCCCCTGGCCGAAACCAGCAGGATTATCCGTCCAAAAGCCCTCCTGGGAGGGCAGAGGGGCTCGGAGCAGCTCCACCACCGCAGGGAATTCGGTAGCTCCCATGCAGGTGGTGAGCACACACGGGGAGGTTGGGGCAGGTGCTGCCTGGCCCTTCCCCAGCCCAAACCTTGGGCCCCCTGTGCCACCCCACAGTGTTATCCCCAGGGATGGAGGCCCCAGGGATGGGAGCAGGGAGGGTTGGTTGTCCTCACTTGCACAATTCTTCCCCGGGGACCTTTTCCATCTCAAATACCCAAGGTCCCACCCCATTTCATACTGCAGGTCCCAGCCCTGGCAGCAGCCTTGGCACTGGTTGAGCCCCCCATGTCCCAGAGGGTATGGAGGGGTTTGGGGTCCCGGGGGCCACCTGGGGCTCTGTTCCCTCCTGCACACACACCCTGGGGTGGGCTCAGCCCCCTCTGGCTCCTCTCCCCCCGTAGCCTCTGGCGGTGTTGTGCCAGAACCAGAGCTCTGTCACCCAACAAAAAGCACCTGACCGACAACACCGGCGGCCGGGGCTATCCCAAACCAAACAGAGGTGGAAGGAAAGTTTCTCCGAACTGCTAAGAGTGCAGACCTCTGGCAAGGACGGGCGGGAGCAGCGCAGCCCCGCGCTGCTGGGCTCCGTAGGGGCCGTGGGGAGCGCTGCCTGCAGGCGTCGGTTTTCGGTGCCACTTTTACATCAGTTCATTCCTCGGCTTGGCGCAGCTGGAGAAACAAAAGATCCAAAGAGATTACGTGCAGCCTTCGGGTTGTGAGCCTTTAGGGCTGGAGATCTGGCCGCAGCGAGGAAGCAGCCGCCAGGAGCGGGGGCTCTCCTGCTGCCTCCCGACGCGGGAGGCTGGGGATGCAGCGACCCCGTCTCGCTGCCAAAAATGCAAAGGCTCCCAGCACATGGGGGTCCGTGGCCACCTCCCGTGATGGGTCCTGCACAGCCCCTGAGGTTTTTTCAGAGCCAGGTTTGATCCCCAAGCAGATCCTGTGTCCGTGGTGCCCCGCACAGGTGCCCACGGTGCCCTCGCCCCTGTTCCCCACCACCGCCTGCCAGGAAGGCTGGGGCGGTGGCCGCATCCTGCCAGCAGCCCCACACAAGCAAGTTTCTGTAATTGCACCATTCCAGCAGCAGCTATTTTTATCACGGATCCTTTTGAAACAGAAACCAGAAACCTCTGCCAGCAGCTGCCCGAGCCCCTGCGCTGCGGGACCGGTTCACCAGCTCGGGGACTGGGGGACACGGGGGGCAGCGGGCGCTGCACGGCCCCGCAGCGAGCAGCCCCCAGCCCCGACAGCACCAGGGCAGGACCCCCACATCCCTCGAACAGGAGCCACTAGGAGAGGAGTGCAGCCCCTCTGCGAAGGCTGACGTTCCCCAAAATGCACCCAGGGGCAGGGGGAGCTCCCACCTCTCTGGGACACACACCTGGACCCCGCCACTGCCCAGCTGCCGTCTCCTCCCGGGGCTCAGAGGTCACAGGCACTGCATTCGCTGTCTTGCATCATCATTTCCCTCTGGCTTTTCATTGCATCTCCTTGGAAAGGCTTCGCTTCCTCTTTTTCTGCGTCTTTTTTTCATGGCACGTGCCGGCTGGCATCACGAAGCGTGACCAGAAATTCCAGGGAGAAAACTGTGAGAAAGGAAACAGAGATTGTCCACCGCCAGGGCAAGAGGAAAACAGTGAGGAAAAGGGGTTCTGAGCCTTTACCTGAGGACTGCTGTGTTCCGAACCCCAGCTGCCCTATAAAATATATCCCCAAGTGGCTCAGAGGGTTGTGGCTAACCCAGAGGACCTTTGTCTCCGTGAGGAGCACAGGAGCTGCCGGCCCAGAGGCATTAATTCGTTAGCCCCAAAGTTCAAAGTGACCCTTTACATAAATTAAAAAAAAAAAAAAAAGGGGGAAAGGAAAGAAAGCAACTTTACAAAACACTGTTGAGAAACTGCCTCCGTCACACCCCGTTTTTCAGAGCACCATCCCCACCCCGCAGGAGATAAGGGCTGCACCGCTCCCCGGCGCTGCTCATCCCTGGCGGCTGGCGCGGGGCAGCCGGGCTCCCGGTGCAGGTGGGGGCCTGAAACCCACGGCAGAGCAAAGCTCCAAGGCCAGGAAGGTAATTCTCACGTCTGCTGATCCAGCTTTTGGAGCAGGGACTTATTTTCTGTAGGGGGGGCTCTCGGGGTCGGGATGCAGGGGGTGCAGCACCCACTTGTGGGGCTTCGTGCAGGGTGGCTGCTGCCTTGTGTTGGATTTCTCCCCCCCTGCACTGCTGTGGCCCCACGAGGAGCCAAGGGATCGAGGGGGACCCAGCTTGGGGTGCCAGCAAGGACATCTCTTTATGGAGTTCATTTCAATACCAGGCAGAGAAGGAGATCTGCCACCCACCATACAGGATTCAGAAACCTCCCGCGGCTGCGCAAGGACCTGTGCGGGCAGCACCGGGGCTCAGCTCCAGCCCCAGCTCCGGACGGAGGCAACCAGCACCAGGACCCCCCCCGACTGCAGCCCCCGCTCGGTGCCCACCTGCAGACGAAGCCCCCGGTGCAGGCAGGATGCTGCTGGCAGCCCCTGCCCTGGCCACCCTCGTCCTCAGCCTCCGTGAGTCACTGCCTGCCTCCGGGCTGCGCTCCCCGGGCTCTGCCATCAGCAGCCGTGGCTCTGCTCGGGGAGTTTTGGCCAGCCCGCAGCAGGCTCCGCATCAGGGCCCGGTGTTTACTAAACCTTGCTAAACTGAGAAAGGAAATCGTCCCGGCCTTTAAAGCCAGAGCTGCTGCAGAAGAGCCCCTATCACCTCTGCATGTGCTCCTGCCTGTTTTATAACACCATCTCGCTTTGTTTTTTGCAGGATTTTCCACAGGCCTGGCACGAGCCGCGCTGGTAAGTCCCTGCGGGTTGCCTCAGGGGCTCCAAAGGCATGGCAGTGGCCCAAAAGCAGCAGAGCTGTCACCATGCCCTGGCCCCATCCCCATCCTGGCCGTGCCATGGCCCCACTGTGCTTGCTCGCAGCTGCCCCACAACCTCCCCATGCTGCTCCCAGTCCAAGGGAGGGAGTCCCAGGGGAGGCAGGGGGAGCCCCACTGCTGAAGGGTTTGTCCCCAACCTTGGCACGGGCTCTGGTGGCTTTTGCACCTGCGTGTGACCTGGAGCATCCCCAGGGCTGCAGCCTGCGGGCACAGCAGCCAGGCTGGGAGCACTGCCCAGCCCCGGCAGATTTTGGGCTCGCTGCAGCTGATGTCTGCCTGTCACCCCCCCCAGGCTGCCCTGCTCTTCGGCACCATCCTGACCGTCACCGAGCCCTTGGCTGGGTAAGTACCAGCCCCTGGCAGGGCTCAGCGAGCGCGGGGGGCTCAGGGTGCGGCCGGGGGCTCCTGGCTGGGGCGGCCGTCGCATTTCTCCCCGCGTGCGTCACCGCCGCCGTGACAGGGAACTTGGGCTGGAGAAGATTTAAAACCTGGTGCAGCCGGTTCTGGTACTGGGCTAGGATTTCAGCCCCATCGGCTTGTGTTGTAGCACAAACAGACAAAAAAAATGCCCTTCCCTTTACCGGGCTGGTACAAGCACAACAGGAGCCTCCTCCCCTGGGCCAAAATTCCGGGCTCTGCTGGTTTCTGCCTCACCCACAGCCCAGGGCACCCTGCTGCAGCTGGAGCCTGGCACTGCCCCGGGGCTGCAGGGGACACTGCCTGTGGCTCTAGGGCATCTCCTTTGTCACGGCATCCCTTTTGTCAGGGCATCTCTTTTGTCACCGCATCTCCTTTTGTCATGGCACCTCTGCCCCTTTGCCCCACACAGCCCCAGACAAGGCAAAGGGGAATTTCCCGAAGGGTAGGGCAGGTTCACCCTCACCAGGGGGAGAGGGAAGGGAGGGACCCAAAAGAAGGGTGCGATGCAGCCGTACCTGCCCCATGCAGCCTTCCAGCCTCAGTCCTGCAAGGATTCCAGTGCTCCCAGGCCCACCCCCTGCCTGCTGCCACCATCCTGGCACTCGCCCAGGAGATGCGGAACAAAAGCGTGGAGCTGAGCAGCGCCCAGGTGGGCAGGGGGGGCTGTTGGGGCAGGGGGAGGGCTCCACACCTCCTCAGCGTGGTTAATGAAAGCTTTTCTTTGCCCAGCTGTCCTGCCTGGCCCAGCTGCTCGCTGCCAACAACCTGACGGCCGACTTCAGCAGCTACCCGCCCGACCTGCTGCTCTTCTTCGAGTGAGTACCGAGGGTGTCCTGGTGCCCCTCGAGAGCTCCACACGTGATGAAAATCACCTGCTGCTGGTGGCACCCTCAGACCAACACGGGGCACTCCCAGCCCCGCAGACCCCCAGCCCCTCTCCAAGGCCAGCTAAAGCAGCATGGGCTGTGTGGGGCTGGGAATGAGACCCCCAGCATGGGCCAACGCACAAGCTCACCCCTTTCCACTCATTGCTCAGAAGGGAGGCACGCCTTAAAACAACTCTCCAAAAAGGGGCAGCCTCTGTGCCCCCGTTTCCAGCCCCCCCCCTTCCCACACCGCTGCCTCTTGCTCCCTGCAGCGTGGCCGAGGTGCGCGGCGAGACCTGCGAGGAGTTTTATTCCTTGGCTGCCCACGGGAACCTGGAGCTGCTGCCCCGGGGCTCAGCACAGCGCAGGGCAATCCTGCACGGGGCTCTGGCCTGCGTGGTGAGTGGGGCCATGCCGTGGGCTCTGTGATGGGGATGGTGAGGGGCCCCCGTGCTGGGCATGGGACGAGCACCACATCCCTCTCCCAGGGCGCGAGCAGCTCCCGCCTGAGCCTCGAGCAGCTGGGCAGCCTCGGGGCGCTGGTGTGTGACATGGAGCCGGACACCATCACGGCCTCGGATCCTGGCATCCTGGAGAACCTGAAGCTGTGCCCAGCACTGATGGAGGCCCAGCGGGGTGCGGTCAATGCTGTGCTCCTCGGGGGTGGCACGGCGTATGGGTGAGGAGCCCCTGCTTGCCGGGCAGTGAGCAGGAGGGGGGGCGGTGTACCTGTGAGGATGCTGGACCGTGCCTTCTGTCGGCTGCAGGGATCCTTCGGGCTGGGATTTGCACACTCTGCAAAGTTTGGGGCCGCTCGTGTTGGCTTTGAACCAGACCACGCTGAGCCTGGTGGCCAAGGTAAGCCGACCCCAAAGCGCCCATCCATCCATCGGGGCCAACCCACGGCCGCGGGACCCAGCACCCTCTGCCCTCCCCTGGCAGGCAACGAGGGAGGCGTTTGCCAGGAGCATCGCAGCCACCTACAGCAGCCAGGGGTGGTCCCAGAGGGAGAAGTCCCTGACCCTCCTGAGCGCCTTCGCAGCGGCCTCAGCAGCCTCTCGCCCCCGGCTGAAGCGGAGCACAGACCGTGAGCCTTTCCCTTCCCTCTGGATCCTTTCAGTTGCTCAAAGCTCGTGGGGTGAAAAAGGCCCCTAGGGAGGGGGAGAGGATAGGCAGAAAGTGGAGAGTGCCCATAAAGGAACCGGGGAGATGGGGGAAATGTGGGAAATGTGGGAAATGTTCCTTCTGCATGCTGGGGGCTGCAGCGGGGGGCAGCGCTGTGGGACCCGTGCAGCTCGTGTGGCTGTGCTGTACCAGAGAGCTTTTAATTGACAAAGCAAATCGCATATGGCCTGCAGAAACATAAGCATATTCTCCAGGAATAAGTTTAAAACTGACAAATGAAAGTGAATAAGCCACAAGAGTGAGAGGGAGAACTGGGGGCGGGAAGCTGACCGCAGCCCTGCCCTACGAGGTGTTCAAGCAGCATTACTGCCATAACCTGCCCCTTCCACAGGGCTTTTCTGGGGGCTGTAAGGTCCCATGATGAGATCAGGGCCAGGTGTAGGGGGAAAACGCTAACCCCTGAATTGTCCTCCCCACCTGCAGGCTGCATGTCCACACCCATCACCCCCAGTACCCTCTCTGACAGCCTCCTGATCATCAACTACAAAACCGCCGAGCAGTTCTACCTCTGTCTGAGCGATCAGGCCCTGCAAAACAGCCTGGCACATGTGCTGGAGCAGCCGCTCCCCATGGAATACCTCCAGATGGTGAAGAAAAAGCTGCAGGAGGTGATGGATGAAGCAGGGCAGGGGCTGCTGCTTGGCCCCCCGGTTGGCACGGGTGGGACTGGGGTCTGGGCGCTGCTGGGAGCAGGAGGTGCTCACCGGTGGGCTGGTGCTTGGGGTGATGCCCCTTGGTGCCCTGCAAAGCACCAAGGAGTTTGGGGGCTGGGGATGGCGTGGGCAAGGCAGAGAGGCAGCAGGGTGGGGAAATAGGTGGCGAAATGAGCTGGGTGAAGAATGCGAGGCAGAGAGCAGAAGGGTGGTGGTGTGGTGGAAACAGGGGTTTCTCAGTGCTCGTTAGGCTGCTGGAATTTGCCTCGGGATATGGAGAGCACCTCCTGTCTTAATATAGACAACGAGAGAAGCATCCCCCCTTCCCGACCCTCTTCTCTGACCCTCTGGCCGTACAGATGTACCCCGCGGGGATCCCGGATGAGCAGCTGAGGCTGCTGGGGTCGCTGTCCCGGCAGTTCACGGCGCAGGAGATCAGGCAGTGGCAGGTGACCTCCAGCGACACGCTCTGCGCCCTGCTCAACCCCCTGGATGGCACCTGGAGCGCTGCCCAGGTACCTGTGCTGCTGGGGGACACGGGGGGACGGCTGGTGGCAGCAAAGGCAGTGCCCAAGCAAGGCATGGGAGGGGGTTTGCAGCTCGCATGCCTTCCCCCCAGAAGCATTTTCCTGCCCTGGACACACACAACCCTTGGTTATGTTTTCCAGAAGCAGCAGCTCATCACAAGGTACCTGGAGCTAGGGGGCAAATTAACCGGCCCCTTGCTTCGGAGAATCGGTGGGAGCTTCCTGTGTAGCCTGAGCGAGGAGCAGATCAAGGGAGTAACCCCAGAAGCAATCGGGTAAAGCACTCTGTAGGGGTATTTGCTGGTCCTGCGTGGTGCCTGGGATGGTGGGGGAGGAGGGCAGAGGGGCAGCGAGTTCCCACCTCCGTTCTGGCCCTGCCATGTCCCCCTGTCAGCTCCTGCCTGAGCCAAAGCACTTCTCCCCCCCCGGCCACCCAAAGGGCTTTTGCTGTGGCTTGGGTGCTGCCCCCTGCCCTGCTCTGTGACCCTCTCTTTCCCCAGGAGCGCCGGAGAACTGGACATTTCCTCTTGCTCTCAGAGCAAAAAGGACCAGCTGTACAGAACAGCTCAGGAGGCCTTTGCTGGCCAGGCCTGCACCCAAGCCTATTACGACCAGATCCGACCCTACCTGGGTAGGTGCTGGGTGCTCCAGCCTGCGCCTTCCTCCCCATGGCAAAGAGGCACAGGGATGCATGTATTTAGGCCCCCACATGCTTTATTCAAGGTGGAGCTCCAGTAAAGGACCTGAAGGACTTGGCTAACGCTGGCATCACCATGAGCATCGACACTTTTCTTGCCCTAAATCCCAACGAACTGCAGGTACGCTCCTGGTGAGCTGCTGCCCTTTTCCCTGCTGAAGGGAAGGGCCAGTCGAGGGCTGCGCTGTGGGGCTCAAGGCTGCAGGCCCATCAAATCACCAAGGCTCTATTTTTCACCTTTTTGTAAGCTATCACTTGCTCTGCAGCCCCGTTAGAAAAGCACCTTGTGGCAGTGTCAGCTGTGGGGCTGACCAAAGGTGTTGTGTGCGTATTGCAGAAACTCAGCATCATGGACGTCAAAAACCTGCTTGGGACAGAAGTTCAAGAACTGAAGAAAGCCGAAAATCAGACCGCCGTGCTTAGCTGGATCAAGAAACAGTGCCAGGAGGAGCTGGACCGGATCCTGGGAATCGGCCTGCACGGGGGGATGGAGGATCCCTGCCCCATGGGGACCACCCCCCCGCCTCACCCCACTGCCTCAGCCAGTAGCGCCCCCACAACCACCGCCCCCACCACCACCACCGCCCTCCTCACTTCCCCCAGCCCCATTGCCACGAGCAGCCGCCCTCCTACTACGCCAAAC
This sequence comes from Netta rufina, assembly GCF_964035555.1. NCBI lineage: Eukaryota > Metazoa > Chordata > Aves > Anseriformes > Anatidae > Netta > Netta rufina. The sequence goes on from NC_140138.1 coordinate 16,583,846, forward strand.
ACCAGCCCCGAGACCCCCACCCCAAAGGCTGTCAGCCCGACCCTCCCTACCAGCACAGCCCCACGTGCTTCCACCCCCCGGCCCAGCACCACCGTGGGTCCCGCTGCCACCCCCACAGCCCGGCCCACTCCAGCCCCCAGCTCCATCGCCCCGTGCCTCATCCACCAGTCGGCCACCCCAAACAAGACCACCACCACCCCAGCTGTCACCTTTCTCGCCACCATCCTTGCTGCCACCAACCCCAGTGCCACCTCTCCCAGCTCTGTCACCCCCCCAGGTGCCACAGGCAGCGCCCCCCCCAGCACTGGTGTCACCAACCCCGCTGTTACCCGCGGCACCAGCACCCTGCTGGTGCCCAGTAACACACCAGCATCCGGGGGCACCACCAGCCCAGTTCCTGCCACCCATTTCACCACCAGCCCGAGCACCCCCGGTGCTTCCAGTGCCCTTGTCCCAGAGTCAACCACTGCACCCGCTGCCATCACAGCCACAGAAATGAACCTTCCCCACAAGCCCACCCCAGTTCCCAACACCACTGTCTCCACCCAGAAGAGTGGCAGCTCCTCAACGGTCAAGACTACAACATTTGCTTGCAAGACTGGTGCTCCTCCGGCACTTCTTGGACCCTCTTCCACCACCTCCAGCAGTGAGAACACCAAGAAAACACCCACAGGTGTGCCAGAGTCACCAAAACCAAACCCTGGTGGATACATCAATCTGCAACCCGAACCTGGTAAGGCGTGTTGAGAGTCAGGAACGTCTTAGGAATTGACACCGAGGCAGAAATCTTCACTGACCAGAGCAGCCGATCTGCCTTTTTCCTTGCCAGGTTCAATCCTGGCATGCTATTGTCCACAAGAAACCCCAGACAGTTGCTGGCACGCCAGGTAGCAATGTCTCCACAGGGCCTTATAGCCCCTGGGTCTGCAGCATTCTGCCTTCAGATCCTGCAAGTCCGGCAAGGTGCATCCTAGGATGTCTTGTAATGTTCTGAGCACACAGCAGCCCTCAGCCGCTCTGCAGAAAGCTGGAGAAATTGCAGTAATGCCAGTGCTCTGCTTTATTTTTCACAGGGCAAGGATACAGGCCTTCCATATTTTAGCTGTACATGGTCTTCTTGAATAGGCATCACTGCAGAAGCCCTAAAATCTGAAGTCCTGTATCCTGATAGAGCTACTTCAGTAGTTTTATTGACTCAAACAGATTCACTCCTGTTTTACACTAGCAAAATTAAGAGAAGACTCAGTCCTCCTGACTGCTCATGGCAAGGTGGTATTTGCAACTGGGGTGCAGGTCCAAGCCTGAAGGTGCAGGGTATGGCCAATGTGACAAAAGGCAGAAAACTGTTGTCCTACACATGCAGTCCCTCAGGGTACCTGAACCCCAAAGCACTTCTACAGCCCTAACAGCTCACACGTGCTATTGATATGGACAATCCAGTTATTTCTCATCTGTGTTCTCTCTCCAGGATCAGGATCCAGGCTCTCCTCCTGCTTGGTGCACATACTGACCATAGCCGTGGGCTTATCACTGCTGCAAGGGCTTCTCTGACACTACACCACCACCTCTAGCACCATACTCAGTAGATCCCTCCTTTAGTTTTTCACCATCCTGCAAAATAATGGTGCTGGCGAGCTCCCTGCTGAAATGCAGAAACTCAGGAAAGTAAAAGAGTTGGTCTGTTTGCTTCCAGCAAGGAATTTGCTCATTACTTTTGAAGCTGGGAGGTGAAAGGAGGACAGATGATTTTCCATCCCAAAGCAGCCCAACAGATAATTACTACCTAGTTGCTCTGTATAGTACAAGTATCAGTAACATTGACTGAGCTGGCAATGCATTAATGCTGACAGCGGGTACAGTTCTGACAGCTTCACTCACGCTGGGTGGCGTTTTACTTCTATGCAGTCCCACTGGGATCTGCTGACAGCAGTGGGAAAACTCAGGGATTCAAGTTACTGGCCACTTCAAGATAGGTAAAATATGGCCCAGGAACGCTGCCAGAAAGCTCGGCCAGAAATCCACTAAACTGCATTTAACTTGCTTCATGAATGTATGAGACTTTTGATCAGCGTTTGTTCAAACTACACCAGGCCTAATTAGAGGGAAGATTAACTGGAGATAGTTTGTCTTGATTACTGTTGCAATACTATATAATAAAGTATCAATCAACTTTTTCCCCTAATCAAATGTGTTCTTTGATGTGTTTAGTGCTTTGTGGTTTTTGTTTGGTTGGTTTTTGTTTTTGTTTTTTGTTTGTTTGTTTTTCCAGCTAACAAACCCGAACAGTTTCCACTTCTTTTGCTCCGACTTCCTTCTATCTTCTCCTCTCATAGCTCTTCTGCAAGCAAGCATTTCTCCCTCCAGCTTGCAGACTTTCCTCCTCACCAATTCAATTCTTCACAGGCTGAGGAGACTCTCCCATGTCATTTATTGAGTGAGTCAAGGCACGAGGAAACAAATCAAGATTTCTATTTAAGGGATCAGGATTTGGGGAAATGCTGTTAAAAATGTAGGCTGCCTTACTTGGAATCCCACCCAGCCTAGGTAGTGCCCCAGTACCACTGGATGCAGGCAATGAGGAAATGTCTCTTGCCACCCAGAGATCTGCAATGATGGACAGACCAGTCTCTCACATTCCTTTTCTGTAAACCGCGGACAATAAATATTTATAATGCCTTTGCAGGAAAGAAAAAACGGATTTCAAGGGCTAGATTCTGACAAAGTACAGTTTGCACTAGGGCTTTTTCAGACAGAAATCCCCAATGAGTGGAAAAAATATGCTGAAAGCCTTATACAAAGTTCTTCTGCCTGTCCCACGAGGAAGCTGAGAACAGACTCAGCCCTTAGATTTCAGCAGTCAGATTTTCAGATAGAAAACTATCACACCTGTCTGGAGCTCCTGGACACTTAATTTGATCCAATACCTGCAGACACTATGGTGCAGGCAGTGCAAGCGAAGAGAAGAAAACAGACACTCATATTTTGCTTCTGGCATTTTTTACTTAGTTCCACCATTTCTTTACAACCAGCCGGAAAACTTTACTCCCACTCAGAGGTCCTGGCAGTGTCGAGAGATCAAGCTCTTTGAGAAATGTAATTGTTAACATGCAGAACAGCTGATTCACTCACCCTTACACCCACCAGGGTTACACAATAAAATATTGATATTGGTTTTGTTGCAGCAGTATGGCTGGGTATAACCTGGGCTTGGTCTGTACAAAGGGAAAAAAAGATCCTGCTCTGAAGGGTCTGAAATCTTCCCTTCAGATGGAACACCTTTTTTTTTTTTTTTTTTTTTTTTTTCCTATTGATTTGAAAGAGAAAAGCACCTAGCAATGAGCACCGGGCTACGTAGCAGTCGCCTGCTAGCACTGAGTCCCCCTTTGTCCCGCCGGCCTGCCTCAGAGCAGGTCACAGGCTGGTCCCCCTCATCTTGCTGCCTGCTGAGAGAAGGTTTTCAAGACAAGGCCATCGTCATCAGGAAACTGAGAAGCAGAGCAGGCAAGAGGTGGGCTGCCATAGCCACAGTGCCCAGAGCGGATGAGGATGGTGCTAGAGGAAAAAAGAAGGAGGCATCAGTGCAAAGAAACCAACAACTGAATCACTCCTCGTGGGGAGAAGATCCCTTTGTGCCACATCTGGGGAAGATCTTTGGCTTTCTGACTAGGGCTTTCTAACTGGTAAGCAGCCATCATCCTTGGCAGAACTGAATTTACTTCCCCTCCATGCTGGAAGGCAAAGGGAGCAGGTGAGCACTACCCAACGTTTTAGAGGGGCTGGGTGGCTGGAAAGTGACACGTGCCACTGGAAGGGGTCTGCAGTAGCCCAGACCAACAGCACAGCTGAGAGCAGGACTAGAACTGCTTGGCAGTGCTGCCCAAGGCAACCACCTCAAGCAAGGTCCCTGATTCAGGGGGTGCACCAGCTTGGTGCACTCACTTCTCTTACAAACTACCAAAGGCACCTCATTTCCACAAGGCAGTAGTTTTCCTTCCTGTGGCCCCAAAATAAATATTTAAAGCGCGACGATCAGAGGCCCTAACATACTACGTACGCTGAAATTGAGGTGTGACGATGATTATGTAGCCTTCTTGTGTTCCCCCAGTGAGCCCAATGGCCAGTTTATCCAGTTCTGCTTGTTTCTGTCTTCGGACCCACTCCTGGATGGGAGACTTGTTCTGCCATTTCACCAGATCACGAATATTTACCCCCAGCAAGCCCTTAACTTCAGCAGGCGTCAGGCTCTAGGAGAAATCAAACAGTAGGACTTACAGCTGTAAAGGCAGAAATGGCAACAATACCTCTGATCAAGGAACTGGTGAAGTTTATATTAGCCCAAGTGTTAAGAACGAGAAAGACAAACTTCCAGTGAGTAGTTTCAGTTGGAATAATCTTGCCTTAGGTTAGGGGAATAAACACAGTGATTCTTCAAAGCCTCTTTCTGTTGTCCTCTCATGACACATCCCCTCGACCCACATGAGGGCCCCAGTCCTTGCCCAGGTCAGTACGCTTTCTTCTCAAATTGATGATATTATTGCTAACGCTCTTGTTAGAAGATTTGTCACATAGCTGTGTACTGTAGCCTAGTGGAAGGCTCCTACTACTACTCTGAGAGCTGGGACTAAAGAAATTCCCCAGTGAGATTGGGTAAGCATCCATGTATGACTCCAAATCAAACCTCTTCAGAAGTTCCAGGTTGGTTCTCCACTTTCCACTAGTCAATTATTACTCTGAATGTGATGGAATGACTCCAGATTTACACCAATGGACAATGCAACCAGAAACAACCCCTTAGCATGGCATACACGCAGGGAGTCAAACAATTTCAACATTCAGCTCACCATCAAAGAGTCTGTTCTTAACTTTGCCAAAGTATCAACATTCATGTTCACGTTGTCCTTGCTTAGGGCTTTGAGATCCGCACCAGGAGCACCACCTGTGACCGAAAAGAGAATGTTTTATTCCAAGCATGGAGATCAGCCCTCAAATTAGCAGTGATGTGTATCTGTATAGACTGGAGCTACAGTGATGTCTTCTAAATTTATTAGGCTGGGGCTGCTAACGGAGTAAGCTCCAACTGAAAAAAAAAAAAAAAAAAAAAAAAAAAAAAGGATGCTAGTTCATTTTGCTGCAGGGTTTTATGATGTTAGCCATTAAATCAGTCTGCATCAAAGCCAGACGCTAGATGGAGGGGGGAAGAAGAGTTCACTCAGGCTGTGAATAAATTCTTGAGTTAACAGGGAAAATCTGATTTTTTTGACATGGAGAATGGCTGTGAGATAAGCATTAAGCATGAGCTGCTGGATTTCCAGGGGTCCTAGCAGACTTTACCCATTCCAGAAGCCCAGAGTCTGATTTTCCTTGTGACAGTTGGGCAATTGATTTGGGGAATTTTAAGTCAGGTACAGATTCTTTCAATAATATTTAAGGCCACCTACAAGTTGGAAAAGGATGTAAACCCTGCAGAACATTTAACGGTTTGGCTTTGAAAATTCCCAAATCTTAAGATGGTATTTGATCCCCACTCAGCTTCTGGCTAAGACCCCCCTCTTTCCCTGTAAAAGATCGTTCTTTTACATACCTAGATATGGTTCAATGTGCGTATAGTAAGAAGATAAATAGTGCTGGTCTGAGAAAGCACGTTTTGCTTTAGCATATAAGATGTCTTTCGTAAACTGTGGACAGGATGAAAAATTCAGAGAAACCAGTCTGTAGAAAAATGAATATTTAGGAAGAGTTTTTATTATTTTCAATGTTAATAATTTTTGAACTATTCTGAGTATCTCTCTGGGCTTCTCTACACAGGACAGATTACCTCCTCTTCCATATAACCCCAGGTACTTCCCAGTAGATAGAAGAGGTATGGAGAGAAGCTAAATTAAAAAAAAATAATGACTCAGGCTACTGCTCAATGTGATATGTCTTCTAAGTAATGGTGGCTCTGATGGTGTAATGATAAGTTTGTGTGTTTGAAAAGATGTAGTTATTTAATTAATTTCATTTAGCAGTCTTTCAGAGGAAAGTAAATGTCATCAACTCTGTTTTGCCTTTAGATAAAAGCATGCTTGCAAACCATGTTTTTCGTTGTCACCAATATGGTTTAGTGGAGGACTTGTTAGTGTTAGGTCAGAGGTTGGACTCGATGATCTTGAGGTCTCTTCCAACCTAGACCATTCTGTGATTCTGTGAAAAAAAATTTGATTGCAAATTGGAGCCCTTCCTGGCAGAATGGAGAACAGCAGGCTTTTAAACCCCGACACAAAGCACGTACTGAGTTGCTTCCTAGATTTCCTTTCACTGAGTGTAGAGAAACTAAACTGAACTTGCTGATGCAGAAGTGTTTTTGCAAGCAGCCAAGAGCATCACAATATTTGACTCACTTTAAGGTGTTGGAGTCTATCCTATTCAGCGAGGTTGCATTTAGAAGGCAAAAGTGTTTTCCATTAATTGCTTTCAGTGCAGTGGCGTTCAAGGGATTTCCCAAGGTAACATAACGTTCAATCAGTGCAATAGCCTAGGAACACAATTATTTTTTTTCAGAAGTTAATTTTAGCCAGAATCTATGGTTTCATCTTCAAAATTAAAACAAATGCAATAATTACACAATAAAAACAAAACGTTTTAAATCTACTTGTTTGGACTTCAAAGACGGACCAACCATCTTGGAAACCACTAAGCTGGTTCTAAACCAGCAGTTCCCAAACAAGGAAGCAAACCTAGGCAGGAAGCAAATCGAAATCCCCACCTGTTCATCTCTGGGCAGATTTTCTAGCAAGAAAGCCAGAGTGTTAGGTGAAGTTATCCTCCATCTTTTAATTTCCTCTGGGGTGGCAGAATCAATGAAGAGGCCCAGTTTGGAGAGCAGACTGTCAGGATACCCATCAGGGTATGTCTGTGGAAAGACTGTTGTTATTGCTATGAACGCTCTTTGTCATGTCTATGCTCTTTGCAAGATTACTGTGGAAAAGCTTAAAAGGCCTGCAAGGAAGAAGAACCAAAGCCAGTGAGATTACTTGAGCACATCTGTCATGCATTTTTCTGTATGATAGCTCAGGCAAGCAGGCCCCAGGGAGGGAACAAAACCTGCAGCAATGCAAATTGACTCAACAGAGACATGAGTGGAGGTATACCTTGAAGTGGTGAAGACTAACCAAACACTGGACCAGCAGCACAGTCAGCAGATCAGAAGTGATTATTCCCCTCCATTTGGCTCTTGTGAGACCCCATCTAGGTACTACATCCAGTTTTGGACTCCCTGATACACTAAAGACTTTGACAAAGTCTAGCAAACACTAGGAAGTCTAGCAGAGGTCCATGCTGGAGCGGCGGGGCGGAGGAAGCTGGGTATTTCAATCTGAACAAGAGAAATCTAGGAGAGGATTTAATTACCATCTTCAACTACTTACTGGGAGATTATAGGGAGAATGGTACCACAGTCTTCTCAGAGGTGTGTGGTGAAATGACAAGGGTCAACAAGCAATGAAATAGGTATTAAGAAAAATCTATTTTCACAGTAAAGGTGGTCAAACATTGGAAGAGGAGTGCAGAGAGATGGTGGAGTTTCAGTCCCTGGAGACACTGAAACTCAACTGAACAAGTCCCTGAGCAATCTTATCAATGGATAATTTGGCATCCTTCAGCCTGGCATTACCTGATCCAGATTCTCCTTTAGCACAGCCAATTGCTCTTTACTGAAGGCATAGGTCAGGATTTGAGAGAGGTGATTCTCCAGAGAGACATTCTTCAGGCAAGCACGTAACTCTTCAGGTGTATACATAAGAGGCATCAGGTCATCGTTAAGAACTGTGTCTGTTATCTTCTTGTCATCTGGGCAACCTGTTGAAGAAAGTATTAAATATACTAACACCACTGCCCCTTGTTAAATCCTTCTGCTTCAAGCTTTGAGTGCTCTCCATAAAGATGGAGGTAGACAGGTATGCAGTCATTGTTCCATACTCCTCCTGGGCAACCTACCACCAACTATTTCATAGCTCAACTCAGACAAATTCAGGGAGTCCCACAGGCACTGGGGTCAACCCCAATACCAGGGGGTATGTTATGGATCAGAGAAGGTTCCCATACCACTAGCACGCTTGTGCCTAGCAGGCAGGAGTTCTTCAACAATGGTGGCCAGCTGTTCCCTTGACAAAGGCGAATCATGTGCAAAGTTTTTCAGCCAAAGAGTTAAAGCATTCTGCAAAGAAAAAGTTTCATCAGGAAGATTTTCCAATCTTGGGTATATCATCAGCATAATAAGTGATTATTCACACGGATGAGAAGCCTAATTGTTGAGATACTATGGGCAGCTAGACTTCTGCTAGAAGTTTAGAGACCTTTCCTTGGTTTGCCATAGTGTAATTTCTAAATGCTTAAACTCTACCATATCGCATGCCCTGTAAATGACTTTAACTCCTCACAAAGCTCTGTATATAGTTACTACTGCTTTCTACCTCTGGTCCTTTTCTGACAGTTATAGGAAGAAGATTACAGCAGTCTAGGTTGGCAGTTGCAGGCCATCTGACTTGATTAATCCTCACTTTTCACAGACCATCTGACCCCTTTGGCACCATGTTTTTAGATGAAGGCATACTAGTGAAAGCATGAACAACCACAGTCATTTCTACTGTGTTTCTATAGTATATTATATTAATATACTATATTTCTATAGTATTTTTACTATACTGCAGATCCTAGGAGTGCTTCCCAAACTCCTCACACCCCTATGAGTAACCCACCTTGGGGATCTTCTGCAAGATGCTGTGATCAAATATGGGAATCAACCCACCGAGCTCATTTAAGGTAGAAGCTGACCACACTGAAGGAGGCCTGCATACAAAAATTAGTAAGGATTAACTTTCAAGGATTAAAAAAAAAAAAAAAAAAAAAAAAAAAGGAACTTAAAAGCTGGATTTATATCTTGAAACTTCTCAATCACTTCCTGTTACACCAACCTTCATTCCAGTGGAGCAGAAGCAACTGTTAGTAACATGAATAGGGCAGCTGTATAATAAAATGGCATTTAACAAACACAATATTTTCTTAAGCATGAAAACCAAAGATTATCTACTGCTTACTATTGCCCGTTCAGTGCCAAGATCTTAGATCATTTGACACAGAAAGGAAAATATTTTGCCTCTTTGGACAATGTGTCTTAGAGACAGCAAGGGACTTATTAAGCATCTGGCAGTTTAGGAGGTGGAAACAGAATGTTTTCTGAAAACCGTCAGGTGACAAACACCTAGAGCCCATCTGTGTTCATCAGGACTATCTCAGATAAGTTTGGTTAGTGAAAAACAAACCACAAAAATGGTTTGATAACTACTGCAGGTGAGACAGAAATAACTATATATTTTTCAGTTGAATTCCAGGCTAATTTTTCAACTGAAAGAAGTTCAGATAAAACAAAGTAAAACGCCCAATGTGAAATTTAAAACAAATTATTCAAGTTTATGATCAAGCTGGTCAGCTGGAGTTTACTTAGGTATCAACAGGACAAGGGTTTTGTTTTAGGGAAGTATTTTACAGATGCCAAGAAGACAAATGCATACCCAAACGTAGTGTTACCACTGCTGATCACACTCTTAATAGCCTCTTCTTGATCAGGTAGGAAAGATGCACACTGGCTTAACTGCTCCAGCAAATTCTCACCAGAACTTCTAATGTATTCTTCACCCAGGTCACAGACCAGATGACCCAGAATCTCTGCATTTTCCTCGTTCACTTGTGTTCCAGAAATTTTCTAAAGCAATACAAGACGGAGGCACTAAATAGAACTGGATACCATTGTAGAAGAGCATTCTTGGTCTTGTTGACAGCTGACAACCCCAGACTCTCCACGGCTTTGAGCAGAGTTGTCCCCTGACCACATACCAGACATGCTAGAGCTTCCAACAGCAGCTGTTTTCGCTCAGACGAGTCTCTTTGCAGAAGATCAAGATTGGCTTTCCCAACACTAGCAAAGTACTGCCTGCAGCTTCCTGTTGCTGCGTAGTCTGAAGGACTAGAAAGACAAACACTCTGTGAATTCTGCTGGGTGAGATCAAACAGTTGGTCAGCTCTGTTCAATATAATGTCTTCCACACACATGGTCTAAACTCTATGAAGTTTCTTCTCAAAGACTGAAGTCCACATTTTTCAAAAACTCGTTTTCAGCTTAAGGACTCTGTTGTGAGACTCAGTTAAAATTGTTCAAGATTTGGATACAGAACCACAGCGGATAGCTACTGGAACAAAGAAATCCACTCCACTGTCTATCTCATCTGATGCTGTAAGGGAAAAGCCCCCTCAGAGAGGATAAAAATTACTAAAAAGCCATAGTGGTTTCACATCAAGGCAGAAATATCTAAAAAGAGCTTCATTCTGTTTTACCAGTACGAAGGATGATTAAATTTGAAAGGACCTTAAAACTGTTTTGAAAGCTTTCCACAGTATGATTTTTTTTTTTTCTGTAAGGATGCCTGAACAAATTGGAAATGAATGTCAAACATGAATTAGTCATTACCAGCCAGCTTATAAAGTCATGCCTTTTTTTCCCCACCAATGCCTAACACAACAACATGAAAACCATAGCCCATTTACCTTAAAAATAGCAACAGGTCTTTTGGATAGCTATCTAAATCCTTGGGAATTCCATGCAGCGTCACCATCTTCACTAAGCAACTCAGCTGAAAGGATAATGGATTTTATATCAGAGAAAGACAACAGCATGGAAACACAAGAAAAAATAAATATAAATATTTTACCCCACTCTAAAGAAAGAAATAAAAAGACAGAAATTGGAGATTTTGGTTCCTGAGACACCTAGCCAACTGGGTTTTGACTTTGCCTCTCCCTGAAGAAATTCAAAACAGTGTGATCGAGACCCAAGACCAGTTACATTTGTTCTAGTCCCTTAAGCTGAAAGCATTCTTGTTCTTGCTGAACAATCCTGATTGATATCTCCATTGCAATATCAAATGCAGCATTTTGGAACACAGGAACTGACCTGGTCTTCTCCTAGCTGGACATTCTTCTTCTTCATGACTTTGGCCAGCTGCTGAACTCTTTCTGTTCCTATTTCATTAGCAACTGCACATGTGTAGCCTTGGAGAACTGACTGGGAAAGCCTGTACATTTACAGAAAGCAAATCAGAGGTGCAAGAACTTCAGGAGAAACGTCAGTTATAATCTCCTGTATATAACATGACAAATATGACAAGCATAAACCTCTCCCATCCTTAAATCTTAATGCTCTCCAATCTCCATCTACTCAAAATTGCTAGTCTTGCATTTTGTAGGAGACCAAAGAGCCATCACTGCTTGAATAAACATAATCTGGAGACTTTCCACACCAAGCTGTACTGCTGTGCCCTCATGTACAAGATCAGTCTCCTCTACTTGCTTTTAGTACAAGCCACACGTCAAAACTGAAATAAAGCCTTGTGTTAGAAAGCAAGTCTGGCTTACAGGCACGTTTTGCAGCTAAAACCCTGTAGGCCTTGGTGCTATGTGCCTGTGTTTGTGTTTGAATGGTATTTTCCAATCTCTTGCTAAAGATTAAAAATGATGAGGCAGCCATTTGTGACAAAGGCAATATGGATAACACCAAGCAAAGCAAGCAAGGAGAACAGAAGGAGAGTAAGAAAACACTACCTGCTGAAGTCAGGCTCTCTCTTTATCACATCACTGAAAAACATGGCAGCCTGTGGAGCAAAGCCAGATTGACAGTGGTTTACCATGCTCTTCTGCAACATTCACCTGTATTTTCAAACAGATTTGCAGAGCGGTCCCACAGCTCTGCAATGTCCAAGGCTGACACTGAGGGATGAGAAGGACACCAGCTGCTAGCATTTTACCTGTTCTCGGGTCCACATTTTTCTGTTGAGATCTTCAATACTGGGCTTCTCATCCTCAAAAACAAGCAATGATTTTGGGATGTAACTAGCCAGAGCATCAGGGATAAGTTTAACCAACTCAGCAGGGTTGCTTACACTGGAAGAAATCTTAAAACAAACAAACAAATAAACCATACGTATATTCACATATATACATAAAAATAAACAATTCTAAAATAATTTCTGTTGAAGAAATGAAAATTTGGAAAGAGGCCAGGGGAATTCCTCTCTTGATCATCTGGGCATTTGTCAAAGACCTAATACGAAATATTTCCTGTTTGACACATGCATCAGACTAGGAGAGCTGCATGGAGCTAACAGTTGAGGCTCTGATGAAAGGGGATGATTCTGTCTCTGTCACTTCCCCGGCTCCTGGCTTTATGCCCTAAAAACCTTTAGTAGGTCAGAAAGGAGAGACACTTCTTCCCTCTCTGACAACCCAAAGAACACCTCAACTCCAGAAGGCACGTTGCAGAGCAATCCTTTGGTGAATATGTTACTTCCCTAAGGCATCACACACAACCCTGACAGCCCCGTTGCCCCAGCACATGCTACAGGCTATACCAAACACGGGTCAGTGGCTTTCCTACAGGAGGGAGGACAAATAACAACAAATTCAAATGCTGCACATGCAACTTGAAGGTTAAAGTCATGGCTGGGAAAAGTGGGAAAAGAAGTCCAAGACCTGTACAGTCACACAGGGAAATGGTATAGTGCATTGATTGAGTCTGTCCTAAAAGGGGCTTCCTGAGAGCAGCCTTCACTTCTCACACAGTCTCACCCCAAACTACGGCAATAACCTTTCCCTGACAGCATCTTATCAAGTCAGTGGGGAGTAGTTTCTAGGTATACCCTGTAGAAAAACTCTCTCTCCTGCCCCAGGCCCTAAGAGGCTTGGCAGGTCACGCTGGCTGGCAGCCAAGGACATCTACACGGGTCCAGGGATAGGGACGTGGGATGCCTGTCCTGCTGCACACTCCGGTTAGCAATGACAAATACCCCCGAGGGAATGCCGTGTGTGTGTGCAGGTATGTGCCAATGCCTGGCCCCAGGTAACCAGTGTTCTTGGCTGTGAGTCATGGGAGCTTTGCTAATTTGTGACGTCCATAGAGAAAAACAATTTCACCATTTCCACAAATGTCCTTTTCAGAGCAGAGGGCAGGGTCACCAACTGCTGGACAAACTCAGGCAACTTAATGGCTTCCAAGATCACTTCTGGAGGGAGACTTCGAAGCCTGCTGCTGCTGAGGCCAGCCACCAAGCTCCCCAGCTTTGCCAGGCTCTGTCCATCTGAAATCTGAAGGGAAATACATGCAGGCATGAGTACACAAAGGGCCAAAGATCATTTGTGCAACTAGCTATACTGGGTGTAAGGTGCATTTCTGGACCTCAACCTTTGTACCTGATAGCCAGAGCGGAGCAGTTTATTGATAATAGCACTGGACTGGTCAGCATTCCAGCCACGAACTTCTCCCAGGGCAGGAAGAGATGCTTCAAGGTCTTCATCACTTATTTTATTTTCGATGTCGGATACGGACAGCCCAACAGCAACCTGGCCCAATTCACGCAGGATTGCAGGAGTGAAATGCTCAAACTTGCTCACCAAAGAAGATGCAACCTGAAGAGGTCCCATACAGAAAAGAAAGTCAGAAGAATAATGAGATGAGTCTATTGGATCCTACAAGCTTTGGATGTCTTAAATCACTGGGTTTTCTGCCTCAAATTTGTGTGATGGTGCCTGTGAATGGACTGCCTCTACCACTGAGATTTGCAGATCATAAAGCACCAGCCAGACACCATAATAATAAATTAAAAATAAATTTAAAAAAAATAAACAAAACAAACAAAAAAACCACCAAGGTGAGCTCTGGGAGCTTATAAGGGAGGCACAAGAGTTGAATCCTCAATTCTCAAAACTACTGTCTAGCTGTATGAAGAACTGAGGTGAGGCTGGACAGCAGATTACCTGCAGTTCCTCTGTTGTCAGGAAGGAGGGAGCTCGCTCTCCGTTTATTCCTCTGTGTGTCACTTTCAACGGGCAGTTTTTGGTGATCCTGTGAGCCAAGCTTAAAGCATCGTCTCTGCTCAGGTTGCTCACTGCAGAGGGGCTCAGGTAGCAAACAAATTTGTCTGGGAGACTGCAGGTGGGAGAGAAGGGGGAGAGGTTACCAGTCTGATAGGCAGTGACTCTGATTTTTCCTCTTTTTTCCAGAGGATGCTCTTTCCCAGTGCATATTTCCTCTGATTCTTTTTAGCTCTGATGATGCTCCTGCTTACAGCGAGCACAGCTGTGCCACGCAGAACTGCCCAGCTGCAGGATGTGCAGTTGGTCATTCGCTGGTGAATGGCTCTGCAAGGCAATCCCTTCTCAGTGATTCTCATTTCTCACTGAATATTTATTCATTCAGATACCTGCAGCAGGAACAGCCATTCGCTACCCTCCAGGAAAGGGTCCGGCCCACCCGTTAATGCCAGGCAGCCTTAACGAGGCACAGCCCAAAAAAAAACGAATGCAGAAGAGCAAACAAACAACCCCAATGATAAGCATCATTAGCTGGCACCATTTGGGAGCAGGGAGAAAGTCCCTGTAAACTGTTTACCCTTAGGTAGAAACCAAATTAAATGAAGGTTTGAAGCTGACCTGTCTGTGCCCTAGGCCCCCATCACCAGCCAAGCCAAGCTCAGCACTGATGCCAAGGTTCTTGGAGCAGTAAATCCCCCCTGTGACAAGCTGTCTTGCACATCAGGGACTTGCCCTGCCTTTCTTTGCCCTGCACAGACACTGAGCCCCAGGAAACCATTTTCCCTTTGCAATTCAAGCCAGCAAAACAAGGGCTCTCCCTGCCCACAGGCATCTCTGGGACTCTGCAGGGAGGAAGGTGCTACACCAGGCTTCAGAGGCTTCCTGCCACCCAAAGTGACATCCCCAACAAACCAGTAACACTCCCCAGGGAAATGGTGCCAAGGTAATTTGCTGATGGTTCACATACCTTTTCACTGAAGCACACACGGTAGTTTCTGATTTCCCAAAAAGAGAGAGAGAGAGACAAAGATAAAGGCACTGTGATAGGAAAATGCATACAGAGCTATGTTTGAATCTACTGTAGGGAAATTACTTGGTAAGAAACTCACCATTGACAGGGGAGCTGGAGCACTGAGCAGGGAGAAAGAGAGAAAAGAGATACCAGTGTAACTACAGAGTGATGTTAAAGCAGTGTTATCTGTGATCATTTCATACAGAGAAGCATGGACCCTACAACCATTTGTACTTGGATCTGGCCTGAAAACACACAAATACCTACATCCGAAGCTCCTATCCTGACATGTTAGGTAGTCGCCATCTGCAAAGTTGATATCACTATTTTTTTTTATATTAAACAGCCAGAACGTTCAGGGTTATGCAAGTCCTCCCATCACTCTGGCATCAGGCCCATGGGATGGACTGCTCCCAAGATCTGAGTGTGGTCAGTAATCCAACACCACCTTCCCTGCAGCATCTAGTGATGTGCGTGTGCTGCAGCCCTGCACAGACCTGGAGCAGCCATCCCCACTGCTCAGCACTTCGGAGACACCACTCAGAGGAAGGGCAGTTAGCACCCACCTCCCTCACAACACCCTTAATTTGGTTTGTGGCAGCTGATGCCCATCAATGCCCTGCTGTCAGGAGAAACCGCACTGACCACCAACCCCCACGTGCTTTCCAAGCAAGGACATGGGTGACACTTCAAACACAGAGTTTGCCTTACCAGGTATGTCTCAGCAGAAGCTGTATCAGCTGCCAGCCAACCTGGAAGACAACGTGGTGTGATTTTAGCAGCAAATGCAGGACAGAGGGCTCATTCTCAGTCCAACCCCCAAATGGGCCTAATAGGTCCTGAACCTCACTCATCTCCCTGCATTATTCTGTTCTTCATTCTGGACACAGTATTTCACAGAATCATTTCTGTCAGCTGTGGCCAAGCCTTTGTTGTTTTTCACACCTCTCCTGCTAAGTCCTTCACTGGATTAAAACACTCCAGTGCTGCAGGACTGCACAGGGCGCAGGCAGTGCCCATGTGTGTCAGCCCTAAGAGTTCAGCAGGGATTTACTAAAATAAACCAACCTGTCACTGCTGGCTCTCAGCAGGTCCGTGCAAGCTCTCCACTACCCTACACTTTGTTTCCCAACAACTTCACTACTCCACACATTGTTCCCAAAGTAAACTTACATCTCCCCTCCCAATACCATGAAGTTCAAAATATGGTGAAATGTGAGCTTAGAAACCAAACCAGCATGGACAAACTCAATTCTCCTTGGCATTACTATTATTTACTTCAGATTAGAAGCCTGCCAAGCTCAGCATCTCTTGTGTACAGAAAAAAAAAGAGTAAGGCAGGGACTTCCATCGGTTTGTGACAGGACAGAACAAGTGTCTGCAACAAATGCCACATGAAACCAGAGGCAGGGAGAGGGAGAAGACAATGTTTTAAGCTCCTGAGGTTACACTGCAGGGCTGACAGGCCCAATTTGGGTGGTGCTGAGTCACTGCCAATTCGTTTTTGTCCATGTACTTCTCACACAGGAGTGTTCTCCCTTCTGGGAAGAGAGAGAAGATCCCTAAATGTTGATGTGCTTCATGGTGTCATGACCTGTGGTTCCTCCACACCCTATGGCTAAAAGCCTAGGCTGTGCAAGACCAGGACAGTCCCAGTCAAACCCGTGGTAATATTTGGGCACAAATCAATGGGATGGGAGACCCTCATCACTGAGCTGTGATGGGGAAGGGGGAGGAGATGGAAGGCAGTGGCGTACTGGGTGTGAAGGAGTTCTCCATACAATGGCCCACATTAACAAAGGGATTGTAAAACAGCTTGTAGGGATGGATTAGAGGAGTCCCTAATTAGTGTAACAGCTTTTTTGATTACTACTTGCTACACCTTCTGAATCGTTTAATTAATAGGGAACTGCCACTAAGTAACAGGCAAAGGAACCATACCCATAGGTGGCCAGGTGCGTTCCTCTAATCCTAACATACATTATATTTACTCCTAGATAATGTCCCAGAGGAGTTCCCGAAGTAACCAAGAGCTCAGTGCCAGAGGCCATGCTTCCCTGCTTGCAGACGGAGCTGGGACTGTTTCCACCCATAATAATCACTTCCTCCTCACCTCAGGATCGGACCTTGGAAAAATAAAGCCAAGCCCTCTGGCCCCAGTCTTGGAAAGGTCTTACACATATGTTTATCTTTAAGCACAGAAATCATCCTATTGACCTGTAAGAGCAATGCTCAGAGATCCGTTTGGGAAAGGAGGAAGAGGAAGATTGGCTCCTCGTTCTGCAAGACCAGGGAGGCCCCCAGTTCACTATCACAACAATCCTAATTCTATGTAAGGGCTACAGACTCCTCTTGTGTCATGAATCATCAAAGATATGTGTTCATTGCTCTGGAAACAAAGCCTTTCCAGAACACTGATGTCACTCCTGTGCCTCATTAGTGCCCAGGCATGGCAGCCGTAAGGGACAGGACCAGTTTCGTCCCCCACAGGCATTACTGACCTGCCAGTCTTAAAAACAATTGCATTAAGAGCCATTAACAAGCAGTTATGTAGAAGAAGTGCACAAGCATGTAGTAGAAGTGCACAAGCAACACGTGCACTACAACTATGTAGTAGAAGTGCACAAGCAACATGTGCACTTCTACTGGGCAGAGACTTCTCTCCCTGTACAAGATGTCAATACAAAATTGGAAAATCAGATTTTCATCAGGGTTTCCCAGAGACACCTGCATATTCCAGTAGAAGGAGCAGAAACTAATTGCTAATTTGCTACAGGAACTAATATATTTTGGTTCACAGACACAATAATAAGCAGGACTAAAGGCTGGGGATTTCAAGCAACCACCAAAGTAATGTTCAATGGCATTTTAGCACAATCTTCCTTTTTGAGGGCTATCTCAGCTTCAGCTGTTTGTGAGGAAAATCCTCCCAGGACACCCGTCACCCTCACAGTAATACTCACCAACCAAAAGGAGGAAGCCAAGCCGTGGGAGCAAAGGCAACATTTCTGCAGAGGTCTTTAGGGTGCCCATGCAGACAAGGAATCACCTTATTTCAGCCAAGAAAAATCAAACATGAATAATACTTAACTATAAAAATAAAAATAGGAGAGTTGAAAGGTGGTTGTTCAAATAACTATCTTGCAAACAATCTTACACATATCAACACACTTCACAAAACCTATCTGAAACTGGATCCAAAGCACACAAAACTACTGAGGGTCTGCTAAGTCTGGCAAAACACTTCATTGCATGAGATAATTCAGATAGTTAAGCTAGATTCCTCTCCGGGAGAAGACAGTATCAGTTTGCAGAGCCCTGCTTGGAGGATTACTGGTGGCACTCACCTTCCAGCTGCTGGTTGCTGCGTCCTCAGTGCGCAGGTCTCCAGTTGTAGAGGGCTGCTTTTGACTGAGCAAACCAGGGTGTGTCTCCAGCTTCTCAAAACTACATCTGAAATTACAGGATGGGTTTGGAGCGCTGGACACACCTGTAAGTCCTTGAAGATGCAAATGCTCAACAGTACAAATAAATGTGTGCTATTTGTTAATGCTTGCCATTCCCTAGGACACCACAGGGAACGCCAAGCCCACAGAGAGGCTGCGTGGAGGGACAAGAGCAGGGAATAGATGCATTCCTTCCTTGCCCTGCACAGAACCTATTTGCCATTCACAACCATCTTACAGCTCCAGAATTGTACTCCCTGAGATCCCTGTCTCCCTATCACCAGAAACCTGCCAAGTTCCTCCAACACGACATTACGGGCTTTCCAATCCTGCAGGCTGCTCTACTCCAAGAAGTAAACAACGTTCTTTTTAAAGAGCTTGCATTTGGTTATAAGGGATCTTTATGCATGCAGAGGAATGTCGTGACGGGTTTGCCCCGCTCTTTTGGCAGAACAACACACGATGGGATTCCCCACGACGTCCCCAGGACGGCACATCAGCATCCAGGGGAATCAACTTGACTGAACTTGTGTTCTCTCCCAGCTAAAGGTCAGCTTGTAAGGAAAATGAGACCTGCTGCAGATTCTAACAAGGAATGGACATTAACTTTTCTTTCATCTAGTTCCGACTTCATTTCTCTGACCCTCAGAACCGAGTCCTCAAGCCACTACGAAATTGCCCACAGTACCTCTCTCGATTTCTCTGCATGCAGATGAGTAATTCTGTGTACTCAGAATTGAAAAAGTCTTTGTTTGGTCATTTTATCGATGCCTTTCAAGAGAAGTTTGAAAAGCCAGTTGTGTCCCAAACTCCGGCTTGTCCCATCATGCCCACCTACAGCTCAGGTGTCTGTGGCAACACAGAGAAAAGCTGGTGTTGACTCAAGGCACGTACCCAAACCCCTGCTCCCTCCCCACTCCCAGCTTTCTTAGCACACTTAACATGTTTATCAGCTATTTTGAAACTAGTATAAGAATACTGATTCACACTTGTGGTTTGTCTGACTCAGAAGCCCAAAGGATGCCAAACATGAAAGCAACTCTCATCGGCACCCATCTAAGCTACCTCTAGCTATGTAAACTTGAAACACGTAATTTTATAAATAGTCAGGTTTGTGGATTCCCAGTTCAAAGCAAGAAGACTCTTCTCCAGAAAATCCAAATGAAGTCTCCTTGAGATGGATGGAAGAACCTTTAATCAGGCTTCAAATACCACCGCTTTTTGTGCTTTTTGGAACGACAACATTGTGAGCAGGCTGGCCAGGAAGGGGGGTCAGATAGGCACGTGTTGCTCTGGAGCCCTGGTCATGCTGCTGGAGAACTGCAGGTCCCCAAAACAGTCAACGAAGAAAGCAACGAAGAGCACGTGGCACAGCATGCCTCCGCCATCTGCAGCCAGACCCACGGCTCTTCACCAGGGTATCAGGAGGTGAATCAGAAAAACAGGGAAGAGCTGAAAAGCAGAAAAATCAACAGTGAGCCTCGGCCGCGGATGAGGAAAAGAGGGGAGGGGGGCAACGCAGAGGGTCGGGATTTTCTGCTTGTGTTAGTCAGGAAATCATGCATACCTAAAAAGTGTGCAGAGCACTCTCCCTTCTGGGGAGAGAAACTAAAGTTCACAAAGGCAAGGAGGAACTTTCGTCTGTAAACAAACTTATTTTTCTTAACTGTGTTCACAAGGTGGCTGAGCAGAAGTATCCACTACCTGGCATTTGTGTTCATACCAAAGAAAAAGTCAGATTATTACACAGGATAAGGCTGGAGATGATTTGTGGTATTGTATCTGCTCAAGTAAGAGTAAATAAGCGCTGCAACCTCCTGAAATAGGCTTCCAGCTAGAGGGTTTGGGCTGTGATGCCACCTCCAGCCACACCACTCCGTAGCACTGGATCAGTTGGGTCTGTTGCAGGTTTTCCTGCACCTTCTAGATGCCAGCCTGCCCCAGCCTGGGACACAGCCGCAGAAATGCAGGAGGCTCAGCACTGCTTTCAGAGCAGGATAAGATCCCTCTGGTGGATGGCCAGCGAGGAGAACATCACAACCTCTCACAAAGTGACGTGACTCTAGAAAAGCAGATTTTATGCCATAATTCCATGATAACCTTCATGCTAACCAGAGAGGACGTGGTCTAGGAGCTTCACTCCTAAAATATTCTCAGCAACACGCAGCAATTCAGATAGCAACTGTGACTAAGGAAGAATTTGCAGCCCGCACCCGGGCAGACAAGTCTTTCAGGGGACAGAGCCTAGCACACCCTCCGCTACCACCTCCCCTGAAGCGGAGCTCTCCCTGTCATTAATTTCATTTGCACCACGTTCCCTTCCTAAGCCCTGCTTTCCCCACCCTCTATGAACCTTCCTCATTTCGCAGCATCAGGCCTCTCAGGTCTCTTGCAAACAGAGGGGAACACAGCGCAGGCGGTGGTAAAACTCCCTCTTGGTGGGAGACAACCAGAGATCTCCTCTTGACCAAGAAGTAAAGAGCTGGAAGAGGTCTCAGCCCTCCCCTTGCACCATGGTGTAACTGCAAATACCTGGGCTGACTGAGGTGCATCCAGGCTGCCATTGCATAGGCATGTGAGGAGGATTTTGGAGCTCTCCTGTGAAAACAACCACTTCTAGCTCGCTGCAGTTACTGTGGAGACCTCCTTCTGCCTTCTCTTCCCTCTTGCATTCTTCCCTCTCTGTTTCCTGAGATGGAAAATAATCCAGTGCCTTCATGTCACCTCCCTCTCTTCCCAAGTGCATGAATTTCCCTGCGACAGCACGTGGGGAGTGTAGCCCAGCTTTGCATCCTGACCTCTCATCGCTCACGCCGAAGGGTAAGGGCAGGAGGGAAGTCAATGAAATCTGCAGAGGGTGGGCAGGAGTGGGCCAGGTCTAAGCTGCAGTTTGTGCCATGGAGGAACGAGTCGGCACCTTGAAAATCCTCTTCTCACCCGGCCTGACCCTACGTGTGCAGCATCAAGTGCAGTTCTTCAACACCAAATGGTACAACTGGTTGCCGAGGTGTTCCTGCCATGGTAAGCCAGGTGTGGCAACAGGCAGTAAATCTCCCTCGATCCCAGCTCCACCATGCACGCCACACACCCCGTTCAGCCCAAAATCATTGGACTTCCCCATAATTTTCATGACAGGGCCTTTGCACTCTCCCAGAAAAGCCAGGGCTCCCATCGGTTCGGTCCTGCACCCCGGGGCAGCAGGGCCAGGGCAGCCGATCGATGCTCGCACCACAGGTGAATCCCCATCAGACAGGTCAGAAGGTGGCAGGCACTACAGCAGCTTTTAGGAAGATCTCCAAGATCTGTCTCTTCTGGACAGAGAACCAGAAAGTAAGGTGGATAAGGTTAAGTCTCAGCTTAGAGCAAATCTCTTTGGCGGGGCAAGGAAAGGCCCAGCTTGCTGTAAGAGTCGGGTGAGCAGTGGGAATCCCTTGCAAAGGGCTGTGTCTGGAGTTGACAGAAGGGATAAAGACAGAAGTGATGCAAAGCCTGTGGCCTATGGTATAAACAGATCAAAGCCCACAAAAGTGGTGTTATAACACAGTCATCACTTGCACTTAGCCCTTCTGTTATCCTCCCTGTACAGATCTCAGGCTTACTGGGACTTGGCACACAAAGGAAGACTCCCCAGTAATTGAACTAAGCCCCTGTGAAACCTCTCCTCTGCTTATCTCTCTAGAAGTGCAAACAAGGAAATAGTGCTAAGTAAACGTCCACATCTGAGAACTGTGATTTCATTGATAACAAACCAGGTATTGCTCCATTGCTCACTGTTTCCACTGCAGAACTGCCTGCCCTCGCTCCTGCAGCCCGGGACCACAACTGCTATCGCTCCTTACAGAAAAGAAAATCAAGGGGCCTCTCAAAACGTTTGTCAGAACATCTCCTGGCTTAGTAGTGGATCAGACTTAAAGCACTTTGCCTGGAGCAATCTTCCAGGTCAGCAGCCTGAAAGGTTCTGGGTAAGGGCATTTTTTTGAGAGCTCTGTCTTGCAGGTAGCCTACAAATACAGCTTTCCACTTGAATATGCTGTTGGTCAGTGATGGTAAGAAGAGAGCTTTAGCATAATTAGGCAGCTATAATATCTGGCATCACAGCCTTTGCAGCACAGAACGTTTTGGCCCATTTTGGCTCCATAGCCACCTTTCAATGGATTCAAAAGGACCCAGCAGAGGCAGTTCAGACTTGAAGGAGCTGACCCTTACACAGGCAAATAAATTGCACGGCTTTGTCTCAGTAGGTGGCAGATGCTAGAAGTAACCACTGGTTCAGAAAGCAACTGTACAAAAGCTCTCCATTCAGACCTATTCCAAATGCAAGTGTGGTTTTGAATTGACAGGGCTGATTCTTATCTCAGAGATCTTCAGAAGAATGTGTAAGCACACAGGTCACATCCAGCTATGCGACTTGGTATTGCGTAGCTGCTTGTTAAATGTCAGCTAGAGATTTTTATAAACAAGGCAGTATTTCGCTCAATACACAGCTTGGCTCACTTCTGCATGCTTAAGCTTTCAGTTACAAGTAGGGAGCATGAAAATAAACATCATTGGCTTTGAGATGTCACTGTGCCCACACCTACACATGCCAGTGGGGTCAAAGAACCTGACTGAGGGTTGGTGTCTGACATCTCAAGCAAGTCAGTTGATCCTCCCTCCCTACACTAACAAACCTTCACTTAAGGCTCTTTCTAAGTTGTAAAGGACAAGAAAGGGAGTTGAGGGTCTCAGAGACCCGCCTACCATCAGACACGTGGGCTCCTTGGCTGCCTCAGGACTAAAACTCAGTCCTGATCTGTTCCCACTGCACTAACTTCAGAGCAAACCCTGCTCTGGCCACTTTGCACTGCCAGAGCTATTCTCTGCACACTGCTAAAGGAAGTATCACGGAGACTAATAAAAAAAAAGGCCAAACAGTATCAAATATCAGTTTATAGCTAGAAGTACAACTGAACCTCCATGCTAACACCTTGCTAGAAGTTTACACAAGAGGTTTTGCTTATTTTCTACCTCCCTTTCTTCCTTATAATCACATTTGTGTTGCATGAACTCAAAAACCACCTCTATCTAACACTCAGACCTCCTGAATTAAAAGCCTAAGAAAGCTAAAAAAAGAAGTACTCAGAAGTCCGATTTTCCTCTCTCTCAGCAAGGTTTCTGTTTCTGTTGGTGAATGACTGGCTGCTCTAGAGAGAAGTGGTGTTTAGCACTCCCCTAACCCTACCAGTTCAGCACTCCCCTAATCCTACCAGTTAGTTCAGCTGCCCATCAGGTCTTAGAGACTCTCCTGACACATCAGCAGCCAGAAGCAGGACCAGGTTTCAGGTAAGTGACATTTCTGGAATTACATTTCGGCAGGAGGAGGCTCAGAGCTGACAAATGCTCCGAGGAGCCCAGCCCAGCTCAGGAAGACGCAGGCTGTTACGACACCGACCCCTCAGCCATCAGTTCTGGCTGCACCATGGTGCTCAAGGCACTAGAAGTATTTGGCATCCAGCACTCTGCCAAGGTGCTACTTGCGTCGGCTGCTGTGCCAGGTTCTCACAACTCCCATGTCTTTTGGGTGAGCGGGTCCTCCCAAAGCACATACCTTCTGTAGTGCCATGCATAGAAGTATTCCCACGGTGAGTGCCTCTGCCCATTTTGCCCTGCCGTGAGTATCATCAGCACTTGGACATCTCTAGTATGCACTTGAGCATAGCAAAAAATAGCTATAATTGACAGGCACTCCTTATTCTCAAGGACAAAGAAGCTCTGTATTTCATAGCTTCAAGAAACTGGTCTCCTGTATGAGTCAGCTGCCTGCCAAAAATCTTCACGTGTTCTTAGTTGCTTCCCCTTACAACAAGGCTGACACCTTGCGATGTAGCAGGGCAGCCTAACCTCCCTCCCTTCTTTATATATACATGTAAATACTCAGATACACATGCACAGGTGTGTACACAGTCACCTACAGACGGTGACACCACATACAGCCCTAAAAGAGAGGGGAAAAAGAGAGAGCCTGCCTAGTGAAAGTCAGAGATCCCACTCAGACTGGAAAGCCTAACTCAGTCTGTAGCATGACCAAAAAACATTCCTCAATCTCCCTAAATCCCATCAGCCAAAGGCCCACAGCGTTAAAAACCCTTTTACAGTAACTTCTCATCCCCATGTAGCACCTTGCAGCGCCCTGCAAAGGGATTTATTTCAGCTCCCAGTCTCCTGCCTTGTCATGCCCCCTGCAGTGAGTGCTCTGTAAGGCAGGCTAGGGAGCCTTCATCCCTTTATGCTGCATGTATGTGTCTGATGAAAAGCCACGGGGCAAGGGCTAGATATAAATTATTTGGCATTTTACCCTTAGCCATGAAACCAGCTGACAGGAACGGAGTTCAACTGGATTAGCTCCTTCTCTGTGTTGCTCAGGCACTGACCCAGCTCTATTCATAGCAAGACCATCACAGCCCCTCAGCCATCCAGATGGTCCTGGTGCTAACTGGCAACGAGGAAGAGTCTCTCCAGTGCCTTCCTAGAGGACTTCAACACTTCTGTCCTGAAGGTGAGTAATCTAAGTGACTGCCTGCAATAATCAAGTCCTCGGGAGCACAGCAGGTCAGAGGTGAACTCTCAGACTTTGAACTCCGGGAACCTCACGGCCAGACATAAAGTCAGTCTGGAAGACGAGTCAGAAAGGAGTTCCTCCTGCTCCAGCATGATTTGATCTCAGTCCAGCCCTTACTCTGGCTTAGCTTCTGTGCACAGACCAGTGTAAAAAAGGTTCTTTCTCAGAGGAACTTTGGGAAGCACACCCACCAGCCCAGCCTAGAGCCAGGAGGTAAACAGCAAGGGCTTCGCTATTGCTGATCTGTGGTGACTTAACGACTAACAAAAAGCTTTGGACCAGGCACCTAAGCTTGTTAACATCCATTAAAACGTGTATGTGAATGAGAAAGACCTTCTCCTGCTTGTCCTAGCTGTGCTGAGCTGAGGCTCTTCATAAAATAAGTTAAGAGTAAGTTAAGCAGAGCAGCCTGAGCCTGCCCCAGCCTTACTTTACACATAGCATGACCACTCTGCTGACTGCCGTAACAAAAGCAGCGGCTGTGGGAGTGTAAGAGAGAGGAAATCCAAGCACCTGGCTTGCTTTGTTGTCCAACTCTGCTGACAAAAGAAAACCTGAGGTGCCAAGGTCAATTCCCCAACAAGGCCAACTCTGGGCCATATTCCCAACTTTTATTGTTAAATGGGGAGGAAGGAAGGGGAGGGGAGCAGCAGAGAGGAGGAATTGCAGTTACTTTGCCAATTTTTCCTTCACCACTTTTCCTGCTTAGTTTCACCACTCAGGGCTTTCTAACAGCTCTGCTCATCACCTTCAATTTCTTCCTCCTTCCTCAGAGCTCTGATTTCCTAGGAAGTGCTAAAGTTCAAGAAATTATGCTACTGAAGGCGGCTGAGCTTTGTGTCTGCCAGCAGGGCTGCAGCTCTGTGTGGCTGTTGGGCACTCGCTCTTGCACCAGCATTTATTGATCAGGCAAGGGCTGCTTTTACACCCAGTGTAAAACATGAAGATAATCAAAATCAGTCAACAACCCTGCTCCAATTGCAACATTTTCTTGTAGAGGGATACCAAATACTAGTTGTTATCTCTCAAGCTCATCATAAATGATATGAGCCAGCAAAAAAAACAAAACTCATCAGTCACATGCAATAGGCTAGCTACTAGCACCTGCCACCTTTGGTTTGTCAACATTAAGACGTTCTCCTCACCCCACTAGACCCATCTGCACTGCTTTATGCTCATGGAAATGATCTGCTGTATGCTTTGCTCCCCAGCATTGAAGCAATTGATGGAGTTCACCCAGCACTGTCAGCACGGAAGAAACACGCTGTTTATGATTTTCAGAAGGTCTATTTGACAGCTCAGCTCACAGAGTCAGGTAAGGTACCCATACATAACCTCTCAGTAAAGCACTAGTATTTGGATGTAGCATTTGTTCGTACTCCAAACGTTCACTGTTTTACACCTAATGATCACACATCTTCCCAATGCTGCAATTCAGTCACTTCTGCATAAGTTCACAACACTGGGAAACAGAAAGGGAAATTGCTTCTCCTTTTGAAGCTACAGGGAATATTGGTGTAAGGAGGTGTGATATTTTAGAATAAATTGAAGATAGGCAGGGAAATAAGATTTCCATTTGGCATAGTGATTTCCCATCTCAAAGTGAATCAGAGCAGAGCAGACCCTGCATCCGCAACAGGATGAATATTAGCCACTCTTCTGTTAGCAGCTAAGAGATTAGCCACAGGAAGGATGCCTAGATGCATGATCTTTCAGAATATGCTGTGGCTTTTAACTCTGCGGGTCCGTTTTCTTTACAGGATCAGCATGCCAGGACGGAACAACTGGGACCAAAGACTGGTTGCCAAAGAACCTGGGAAGAGATGTGTTGAGGAGCTAAATTAAATGAACGACAAGCCTTTTACCCAGGCATTGCTGGAGTCTATGCACTGAATAGCAGTAAAATTAGCACCAGCTTCTAAGAAAACCCGATAGCTTCCTGGGCTTTACATTGCAGTAGTGAGTAAGGGAAAGACGTCTGTGGTTCCTCACACCACCACCTCCTACAGCAAGGATTATCTGGGGTTTGTATGGGAGATTTCTAGGTCTGAGCCATGTGCAACATCAGGGGGTGAAACACACATCTGTATTTGGATCTGTATTTGGAAGTGCAGTTGTAGGACTTTAACCAAGCAGAACTAAACGCGGCCCAGCGCGCTCCTTATGAAGCCTGCACCTCAGCCCCTTGGTGCCACACTTCAGCCCCGCGCATGCGCACCGCCCTCCACGACGCCGCGCCTCGCTTGACGGCAGCGTGGCGCCCGCCTTTTGCGACGGTGTGGCAGCACCGCCCTCCGCCCGGCTGCCGCGCTTGACGGCAGCGATGGCGTCGCGGCTGAGCGGGGCGCTGCGGCTGGCGGGCCTGGACGACTACATCGCGCCCTCACAGGTGGGCAGGGTGCGGCCCGGGGCCTAGGGGGGCGGTGGTGAGGGCCGGGAAGGAGGTGGGAGAGAGGTGGAGTCCTCCAGCCGCCGTCAGGGGTCGGGGGGTACAGGGGGAAGAGGCCCCCATAGGTGCCAGCCGCCCCCATGGGTGCTGGGCGCTGGCAGGGCTGGGCCCCCCCCGGCCTGGGCCCAGGGGTGTTGCCACGGGCACCGAGACACCCTAGAGGGTCACCGAGCTGCCCCAGAGGTCACTGAGCCACCCCAAAGGTCACCAAGCCACCCCAAAGGGTTATCAAACCACCCCCACGGGGTCACCGAGCTACCCCAAAGGTCATCCACCCACCCCAAAGGTCACCAAACCACCTCAAAAGGTCGGCCTGTGCCACCCCGAGCAGGGCTGAGGTCGTGGGGGCAATGAGCAGGGCAGCAGGGGCAAGGAGGTTTCTTCCCACAGTCATCCAGCACCAACAAAAGTACAAACTCCCAGACGTTTGCTGATAAATAGTGCAGAGAACTTCTGAATCTGTGGAATGGGATGTAGCAAATCCCATTAACTGTCCCTTTAATACCTGCGTTTCCCAGTGAAGTCTCCCACGTAAATGATGTGACCCGCTGCTCTGCTTCAAATACAGTTCCTTGCTTGGTTTATTCACTGAGCAGAAGTGAAGAATCATAGAGACTTGTGCCCATAGTCTCTGAATCTGGCAAAATGCAGAACAAAAATGTAGTAAGGTTGGATTAAGTTAGGGGTGAATCTGTTTAAAGGTGTTGGCAGAGCAAGGATGCTAAAAGGCAAAACGAATTGTAGCTGTGGAAGTAGGACAAGGAGTCATTAAGTGCGTAAACAATAAAAATCGCACAAAATGTGAAAATACCCCTGAGACTTCATCACAGAACAATACAGAAAACTGGCAGCTGTCCATCTGAGGTCGTCAGAGTCCTTTCAACATTGCATGAAACTTCATTGGCACTAGCCACACGTAGACTGTAGCGACCACGCCTCCCTCGGTTAAAATTCGCAATGAAGGCTGCACGATCATCTGTCAGATTCGAGAGAGGAGAGGAAGACTTTGCAGGCAAGGCTCCTGAAAACACAGCTGTGCTATTTCAGAAAGAACACAGAAACTCTCCTCTGGTTTTGGTATGATGCTGAAAAAGTGTTCCTTCTGTAAAAAAGGGGTAAGCGGATTTTGCTGGTACGTTTTCCCTTGGTGCTTATAAACACCGTAAGTGTATCCAGCATTGCTTAAAGGGTAGGAGGCATTCACTTTAGAACAAGTCTCCGGGTTTGATCATTTTAGTTTCTTTGAAACCAGCCTTCTGTGCGTCATTGCTCATCTCGTTCTGGGGCTTTATTTCTCTTTCAGGAATGTATCAAGCCTGTAAAGGTGGAAAAAAAGCCTGGAAAAGCAGCAGCTAAGATCAAAATTGAAGCAGACGGGAGCTATTTTCAGATCGGTCAGGTATTTGTGATTTTTCTTTATTATTGTGTAAAATATGCAGAAAATGCTAACGTATTGTTACATATTAATAGTTGTAGCCTATTAAATACTTCACAGAGGACCAATTTGTAATAAGTGTTGCTTTTGTCATCAGCATTCTTACATCTTTTTTCCAAAGTCCAACTTGTTAATGATTAAATTTTACAAGTAATAATTCTGATTTGGTGTCTATTATTATGCTCTGACACATTGACGATAACTAATGGTGATTTTTAGTATAAGAGTAGATAAGCTAAGTCTTTTTTGCCATCAATTCTTAAACATTAATAATTCCTAGATAATTTGAGATAATGTCTTTTTTATTGCACTGTTTCATACAGTTACTTACAAAGAGATTCAGTTAGATTAGATGGTCTTTTAACTTTAAAAAAGTGGGGCAGGGGATGCAGTACTTCTAAAGGAGCCTGATTTCTGATTAAATATTTTAATTCAGTAGTACCTAATTGCTCTGTGTCTGACTTTATTGAGATATGAAGTTTAAGGGGGAGAGTCTCATTGCAAAACTGATTTATTCGGGGCAATTACAACGAAAAATATTTCCTTCTATTGCCATACCACACAATGATAGTCAGTCATACATTTCCCTTTTAGTGTCTGTGTAAGTTTTGCACGCAAAAAAATCTGCAGAACATTCAGCATCACCTAAAACTATTAGCAAGTTGTAGTCTGGTTACACGATTTCTTTAGCAGGAGTGAAATTCAAGACTCCTGTGAAGAAACAGCTCCAGTACTATTCAATAATATGAGCTGCGTCTGACAGAGGTGGCAAAGCTGCTGTGCTTTCTCAAGGGTAGGTGTTCACTACACACTGGAGGTTGGGTCTTAAAGGCTTAGGATCTCTGTGGTCTACAGTTTTGTGGTTAAAGTTGCAGCTGCAATCTGTAGTATGTTTGCCATGGCGGCCCAGCTTTTAGCCACCCACAAGCTGAAAAACTACAAGACAGGCCGTATTTGCTCCTGGGAAAGTATATAATTGCAGTGTTTTGGAACAATGTCAGCCCACCGGATAGCAGAAATAACTGGCCTCAACAACTGTTCCGTATTTGCTGACAAGTTCATGGTCTTGCTAAAGTTTATCCTGAAGTTCCTCAACATATTTGTGTGGATATGTGGAATAATCACATTAAAATCAGCAACCTTCAAAGATACATCTTCCTCCTTGTTTTACTGAAAAAGAAAGAAAGAAATAAACCAGGGGGGTAAAAGGAACAATATCTAATATCTTTGTTACTAAACAGAGTAAAGGTTAGAAACTGCTTCCCTGCCTAATTCTCTATTGCAATCAAAACCGAATCTAATCTGTTTCTGCCTAGGATGGAGAAGCACAAAAACTGGAGAAGGCTAAAATTACTCTGAACGACTGTTTAGCTTGTAGTGGCTGCATTACATCAGCAGAGAGTGTGTTAATCACTCAGCAGAGCCACGAAGAGCTCTGTAAAATACTAACTTCTAACAAGGTAGGTGACAAGACACGGGGAGGTAGGCTGCAAAGTCTTAGGGTCTTAATAGATTGGTGTGGTGCGTCTGTAGAAGCGTGTTTGGAAACAGCACACACAAAAATTAGTTTCAAAGATGGGAAGGATCTGAATACATTCTCAGTGCGGTGTGGTGCATTTTCCAATTTTTTAAAAAGTAGTCATAGGTTTGGGAATGTCCTTTTTATGTTGCCAGCCTATGTTAGTAACTTGGGAGGTGAACTGGGAGATATTTGGTGAAGTTCTAATGTGCTACAATACTGCATGAGCTCTATTAGTACTGTCTGAACAGATACTTTTTATTTATTTTTTAAGACTGCAGCTCCGAATGAACAGAAATTGGTGGTGGTTTCTGTTTCACCACAGTCCAGAGCTTCACTAGCTGCGAGATGTAAATTGAGTGTTCTGGAAACAGCAAAGAAGTTGACTGCATTCTTAAAGAGTTTAGGCAAGTGTGGTAATGTGTTCTGTTAATCACAGGTGGGACTGCTGGGATATATGTTAGGTACAAATTTTATGAGCTCGCAAGGGTGATGTAAATTAACCTCCATCTGGATTCATAATTCTGTGTAATTTACATTAAGCTAAAATGCAAGCATTCTGCATTTTCAGTCGCAAAGTAAAGTTGGAGTAATGGAGAGAAGGAACTTTAAATGATTCACATTTCTCCTGTGACTTTTGCTCTTGTCTATGCTGACATGCTGGGGAAAACAGTTCACTCACAACTGCAGAGGTTGATATCTGTGGATATGATGTGCAGTTTGCTGCTTGTATCTTCCCTGTGAATTTTAACACGTGTGCTGTATTGCCTAGGTGTGCACTATGTATTTGATACAACCTTTTCAAGAAACTTCAGTCTGCTGGAGAGTCAAAAAGAGTTTGTAAAACGCTTTCGAAAACAAGCTGAAGACAAAAAGGCTTTGCCAATGCTAGCTTCTGCCTGTCCAGGTATGGTAGTAAATTAGTTACGGGAATAATAAAAAGGCATACTAAAGTACATCAAAACAAGAATTCAGAAAGCTAGTCAGAAACATTCACATGGATAAATTTACTGAGAGGATTACTTTCTTCTCAGTACAAAGAGATCTTGGTGTTAATAGTAATAATGGTCTATGCAGCTGCCTACGGATCTTTCCAAAATGAATCGTGTTACAATTCCTTTGCTTTTTGCACTGAAGCGAGTCTGAAAATGGTTATGACTGGGTAGTAAGTCTGGGGTTGAGGGGCTGTGGGCACAGTGAATGGGTGCTTGTTGTTTTGTTGTTTTTTTTTTCATTTATTGTAGCTGTTTGCTAATTAGACTCTCCTCAGGTTGGATCTGCTATGCAGAGAAAACCCATGGCAGTTTCATCATTCCTTATATCAGCACCACCAAGTCTCCGCAGCAGGTCATGGGCTCCTTGATAAAGGGCTATTTTGCAGAACAGCAGGTAAGGTCTATTGAACAATATCTGATATATATTCCTTTGTGTTTTACAGGAGAGCTTGAAAGTAAAAAGTTGTCTTGTAAATTGCCAGCAAAGGCAGCATCTCCCTCATTTCTGCATTATCTAGTAAGAAGCTGACCACTGGGCCAGTAACACTAAGCTTAAGCTTGGTGGAGTACTTAAAACCTCTCTATATTATTCAGGAAGGCTACGGAATCTGATTGTTCAGTGTACTTGTGCTGACATCTCAAATACCACTGTGTAGTATTTTCATGCTGTTCACAGTTGGTGGATAACTTAAAATAAATTAACCTAAGACAAAACTTCAGTCACTGCATACGTGCAGATCATGTCTTGTCTAAAAATTACTTGTTCTTTCCCAACTTAATGTTCTGTTTCAGTTTGACTTAGTTTTGTGCTCAGTCTTTAACCTTTGGAATCTTTCCAAATGTAAATTTGATACTTATAGACTAGAGTTATACTAATAGCCCAGAGTTGTCCAGCAACAAACTTAAGCACCGTTTCTGATTGTATGATTTATTGCCCATTAACAAGCACTGGTTTAACGCTTGCATTAAATAATTGCTGACATCTGCATATTTGTAACAAAAATTGGCAGCTACTGAGAATATTTGGCACAAGACAGCAAAACAATGGCCTTGAGTCAATGACTTATTTCCTCAGCTTGTACTTATTTCTTGGATGGTCCTGAGTTTTTTGTCCAACTCTAGATTATTTCTCAGTTACTGATGCAGGGGTTTAGTAGCATGTTAGAAACATGTCATGTAACTGAATAGGATTTCTCCACTGATTAGATCACCTACACTAGCAATAGGGGGGGGGGGGAACTGTGAAAGATGATATTGGTGACACTTGCTAGCAAGGGTTCTATAAGAGAGAAAAAAATATATAAATATATTTTCATATTCAATAATCAAGAGTACTTCCAGAGGCATGGCAGCATTAATTTCTTCATTCTCATTTGTTCTTGGAAAATATCTTGCACAAGACAGGTTTGATATTGACCCATCCAGCTACATTGCTGTGTCTTTTTCCAGCACTTAACACCTGACCAGATATACCATGTAACAGTAATGCCCTGTTATGACAAAAAGCTAGAGGCTTCAAGGCCAGACTTTTTCAACCAAGAGTACCAAACTCGAGATGTGGACTGTGTAATCACCACAGGTAAGCAGAGCTAGAGACAGTCTAGATAATTCTGGACTGGTTTTAATAATCTTTTTTTCGGTGGTGGAGGAAGTAATGCATGGATATTGCTGTATAATTTCACTTCAATAATACAAGTCACGTTCTGGTAAAGACTGCAGATGTATGCTTAGGTATTGATCTGTGGATTGTTTTCCTTTATCCCCAAAATATGCTGTGCTTCTGTTTTAGGGGAAGTGCTAAAGTTACTGGAACAAGAAGGAGTATCTCTATCAGATGTAGATCCTGCTCCTCTGGATACCATGTAAGAACAAAATTTCATTTGTACCTTCCAGGCATGTTCTTGTTCATCCACTCTCCTTACCAAGTTCTTCAACACAATTTGCCTTCTACTACTGTTCTCCTGTGCACAAGGCTGCAAGTGTTTGCATTTATTTGTTTTCACTAATTTTGAATCAGTACAATTCTGCATAAAGTACTTTAGCAATCTGTGACAAATTTACACTTTTGGAGCACCTGTAGCTGTTTGCTAGATTTTAGTAGGTCAAGGATTAGTAATTCTCACCATAAATCATCAGGATTGCTATAACTAGCTCAGTAAGAGTGTAACAGCAAAATAATTGTGCAGAGAAGTACAAATTGCATCACAGTCGTTTCATTACTTTTACTCCCAATGTAACTGGTGGAATCCTATGAAAATCTACCTGCATGCTCAGAAGAGTGAAATAATCTAGGTCAGCAATAAAAGAGTTTGCTGAAACAAGGCCTGGTATTGCACTGGCTGCAAACACAAGTTTGCTTGTGTCTATTCATTATCTGAGCTTCTATAAGGATTCCAGTATTAAAGCAGAAAAAAATATTTAGGTCACTCAGCTAATCTCTGGGAGTCTTTATTTGCAAAAACATGATCTTAAACATATGCAAACCAGATGAGACTTCAGTTGCATTAACTGAAAACATCTGGTTAAGTGACAACTGCAGAGATCTAAGAGATTATAGAAACATTAAAATCGCATTTTATCCCTCTAAGTTGACATGCGGTAGTGGTTCCACACTGATCATTAAACCAAAGCATTCTCTTCATCAGTTTAGAAGAAATGTCTCTGTAGCACTTTGCGTCATAATAAACATGCTACATATGTAGCAACCTTTATAAATTTTAAAAGATTAACAATATAGTTCAGAAGTTTACTGTTCAGACTAAGTTTTTAGGAGAGATTTTGATACCCCAAATACACAGAGGGCACATGAGTAGGATGTGGCTCTTGTCTGTTTTCAGTTATACCCTTTGCAGATACGACACTTGTTTTGAAATGTAGCTTATTTCTAAAAAGGATTGAGGTCTTTCCAATACAGATTGAAGTCTTTCCAATACAACTAAGTGCCATGGGCAGCCTTTGCTTAGGAGTTGTCTGAACAGCATGTGTACTTTGACATAGCTGTGAACAGAAGCATCAAGAATGTGAGATAGAGATTGTCTACTGCAGTCTGATCCCTTTTATTCAAGGGATACTTTCAAAAAAAACAAAACACCATAGTAATGAGATTTGTAGCTTATTAGAAGTAAGCCGCTTAGTGCAGCTTACTTCTGCACTTTTAGGTAAATTTAAAATGTGAACCTTGTTACCACTGATAGGTAGCAGAAGGAAGACTTTTCAAATAATACACTGAATCTGTTCTGTAGAACTCAGTCTCTCATTCACATTGCTCAGGAGGACTTCTTTAAGGAACTGAAAGCACACCAAGCCAGCAGTCACTCTTTTTTCATTTCCTGTGATTGATCTTGTTTCACTACTATATCTACCTTGAAAGACATGATGAGATAATGATATCAGGTGATGCATAGTTGGAGTACCGATAAAACTTTAGGAACTGAGAGACTGCATAACATGGATGCAAACGTTTTTCGTGCTGCCATTAAGCTTGTATATTGAAGGAGTTTACATCAGTGAATGTGTGTAAAGCATTTTACTAGCACAGATGTACTCATGCATTCTGAATTTATAAATTCTTCTAGTATTGCCTTTTTCTAACGTGGCTCATGCACAAATTACTTTCACATCCAAAAAAAAAAAAGTCTTCAGCTGTAATAACCGTCTGCATGGCTAATTCCCAAAGGTAGTTTCAGAAGTTGCCCATGTAAACAAGCACTTCTGTACTACATCTTTTATTGCTATACTATTAACAGAAAATCAAGGAGTTAAGAAAACATTCTGAAGTGTTTGGATTCATTTAGGAAATAACATTATGGAGGTGTCAGTTATAACATAGAACAAAATGTCTAATTACTTGATAAAAATCTCTGGCTCACTCCTTAGGAGTACATTCTGAGCACTAGGCCTCATGCTTGTGGTGATAAAGTGCTTCTATAACCTTTTGCTAGCTTTAACTTACTCAGTAAATTGACTGGTTACAAACTGCACGTATTCATCAGAACTTGGAGCATTAACATAAGCAGTCCAATGACTGTTGTTCTGCCTTATCCTCCAGCACGTGGAAAAGCCCATTAAGAGGTTATTATATTTGGCAGCAAGAACGAGATAAAGTGCCAGAAATCTGAGGACTTTTGCTGGTATAACTGTTTGCTCCAGGCCAGCTCTAAAGCTTACTGGCAGCCTCAGTTTAAGAGAGTAGCAGTACGTGAGGCCAGACACACTGAAACATTTCATTAATGAAGCTCAGTTCCTGTAAACAAGATCAAATTAAAAATAGTTTCTGAAGGTGATTACAGGCTAAAGTGTTGCCTTCTGCAGTTCTTCTAAAACTAAGATTTTATCGCAAGAGGCAACATCTTCGATTTGACTTGAAACTGCTTGGCCTGAATTCAAGTGTTTTCCCTCCTGCAGCTGTTAGTAGGAGAATGCAAGTGTCACTGCCTGATGAGTGCTTATAAGCATACCCCACATTTTATTATTCTCTTATAACAAAAGCTATTGTTGCGGCTTCCATCTGGTGAGCTGTTTTTCAAGAAACATTATCTTGACCTCTAAGTACTTGGTCGTGTTTTAGGATATCAGTGAGATGGAATTATTTGTGCAGAACTTGAATTAACAGAACTTATGTTAGCGCAGTTATTCAACACCAGAGACATGAACTAGAACCAGGTTCCTGCTGAGGACAACCATTTACAGAACAAATGCCCTGGCATTATTAGGTTTGTTTAACTTTATGTTCTGCAACTCTGATGGCCATGTGAAACCACAGCAACACTGGTTTCATCTCTTCATGCTTGGACGGACAGCACTGATACCTCCCTGAAGTGTTCTCTGATGTCCTGGCAACTAGACATAAGTACCCATCTTCCCCCAAAAAAAGCGTGTTGTAACAGAGGACCAGAGAGCTTTAAATAATGAACTCAGCTTTTGCTGATGTTGCAGAAAAGCTTTATGACTGATGTCTCTTGACTGACTCTAGACTGTGTTCTCCACAAGAAGCATAGGCTGCACAGATCCATACCCCCACTGCTTCATTATTTCCCTCCTCCCATTTCTAAGTATAACCCAGGATGTTTGTAGAGATACTAAACAGGAAGCTAAGTAAAAAATGCATTCGCTTAGACAGCTCAGGTAATTGCCCTCATAACTCAAATGTTCCCAAATGTAGTTTTGTTGTGTGAAGATTAAGTTGGCAGTAGGATCAAGTCACAGTATTTCCACTGAGCTTAACCCAAGGGATGTTAGCACAGAGTTAAATCTGCAGGGCACTGAAGCTATAAATAGTCTCTTCCCAGGAGAAAAGCAAAGGCTAGGAGTTCAAAGGGAGCCGGTCTGTGGCTTGTTCTATTGCTTTTGAATTCCCTAGATGAAAATTCTGCTATCAGAGAACCTCACAGGACTAACAACATGATGCTTCTAATAGAAGTACTGAAGCTGTTTTAGTATTGGTGTAATGAAACTTCTGTTTGAAGGGCTTTGTGCTGTCTGGTGTTTTAGCAAAGAGTCCCTTAAAACTGCTGCTTTCTTCCCTTCTTCAGGTTTAGTAGTGCTGCAGAAGAGGAACTCACTAGCCACTCAGGAGGTGGTTCTGGTGGTTATTTGGAGCACATATACAAGTATGCAGCCAAGGAACTCTTTGGAATTCAAGTGGATACAATTCAGTACAAACCTTTAAAGTAAGAAGTTTAAAGTTTTTACAGAAAGCACTATTTTTATTGCAATTCTGTTTATGCTTTGCCTTGCTGATGGGCTGAAACTTTCTTTGCAATGTTAAACATTTTACTTTGAGGCATGGGAATTGGCTTCTCACTCCCACAGTTGCTGAGCCATAAATCAGCCAGCACTCCATGCAGCCTGGCCCTTGGAGACTTCTAGCCCCTTCACCACCCACACATTTCATTTTGGCCTGATGGATTTTCCCAGTATCAAGTTTCAGATAATTTTAGAGCAACCTAGAAGTCAGAGCTTACGGGGATCTGAGTTGTCTCACCTGCAGACAGGCCAATAATGTAACCCTGTTACTGATGTAGCTATCATGGAAGAGAAAAAATCTTATGTCAGGATTTTGGAACTCTGTTTTAACAGTGTTATGGTAAGGCAGAAAAAAGTCACTTCGGTTTGGGTATAGAGGCACGTTTAGCTGAAATTCCTGCATGCTTCCTAGGTATAAGCTTAATGTGACATTTGTAGTGAATTACAGCTCTGATTAACACTGTTAGTGCTTAGGAGTCTGTTGTAGGAAGCAGATGGAACATAGAAGCAGTTCTTTGCAGTCTCCATACAAAACGCTTGATAAAAGTGAAATTACTTATTATCAGGAACAGGTATTTCCACTAATGTTAGGAGTGCAGAAGCCTTCAATGATCGTTACCTCCATGGTTTTATGACCCACTACAGTTTAAGTTTCCTTCAGTAGCCTCACTGATGTGTAAGTTGCCTGAAGCCAGCTCAGGTGGCCTGTCACAATGAAACTTCAGTTTAGGCTCCATTTGCTTAGGTTTTAAGGATTTATTCATTATGTGTGTTCTTCAGGAAACTGAGTTCAAGCAGCAGGTCCTCAGACAGGATCAGAAAAGGATTTGTAAGCTAGCTCTGCCAACTGTTTTGCTTCAGTGGCAAAGAACTAGGACAGCTTTCTCAAATAAGACTCTATGAAGAATTTTGTTTCGACGTAGGCTTCTTTGAAGTTTAAAATAGAAGTTAATTTTGATAAGACATTCTCTGCTCTTGTTCCTCAGAAACAAGGACTTCCAAGAGGTGACACTGGAGAAGGATGGAGTAGTTCTGCTCCAGTTTGCCTTGGCATACGGATTTCGAAACATACAAAACTTAGTGCAAAAGTTGAAACGAGGGAAGTCACCCTATCACTACGTTGAAGTCATGGCCTGTCCATCAGGTAAGGCTGCACAGGGATTTCACTGCTACCGTCTGTAGCTGTAGGAAGCCATATGGAGCTGTAACTAAAATGTGAGATGACAGCAGCTTCTCACATCCCTGAATGTTGTGGCAAAGTCTTCAAATTCTTAAGATTTGATAGTACCAACATGGGATTAGCAAGGGGTATATGTGTTTCCCTACCTAGAAACTAGTAATTCTTCAGGATTTAAGTAATTACAGTTAAATTTCATGTTGAAACAGTAAATCCAGAACATATCCCAAGATATTTATCTTACCTTCAGTTGAGACCACAGGGCTGTTTTTGCCTAGGTTGCGTACTGGCTTTTTTTTTGTTTTTCTTTCCCTGATGACAGAGGAAGAAAGCCATCCCTCCTTGCTTCCTCTTATCTCTGCCTCCCTGGCACTTCCCAGGAAGCCTTGGAGCCCTGTCACAGCTGGGCTGAATTAATTAGCATTGGGTCACACCAGGCAGTGAGCTCCCCTCTTGGGCTGCTGCCTGCCCTGCTGCTGTTAGATAATGAGGGCGTGTTCTTATTTCTGCAGCTGTTCACAGGTGGAAAGCAAGCTCAACTGTAGTTGGTTTTGTTTTCCTGATAAAACTGAAGTAATGTCTAAACTCGGTGATCTTTTCCCACTTTGTTTTACGCAGGCTGTTTAAATGGAGGTGGTCAGATTGAACTGGAAGGTGAATCCAGCAAGGATGGGCTCCAGCAAGTTGAGAAGCTGTATAATTCTCTGAAGGCTGAAATTCCAGAGGAGAACCGGACTGTAACTGAACTGTACGAGCAGTGGCTGGGTGGCACGGAGTCAGAAAAGGTTGGGAAAGCTTTGCATACAGAGTACCACGCAGTGGAGAAAATAAGCACTGGATTTAACATCAAATGGTGAAGACTGATGCTGGATGCAGATCTGTGAAGCCCAGATGAACTCAGTGCCTTTTAAAGTTGATTGTATTTAAGATTCTCAAGAGACTGCTAAAGCTCAGCGCCATCACTGGTGAACTGCACTTTCTGACTCTCCTTGGGGAGAAGG
Organism: Netta rufina; assembly: GCF_964035555.1. Lineage (NCBI taxonomy): Eukaryota > Metazoa > Chordata > Aves > Anseriformes > Anatidae > Netta > Netta rufina. The sequence goes on from NC_140138.1 coordinate 16,623,119, forward strand.
TAATGTGCATTTAGGCAGGCAATACTAATTCCTACAGCTTTATAATTATTATAATGATGTGAATAAAAGACAAACAGTGACTTAAATACATGTTAAAAGAAGCAGTAATGTATCTTAGCCTCTACAGTCTCTAACGACTAAATCTGCATTCCCTTTACAATCCTATTCCTAACATAAATGACATATTTAAGGTACTGAAGGATTTGGCTTGAAGTAGACTGTAACCTCACCGAGATGAGCTTTATGCTACCTGAGAGTATTTCCCATCCAGGCTTTGCTGTATTTTTTTACAGCACTAAGTTTTATGGCTGTCTCTTTTGGGACATCCCCATTTAGTTATAAATGGTCTAATTAGACCTTGGGCTTTGTTTTTATGTTTCTCTGCCCCTGACTGGATGCCCTTGAAGTCCAGCTGCAGCCTCTCTGTACTGGCAGAGGGGGGCGGGTACCAGCAGCCTGTAATCATGCAAGAAGCATCATCTCTAGGGCTGTTCTGTGCCCTGCTGAAATGTGACTCGAATGAATGTTTAAGAAGAAAAAGCTATGTGTTTTTTTTCCTTTAATTATAACAGTCATCCATAACTGGGGACAATTACATCTCTCCCTCCATAAATACATAGAGACACACACACAACTGTCACAGCTACACTGGCCTCAACAGTTACTGATGAGTAATATCCTTAAACTCAGCAAAAACAGTTTTTACAGTGCTTCAAGTAAGAATTTATTGCTACTTTTCTTTTTGACAAAAGTCCTTGGTGTCTTTGAAAGGTGTTAATTTATAAAAGGTCATAGAAAAAGAAGGCTGGGGGATGTAGTCATCACAGTTTACCAGAACAATCCAAGAGGTTAGCAAAAATACATCTGATTTAATGTGGTGCATTACAGTGCTTTGCCAAAACACGTATGGATGTGAACTAGATTTGGTCTTTTGTTATAGAAGATGACGTGTGCTTGACTTGCTATCTGTATTTTTACGAATGGGTGTTTTCAGAACTATTCACAGAAAAAAAAAAAAACACAACTGTGAATGACTAACTCTGTTTTGGTCTATTTAATCTGAATGTCGTTTCATGGAGTGACAGCATGTATAGGAAGGGGACAGTGGAAGTGGGAGGAGTTGCAGCTGTGCCTTACTTCAAGGTGAAGGGACACTGGCAGATGTGGAATCTCCTTGTGACTGGTGTAGCTGCAAGTGAAAATGAATTTAAAAATCATGTTCTTCCTTCACTTAAATATTTCTCCTTTTCCCAGTTACTTTCTGCAGAGTCATTCTTCATCACGTAGCAGTGAAGTGGATGAGAATCGAACACAAAGCTGCCCGTTTGCTTTGTTCCTTCAGAGTAAATACAAACAGCCGAAGCTGGTTACTGCATCTAGCCCAAACTGAAACCTTGCCCAGACCCTTTTCAGAGATAACCCTCCCTCAGTTACTGCAGCCCTTGAGCTCAGGGCTGGCAAAAAGCAAAGCTGCCAGACCTTAACCTGCCTCTTTTAACAGCTTCTCTGACACTTCCCTCTGTTCAAGCCTCCCACTATTCATTAGAAGAAAGCCAACAGTGTAAAAGACAATTTTAATGTTTTTAATTAAAAGCTTTACATATTTTAGGTGTCGCCGATCAATCAGTGAATTCACAGTGTTCATAAGGCAAAAATCTCCCACTGTTTCCCCCTCCCTTCCCTTGTCATACACGAGCAAGTTGGTAGTTGCAGTGAATGCCCTTCTCCATGCATAGTTCTGTAACACAGTGTTATGCTAAGTAACATTTTTACCTACAGGAAGAGAGACCAGTGCTAATGCAAACGAAGTCCAACATGCTGCAGTGCTGAGCCCATAAACTGTGTACATCAGTGCAAAAGAAACACATCCTGTTCCTGTTGAGAACATGCACGTCCAGCCAGAAGTGCACAAGTCAAGCTGAATTAGCTGTAGATTAAACTGAGGATTTGCATTTTGTCACCTCCAGTTACCAACATGCACCTTACTAAAGTTGCCAAAGGATTCTCTACCCAGAACGTATGCAGACCACAGCTCCCACAAACTCTCCCAGTTTGCTCTTGCCACGGTATCAAGAGCAGCTCCAGTTTCACCCAGCCTTTGAGCTGCACGCTGCTGTCAACACGAGCAAGCCCCGTGCTAGTTTGGGAACCCTCCCACGTGCACCCTAGTGCATCTTCACTCACAATATACAGCGTCCAGGGGCACTCCCCAGGTACGATGCCTGTAGGGCATCACCTACAAACTGCACCATTACATCTGAACTGAGTAGCAGGGAGGCAACAGTACCGAGGCAACTGGTGCAGCAGGATTGACTCTTCCCCTCCTGTGCAGAAGAGTAAATTCTAACGATATAACAAACAAACAAACAAACAAAAAAAAAAACTTAGTCAAGTTTCTAGCAAGGGAAAAAATGGCCATAAATCAGGCTTCAGTGGTAACAGATGCAGTTCACAGTCCACACAACAGATCCTGAAGTCAACACTATTCCAGTGTTAGGAACTATAAAGTTTGTAATCAGTGCTGATTAAAAGGACACCCCCCGTGGTATGGGGCTGTGGGGCCAACTCCTCTGGTTGCTCCTCTCTGTTCTCATGCAATCTGCATGACCTAGGGGTAAACTGAGCAACACCGAGCCAACGAGTCACACACATTGCACAACTGAAGGAAAGGAAAAAAGAGATTTGTGTGACTGCCCAACGCGGGGCAACCTGCCCCAAACCAGCCCCATCGGAGGGATTTCACAGCTATTTACAGAGCTACCTTCAAGCCCTATTTTTCCCTAAAAAAAGAAAACTACGTTACTCAGTTTTGTAATACAACTCACCACCACCTGCAAAATAAAAGCGCTACACATTTTTCAGACTTAACAAATAAAATACAGTACTGGTTCTGCACAAACTGAACAATGAGGGCTGCATGCTCAAGAGGCATAAGAGACCCAGCTGCTCCTCACTCTTACTCCAGAGGAAAGGCGAGGTATGTGTGAATTTCTCCAGTATTTTTCCAGTATTCTATCTTGAGGGAAAAAAATTGTAATGGATCCATAGCAGCACACTTGCTTGCTGCCTAAAAGCTCTCCCCCCCGAAAAGCACTGTACGGAGTGGATGAGAGCATGCTCTCCTCCACACCTGAACTCCACCTGAAGGTATCCTGCAAGGCTTAAGCAATTTGGACGGCTCCGCTAAGTCAGCAATTGCCTTAGAAACCCCTCCACGATCTCCTACATTGCCTACTATAAACCAGAAAGTAAAAAAGGAAAAAAAACACACAAACCACAACACAGGCAGGGTTTCTGTCAGCCCAGCTCTGAAGTCCAGCAGCTGCTGATGCCCAGCTCGATGCCCAGCCCCTGGCTGCTGGGAGCCCGGGGCCAGCCCTGTGGCAGCTCCTGCGCGTCCCCAGGGCCTCGTACCCGTCCCTGCCCCGGGCCTGATCAGGGCATGGGGACACCCCGGGTAGTTCGAGGCAGCTGGAGGCAGCAGAGCCTGGAGCCCGCTGGGTGCTGCCAATCTCTCTGCTCCCCCCAAACGCCTCCTCACCCTCTGCAGCAGCACCCACATCCCGGTGGCGCAGGGCTGACCAGCGTGGCTGCTCGCTGGAGGCAGCCACACGTTTCTGAAGCTCCTGAAGGCAGCAGGAGCTGGGCTCGGCGCTGGAGGGAGCGACAGCAGACTGGGCTGAAAATAAGCAGGTTTGGGACAGGAGCCCCTTCCCAGTGGCGAGGCCCCCACCGCCACCACCGGGATGCTGAATTTCGGTGGCTGTGCCCATGGTCACACCAGGGAGCTGCCTGCTGCCACCGCAGCTCACTTCTTCTCCAGGAAGGGGCTGAAAAGTCCCCAGTCGAAGGCCAGCACGGCCTGGGGATGGGGCCGCTCCTTGGGCTTCTTGAAGTTATCCTTCTCGGTGCGGAGAGCCCTCAGCACCTCCACCGGCTCCGTCTTGCCCGTGAATTTCTGCACGGCCTCCTCCCTGCAAGGGCAACGGCTCCGCTGGGATGGTGGGGAGGGGATGGGGACCCAGCTCGACACTGGGACAGCGAGGGGCATGGCCTCAGGTTGGGGGCACTGTGGGCACGTGGCACCCTCCCTTCCCTCGGGGTTTGGAGTTCCCACTGTCCAACAAAGCCACTGGGAGAAGGGGCGATGCTGGAGGGGAAGGGGAAGCAGGTCTGGGGGCAGGAGCAGCAGGACAGGGATGGACACCGGTCCTGTTTTGGGCCCTTTGTGCCCCCAAGGTGCTGGCTCTGCTTACGTGACCCGCAGGAAGGGGTTGTAGAGGAACTCCTCCTGCAGCGTGGAGGGCACCGTGGGCAAGTCATCATCATCCCGCTGCTGCAAGGAACCAGATGCGTCCAAAAACCCGCTGGCACCCAACATCCCCCCCGCCATCACCTCTATGAGGGCACGGACACCTACCTTGGCCCACGCAAGTTTCTTCTTCACTGCTTCGTTCTCCGGTTCCACTTTTAAGGCAAACTTGAGGTTTCGGACGGTGCACTCGTGGCCGCAGAACACTTTCTGCAAGGGCAGCGGGAAGCACCCAGCGTCACACACGCTCCTGGTGCCAGATCCAACCCTGCTGCACCCCAGTGCATGCAGCCCCAAGGATGGGCACTGCCACCCCATCAGCCCCCCCAATATTTCGCCCCCCCAGGCAGGGGGGGAGATGCAGGGTGCTCACCGTCTCCTTCGGCAAAGCCCCCAGCACCTGGGTGAGGTTGGTGTACATCTGCTCCGCCGTCCCCTCGAAGAACTTCCCGCAGCCTCCCACGAACAGGGTGTCACCTGCGGGGTGACACGGGGCTGGGCACAGGGGGGGACCCCAAACCCACAGCCGGAAAGAGGGATGGGGCAGATCTGCCCCAGGAGCATGGGGTGGGGATGGGGTGCGTGGCAGCGGGGTGGGGGTACCTGAGAAGAGAGCCGGCGCGTCCGGGGAGCCGTCCTCCCACATGAAGTAGCACATATGGCCTGAGGTGTGGCATGGGGTGAAGAGGCACCTCACATGGATGGCCCCGAACTGTGGGGACGGAGGGTTTGGTCTATGGCCAGGCATATCTGGGCTCACCGCGGACCCCCGGCTTCCCCAAACCCCCGTGCTGCTTGCCCAGGGCCTAGTGGGTGGGGGACACTGAAGGGGACACAGCCTTTGGGGTGCCCCAGCGCCATCCCAAACACGCTGGGAAGGGGACAGGGCTTCTCCCCATGGTCAGTGTGCCCACCCCACATGAGCAGTGCCACCTCTGCATCACCCCGGGGGCCGCACACCCACAAACACCCCCGGGCGCAGGGCACACGCACCGTCAGCTCCTCGTTGGGGGCCACCTTGTGCGTCAGGGCCCCGATCCGCTCATCGGCGCCGTACACCCGCAGCCCGGGGCACAGCCTCGCCAGCTCCTCATTGCCCCGCGCGTGGTCCCTGCACGGGGAGAGGAGGCAACGGGCACCGCTGGGCACTGCTGGGCACCACTGGGCGCTACTGGGCATGGTGATGGTCATGGCCATGGGCACGGCCACCACCTGCACCCCGTACAGAGGCCAGTGACACTTACCAGTGGTGGTGGGTGGTGAGGACGGCTCGCAGCACCACGTCCTCCCTCCTGACGATCTCCAGCAGCTGGAAGGGGCCAGGAACAGGAGGTGGTGAGCACCCAACACCACACACCCAACACCAACACCCCGCAGCCGCTCTCGGAGCACCCAGCACAGCACAGGATCGGTCCCGCACCGACCCCACTCTGCAAACCAGGTGCCCAGGGAGAGGAAAGGCACCCCAAAAAAACACACACAGCCGGGGGGGCTGAAGGCACGGCTCAACATGCAGGACCCATCGCACAGAGCAGGGCAGGGGGTGCAAAGGGGCAGCTCCCGGGGGGTCGGGGGCTGTTTTGGGGTTGGGCTCATTTTGGGGCCGGGGTTGGCACAGCAGCAGCAGGAGGTGGGCCCGGTGCGCCCCCCCCCCCCCCCCCCCCTCCGCTCCTCCGCTGCAGCCGGGGCTCGGCCGCTTGGAGCCACCCCGGGGGGAGCCCAAATTCAGCGCCCCCGGGGCTGCCCTCCTGGAGGAGGAAGGAAACGTGCGAGCAAGCGGCGAACGATTAAAAAAAAAGCGGAAAAAAAAATTAAAAAAAAAAAAAAAAGAGGAAAAACAAAACAGAAAGCGGCGGCGCCTGCCGTGCCTGCAGCGGGGGGGGGGGGGAAGGGGGGCACGGGGACGGCTTTAGGGGGACCGATGGGGGCCGGTCGGGCTGTGGGGGGCTTTGGGGTGCCCGTAGGGGGGGGTCTGCTCCGGGTTGAGCCCCCCCCGAGCCCCCCCTTGGCAAGGGGAAGGGCCCAAGCTCTCACCCTTTTGGGCACGGCGGCGTCCACGGCCACGGCGTCTCGGGTGCGCTCCTCGATGACCAGGTACATGTAGTTGTCCTCCAGCACCGACACCACCTTCACCTTCATCTCCCGGGGCCACCCGCAGGGACCCCCCCCCCGGGAGCCCCCCCCCGGAGCCGGAGGCGGCCGCTACCTGCGGGAGGGGCCGGGCGGGGAGGGAGGGGAAGGGACGGGAGGGAGGGGAAGGGAGGGGAGGGGAGGGGAAGGGCTGCGGCGGGGGAGGGCGGTGTCCAACCTCGTCCCCTTCCCTCCCTCCTTTTCCCTTCCCTCCCTCTTTTTCTTCTTCCTTCCTGCCCTCCCTCCCTCCTTTTCCATTTCCTTCCCTTCCCCTCCTTTTCCTCTTCCTCCCATCCCCTCCCTCTTTTTTCCCTCCCCTCCTTTTCCTCTTCCTTCCCTCCCTCCTTTTGCCTTCCCTCCTTTTCCATTTCCTTTCCTCCCTTCCCCTTTCCTTCTCTTTCCCTTTCCCCATCCCTCCCTCCTTTTCCTCTTCCTTCTCTCTCCCCCTTTTCCCTCCCCTCCCTCCTCCCCCAGCTCGGTGCAATGCAGCCACAGGGCAGGGGGCAGCTCCTCCTGCAGCCACCAGTGCAATGCAGGGGGTAAATCAAGCCCTCAGCTCCCCCCCACCCTCCCCACCCCATTTTCTTCTTTTAAAATAAAACTACAGTCTTAACAAGACCTTGTATAAAGCCTCAGATGTTCCCCAAATGCCTACCTGCTCCCCTGTGGGATTTAGAGGCAAGCTGCTACAAGGTCACTCGCTGACTTTAATCACCAGTACAAAAAAATACGACTTTAAGAGGTCCACTTTTTTTCCAGACTGCCACACTGTTTACAGCTGCGTTTATTTCCCCAGTTGTCAAACAGCCATCAGTACAGTCATGCTTAGTTGTAGCAGCACAGCATTCAAGTTAAGGAGTCAGTAAAGTTTTAGGTACCATTTTTCTAAAATACATAAAAATTTACCCTTTTTTTTTTTTTTTAAAGCAAATAAGGAAATGGTGCTACACCAAACTCCGCTCCTACACTGCCACTCAGCACGCTCTTTAGAACAGCAGACCAAGTCACAGAGCTGAAATCCAGGTGGTTGTGCAGTCCCTCATGGCATTGCTTTCCAACCAGCGTGCACTAGGGAGAGAAACTGGAACCAAAACTGTTCAAATCTGTTACAGATTCAGCTGTGAAACATTTGTTTGAAAATCTCTTGTATTTGAGCAGATCCGCAGCATGCAACTGAGACCAAGAAACGAGGGATTTAACACACCTGGGAGGAAGATGCATTAAAGACAGATGCCAAACCTTTAAGACACTTATATGCTAGGTAAGTTCTTTCTTCTCAGGGAACAGCAGACAAATTCCTTCTTTATTTTTGTGGTACTCACACAAGTAACACACAGATCACACCCACGAGCAGTAAGCAGGTGCATGCAAGCAGGCTTAAGTTAACAGGGAAAGGGCATAAGCAGCGGTGCAAGCCAGCATGCTGCCTGGAAAAGTTACTGCAGTCCATGACAAGGAATGTCAAAGAGAAGAGAAGATCCCTGCAAAACAGCTGGACAGTCCCGGCGTGCCATGTGAAGAGCCAGGCCACAGCATATTTAACAAACCATGCCCTCAACTGGCTGCGGCAGAGCAGGTCCGTCACCGAGAGGTTTTAGTAGAGCCAGAAGTGACAGACTTAGAATAGTTTAAGTAGCAGCATGGAAGAAAAGTTTCTATCTTCAGATGGCAATGCAGTTAACTGCATTTTGTCCCTGCTTTAAACGGAGACTGAATACCTTCACGTAGAGCAGCCCCAATCCCACTGTCTGCATTCACATTAGGCGCTTACAAAAATAACAGGAGTTTTTTTCCTAGGCCTCAAGGCTTGGCCCTTCCCTACCCCAGCCTCTGAGCTATGTACCAACGCTTGTAAAATGATCTGCATGTGACACGTGACAGTTCGAGAGCCAGCAATAAAGGGATAAATATTCTTCATCATAATATAAATATGCTGTAGAGTATCTCAACAAGGGCAAAGTGCTTTTTTTTTTTCCTCAATTAAAATAAAATAGAAACCTAAATAAGACTGTCTCGACCACAACAGAACGTTCAATTCCTAAGACATCTGAATAATCGAAGTTGCTATGAAACTGACAGTAAAGTGACCTAGGCAGAGTGCTCAGTCCTTCGGGACCCTGAAGTTATCCTTCTCTTTTCTGATGGCTCCCATTGTCCGGATCGGGTCCGTCTCCCCGGCGTGCTGCTGAACTGTCTTCTCCCTGCCAGGAGGGAACAGGGACAGTAAATGCAAAGGCTGCAAGATAAAATCTCGGGTATGAAGTCACTACTGCCACATTTTGCCTGTATCAAGGGGATATGTTCCATTTAAGATCAAGGACTCAGGGCTTTGGCACAGGCTTATCAGCTCTCTTGGTTTAAACACTCACGGGCAAGAGGAAGTTGCAAACACTTTTATGCTTTGAATGGCATCTTTTACTGCGTCTGTCTGCCCAACCCTGCATGCTGAAGGAACATCATTACACAATAAAGCTTGTTCTAGCTCCTGAAGTCAGGGACTTCAGCAGTGGCAGAGATGCTCACCAAAACCCTTCCAATTCTACTGCAACAACCTTCTGCCAGGACAATGAGTACTGTACCTTACTTACGGAATGCAAATGCTTTAAGGAGAGTCTTGAGGGCATCAAACAGGAATGTGTGAAGCAAGAGAGTAATTCACACTTAAGGCTCTTTGTTCAGAGACCTCATCCTTCCCACACCCCCCTCCACCCCAAGCCAGAGGGCCCGTTCCCACCCCTCCCTACCTCACTCTCATGAAGGGGTTGTACGTGAACTCTTCTGCAATGGTGGAGGGTATGGTTGGCTCGCCGCTGTCGTATTTGGCCTAGAACAAGGGAGAGATTTCTGCCTGATGGGGAATGTTTTGGTGAAAAAGGAACATCCCGGGTATGAACCGTGGTGGGTTAGCGTTGCACCAAATTGCCAGAGCCACACACCGTCAGACAAGGACCGAAGTGAACACAGAAAGACCTGGGTCATAGCTTTCGTGGGACAGAGCTGATCCTCCCACCTGGATGTGGATAACCAGCCTGGAATTGTACCAAGGAGTTCTCAGGGAGGGTCACATCTCCGCAGAATAGCAAACTGTCTCCTCCAGGCCTCACACTCAACCCTTTTCCCCAACACATTGCTCCCCTGAATGTGCAACCGTACTGCAGCTTCTCTCTCGGATCTACCTCCCCTGAGCCCCACCACCGTCCCCTCTCCTCTACCTCCTCAGGGAGGCTCTTCCTCCATGAAAGCACACAACAAGTTTAGGAAAAGGATGAACAAACCTACCTTGGCCCAAGCAAGCTTCTCCTGGATAGTTACATTATTGGGTTCAACGTGCCGAGCAAATTTGAGATTGTTGATAGTGTATTCGTGACCACAGTAAACTCTCTAGGAAGAGAAAGGATGAGTTACACATGGTAACTCTGAGGGCACAAAGGTAGAGTGCCAAATCATCAGTGTTATTGTACACAGCAGAAACAAGAGTCAAGCCCCCAGGTTACACCGTTCTCTCTACCAGAGACAGACACAAAGTGCTGGGAGTTATCAGACCACACTAAGTGCAAATTTAACAGTAAGCCTGATGAAAGGACCAGGGCATCCAAGCTCTCCAGCCTTAGTTTCAATAAGCAGACTCTACTTTCCCACAGAACACAAGCATATTTGGGTATCCATTTCCTTCTCAAAGGACTCCAGCTATTTGAAGACAACTCCTGAAGTAAGTGTGCATTCCTTCAACAGGAGAAATTCTCTCACTGAACACTGTTATTGAGAAGATGTTTTTTTCTGATGTCTGTAGTAGTTTCTGGCTGGTTACCTTACTAGCATAAAAGAAGAGTTCCATACCGTTTCAGGGTCCAAGCTGCCCAAGATCTCAATCAGCGCTCTGTACATTTCCTCTGGGGTTCCCTCGAAGAATTTCCCACAGCCGGCCACGAACAGCGTGTCACCTGCAAGCAAGGCGTGACATGGCATCAGGGCCAGACAGAGCTCTTCACACCCAATGTGAACACCCTGAGGGCTCGGTCTTGCCGTTGCTGCCCTCTCTGCAGCTCACGCTGCTCTGCCCTCACCAGGAAGGCACGGGGACAGCCAGGCTTTACTGCTGCCCCACACCGGCTCAGTGCTACATAAACCCACACAACAAATGCCTCTCTAACCTGATCTCAGCTTCTGATGCAGGAAATCCCACAGCCTCACCAGGCAAACCATGCCAGAGCTTCCCTACCTGTGTCTGCTGTCCACTCTTGTCCCTTCTACAATAAACACTTGTCCTCTTTACTGTGAGGACAATAAAAAACAAAAACAAAAAAAAACAACAACCAGCTCATTTCAGTGAAAAAAGCACTAGAGGTAGGACTCATCCAGGGCTCATTCTTGATTTTGCTTGCAGGGTGTCCAGCAATAGGTTACAGAACTAGAAGAGTTTCACCGGTTTCATTTACAATTACTACTAGGTAGCTTTGTGCAGGGACAAGGTGTGGGAGTTAAATTAGCTGCACTGGTAATAAGGAGCGAATGCACATCCAGAGTCAGGAGCACACAGGCAGAGGGGTAGCTTATTTCTTCGCAACACAGACTGCCGGCGGTGTAACCTCCCAACTCCTCACCTGTAAAAACAGCAGGTGGCTCGGAGCTATTTGGCTTAGTCACATAATAACAGATGTGTCCAGAAGTGTGACACGGCGTACAGAGGCATTTCACATTAAGAGATCCCACCTGAGAAGAAGGCAGAAGACTGGAGCTTAAGCTACTGTTTGGGAGCATTTGTACCATTAGAAAAGAATTGCAACTATTACAATGGCCTAGTAGTCCTACAGGCAAATTCTCACGTAGCTGGTCAGTAAACATCAGCTCTTTTCCTGAGAGAGTCCAGCAAAAGAGTTTTATGGCAAGGACTTGGAAGGGAGCTGTTTCCTCTTAGCAGGTGTTGTTACAAAGAGAACTGCCAGATTCTTTCATTTGCATGCAGAGTGACTCAGCGTCTGGTTGGCAGCAAGGGAAAATAGATCTAGAGCCATACAAAATCCTAAACAAAGTTAATCAAGCGGAAAAAGCTCCAAACAAAAATGAAGCTGAAGGGTAGAAGTGGAAGACGCTCAAGAAAAGGGAGGGATTAAACACATTCATGAGGATGTTTACCCCACAGCCTTAATTTGTGCACCTTCCCATGTTCTTCTGTGCTCCCTTCTTTGCTTCTGACTGCCCCACAAAAGGTGCACTGCAGGAATAGCAGTGACATTCATGCCAGCCTGCAAATTTCATAGCAGTTTATGCAATCTGCCAGCTCATCTATAAACAAACAGCCACGTTTCAACAAGGTTTGCCACTTTAGCTCTGGAAAAGCAATGCAAGGCAGCTAGCCCTGCTGGCCCACTTTCTCTTCACCCTGTATTTCAGCCTGCATTCAGAGAGCACCGTTTGCATTTCCTCAGTGCTACCCAGGCTCTAAGCAGAACACAAGCCCTGTGCTTTCGCATTTTGGCTCTGACCACCCCAATTAAGACAGCTGTCAAAGAGCAGACAGACACCCAGCATATCCCAGGCAATACACATGTCTGAGCCATGCCAATGTTACCATGAGAACTCACACCAGCTAACAGGAGCCAGAGGGACTATGGCTCATAGGGCAGGAAAAGGGGAAAAGACGTAGTTAAGCCATCAGCTACTTCCAAGAAATGTTAAAACACTAAAAAACAAAAAACACCACACCAGTCCACCTCCAAGCTGTGAGATGAATGGGAGATGCCCTCAGCCAAGTCCTGCAGACCACTCCCTTTACCTTGAGCGTTGTCAGGTGAGACACCTTCTGTGTCAGAGCTCCAACTCTGCTGTCCCCGCCGTACACACGCAGCCCCGTCTCCATCTTAACGAGCTTCTCGTTTCCTCCAGCATGGTCCCTGGAAGGTCAGAACAAGGGATTTTGGTAAGGATGAACACAAATTTATCTTAGCTCGTATTGCAACAGTAACCTCCAAGCGATCATTTCTGATCAACTAGTCTGCCCATATCCTGACGTCTAACACCATCCTATCAAAGAACATGCTACATCAGCACTAGTGGAGATAGTTTCTTTATATGCCAGTTAAGTAAGTGCTGGTGGCTGCAGAGCAGCACATTTAGGAAGGATTTCTAAATAGGACCTTGGTCACTGTCTCTCCAACAACCCCCTCAGTTTCACACCTGGTTGGGAAACACCAGCCTCAGAGGATCAGAGTCACCTCTCCAGTAACTGGGGCACTGAGAGGACTGGGATAACAGTTATCGATTCAGTGGCTCCGCCACGACCCATGGGAGAGGTTATTCAGGTTCAGCCCTGCAAAACTGCTAAAGCAAAACATTCATCTCCATGTCCCTGGCAGAGTTAATCTGCAACCCAGGTAATCTTCCCACAGCTGCTGACTAAGTATCGTGCCGCAGAGACATGCCCCAGCAACTCAGCGTTGCACTCCACGGCTACCTGCACGTTTATTCCACTGACCAGCTAAAAGAAGTCAGCATTTTGAAGGTTAAAGGCTCTAACACAGAACTCGTAGTCTAAACAATGTGCCTGGTCATAGCAAGAATTACTCATATAAAGTCTGGCTTGACTCCAGGCACAGGAAGACTTTCCCATCTTTGTTGTGCACTCGGCTACTGCGTACTGATCTCTCTGCACTTCACTTCCTCGTGTGCTCACCATGCCTCTGGACCAGGTAAGGACCAGACCATCCCCCAGAGCTATGCAAACAAACAAACAGCATTTGGGATAGCCTGGGTGTGCCCAGTCTGCTAGCACCTGGACATCTTCTAGGAGAGATCTTGACATACAACTTCAAAGCAGCCCTTTACCGACCTCAGACTGAGGGAGTGTCTTCCTTTGCCTCACAAATTATCTCGCTACTGTGCTTCCGAGTCTGTGCTAACGCTTGATCAGTCGTAGCTCCAAGCTGTCTGGTCAAATAAGAGCAAGGAACAGCCACAGCAACTGTCCCCCACAGGCACACAACGGTGTGCTGATTTGAGCCATCTTCTCTTAGAGACTTCTTACTCCATTTATCCCTCTCCTACCTTGTAAAGGAAGATTTGGGAGGACTGTCTGCTCCAGCTGAGCCACCAACAGTATGAGAAAGCATCACTGTCAAAGCAGTTAAGAAGGAAAGGCAACGACCAAGGCCCAGATGCAAGGATGAACCACTGGAGCCTTTCCTTTTTACTCCTGTCCTCACATCTGCACTCTGAATCCAGGCCCACCAGGACACCCAGGGACTTGTGTCCCTGCACAGAGTCGGCATCCTGGTGTCCGACAGGCCAAGGAGCACTGCCTGAGCTCTGATCCTCCCCTCACACCTAAGCTCCTGACTAGAGAAATCTGATCCAGAAGAGAGACAATTATTAACAGCTTGCGTTAATGTGGAGGAAAGGGGGATCCCACTACAGCAGATGAAGTTACCAGTGATGGTGTGTGGTCAGGACAGTGGTCAGCTTCACGCCATGCTTTTTGACTGCATCCAAAACCTGCAGACACAGGCACGAGGAGAGCATTAGAACTCACACGAGGCAACTTAACAGCACACCTGGTACCTGTGTGCAACCACTACAGGGCTTGAGAGCCACACGTGCATGCAAACACCCCAGCAACTTTGAAGAGAGCCCATCCCTCTTCAAGCAGTCATTACAGATCAGGACACGAGGTCTCTGATCCAGCCAGGCCACGACTAAACCCTCAGTCCCATTTCCTCTTTTCTGCAGAAGAGCAAACACAGGGAGGGAACAAAATCAGGGCAGTAACTATCCAAGTCAGGGAGAAGCTGCCTGCGCTCAGAAGCTCAGTGAAGCTTTATCTGCACGCAGGAGAGGCCAGCATTTCCTGCCTTTCCCCAAGCCTGAGTCAGCCCGTGACTAATTCCCTCGTGTACGTGGCAGCCTGGAAGCATCTCCCGGAGAAGCAGCCCGCTCCCGGGGGCAGCGGACAGCATTACCTTCTGGGGCTGCACGGGATCAACTATAGCGGCCTCCTTCGTCTCCTCGTCGATGAGGAGGTACATGTAGTTGTCTGTGAGGGCCGGGAGGAGCTCCACCTTCATGTCGGCTTGCGTGACCGTCTTCGACTTCCTCTGCTCGTGCTCTGTGTGCAGGAAGAAAGCTCGCAGCCACACGGGACCTGGGGAGCCAAAAACAGCCAGACTTCAGGTTAGCCCTGGGAGGGGTAAAAGTGGGACAGCACAGCAGGTCTGCGGCCAAGGAGAAGGGCATGCACAGCCCAACCTGCCTCCTTCGGAGGAAAAGAGGAGAGCAGCCACCACAGGACAAAGCGTTAGTGTCTGGCTGTGTCACCCTGTGCCCTGCAGCGTGGGAGGATCTTGGTGCTCTGCAGCTTCTGAGAAAGGGATGGGACTCTGCTCCTAGGGATGTACTCATGCAGGCAAAACGCTGTAACTGGTTTCAAGGGGCAGGAAAGCAGAACAGAGAGGGAGCACTTGGGCAAAGGTCAGCCTGAGACAATGACTTTGCAAAAAAAAAAAAAAAAAAAAAAAAAAAAAGCACAAAATGCCATGTTACAACCAAAAGGAAGAAAAAAAAAAAAAAAAAAGAAATACAGATACTGCTAGAACAGAAATATCTGGTTCATTAATTGGGGAAATCACTTCTTACGTAGTGCCACAGAGAGAGGGGAGGTTCTCTGCATGGAAGGCCAGGCTCCCTGTCTGGCAGATACCAGGCATGCACTGCAGGAAGGGTTCTTGCTCACGGACTACCTTGATGCAACAGCAGTGCTTCCCTATTTGCTTTTGGTTAAATGTTTAATCAAATCCAAGTAGAAAATCTGATTCCAGATGCAAATAACCTGGGCTCCTTTTTTCCCCCCCACTCTTTAACTCACAGATGCACAGTTCTTAAAGAAGCAACTGAGTCATAAGAAGCTCTGCCATAAAAAAAGGGAAGGAAAACAAAGACAACGAGGCCTTCCACTGCCAGCAACCCACAGCATAGGCCTGGGTCCATGCGCATGCAGGGTGAGAGACACGAGCCTCTACAAATCACACATCAGTTGTCTTCAACCCCCAAGGCCCTCACATGCCACTGAAGGTGCCTGCGTTGCTCTGAATCATGCTGGCTCAGCTCCTGGTTCATTTTGCACCACTGCCTCCAGCCCTAATGCTCCACGCTTGGTGCTCGGTAACCTCCATGGGTGCCAAAGGGAGGGGTGATAATTCTCTAATCAGCCTGGCCCACTCTCAGAACAGCTCAGTCCTGATAAGAGGCAGCTTCAGGGAGCAGAGGCCCCGCAGGCTGCCTGCAGCCCACCCGGAGCTCCAGAGGCTGACCCACACAGTGCTGCAAAGCCACGACCAAAGCTCCCACTGTGCATGCAGCTGCAAACCCAGGCACAGGGGTAGCAGCACCCCTAGGGCCCCTCCAGTACCACTATCCTGCCCAGAACATCTTCCCCTTCTGCATCACTACCTCACCTGCTTGTACCGGGAAGCAGGCACGGAGGGGAGATGGTGGTAAAATTAAATGCAAAAAAATAATCCCAAGGCACAACAGTGTAGGCATGCTCTGGGTATTTGACACAGAAGGCACGTAGTGTTAAAGAAAGCATCCATACCTGCCAAGTGGTCCTTAGGGGCAGAAAAGTCCTTTTTTTAAAAAAAAAAAAAAAGAAAAAAGAAAAAAAAAAAAGAGAGAATAACAAATCCTTACTATTATTTGATAGGAACAAAAAGTAATCGCTCCTCAACTGCTCTAGCATAACATGGAGCACTTTGCCTGTGGATGTAATCAGTCACAAGAGCTACGTTTACTGTATGTTTGTTTGCAGAGTAGATGCAAACTGGAAAATAATAATAAAAAAAAAATACAAAACCACAACCCTTGCTTGAACTCAAAGGAATTATTCACATAGTTACAATGCTTTCTTCCTATGAACCATTTTTAACCTTGGCCATGATCCTCAAGACTCCTTGCATGTTTCGCTCACGATTCGTGCACAACAAAAACAAACCACACCACACACGGAAATGTTTTCTGAGATGTGATCT
The DNA here is from genome assembly GCF_964035555.1 of Netta rufina. NCBI lineage: Eukaryota > Metazoa > Chordata > Aves > Anseriformes > Anatidae > Netta > Netta rufina. The sequence goes on from NC_140138.1 coordinate 16,639,577, forward strand.
AAACAAAGGGACAAGAAAGCGTCCACGCCACATGAAACTCGTTCTGACTCCCATCTGCAGCTGAGCTGCACCTCTCCCGTCTGCCCATTCAATGAGCACATCAAAAGCTCTCACGCACACCCAGCACCGCTCGTAGGAGAGGAGCAGGCTCAGCCCCAGCCCTGTTCATGCAATTCCCCAAGCGGTGCCTAGCCCCTGCTCTGCCCCAGCACCTAACGAAATGGTCTCATTTCGAGATCACTGTGATGCACGCGGGGCTCCTCCAAAATTAAGGTCCAATAATTTCATTTTCACTCATTCTATACCACGTCCCTGCTGACACTCACGGAGCAGCAGAGGCCTTTGGATCCCACGCCTGGTGTTCTGAACACCAGCACCGCCCGACTCATCAAGAGGAAGGGTTTGCACATGGGAAGCACTAATATTACCACATGCGTGCTCGAGGTTAGGGGCAAGCAGTCAGCAGCATAGGTTAGTAAGAGGTTACTGCAGTAAGGGGGTGCTTTATACACTTTCTCCACAGTATTTTGTTTTACTCTTTTTTTAATTACAGCAAAGAGTGGAAAATTCCTCTTTCAGATGTGGCTGTCACACACGAAAGTGACTGCACATGCATCCCCAGATGTACATCCCTGCGTTGCCACATAAGTAGAAACACCACGTTCACTTTTTTTATGTGCAGATATTTTTGGACACCGGGCGAGCTCGCGTTGGCTGCACACCCCCGGGGAGCAGCAGCTCGCAGGACTCCCACCCGTGCACACCCTGCAACGGGGGAATTGGGTCTGCCAGCCCCTCGGTTTGCTCGTTCCCGAGATAGCATCAGGGTTTCCACACCTGGCACTAACTCCCAAGGGTTCTTGCTCATAAGGCCAAGTTTTAAAGCTGGAGTGATGCAAAAGGCCTCCGGCAAGACCCGCCCGAGACACTGTCAAGCCCCAGCCCAAGCTGCAGTTCAAAGAGACGCTTTCAGAATTTAGGCCGCAAGTTTAAATGCACAGCCCAGACTTTTTTTTTTTTTTTTTTTAACATTATCGATACAATTTCACATTGAGCTCAGTTGAAATTCCAGCTCCCAGCCCTCTGTCCCCCAGATCCACAACCAGCGTCCGTGGCAGCCCAGGAACTCCAGGAGCCTCCAGATCAGTTATCAGCAGATAAGAAAAAAAAAAGAAAAAAAAAGAAAAAAAAAAGAAAAAAAAGCAAACCAACCACCACCAGAGCCAGGCTCCAGCTAAGCAGATACTGACCTACTTGGGGCTGTGAGTCAGCTTAAAAAGCTCTGCGCACCCCTGAGTGGGCAAAGGAGAAGAGAAGCCACCGTCAAACTGCTGCTCCCGGGGGGGACCCCCAGCCGCCCCCCGTCCCCCTCGGAGCCTCAACACCCCCAAAGCCTCCTGCCCAGCCTCGGAGGAAGGGATCCCCGGAGGAAGGGGACCCCTCGGGTGTCAGGGGACCCCCCCTGAGCAAGGGGGACCCCCTCGGAGGCAGGGGGACCCCCGGCCGCCCCCCTCCCAAGGGCAGCCGCCGGCCGCCCCCCGCTCCGTGCCCGGCGGGGCAGGTGGGCTCCGGCCGAGCCTCCCTCCCCACGTACCGGCTCGGAGCAGGGCCCCAGCTCGCAGGGCGGTGCCGAGGCTCCGCCAGCCCCCGCCGCGCATGGTGCAGGCCCGGCCCGGCCCGGTTACCTTCGCTCCCCGCCCCGGGAGGAGGAGGAGGAGGAGGAGGAGGCAGCGGCAGCCCCCAGCGGCCAGCCCCGGCCCCTGCCCCGGCGTACAACGGGGGCGGCGCTGAGCCCGCCCGGCCCCTCTTTGCACACCCGGGCCAGGCCCTTTTTCATTTATTTATTTATTTTTTTAAATTTATTTATTTATTTTTTCCCTTTTTTTTTTTTTTTTTGCCCAGCCCTGTGGAGGGGCTGGGTGAGGAGGCGGAGGTACGCGGCCTGGCCCTAGGAGGCAGCAGGCAGGGGAAAGAAGGAAGGAAGGAAGGAAGAAACACGGAGCTGGATTTGCGGCTCCCAGCCCGGCAAGGACACCCCAAGGGCACCCCGGGGAAGGAGCCGCCGAGCTCATGGCCTCGTCCCGGCCCTTGTCTCGCTTCTGGGAGTGGGGCAGGAACATCGTCTGCGTGGGGCGCAACTATGCCGAGCACGCCAAGGAGATGGGCAGCGCGCCGCCCGCACAGCCCCTCTTCTTCCTCAAGCCTTCCTCTGCCTACCTGCGGGAGGGATCCCCCATCCTCCGGCCTTACTACTGCACCAGCCTGCACCACGAAGTGGAGCTGGGGGTGGTGATCGGGAAGAGAGCCCAGGCTGTGACCCAGGAGGCTGCTATGGAGCATGTGGCAGGCTACGCGCTGTGCTTGGACATGACCGCCAGGGACACGCAGGAGGAGTGTAAAAAGAAAGGTTTGCCCTGGACCTTGGCCAAAGCCTTCAACACGTCCTGCCCAGTGAGTGAATTTGTGCCCAAGGAGAAGATCCCGGACCCTCACAAGCTGAAGATCTGGCTGAAGGTGAATGGAAAGCTGAGGCAGGAGGGGGAGACCTCCTCTATGATCTTCTCCATCCCCTACCTGATCAGCTACATCAGCGAAATTGTCACCCTGGAAGAAGGGGATTTGATTCTGACGGGGACTCCCGAGGGAGTTGGATCTGTGCAAGTAAACGATGAGATAGAGGCTGGGATAACCGACGTCCTGTCCATGCGGTTCAAGGTGGCACAGCAAACGCGTCGCTCCTAACCGAGACCACGGCTGGGACCCTTGTCTGCATAGGAAAAGGCTCTTTGGGAGTAACTGGCGAACAAAGAGACACACAAACCATCCCGTGAATTAAATTTATATGGCCTAAGCATCTACTGGACACTCAAGTGTCAAGGACACGTAGCTCATGAGCTCTGAAGACCTTTGGCCAAAACAACCCCATTTCCATGGAGTTTTCAGCCTCCACCGAGGCTGTACAGCGGAGGGCAGGCCAGGAGTCCAACCCAGCGTGGGGCAGCCGGTTAATACCTAAACGGTACCTTGGAACTTTCTGTGTGGACTGTGCTGGGAGACGAAAACAAGGCAGGAAACGCAGCAGCAAGACTCCCGCTGTGTGTGCAAGCCCTCCTGTTCTATATATTGATTTAAAATTAAAAAAATAAAAAAATAAACATTAAAATGGTGATGTATGGAAAGTGCTCTGGGGTCCTGGTGAGGACTGCAGCTCTCTCTGTGGTACCTGCTTGTTAGTAGGAAGGCTTCCATGTCCTGGCTTCCAGGTCCCCCGTACGCTCAGCCTCCTTGCACAGAGGTATTGAAGTAGCAAGAACATACACGATGAGAAATAAAACTTTAACCTGAGGACTGGAATCCACCCAGGGTGTGAAGCTACATGCCCTGGCAGCTGTCAAGGTGGGGTTGTTGCAGCTTGGGGTGCTCCAAGGGCTGGCTCATGGGTGACCAAACAGCGGTCAGAGGTGCTCTGCTCCTGGGTGCTGGGGCCCATCATCACTGGGGAGCTGCAACAGAAAGGAGCTGTGGTAAAACATGGGAAAGCCTGTGGGGAAAGGTGCCTTTGCAAAGCACTGGATATGTTTTCATAATTACAGTGAATAATCTATAAAACCATAGATATCTAGGGGGGTTAACTAATCCCTTAGTAGGCTACCACTTTGAAAGTTACCCTTGGGCATTCTGAAAGCCCAGCTTCACATGTTGTGTGGGGTGGGGGCTCCTTTCAGTGGTTTTATTTCCAAGATTGAGGATTTGGGGTTGTAAATAAAAATTAGGAGCTAAGGCCCACCCATCCTATATGAAATCAAAGATGCATATGCAACAGTAAACCAAGAATTACGGCTTCAGAAAGAATCTCTCTCCTCAGAGTATTCTGCAATATAAAGATGTTTGCTTTTCACAGTAGTTTCATGATTCCTCCATGCATTTTTCAAGTGTACAAATTAAAAGAGGATTGCTTTCCCTCCCACTCCAAGGGGCGTTATGCAGCAGAAGTGTTCCAGATGCCTGGCAGATCCTTTTCTTAAACTAAGCTTTAAATATACTTCTAAAAGTAAAGTAATACAAAAGATCAAGAACAAAGAAGCCCATTGGTAAAGATCACCAGTAAACTTGTCTTAACTTTCACTGATTTAAATATATTTTATCAAAATCTAACTGCAGCAATTACCATTACTTACATAACACAGTGCAACAGTTGAAGTTTTTTAAAAAAATATTTCCAGCTGTTAAAAAGCCACATCATGTAACTTTTCCTGTTTCCAAACTCCAACTGATCTTACGCTCTCGACCAGTTTACATGACAGTGAGCTCTCTTTCAAATCAAAGGAGTGACAAAACAAGTTATAAAATATTAATAAAAAACCTCTCCCCATGAACATCAGAACTTACCATTTTCAAAGGCTGCACAGTTATCCAATTTCCAAGAAAAACAGATGGATTTATTTTTTTTTTTAAATAGCTGTGAATGCTGAAGTGAAATGCTGAACCCAGCTCTTAATAACTGCTAGAAGTTTTGTTTCAAAATGTACATTCAAAGTTTTACGGAACAAATTATGGCAGCCCAAAGACAAGTATCTCTGTGAAAGAGCAGTGTGGTCCAGTATACTGCCAATCATGTGGTAAAGGAAAGCAGAACATGTTGTATAACAAAACATGTATTTTTTCTATCAATATCTATTTTGCTTGTCCAGCTGCATGCATCTTAAGCACATCACTGCATGCCCAAACACGACCAGGTACTAATCCTGCCAACACATATGCATCTCAATTCTCTGCATTTTAACATCAGCCAATGGCTTAAAGCATGCGTAAAAGTTTTTTTACGATGAGAGCTTGTAGTAACTAAATGCTGTGAACATTATTCAGATTTTACGTAAACAACGCTTAAGGAATCAAGGCCAATTGAAATAAACGTTCAGCTATTACTTCTGAACAAAACCAGCCTCTGCCTTATAGAAATCAAAATGTTCTTTGAGTCAGTGGGAATGCTGTGCTCTGAATTTGTTGCAACTCAATGAAAAGCTGGGCCAAACAGCAAAGTGAGCAAAGCGAGCTGGTCTGAACGGAGAACTTAGGGTGAATAATTCTGATGGAAAAAGGATGAAACTTGCTCTCTTTACTGTTTCCTTTCCTTTGTGCCTGTAAAACATTACTGTCTATGGCAACAGCAACAATGCAGTATTTGTAATTAGGTCTTAAACACTGTGTACCGATTGCAGAGCTGAGTTGTGATTAAAATTATTGGAAGCATTCAACACTTTCCAGATGTAACAGCTAATAGTCTGCAGTTGTTATTGTTGCAATAGCAGAGATGCAGTGACCCAACACATGCAATATTTGTACATTTAAACCTTTGTTCTGACTCACAAAAGTGCAAAGGTGCAGTGTGAGTGTACTGATTGTCAAAATTCACTGTTTCTGCTATTGCTTCCTTTCTGCCATAGTGTTCAGACAAAAAAATAAAAATATCTGGAGAAGGGCAAAATGTGCATACCTGGGTTCTTTCTGTTCAGCTAAAAACTGGGGAAGAAGAATTACTTTCTTTTCTGCCACCTACAGTCTTAACTTGTTTTGTTGATTGTCAGCAGTCCCTGGTAATTATTAGTCTGTTCTAATAAAACTTAGTCTGTCCTAAAGAAAAGCAGCCTTGTAAAAATCTTGGCTATTTCCAACCCCCTGCAGTTGCCCAAAGTTCCGTGTTTGGACTTAACAGTGTATACCACAAATGCAGGCAGTACTTGAAAGAGGATAGTCTTTATTTATTTATTTATTGAAACAACACAGAAGTAGCACAAAAGTAGCATAGCAGTTAAACAAAGCACAAGAGATTTGTCTTGTATAATTGTTATTTCTGATTTTTTCAAGTGTTTTCTAAACTGAGTGAAGAAAGCATCTACTACTCTCCCCCTTCCTCCTCCCCCCCACACACACCAAAGGGATGAATTCAGCAGAACTAACTTTCCTTAGGCTAAGAACTTAGTCTACTTTTCAAAGTACAATCACTAGAAAAAAATATCACCACAGAAGACCACTTAAAACAATTAGTAATGCATATTCCTTCTCTACCATCAGAACATACTCAGCAAAATACTCCAACAATCTTCTACCTTTAATAATATAGTGAGAAAATGGTCTTTTCCCAGCTGTTATCAGTCCACATGGTTTAATCTCTTTCTTTTTCCCAACAAGCTCTGACTTGCCTCTGTAGGGTCTGCCAGTTTGCACGAAAGTATATTCACCTTCAGACCAGTTCTCCAACTGGGTGACAAAGTGATCTGTAAAAATAATTAAAGGTCTTTGTTGTTGTTGTTTTTTCTTTTATTTTTTTCTTTTTCTGATGTATAGTATTTTGATATATATTATTTTCAAATATCATACAGCATATTTAATTGACATATTTACTTATACACATTTTACATTATATTAAACATGAATACACAGATTTTCTGTTTTATACTTCTTACTACTGAAGTAAAACACTTTCATTATTTCCTGGAAATAGAAGGAGACAGTGGAGGAGAAGGAAGAGCAAGAACAGTTTTGCTAAGAAGGATAACTTTATAAACAGGGAGTCAATTTAGAGTTGTCCTAAAACAGACAGTTCTATGAAAAAAAAAGGAGTCCAGTATAAAGAATGAAATAACTAATAATAATGCACATTTCTACATGAAGAGACATCATCTGATGCTGAAATTATGACAAAAAACACTTACTTTGAATATTCTGTGTATAAAAAATAATGCTTATTTTGAAAAGTTCAGCACAACTCACATACACTACCTAATGGGAAACAGCCACTGTTTTAAATTAATATTAAATACCAACTTTAAAATAAATCTTGCTTCGCTCCAGAAGAAGTTGCCATTTCAAGGCAGTCTTCTTGTCTTCTGTTAGGGTGAGGAACTCGTGAACCTGTTAATAACATGACATCAATGAACACTACTTCAGCACATAACTGTAACATCACAACAAAATGATGATTAATTTTAAGCTCTATTTTTTCTCTTTTAATATAGTATTTGCTGGGATACACATACCTAGACAGTCAGATTAATCACAATATATTACAGGGTGTTTGAGAATCAAAGTCAGGGAATTCCGATTGTGTTCTCAGAAAAGTGTAAATTAATTTAGATGAAGTGGTATTCTGAATAGGGTATTCACTCTTACATTTAACATATTTCTTCTTATTAGGAGTCAATGACTTTTTACTTTTTTAAAAAAAACATATGTATGTATATATATATAAGTATATATACATATCCATATGTACACAGTTTAACCACTGTGTGTATATACATACACACACATATATAAATGAAGAACGTATGTATATATGAAGAACAGTCAGATGAATTTGCAATTTTCATCAGGCTTCACAGCTCAGATCAAATAAGAACAACCTCATTTGTTTCTACTTACAGTGCAGCCTAATGTTTCCTCAGCTACGCAGTCAGACAGGTAACAAGAGTAAAGAGTGCCTGTATGGTCTGTCAGATTAACGAGGATGTCAAAGCTCGCAAAAGTTGACTCTGAATTTGAAGAGATGTCACCACAGAAAGTGCATGTGTTTGACATTTCATTCACCACAAAACGGCATATTGAACTGAAACACAAAGATAATTAAAGCATGTATGTAATTCCTCCCTGCTTGAGCCTCTTTTCTTTAGACTGAGATTCCCCAAGAGACTCTTAAAAAAAAATTAATCTTCTGCACTCAGTCCATCCAAGAAGAAATGGCCTCTTTTCTCTAGGACCAAAAAGTCCTTCATAAAGCTAGCTCCTCTTTCTTGCTAATGCTGAAAAGTCTACACAACAGAAATTCATGTCCTCCTCCAGAGCAGTTTTACTTCTTGTCCAGAATTAGACTAAATATTGTTCTAATTTGGGCCAGGGGTAGCAGGATAAACACTTTTTAATACAAACTTAAAAGAAACAGTTGCTTACCATCTGTTCCGAATAACTTTAGATACATTATCATCAATGTCCAATGTAGAAATGTAGCCATAAATAATGCCAAAGACTGGTTCAAGTTTCCCATCGCTCTGTAAAGCTTTTTCTTTCAGCTGCTTCACAGTATAAACGTTAACTATAGTCTCCACTAAAAATTTAAAAGACATGTTTTGTGTCTGAGAAACAAACACCACAGAAAAGCAACAACATAAAAAAAGGACCTCAAGGTAGTAAAAAAGAGAGGATTTAATCTAAAGCATCAGAAAAGCCCTGGACACCTTCCTTTTGGAGCAAGCTTATGATTACAGGGGGAAAAAAAATATCCAGGAAAATCTCATACTTAATCTTTGTATCAACCCAAAATGAGTTGATCAAAAGTTGATCAAAACTTTCCCTCTCCATCTTTCTTACTTATTAAAGCCAGAAAGAACATGTCAGGGCACAAGCTCACATAGTCACGTGAAGATATGAACACACAAAGAACTTGAAATTTCAACTTCACTACAAAACTACACTATCTAGTTCAATAAAATCAAAGTGTTTTAACTTACAGTTAACAGATTCTTTTGATTGCTCCTCCATTTTATCATGCATAGCTCCTGATTGTGCACTCTCTTTTATGAAGCTGAAGAGAACGTTTGCTTCTGCAGTTTCTTTAAAAAATATATATATTTAAGTTGTGAATATATGTAATATGCAAAAACAACAAATATATTCTATAACTTTTTTAATTCTGGTAGCACTGTCATGTCTTGTAGATTTAGCCAAGGGATGCTTTCTGTTTTTTTTCTTTTACCATTAGTTGTACATGGAATATATGAAGGCTGCTTAGATTTTATCTATATATATACATTATTATTTTTATATATATGAAATGGAAGTCAAAAACTTGGTCAGGATATAACAGACGAGAAAGAGGGAGCTTTCTGAGGCAAGCTGGTAGAAGAAATTAGATCTCCAATGGATTCATTAATGCTTTCTAGTCTACAGTGATTACTAATATGTCAATTATGCAATTGTCAGAAGCAATATGTCAATAGCTCTTACCTGGATTAGTTGTAATAATGGTCTTTGATATCACAGTTGCAGTCATACAGTTCCTAAATTTGTCAAAATTTATTCTCACATCTGCTGCAAATATTACTGGGCACAAAATAAAAAATCTGTTACCTTAGAATATGCATCACATTAAGAACTACAGTAAAAACATCAAGACGAAAACATTATACCTGTTTTTCGTGGGATCCAACTTTGTGCAAGCTGGATAGACTCATTATCCCAACTAAAACAAGAGAAAGTAGTGGGTCAAAACATTTCTGAAAAATAACTAGAACTGTTAAGTACAAAACAAATAATACAGTTATAATTAAACTGATCAAAGAGAACAATTCCCTTATTACATGCACATGCAAATGAAATACTGCATATATCCATGTGCATCTAGTCAACAGCCAGTAGGATGATTTAAGTGTGGTCCAATACTGTCCCTAAATTATCCCATGCCAAACAGGATAAAATAAAAGGGCTATTAGGCTGTTCAAAATGATTAAATGTCACACACACTTGGAAAAATGCTACATGCATTTCAAAGTTTTGACTGAAGTAATTTCTAATTAAAGCAAATCAGAAAGAAAGTAGCTGCTTATCATCCGAGCCTTTTCTGTGGGAACAAGCCAGTTATTCACATCACTAGGCCAGATGTTCAGCCAGCTTTCCAACACTGGAACCTTTGTAAACTGTGGATAAGCCTAGAGTGAGGTCAGTGCTATTCCTAAAAAAAAAAAAAAAAAAAAAAAAAAGCTTGATAAAATCTCTCAAGTAGTTCCTCTAAAGTTTGGATGGCAAGAATACTGCCAAAGCACAGCTCTGTTCTGTTTTTCTCAATCCCCGCAAAAAGATTTCAGATATTTACTTTTCATCTAGTATTCCTCAGCCACCTGTTCACTGATGGCCTCTGAAATATCTTCACTATAGTGCTGTTGCTCAAGCTTTTCCCCAGATCTTTGCCTCTACCTATAACTCCATGCAAGAGCAAAAGGCACTAGTTAAAGTAAGCACAGGAACTCCTAGTCTCTCCTTATGAGGACTTCTAAAGCACACAGCTCTGTATCACTACACACCAGCACTAGAACAGGAGTAACAGAGCTGTTGCACTGCAACCAAACAAGCAAAAAAACACCACCTATCTCCACTCCACTTCTTAATTCTTTTTGGCTCGCAGTCAGCCAGTACATCATAAAACTAGACAATACACGTAAGGTTACTCTACTATCTCTGTTTAATATATGTTGCTGCCTCATCACAGTTGCTACACAAATAATACATTTAAGAGTACTGTAAAGAGTATGCATTCTTTATCTACTCTTGTATGAATTTGAGTATTTTAGTAAATTAAAACATTTTACCATATAATTGGAAAAGACATCTCTGTTTCATCATAGAGCTTCACTTCACACCTCTGACCTTTTCTTTTGTCTGAAGTCATAAAATACTTTGGCTCCCCAACCTTTAAAAAGAAAGAGAAGAAGACACTTTTATAAAAATCCATGTTTTACATATTTGCAAATTATCTACTGCTTGCATATGTATGATTTCAAAAAGGCAACTTCTGTAGGACATTTCCATTCCCTTAAACTTCTCCCTCATGTTGTAGATGAAAACTTTAAGTAGACTATACTTCAACTCAGTTGAAATGACTGCCAACCTAAACAAACAACACTGATTCCTGGTCACCGAGTCCCAAAATCAATATTCACACTTAAGTCAATTAAGTTAGCCATGCTAAGTAGAGAAACACTGTGGCACCTTAACTTACTGACATTACAGCTGCAAGCACATTAAGGATTCTTCCATCAAGGCTTTGTCCATTTGCAACGATGTCACCCAGTGAATAATAATCCTGAGGGTCCTTGACAGGTAGATGCGACAGAGAAAGCAGTTTGGTGTCCATTTCATAACATGAAGAAGTTTTCACCACTGAATGATTTTCACTGAGCAGTAATTTGTAGCAACTAGGTAGTATGCACAGAAAAAAAAAAAAAAAACAAGTCACATTTCACTTAACCAACACTAACAGTCTAAAATGTTAATTCAATTCATATGTGAAAAAAATTGCTGATTTTCTCCTTTGTTTTCCCAAATGATATATATAAATTCCGACTTTTCAATAATTTTTAAATATAATTTTCTAGCTTTCCTCTTACAGAAGATTTATTACTGTGTACTTAATATTTACTTAGAATTCAAAAGCCAGCTAGCAACATTGAATACATATTTCTAAGCCTTTCAGCTCTTAACAATGACTATAAATAAAATCTGAAATGTCTGTAATCCAGGTAAGTGAGAGGTTTTGGCATTGTGACATACTAAGACGACTATGGTCTGACTGGATTTGGTAGGAAGTTTTCCAAAGAAAGAGCCCAAGGAGTTTAGGAATGTTTAAAATGCACTGTTAGCCAACTGAAATAAGGTATAATCAATATATTCTGGATAAATGTATTTTACAGAAATGCAGTCTACAGTTCTTTTCCCAGTGAAGATTCTACCTGACATTTGTTCTACTACTTCTTTCTTTTTAGCCAGAAAGTAAGTAGTGAGTGTAACTAGTATGGATATATACTTGCTACAAAGCTTAAGAGATGAAGAATAAGCAAGAACATAAAACTTCTACCAATCGTATGCTGCTGCAATCAGCTGGCAATTAAAGAAATTATTAATTGTGATCTTACTGGAAAGATCTACCAGTAAAACTTTAAATTTACCTAGGAGTTACAGGGTTGAATTTTTCTTCCCTTTCTCCTTCCTTTGACTGGATTAAAGGATTTTCAATTGTAACTGAAATAAAACATTGAAAAGTTATGTTTAAAAACTGCAAACAGATACATATAAAGAGAAGTAGCTTTAAAAATGGTTGCTTCCCAGGTCGGATATGAAAAATAACAGATATGTGGTACAACTACTGTTAAATACTATCATACTGAAAACAGTGTCTGTCCAGACAGCTCACATTATAGCCAAAGTCCCAAAGGAGTCCTCAAGACATTTAATGGAAATAAAATGACTAAGCGTTCTTGTGTGCATACTTTTCATAGGCATGAGTTTCATCCAAACATTCTGATACAGCAATCGTGGGCAGCAGAGGATTTTAATAACTTAATATACAAGCACAGACTGTAAATAAATATGTTGCTGTTGTGTTTTAATGGACAATCATAGTAATATCTAAAAGTAATGAAGACAAAAATAAAAAACTGAACTACTTTACAGAGTTTATTTTTCATAATTTGTAAGAACTAAATGTAATGTAAGAGTTTAGATCCATTCAACTATAGGTAAGTTCTGGGTGGCTGCATTCAGTGGATTTCTATCTGGCCTTTTTGTTTACATATTTACTGGTTTTGAATTTAAATTCTAGAGATTTTATTCCCTTCCTCTATATACTTAACTGAACAATTTGTTTCCAATTAGACTGTTTTCCAAGCCCTCAGAGAAAAATATAGTAAAACCACAAACACATAACACTGAATTACTGGGGAAAAAAATACACATTCAAACAGAGACATTAAGAAAAAAAATTCCAACTTACCACAGTCACCAACTCTAAAGCTTTCTGAAAGTGATCTAATATACTCTTCTCTGCCCCAAGAACTAACATTTATAAAATAAGTTGGTGAATCACGAATAGTGAAACCGAAGGTGTATCTTTCAGACCCAATGTCTGCAAAACCAAACAGCACTATTAGCATTCAGTAGCACACCTTAGTTTCAATCAAGAACATGTGTATAAAATCTGTGTTGGGAGGCTTGGCTAGATTTTGTCATTAAGAACTGTCATCCGCAATCTGGTGAGTACCACTAGAGGTCAGCAGACTTTTTGGTAAACACATTGGTGTTCATAGATGGGGACAGCTACAATTCCTAAATTGGCTGTACCCCTAACATACCATCCACCCACACGTATCACTTAACTTCAGGCAGCACCATATAAGCTTACAAATTAAAGAACTGTACTGTACAGCATTCAAAGCAGTCATCCTACCCAAACGCATTAACAAAGGTAACTCATAAATAAGCATATGTACTAGCAAAAATAGTCTAGGCAGGCAGTTTTTAGAGGGCTGTGCCCATGTATGAGAAGACCAAGATGACATACACAGCTGCAGATTACAGGCAGTATTACAGTTCAGATAGTACTAAGGGGTCTAACTGATTAAAACAAAGGGTTTCCAGCCCTATAGAAGTTCATGATTAAGTGAGAGTAAGAAACGCTGCACTCCCTTTTCCCTCACAGCTAATTAACAAGCTTTCCATGGATCATACAGCAGCCTGCAACATGTTATTTTCAAATTATCAGTAACAACTGTGGAGCCATCTGCATACAGTAAGCGCAACCTGGCTGTAGTTCCATGGAGGCATCCACGTGAACCACCCCATTTCCCAGCTATGTAGAATTGCTTCTCATGAGGATGACTTCCCTCCAAAAATTCACCAATAGAGCAGGCTCAGTGATGCCAATACCAACAGCATAACTGAGCACTTCACACAGAGCTGGAACGACTGTGGCTGGAGGTGCTTCCTAGCACTGTGTTGTCTCTAATTTGTAGGTACATGATTTCAGTTTCCAATTAACAGTGTATTAACAATGTATCATTCCCATTTTTTCTTGAGAAATACTAATTCGGTGCTACCCAGACCAGAAATTACTCATTTCACTCAAGACATCTCCTTAACATTTCTAAGACAGAATGAATATGAAGAATTCCAGGGGAGTTTTAGGTTAGATGTTAGGAAGAACTTCTTCACTGAAAGGGTTGTGAGGCATTGGAACAGGCTGCCCAGGGAAGTGGTGGAGTCACCATCCCTGGAAGTCTTCAAAAGACGTTTAGATGTAGAGCTTAGGGAAATGGTTTAGTGGGGACTGTTAGCGTTAGGTCAGAGGTTGGACTCGATGATCTTGAGGTCTCTTCCAACCTAGAAAATTCTGTGATTCTGTGATTCTGTAATTGACTCCAGCAGTATTTATAGTACTAGCGTGTTCAAATTGGTACCATCTTCTTCAGACGCTGAAATACTTCCATGCTGGAATTTTTTAAACTGAATTTTAACTGATAAGGTTTACCCAAACTAATGCTGCTCTCTCCTCTTGTTTCCCATCCCCCACAGTTGTTTTTTTTTTTTTCATTTCTATTCCATACACTTTACACTAAGAGGTCTGTTTACCATTTACATATCGATTTCAGTCATACATGCCAAATTATACCACATAAGAAAATGAAGTAAAAACAGTTAAAAAAAGACTCTACTTTTTCTGTCTGGAAAGCCTCTGACATCTGTTTTCCCAATAACCACACCGATTACATTCTAAAAAATAAAAAGATTATAGAATACAAGTATTAAACACAGATGTATACGATGAATTAGATTTCATGGACTTGTACTCTACAGATGATAATAAACATATTTCTGACTGGTAATCATTTTAATCTATTTATTCCACATTACCATATGAACTAAGGACTACAACATAAACATACAATTTTACTTTAAAAAATGTGACTGAAAATATTAAAAGAAATACATCTGTTTCTGTTTGTAAAGACAATGAGAGGACAAAAGTTCAACCCAAAACATTTATAATTTTGTCTGTTTACAGTATCCTCTCCTCAGGTAGGTAGTGATGTTGTTGTTGATGTAGAATAATATATTATATGTATTATAATATATATCTATGTGGTATTAAAAATATATATATACATGTATCTCCTCAGCATGAGAGAAGAGCACAGCAGTACTAGTTCGGGAATTTAAGAGGTAAGCAATGCAAGCAGTATGGTAACAAAGACTGGAAGGGTGACTGTCACTGCAACACGGCAGAAAGACAGAGGTCAGTAAGGGACAGTTTAGCAATTTAATAATCAACACATGCTGAATTTTCTATCTGTTCACAAAGCAGTACAACCTGACCGACTCCACTACAACTGTACAGTATCTGTACGTGCTCAAAAATTAGGTCTCACGTTCCCAGTTTACTCTGAATCACTAGATGGAGCAAGGTAGCTGTGTTATCCTACACTGATGGACATAAACTCGTTAGAAGGATGGATGTGGAAATAGTGTAACATCTTCCAAAGTTCTTCCAGTCTTTTTATCATAGGGTATTTTCTATCTATCCACAATATGTAATGAATTAGTATTTTTTCTATTTTTAGTTTTGCTTCTTTAAAAAAAAATAATAAATGAAATCAAACTACAACATACCCTGTATCTCACCACTGGTGTGAAGAACTGACATTTAGGATGACTTTTTACATAAACTATGCTGATGTAAAACTACAGTTTACAAAAGAGATCTCCATTATCCCTGCTGCAAATTTATTCATTATTCTTATATTAGTAGTAGGGCTGCACAGCAAGCTGGCAGAAGGAAGTGATCTGGCTGAAAACTATGGGGGGAGAAAGGGGTTTAAGAACTTTCAGAGATCATTTCCTTGATCGACTTTATTGTGCAACTACACAAGCATTAGTTTCACCCGAAGAGGAGGAGTGAAACATGCCAGCCACAAGGGAATGGGCTGCACTGCCTTTTTTGGCAGAGCATTGCTTAAGACTGCTCAACCAAATCATGAGACTACAGCATTACAACACTGCAAGCTTCGTAGACTTTTAAAAAAGTCTTTTTCACTTTTAAAAAATAAACTCCAAAGTAAAAAAAAATTATGACATTTAGGTACTTTGAATGTGAAGAGCTCAGCTGCTTTAGACTGGTCAGTATGTGTTTAGGAGGTTATCACCAGATACTGGTGAGTTATTGTAAAGAAGGTTGCTGTGGTTTTTTATTATTATTAACATCTGCTAATTGCAATACTCAAAATTAGTTTTATTTGTAAAATAAAATCTTTTAACAATCTAAGTGAACCAGTTTATTGTGAGTAACTGTGAGTGACGGATTACCTTTGCTGGAGACCAGGAGTTCATAAAAAGTTGGAAAAAAACATGTGATTTCTCCTTCATATGTTTAAAATAAATGAGGAAAAAAAAAAAAAAAAAAGAAAGTGGTAGACTGTGCCCCTCTAAACAAAAAGCTGTGACAACAGGAAAACTTGTTTTCAGCTCCTCACAATGCATCAGGTTTTCCGTGGGGGATACAGCTCTGCAAACATGCATCTACTTTTCCCTACGTGGAGAGATGCAGCTGCAGCAGGGCACTGCAGCTCAACTGGTAGTGCATCCATGTGGAAATGCAGCTTCTCTGTTCTGTTCTCCAGGCATCAACTCCCAGCAGCACCAAACATTTAAAGACACGTTATCGCTGGTGGGCTACAGGGAGTGATGGGTGGGAAATAATGAAGAGAGAGCTAAGTAGCCTTCTCTCTCTTGTATTAAAACAATCTTGGATACCAAAGAATGAAAAACTGGGTCCTCAGACTTTCTATTTTTAATTCAATCATCTAAAACCCAAAGGAGAAAAACACTGAGTTACACTGCACACCTTTTTGTTCAACTCTTACTAGTAAGTACAAAACTCTGCTGTTTGCTAAGTTCACTTTTTGGTTCATCCTACTCTCTCGTGCTCCCCCAAGCAAAGATCTTAGCTCCTTAATAGCCTGACAAGCACAAAACCTGCTTTTTGTTCTAAAGAAACAGAAACAAACCCATTTCATGTGTAATTGTGAGATTTTTTTATCCAGTTAAAGGACCATACCATTCAACAAGACTTTTGTTTGAATAATTAAGGACTACATTATTTAGTGGGATTGAGCACACAAGTAAAAATTGCAGGACCAGGCCTTATGTTCATAGCTTGTTGTAAAAGAGTCTTGTAGGTTACAAATGTATTGTGACTACATAATGCTGACTCTGAACATGCCTTTACTAATTCAGCATCCATTTAAAACATTACAAAGAAACCTCTGATACTCTCAGACATTGAATTGTCCAGTCAATATCTGCAGTTGTAGTATCCACATATTATGGACAAAAACAGCATCAATTTTCATTTTCCTGGTTTATGCACAAAGAAAGTAGGGTACTTTATATCTAACAATTATACTAATGCTATTAGTATCTAAATACATGTCAATTACATATTTTTGCAGAAATGTAATACAGCCATATACAATTTCACTTGAGAACAAAAGTACTATGTCACTGAGACTTACAGGACGAGCAAGATTTGGATGCAGATCTGAAAGTGCAACAAAGTCCCGTGTTGAACTGTAATAAGCCATTTATCTGTAATTTGAGAAAATTAATTTAGATTTTAAAAAGATCTAAACAAATCACTTAAAACTATTCATAAGGAGAACAACAAGCAATTTTTAACAAAAATGTTTTGACCCAAATAGCATGTCTTCAATAAAAGCATTTCAAGCCATCTAAATTAGAAAATTCTTTATTATTTGTATTCGGTTATGTAATAGTCATGAGCTTTACTATGTTATCTGTGCTTCTCAAACAAGTGCTTGGTTGGTTGGTAGTTGTTCTTTCTGTAAAGCATTCAATAAATCCATTAGCACAGGCCTTGAAGAAATATTTGCTCTCTTTCTCTTGTCTGGGAAATCCAACCAAACTCAATAAGGCAGCTTGAATATGAAAGGTCATTTACATGGAAGGGAATAAAATTGCTGCATTGAAAATCACCTTAGTTGAATTTCTGGATTTAATATTAAACTACTTTAAAACATGAATTCATCCCTTCCTCAAAAATTGAGAAGTTTGGAATTTATTATTAAAAAAAAAAAAAAAGTCAATTATTTTCAGGCTGCCAGTGGACTCACAGGCCCATTCCTGTGAGCTATCGATGTCCCCTCCATTGATGCCAAAATTGCACCATGGCTGTCTTGTCAGCCCCTCTGAATGCCTTTCATTATTTCAGGATTTCTGTTCCATAGCTATGCTCAGAGACATCACTGATATTTAGCGAGCAGATGTCAGATTTTACTTTTTTCTAAAAGGAACCATCGAGTTATCCAAACGTTAATAACCTTTAATACTGGAGAACTGCTGATGTTTTCAGAGGACACCCACTCCAAACTCTTTAACAAATATCTTGCATGGCTTTTGCTACCTGTACACCTGGCACCCTGTGTGAGAACTGTTAAACACTTCATTAGTCATTGGTATAACGATCTGTTGAATACCCAAGAAAAGTAGATAGGCTATAAAGCAGTTATCTGAAAATATAAAGTGATTTCTCTAAATGAGAATTTAAAACTAATCTCTTACAGAAAGATACTCCAAATTTGCTATATAAAAACTACTTAAGTGTGGCTCTCAAACCTGCTCCCATCTCATTACATGGAAGAACGTATGTACACTTACTAGGAAAGTCAACTATCCCTCCAAGGCACGTCAATATCCTTGTCTCAGTTAAATATTGTTAAATGATGTACCTCACACCACAACTGAATCAGGTGAGAGACAACACCACATGGATCAAAGCACTATCAGAGAGGCTATTAAAGATTTAAAATGCTCCAGGCCCCGAACAGGGAAGCGCAGTATCCAGTTGTACCGGTCGTTTATCCTCTCCTCAGAGGCACGAGCTCAGCTCCTGTTGTCAGCGAAGGGAACCTGCTCTTCGCGCCTGCTCAGCACCACCCAGGATCAGACCCTCTTCTGAGGAAAAGGAGAAGACAGAAGATAATATTTAAAACCACTGAAACCTTAGGCACTGCCATGCCATCCCAAACCGTTGTCTGGCAGCAGGCACCCTCAAAGCCTGACACCACAGAGATTTTTCTCACCGCCATCCCTCCAGCTGCTGAGAGGGAAATGGGACCAGGAGGGGACTGAGACACAAAATGGCGGCGAGCGCCATGGGCAGGAAAAGGCCTTCGCGCCCCTCCATGTGTGACCAAGCCTAACCAGCTCCGGGCCTCAGGGAACAGCTGCCAAAAACAAACAAACAAGACAAAACTGGGAAATTTGAAGTCTCTGGGTCAATGCTTTAACCTGCCTGAGCAGTGGTGAGCAGCCTAGAGCCACCAGCCTAGAGGACAGTGCCATCACATTCAATTTCACTCAGAGAGCTTGGCTGAGGGTGCAGAGCTTGCGTCTCACTTCACAGAATAATTTATAAATGTTCTTATTTGCAGGGATGGAGCTGGTCGACCTCCAGTCCATAGTTGCAGTTCTAGCTGTAGCAAAGGGTGCTCTTACCAAGCTCCTGGAGTTCATGAAGCTGATGAGGCCCAGGAGTCAAAAGTCAGCCTCATTCTGCGACAGTTATAAATGCAAAAGATACCAGCAAGCCCCAGTAAATTTCAGAAAGCTTTGGAGGAATTATTCCCTGTTGCTTTTTTTTTTTTTTCTTTTTCTCTTTTTTTTTTTTTTTTTCCTTTTTTTTGTGGTAGCTCCAGAAGAAAAAAAATGTAGCTTGCATTTCATAAATGAATTGAAATTTATGTTTTAAGACATTATTTGTATTGATTTGCACACAGCATTCTTGGGTTTTCAGGCCATGCAGAGGACTGAAGTAGGCCATTTTGTCCATTTATATTGCATTATAAATTTTTTTAATCGATACTCTTCACTTCTGTGTCATAAAAAATTCTACTCCTGATCAGTAATTTTATGACCTCAAGGTCATAGCTATTGAAGTTTTTAGTGTACCCTGACAAATTCTCTGTGTTGGTTCTGTATTACAGGATCTTTCATTTCTTCAATTAAACAGCTGAAAATGGATACCACCTGTGCTCTCATATTTATTGTGTCACTAAAGTCCATGATAATTACACCATGCTGATGACAAATGGCATGACAGAGAACTGACAGCCTGGGTGCTCAGGTTTTTTAGGTCGCATTTTTTACAGTATGATCTATAGATCTAACTTTGTTCCATAGGTTTGAAGTCTCCAGAAAAGAGAAAGAACATGTGACCACAGGCCATTTTTCTGTTGATTCCATTGTTTTCACTACCTCAAGCTAATGAACTAACAGCAGATAACAAATATGGTGATGGGACCCTAATCAAGTGGGAAGGAGAACTTGTATGCTAGCTGGAAAATGCTGCTGGAGGTATATGCCTCATTCTTACCACCATGACTGCAAGGCAAAACACAAAAAAAAAATAAATCTGAAATGAGATCTGCAGGGTCTGCACTGCTGCTGAGGGGGATCAAGGCAGAATCACACCCTGCAGACTTACGGGCATTGGATTTGTCCAACATACCAGCAAGGTTTGGGTGGGACATGAGCACCCACTTTGCTAAACCGAGCAGGGATTCTGCACCACTGCCCTGGCACGGGCACCACTTTCCTTAGGTTTTGTCCCCTTGAGTTGCTTTTCACCCACAGGCACAAAGGGCAGGTGAAACCCGAGGCGGCTGGTGCTCCCAGCCCAGGGCTGAGGCTTTGTTTGGTCTCAAAGCTGCCAGAACAAGGATGCTGTTGTGCACCGCTCCTCCGCACCCCTACAGCCTCTGGAGATGGTTAACGAACATGTGCTTTTGCCTTGTGGTCTAGTCCCATTCCCTGCTCTCATTTTCAGCACACCTACATTTTGAAAAAAGGCTGCAATTTACTTTCCCATGGTAGCTCCTGCTAAGAAGACATTCTCAGGTGTATCTAGATGCAAGAAGCATCACAAAGGGGTGCACCCATCCAGCCACAGGCACAAAGCTGCTGGGGGAGTAGATGTGAGAACAGAATGTTTCCCTGGAAGACGTGATTTGGTGCTGAACTTCTAACTTGCAACTATGGAGACAAGAATACATTTAATTGATGCACCTGTCTCACAGTGATTCTGACTTCTGACATTTGTCTGGCACATGTCACAATAGGGGACAGTCAGCAATTCGGACTCCTGTAGGTTACTGTAAACAACTAACATCTTTCTGGTACTACTAATAAACAAATATCTTCTAACCTGAACATATCTCACTAATATGCAATAGTAGCAGCTTCTCCAAGTTAGGAATTTTTTAACAGAAACACTGAAGAGCACTTACAAAAACAAAAGTTACTCAGCTTTACTCAAGCTTCCCTCCTCAATTGACCTCAAAGTGGTCTTATAAAAGATATTCAGCATCATTATGTCCATTTGACAGCTGGAGAAACAGAGGCCAGGAGCAGTTTCCTGAGGGCCAGGTATCACACGAGGACCCCTAGGCACATCCAACCCAGTACAAGCACCAGCCCCTGCAGGAGGGTGCCAATACAAAATTAGTATTTTTCTGATGTAGGGCTTGATCCCTGAGTGATTTCAGCTCTCCAGCACTTCAGCAGCATTCAGCACTCTGACGGATTCAATCTGTGATTAGCAAAGACTTCCCATGCACAGCTGCAAATTGAATGGTCCCTGCTAATTAGGCCTTCATGAATGGATTTATTTAAGTTACACTCATTGGCATGGTCAAGGAGAGCAAATGCCATTTTGTAATTCACTTAGCGATTTGTTATTTGATGATCAGTACTGTTTGCATGTAGGAGAAGCTGTCTCTGTCCAGCAATGTGAGAGACATCTCTGAAATTATCTTCAAAAAGATTTTCAAAGCTTGAACATATCAAAATATTTGCTCTGCAAGTTTTACACTGCCCACAGTTTTTACAGAGTGGGCTCATTTAACGTTTATACACTCTAAGGACAAATAGAATCTGTAAGATGAAAAGGGCAGACCCGTAATTTTATGTAATTGGCCTGAATGAATGCATTAAAAGCATCAAATTATTAAAGGTATTCTCTCTTCAGGCTTTAGCTGATACCTGAACTGGATGAGAACAGAGATGTTGATGAAGTAATGATGGACATCTTTAGCAGAAGTAGTGCAGGTGCTGATGCAGCCAACAGGTGCTCAGTGTGCTGAGGGATATTTAATCTAAATTTCTCTCCATCACTGCAGTGAGTCTTTGTTCATCTCTTGCTTCGCCTTGCATTCCCCATGTCCTGGTCTTAAGCACTGGACTAATCCCAGCAGTGATCCAGTGAGATTTCCTCACTCTGAAGAGAGCTGCAACCTCACACAGCCCAGGAAAATGCAGCAACCTGGCACTTTATTAAAAAATAATAATAATAATAATAATAACAATACAAGTGTGAATCATGGCTGGTTTCAGTGTAATCTGTGCTGCTTTTAGCTGCTTTGGCCGAGGGAAGACACCAAGACGTGAGGTTGATGCATCTGTGCAGCAACAGAGGGTGAGCGCAGCTTGTGTGCATGTGTGAGCAATGGAGCCCTACATCTCAAAGGCTTGGAGCAGGGGTGCTGATGGCTCTCTTCTGCCCTACTGCTGACAAAGAAGGAAAAAAGCCATCTTGAAGGTGTGAAGCTATTTGGGACATGTAAGTGTTACCCTTTCCAGCTGTCTGGGAAGGACAGTTTTGAAACAACAGATGCTAGCAAGACATCTCCTTGTTCTCTCTGGTGAATTCACACGAAACTCCTTGAAACAAGATCCAGCTTTCCGCTTGGGCAGGGAGTGAACAGCATTTGGAGGGCCTGAGAGCAGCGAGGTCCGTGCTGGGGGATGGCAGCAGAGCTTACCCTGCAAAGTCGGCCCCAGATGTCTGCTTACCAGCAACCTCAGTTCATAACCAAAATACACAGTGAAACCTATTCACATCAAGTGACCATTGCAGAATTTTAGAGAAAAAAAGAAATAGAATCTAAGACCTTCTGGATGATCTCTGTGTAGCTGGTATATTTTCAGCAGTTTGCAAATAAACATATCTCAGAACTAATCCTTCTGTGCTTTTGCTATTCTAAAAAACCCAAATAATATGTTCACATAGGAATTCACTGTTTGAAAACACTGGCATGTAGCTTTCTTTACTCCTGTATTTGTAAACACAATATTCTACCTTGCTTTTCTGCAGATCAGGCTTTAACTGCTGAGGACTTTAGAGTAATCACTCTGCTCTTTAGCTTACCTGGAAGTGCTTCTTTTTGGAGCCTCCGAGCAGTGTGAGAGCACCCAGGCTACAGAGGATAACTTCCCCCTTGCATAATTCCAAATAAATAAGTGAGGTCAGTGAAATTACTTGGATTTTCATCACTTTCCTCAAGACCAGAACTTCCTCCTCCCTCTATGAGCAAACAAGCGATGAATATTTTCCAACAAAATGCTATGAATTCAAAAATACAACAATTAAAAATAGTTTTAGTGACAGCTCCCTGACATTGGGGAAGAATGCTTTGGGAGGAAAAAAAGAAGATATTTAGCATTGGTTGGCTGCCATTCAAACATTTTCAGCTATTGAAATCAATGAACCAAACCCAAATAAATTATATCTGGATTTCAGTTTGAGACACATGATACTCAACAATACCAATTAGACCATACGGGATGGGAGTCTTCCAGCAACAAATGTGGGGGAAAACCCTTCCAAACTTCAGCTGCTTCGGTTTCCAACCAAGTGTAAAACTCAATCCTTTTCACAATGCATGAGCAGTTCATAAGGAAGAAAATTTAGGATGTAAATCTCAGAGACAGATGGGGATGGCTGTAAGAGAAAACTGGAATCATAGAGTAAATAACATTTTTTCCCCCACCACAGAATTCAGTGAACAGAACATCAGTGAAATGCAAACGATCTGTCCAAGCTAAACTTTCCAGCAAAAATATACCTTTGATCTCCTGGCTGAGTGCTTGGCCCCGGCACCAGTGGCATGGCTCCCACTGCCTCTGAGGGCCAGGACTGCATCCAGCCTGTTCCTATAGGTAATGGTGTGTCAACATTTCCACGGTACGCCTGGCTGCCTGTCAGCCAGCTAGTTAGAAAATTCCTGCATCCCGACGCTGACATTTTCAGTTTTCATTTGCTAGAAAAACAAAAACTCCCCCCAAAGCCTTTCCAGAATGCAAAGATACAAGACCTGATCAAAACAGGACTTTATCAAGAAATTTTCCATAAAGAAAACGAACACTAGAGGTCAACCTAACAACTTGTCCCGGAAATATATATCCCTGGAATAAAATATTACAGACTTCTTCTGTATACTGTACACCTCTCTAACTACATCCAGATTCACTGGCTTGGCAAGGCACTTCATATCTAACAAGAGTTTATTCTATTCTTTTGAATTTGTTCTCGTCTTGCTGTACATTAGTATTTCCTTTTCTGGAGCTTGCCTGTATGATCGCTGTCCCAATTCACATGGCTCACTAATGTACTTAACTACCCGTTTATGAAATGAAAGGGGAAATTGGCACTTGTGTGCGTGAATACTGGAGACCAAATGTGTCCCTGCTGCAGCTCCACTGCAGAGGGTTGAGCTGGATTGGAGATGAGCACAGAGACAAAGGGACAGCCGTCCCCACGTGGATGAAAACCCATCTCACTGGTCCTGGGGTCTGCTGGATAAAGCCACAGCCTCAGCAGCAGCAGGGACCTTGTGAAAAATTGGGTTGGATGTGAGCAAGGAGTTTGTGGCTTTCAGCATTCAGTTCTTTTTCAGTTCAGGCCAGGCATCTTCCTCCCTCTTCCCTGCTCCACGTAAGAGAAATAACATGTAGAAATAACATGTAGCCCTGCCAGCCTGCTCCAGCCTCCCACCGTGGCCTTCCATTGCAAATCCCCCGCTCCCCTCTTGTTGGGCTCCTTTCTTAGCCAAACTCAATGGGGACACCAACGTGGAGGCTACCTCCACCGAGGAAGCTAGGGGACACTTAAGATTCAAAAAAACAAGTCCAATGGAAGTGTGGATCCAGCAAGGAGTGTGCTAAAGCAAAAAATTTCTCCCAGGGAGTCACTGGGACCGCTGGTGTGCTTTGCACTAAGCACATATGTGAGTGCTTTGCTGAACCGTGGCCAAGCGCAGTTCTTCTTTATGACTGCGGGCCAGATCCTGTAGCACTGAGTAACGCCGATGAGTAACATTCATTCACACAAGTGGTCTCTGTGGGGAAGGGCTGCCAAGTCCTGGCCCTGTATGATTTTCTCTTTAGCAAGCAGCCAGAGCAGAGCTCCATATGGCAACGCCAGTTCCTCACTCAGCAGCTTGTCTGCTGCCAGCTCCGTGGTGGAAACAGCCCAGTGAGGCAGAAATGTTCCAGCTCAACCTTCATGCTACAATTACCTTTAAAAAACTGCCAGATAAATTCCTTAAAATTCTTCCAGGGAGTTTCTTCCTGATGCGGCTCTGTGTACGGCTGTGGCTAGTGATGCTCTCATGGGCAGCACCCGAGCTCTTCCTGGGGGAAGGTATCTCCCAGGGCTTGTCCACAGGGTCTCAGCTCTCAGCACCCAGTTTTTGGTGGCCCTGAGGCTGCTGCAGATGTGCTGGGCTAGCAGGACAAGACTCTTACACTCCTCTTCAGCATGACCCTAATGTGGAGCTCCAAGAGAGTCAAAATTGGGCAGAGCTGAATGGGAAACCTCCCCCCTCGTTCATCTCACCTGCAGCACGCTCCCAGAAACTGCAGGGCTCTGACACCTTGCCTCTGGAGCTGTTCTGGTCAAATGCTGCCCTTCCCCAGCACCTCTGAGTACCCACGGGGGTGATGCCCAACTTGGCCAGCCCTGCTGCAGCAAGAACAATGTCCAGCCAACCTCTGCTCCCTGCCTCTTGGGGGAGCACATGAAAAACATCCACCTGGGAGCAGCTGCAGCCCCACATGGGGTGCACCCTGAGGCTCTTCCTGAAGGCTGACAGCAGCAGCCACAGCAACCAGCTCCATCCCACTGCAGAGACATGTCCCTCACCAGCCCCAACACCTGCTGCATCAGCCACAGGGACCCTCCATGTGCTGTGGGGACCCCGCCCGAGCCCCCCAGCATCATGGGGACCCTGCAGTAGAAAGCAACAGCCACCCACCCAGGAACCCGCGCACATCCCAGGTTCTCCCCAGCCTTCACCAGCCCTCGTCCAAGAGCCATGCATGCGATCACTGGTGAAGGTCCTGAACAGGGACTGACATTTCGTGAAGGTCTCCAACGACACTGGGCAGAGTGCTGAGGAGATGGACCTGCCAGAAATGATTGGCAGCACTCGGAGGGGAGCAGGGCTCCAGTGTCCCTCATCACCAGCAGCTGCTCCCAGTCACCTCCGGCACATCCCTCAGTGCCATCGTCCTCCTTGTGGGGTCTGGGCACACAGCAAGGCTGGGGTGAAAAAGCACAGCAATACCCAAGCACAGTGGGCTTCACCCAGGCAGGATCAGGCCCCACTGAGGCCAGCAGCAAGGCTGGGTAGCACTTACGGAGCCTCTCTGCATCGCTGCACCCTCAGCCTCTTACGGCGTGTGCTGTTACTGCCAAATCAATACGTGAGACTTCTTGGTAAATAATTGTGTCAGTGGGATGTTAATGGTGCACAGTGCTCGTGGTGTCAAGACTTTTTTTTTTTTTTTGTCAGCAAAGCAAAGTCATTCATTTTTCTCCCCCTTCCCCCTCCCCGAGCCTTCCGAAACGCACAAAATGGGCTCCAGACCCACCTCCTACAAGGAAATGAGAACCAGCCCCGGAGGATCACCCAGCAAGAAGCCTCTGTTCGGAGATCTGACGCCTCTTCAAAGCTGGGGGAGCAAATGTGCTCCTACCTCCGCTGATTTATGAAGAACGTCTGCGTCACCGATGCGGGGGAAACGGTTAAACGCTACCAGAGGGACGGGGAGCCGGGCGCTCGCGGCCTGTGCTTGGGGGCTGCCCATAGCCCAACTATTTATTATGCTTTGTTTCCATATAATTAGCTCTATATTACATTTGGGAGGAAAACAAACAGCCTGGTGGCTGCGGCACATGCTGCTGGGTTCTGTGCCCTCTAACAAAACAAACACTGGTGTGCCACAGCCGGAGCAGCACGATGGCAGGCGGGACGTGCCAAAGGCACACAGCAGCAGCCAGCCCAGGTCCCAACGTGTGAGGGGACGTGGGGAAAGCAGGTGGCTCTCCCCTGCTGGCAGGAGATGCCCGGTATTGCCTCTGCCAAGGGGAAGCCAGCACACGGCTCCGCTGCCTGCCCGCAATCAGCTGGAAAGGTTTGGATAAACAGGGACAGAGCCCAGCGGTGCTGCGCAAAGCTGCTCCTCCTCCCTTCCCTGTGTTGGGAAACTTGGGGTGCAAATTGCACCGTTTGTTTTTAATTTCTGCTGATTCCCTGGCATTATTTATGCTCTTGAAATACAGCAGTATATAGTACACGTAGGCACAAGCATAGCACTTCATTCATGAAATACATCCCACTACCTATGCTAATTATCGATCGGAGCAGTAAATAACTCCAACAGGCACAATTTTCCGAATGAGTAGAGGACGCGGCTGAAGGCTGCCCATATGCCAGGGCTGGCAGGATTGCACCAGCAGGGCTGGTGGAGTAGTTCCCGAAATGCTCTTTTTTCACACAAAACAAAGCCAAGAGGGGCAGTGCAGCCCCAGGTGGGTGGCAGTGACAGCTGTGCCCTGCGCTGGCACAGGGCTTCCAGCCAGCCCGGCTAGTGCTAGATGGACATCCATGGGGAAACAGGATGCAGCCTGCCCAGGGATGCTCCCAATTAATGCCAGAAGGAAGGGGACAGCCAAAAGGTAACCACTCTGCCCTGTCCAAGGGACACAGCCACACCAGGAGCTGGTTCCCACAGCACCACACACTCCAGGAGAGCCCAGAGGCTACTGCAAGAAATAAAGGGCCTCTATGAGAATTCTATTTTATTTATTTGATTTGACCATGCTGGAGAAGAGGAAGGCAGTACATAACAACCCTGTGTATAAGCAGTTGCTTGATTAGCATAGTTAATGCCTCTGGAATTTATTCAATGTCTGAATTCTTGCACTCTTTCCAGGGGAAAAGCAACAGGGAAATCTGCATAATGCTGTCCATGCAGAACTGTGCCTCAGCTATCCCAAGGATTTCCCTGGAAGCCCTCTCTACCCTCCAGCAAGAAAAGGGACCCAGGAAAGCCAAGCGCTAGGCTGGATAGATTTAGGGTTGCTACACTGAGACTCATTTATCTTCGCTCAAAGGTGAAGCGGCACCACCCTCAAGGACAAAAGCTTACCAAGCAAAGGAAGATCTGAAGCAGACATTGACCTGGTCTCAGTCACACAGCTGCACCAAGCCAAGTGAGGTTGATTTATGGCCAGCAAGAAGGCTGTTTCCTATGCTCAAATTCATGCCCAGCTCCTGCCACCGCTGGAGCTGCCTGTGCTGGGTAGAGCCTGTCCTGCTAACACCATCTCTCCTGACAGCCCGGGGCTGCCAGCAGCCCAGTGCAGAGCTGAGATGTGACGCCCGTGCTCTGCCTCCACAGGAGGCTCACACCAGGATTTTGTACTGCTGACTTCAGCATCCTGCCTCATTGGCAGCCTCGAGAGTCCCAAGGTAAAATAAAGACCCTCGGGAGGGGTCGTGCTGCAGCAGACAGTCCCCAGCCCTTCACCAGGGGGATGATCCCATCCCGATCACAGCTCCAACAGCCGTGCAAACCTGCAGCTCAGAAGCAGAATTTGTGCCTGGGCAACACTGCACACACAGTGGCTGCAGCGCCTTCAGGGGCACCCAGAGCATCCCCACGTCCCCAGCACCTCACAGCACCCCCAACTCATCGCTGCAGGACAGGGCAGCTGCAGCAGCACCCCCAGTGTTGCTGTCAGCTCTAGCTGCGCTCATCTGGGTTCATTTTGGGGCAGTGTGTGTGAGCAGGGTGGTACACAGCGTGAAACAACAGAGTGCTTTCAGCAGCTCTAACATTCACCCTGAGGCAAGAGTGATACCCAGGCAGCCTCTCACCAGGGCTGGGCTCCTTCCAGTTTAGCTGCTCCCTGTTGCAGAGGGCTGAGCACAGTCCAAAGCACCGAGGAGACCAAAGTGGGAGCCACAGGAAGCACAAACCCATGGCCTCAGGGGGTTAAAGCCCACGCGGTGCCCAGCAGGAGCATGGTGGCAGGATGCCCCGCAGCACCCAGCACTGCCAGATATCACCGTATCCAGACATATCCCCAAGTCGTGCTGCTGCCTGCGCACACCGAAGCTCTTTGCCTCCCCAGGGATCCCCCAAATATCCTCTCCTGCTCCGAGAGGGAGGCAGAAAGCAGCAGACCCACCCACCCCCCCTTCCCAAGGGAATCTCAAACTCAACACCTGCCCACTTCCACCACTCAGAAACCTTTCCCATCCCCGAGGAGCTGCAACAACCCCAGCCTCCTGCAGACCCCCTGCTGCCGGGGATGCTCCTGTGCACCCGGGGCAGGCGGAGATCAGCACCCGCTGCGCTCCCCAGCCCTGCAGATAGCCAGGGGAGCCGCTTCACCTTGGCTCCCTCCCCAGCCAAGAGCTATTTGCCAAGCCCTGACTTGGATCTAGCGATAGACTTTTGTGCTCTGGCTCGTAGATCCCGAAAACAAGAGCTTTAATCATTGCTTGCTTTTATGTGCCGAGAGCCAAAATTGTCTTGTTAAATACAGTAAGCGATCAGTGCTCGCAGTAAAGAACATTTCAATGACGGCCTGTGTGGGTAATTATTTCAGGCTTGCCTTTCTTCCCCTCTTGAGAAAAATTACGGAATGTGGAAATTATTGCGAAGCCTCTCTGGACCTCGAGCCTGTTCTGCTGTCTGCAGGCACTCGCTCCAGGCAGCTGCAGCGACGTCTGTGTGCCTGGCCGGGCACGCTCCTGGGCACAGGAATTGGTCCCTGGGCATCTGGCACCAGGATCGTGTCCCCTGCCAGCAGCTACAAGAGGGGCCTTGAGCTCAGATAGGTCTAAATGACCCCAATTGTCCTAGAGGCAACAGGAGGCTCTGCTGTACCAGCCTTGTCCTGCCTTGTGCCCAAGCTCAGCACATCAGCACAGCCCAGAAAACATTGATTTATTGTTGTTTTTTTTCCTACTGCTGCATCCCTGAGCAGCCTTCAAGCCATGCTTGGGAACCCCTGTCTCACCCTTTCCTCCCAGCGCTTCTCTTTTAGTCCCGTTCAACATTATGGTCTTAAAGTTTCCTCTTAGCTTTTACTGTGATTTTTTTTCCAAAGATTAAGCAGCACAGAGGAAGCAGCCCTGGCACAAACCATGTCACTGGAGCCGGCTTGGACCAGAAGTGCTGCAGTGAGGCCAGGGCATGCAGCAGCCACGGGGAAGAGGAGGAGGATGGCGCTCAGCTGTCCCCTTGCTCAGCCCCAGCTTTGATCAAGGCACTATTGTGGGGCTGGGAGAACAAACCGCAGCGACGGGGCTGTTTTGTGGAAAGTTCCTTTTTCCAGCATTCTGATCAAAATATCCCTGGCTGGGTGGTGCAGGGGGGCTGCATTGCTTCCCACTCTGCAACCCCAGCCCTGGGGAGTCACAGCATGAACACCTCTATGCAGGTTCAGGTGCAAAACAACCTCCCCCCAGCTGGCAGGTGGGCAAAAAACTCGTTTCTTTGCGTTTACTGCAGATGGGAGAAATGGGGCAGAGCCATTAGCTCGAGCAGGGGCCCTGTCAACACCCTGCAGACAGGCAGGGCTGAATGGCACAGCTGCATCACCCCATGGAGGGAACAGCATGAAAACTGCAGCAGGAAGGGCCCCACAATACATTTTTCCCCTCTGCGACCAGACCAAGATCAGAGCAGAAGCCTTCCAGGGAGGACTCTTAACACATGGCTGCATCTCCACGTGTAAAACCTGCTGTGCTGGCAGATCCGAAGGCAGCGCAGCACCAGGTGCAAGGAGCCTGTACAGGGGGGCTGAGCACCGTCAGCAAAAGCAGATATGCCCCGCGGTGGGCACGGCTCCACAGCACCAAGCCCAGAGCAGCTGGGCACACGGAGGCACCCTGGCTCTGCACAACATGAGCAGCTGCACCCCAGGGGAGGCTGCAGCTCCGCAAGGCAGCAGGACACAGGGCAGGATGCTGCCAGGTTTGGGGTCTTTGAGGAGATGCAAAACCATCCGTGCAGCCACAGGTACAACAGACCAGCAGGTTGTGCCCGCAAACAGTGTTCACACACCCAAACTCACCTTGCTGGACAGGTGAGCTCCTGCTTTTCAGTTGTTAGCTGGCTCTGGTGCAGCTGGGACCTCCCTGCCTGTCTCCAAAGCCTCTCTGCAGCTCCAGGGCTGGCTCCTGCACCCACCCCAGAGCCAGACCCAGCTCTCCCAGTTCCCCCCAGCACCACAGGCTTTGCACCCCAGGTGTGAGACCACATCCTTCCCTCCCAGCACCCACGCCGTCCCCCTGGTGTGCTCCTCCGCACCAGAGCCCTGAGTCCCTCGGGACACCACAGAAGATGCCTTAAACATATTTGTGTGCTCCCCATCCCTCCACCCACACACGGCCCCGTTTTTCAGCCCCGTTTGCTGGGAAGGCGTGGGGGGGGACGCGGCACCCGAGCAGAGCCAACAGGAAGGGAGGCACTCCCG
The DNA here is from genome assembly GCF_964035555.1 of Netta rufina. NCBI lineage: Eukaryota > Metazoa > Chordata > Aves > Anseriformes > Anatidae > Netta > Netta rufina. The sequence continues at coordinate 16,670,808 of NC_140138.1, forward strand.
AGGAGCACTGCTTCTAAACCACTCCAATATGGCAAGGCAATGGTAACCAGCTGGGAGAACGCTTTAAAGACCCTTAATTAAAGGCTGGCTGTTGCACAAGCCCCTTTTTCCCATCCCCACAGGAGCGTTTCCCAGTTTCCCAGCCTCTCCCCCCGCTGCCCTCCATCCCCTGCACTTCCCCGCTGCTGCCTGCCAGCAGCGTGCTGGGGCGCTCAGCCCCTGCAGGCAAGGGAAGTTCATACCCACAGCACAAGGGGGAAAAAGTGAAATATTCTATGATTTTTCAGGCATGGATAGAGAGGCAGAAGCTGCAAAGCTGGCACGGCCATGCCAACCAGGTGCTGGTACCATCAGATTTGTCATCTTGCTGTGCTCTGCACCGCTCCTCACCCCCCATGGTAAACCAAGGGAAAATGGGGCTGGATGAGGCCCTCCAGCTCCATCGCTTGCCTCGAACACCAGAATCCAGCTGCAGCATCGCTTGGTGCCATGGCACAAGGCAGCCCTGACGGCTGCAGCTTCCTCACTCCTTCCCCTGTCCTGCTCTGCATCCCCCAGGCAGTGGCACTGCCCGGTCCCACGCATCCCCCTGTGCCCACACCCGTGGGAAGCGATGGGGGGTACACAACAAAGGGCTGGGGCTCATCTCCCGTGGGACAGAGCTTGCTAGAAAGGCCCCAATTTATTCCTTCTATTGATATAAATTGATGGATTAAGCTAGGCACTGGAGGGCTGTTTCTAATCAACAGCCCCCAAAGCTGTTGAGCTGCCAAGGGAAAGCGCTCAGCCTGCGCGAGGGCGCAGAGCCCAACGGGGCTGCACCACCTCTGGCCAGGATCTGGCCCTCCACCCACCCTAACCACTGGGGGAAAAAGGGACACCACGAGCCAGGGAGCCCGTCCTCTCCCAGGGGGATGATCCCAAGCACCTGGGATGACCGGAGAGCATTTAAAGATGCCCTGAGATGGAGCTAAACCCATACAGGAGGAGGCCAAGACTGGCACCGCTCCTGGTTGAGCACACAGGCAAGATTTAAGATCTGAGCAGAGAAGCAGCTTGCACTTTTAAAATAGCTCAAAGACAACATGTTTTACCCCAAGAAAAGCAAATAAGCTTGGTCGAGCTGGTTTCCTCCCAGCAGTGCCACCATTTACACGCCTTCCATGCTCTCTGGAGCCGTGGGGGATGCAGGGTGGGGGCTCCAGCCCTCGCTTGCAGCGGGACCCCCAGACACTTGCGGTGGGGACGTGCCAGCAGCGTGCCCTGTCCCAGTTTGAACAGGAACTGATCCCAGCAGGTTGCTCCCAGATAAGTCATTTGGTTAATTATTTCAGTAAGCAACAACTTTCCTAAAAGCACTTAGCTGCCTGCTCGCTCGCTTCCAGAGGGGCTGAACACAAAGGCCGCGTTTGTCTCACCCTAATTCCAATTAACCCAGTGAATAACCTCACCCACGGTCGGGGCACAGGTTGAACCAAAGCAGCCCAGCTCCCTCGGGGCTGGAGGTGAGTGCCATGCTCTCTGTTTGCTTTTACACCCACGATGCTGGCTGCACCTGGCGGTGCCTGTGCCCACATGTGTGATGCAGGCTGCGCTTCACATGGCTTGGAAGCCACCGCAGGGCACGTGGTTGCAATTACAGCGCGCCTCTGCCTCGGCGTGGGCATTCTCTTTTCTGTCGGGGAACATGGCATGAGTTTGTTCCATGTGTTGAGATTAAGTCAGGATGGAAAGCAGAGCAGCAGGCAGGGGAGTTGGCAGGGAAGACAGGGTGCTCTGAGGGGATGCACGGCCCTGTGAGGGCTCCCCTCTGTGCTGGGCAGGCAGATTCAGCCCTCCCTGGTCCACCTTTACTTGTATTTGAGCTCTGGTGGCCCCCAAACCCCATCACTGCCCCCATCACACACTAACAGTGCACCAGCAGCCCTGGGGAGCAGCAGGACTGCCCCACGGGACAGGCACAGCTCCTCTAACAGACCTCAGGCACAAACAAAAGAAATCTCACAGGTACCCAAGCACCCAGAGGTGCTCCTTGCCCATCACTGTGAGCAGCCACACCACCCATCCCCAGACCCTGCAGGGCACACTGCTCTACACGCAGCACCAAGCACAGCCAGCCTCCTGCCCCCCTTACCAGGGGGATCCTTCCCCGATCCAGGACAGCTCCTCTGCCCCCTGCACAGCCGGGGCAGATCCTGCAGCAAGGAGGAACCCCTCAGCCTCCCACATTTATAGCCCGCAGGTGCACAGGGCCCCAGCAGCACCAGCCCCACCTGGGAACCCAGCCCCATGTGCTGCAGCGGGCAGGGAGAGGGCAGATGGGGGTGTTTTCAGGGAAAAGCGTGGCTTTCCTTGTCAAAGGTTATAAAACGTGTTCCCAGAGCACACCGAGATGAGAAGTGTAATTGCAAATCAGCTCTTCTGGATCTCCAGACCTACACAAAGGCTGGAAAGTTTTAATTATTTCCTTGTGGAGCCTTTTTTTTTTTTTTTTTTTTTTCCCTCTTCTGTCCTCCTAAATTTGGAATAAAAGAAGAAGAAAAATGCATAAATAAAAATTTTGGAAAGCTCTTGCAACCCTGCTCTTCCTGGCGCATGCAGCAGCCGGGACAGATGGGGAGGCCCAGGGCACAGGAACAGCAACACTTTGGAGAGTTACTTTTAAAAACAAAAATTGGGTTAGAAATGGGAACTGCTTAACCGAGACTGGGAACAAAACTTCTTTTCACGCCTGGCAGCCAAGGATTCTTGTATGGATTTCCATCCCCCTTTTGCTCTGGCACTTCCCCCATTTAAGATCCACTGGGAGCTGGTACCCAAAAGGCATTTCTGCAGCTCTGGCAATGCAGGAACTTTGCATCCTCCCCAGATTGAGCAGACACAGACCCATAGCTCAGAAGTGCCTTCCCCAAGCAAGACCCAGCGGTGTGCTGGGGAGCGATAGCTGCCGGTGCACTCCTGGGGACTCAAGCACAGACTTCCAACACCTGTCATCCTGTGGGAAAAACATCATCTTCCAAACTTCTGGATTTTTAGCAATCTGAGATAGACATAAAGAAGGGAAAAAGTCATAAACATCCACACGGGGCTGTTTTCCCTCCCCAGTCCACCCCAGCACCACGCAAGGAGACATGAACACAGCTCTGCGTATAACTTTATTCCATCCCAGCCTGGCAGTGGCAGCAGCTTCTCCACTGCCTCCAGCCCACATCCACGGGCTGATCCTGCTGTGTACAGAAGGCACTGCGATGGGGGGGCCCAGCTCACATTTCCTTAAGAGCCCACCTGAGATCTGCTGCATGAACTCTACCAAGGCAGCCAAAATAAAGAGGCAGTTTCCCTTCCTCAGCTCTTGGTGCACACGAGGTGTTGTGCCTCCACCAAGGCGGGAGCTGACACTTTCAGAAAATCAGCTGCTGACTTTTCCTACATCTCCTTTTTTAATTAGGTCAGTGATGCCAAAGGCTGTTTCTCCTCTGGATGGATGTGGGACACGCTGCACCAGCACGTGGTGAGCTCCCCGTCCTGCTGATGGTCAGCACCCACCTGGCCCTGGGGAAGAAGACAGCACAGGGCCACCACGACTCTGATAACAGCTCCGACTCGCCCATCTCATCTTGGCTTTCAAGAGTGATCATCACCTGTCCTCACAGGCTGGAGTTCCCCAGCTTAGGGTTAAGGCCATTAGCACGCGGAGGCCACCAGTGCACCACCAGTGCAGCATGAGGGATGCTTCAGGCTGGTCCTTCTGCCGGACACATTGCCCCAGCACCACCATGGGACACCACTGCCATGGACAGCACCGATTTCCTGAGCTGATGCCATCCTACAGCACGGCACGGTGGAGAAGTGCCTGGTGACCACAGGGGATTTCAGGCAATCGCTGCTGTCAGAGCAAGACCCGGGCACCTTCCCCCTGCCTGTCCAAGGCCACTTTTATTGTCTTGATGTAATGAAGTGCGGGCTTCACCTGGACAGACCCACAAGTGGCTCCTCTCGGAGGCAATGAATACAAATACTTGACCTCATGAGCCGTGGGGCAGCAATTAGTTTAAGCAGGGGGTTTGTGTAACACTTCAAAAGTCTTAATCCGTGCGGTCAGCCCTGGCACGGTATTTGCCAGAACCTATTGAGTAGTCTTAATGAGTCTGCAAAGCAAGCTTTCAATACATTTTGGGTCGCTTCAGATGCTTTAAATGGCATAGTCTATATGGTATTGTGTGGCTTTAGAAAGGCCCGGGCTTTAAAAAAGTATGGCTCCCTTTCACAGGGCAGACAGAAACCATCTTTAGAGCCGGGACCCTTAGCGTTTTGCATATCAATACGGCTCGGGCTGAATGCAGTCACTCAGCTGGGAAATAGGATCACTATCAGCGTTTCCAGGCTTTCACAGGCACTTGGGAAACTTTAAAGCCCTTCGCAGAGAATAATTTGGTCGAATATCGTGGCTGGAAACAAAACCTCGGGCGGCAGAGCGCGGTCCCTCGCGCCGAGCTCGCGGGACGTTACGGCAGGAGCTGCGTCCGGCCTTCATCTCCTCTTTCTATTTCTTCAAAACTTCCCTGATTCCTGCCTCAAAAGCCCAAGGGCTTGTGCACCACAGCCCCGGCATCTTCAGCTGCTGTGGAGCTGCTCATGGGTGTTCAAAGGGATGGAAACACGGACAGCCAGTGGAACGGGCAACCGTACGCGTCTAATTCCCACATCATGTTAATCCCACTTGTGTCACCTGTCCCATGCGTGTCGCTTGACCTGGCATCCACCAGACAAGCCCAGGGGCTGAAAGGGGCAAACGTGCTGACCACACATTGGCATGGAAAGTACGTGCCAGCTCCAGGGGGCACCAAGGGTGCCCCAACAGCCGGGACATGGGAATGGGGAGAGCTGCGTGGGGCAAAGCACAATGTCCCAGTGTAAAACAGCAAGAGAAGGCTCCCGTGCCTGCTGTGAACCCCAGGACGAGCCGTACCCTCTGCATCCATCACCCCCATGCAGTGGTAGAGGTGCTGAGCGGTGCAGGAGGGAAGGGGACGTGGTAGGACGGTCAGCATGGGGATGTGGCACCAGGGGGAAACCACAGCCAAAGCCTATTTGCAAACAATGCGGGGCCCGAGGGCCCTTGAAAACACGTAATTAGCTCATTAAAGAATCAAATACAAGTCACTAATAAGATATTAAAGGTTAATTAAATGTTTTCCCCATATTTAATTAAGGAAAATGTGTTAATTCAGACTAAACTAATTTCTGCAGCCTCCCGTGATAGCTCTCTGCGGCTGCAGATCTGAAAATCTATTGAGATAATTGAACCCAAAGGTCAGAGTTTGGGGCTTTTGTTTGCTCTGCTTGGGTGAATTTGGAGAAGCAGGGATTTATATTTTATGGGGGAGAAATGCCCTACTTCATCAGCTGGGATACTCGAAGAGCACGGGAAGGTATGTGATACACAGCTCCCTGTCCCCAGCCCAAAATCTGGCACTTACTCCAAACTACCTCTTTTAATTGTTGTCCTTAACTAGGAAATTCCTTCAGATGATTCTCAGCCTGCAGAAAACACCCGTGGCCGGCCCCAGCACGGACGATTGCCTGAATGCAACCCCCTGGGCTGGGAAGGGGCTGAGGGCACAGCCGAGCACCCACCGTGCCCCAGCACCAGAACCCCTTTTTCCGCCCTTTTTTATTTTATTTTTTGCACATAGGCTTGTTTCAGCAGAGGGGAGCTGCACCCAGGGCTTTTCCAGTCTTGGCCAACACTATCAAACTATCTCGCCACATCCAGGAACAGCACGGCTCCATACTTAGCATTTTGGTTTTAACACTTCCATCAACAGAATGTGGAAACGGGGGAAAATCGGTGCAGGGAGGAGCAAGCTCATTGCAATCACCTTCACAGCCCTTCTCCCGTAAATCTCACCTTGAGATACGAAAATCAGAAAATAAACCGATGGGATGCACAGAGGCTGACCTTGTGGCCACCAAGGAGGGAAAAAGGAGCTGCCATCAAATGTCACAAACACGGACCTATAATTTATCGTCTAAGGCTTGACACTGCTCACAGTAAAATCAGTGAGTAACCCTCTGAAGGCAGCAGAGGGGCTCACACGTTATTAAATAGAAGTTATTTTTGCCACCTCCCTTGCTGGAATGGGCACGGGCAGAAGCCTCAGGGCAGGAGCAGCCCAGACCCGGCTGCGTGCCCCAGGGCTGGTTGGTGCCCGGTGCTTGTACACAAATGCACCCACACCCTCCCTCTCGCCCCCAGCATGGCCACAGTTAACATAGATTAGCAAGATTTATATGGAAGAATATTTAATCTGCTCAGGGGGAGAGGGGTCATCTGTGTTTTTATTTCTTAAATATTTCTCTCTACTCCGGAAGGGTCCGTTTCTGGCCGGAAAAGGTCCGATATAAATTAGAACGAAGGGAGGAGGCTGCTGGTGGCCCCGCGCACGGCTCAGTCCCACCCGAAGTCCTGCCCCGTCATCTGGTAAAACTTCATGTTGAAAGGTCTGTAAAACTCCTGCAGGCGCTGCACCACCTGCCCGTCGATTTTGGGGTGCGGCCGCCCCTTGGACTTCCCCAGGCAGCGGGGCTTGCTGCTGCCCTCCGGCTTCTTCAGGCAGGGAAAGCCCTTGGTCTCGTTGAAATAGAAGTGCTTGTCCGTCACCACCCTCTCGAGACCCAGAAAGTCCTGGACGCGGCCCATCTCCCCCGCCGGGTCGCTGACGAGCCGCTCCCCGCTGACGAAGAGGAATTTGGAGAGGGGGAAGTACCGCAGCCAGTTGTCCAGGTGCTTGGCGTAGATCCCGATCCTCACCGCGCTCCAGCTCGTGTCGATCAGCCCCGTGCTGACGTTTTTGAAGGCCAGGGCCTGGAAGCTGGGGATGGTGGGGTTTTTGGAGAGCGTCTGCGTGTAGTCCGAGATGGCGCGGGTGACGGGGTTGCGCACCACCACGATCAGCTTGGTGTCCCGCGACATGTTGTAGATGCGCCGCGGAGCCTCCTTGGTGACGAAGTAGCTGGGGGTCTTCTCCATCGTGATCTGCCCCTCCAGCGTCCGTGGCATCAGGCTCCTGGGGAGAGAAAGGGGCACAGTCAGGGCTGGTGGTTGTGACCCTGCCTCGTCATGCCCCGTCGGTCACCTCCTCATCCTCAGACCCCTTCCTCAGAGCCCCGCTGCCCATCTCGCCCCTCTCAGTCCCCCCAGGCCTGTCCCCAGGAAGGGTTTCCCTATTACTGCCCCGCTCGCACCCCACTGCCTGTCCCAGCTCAAAACCAGGGAGGAGCTCAAAACCAGGATGCTGCAGGAGAGGTTCCTTAGAGCACCTCATGCAGAGAATCTGACTGAAAGCAGTCGAGGTGCCGGTGTGATGCACGGTGTGGAACCCTCCTGCACAGCACCCTGGCACTAAGGGAGGATCTGCCCCAACCCAGGGCCATGCAGAAGCCCCTGTGCTGTGCCCGTTCTTGCACGGGAACACTTTTTGTCCTGGCCATCCAAAGGAGCACATTGACTGCAGATGCTCACACTCTCCATATAGTTGCAAAGAGGAGAGGTAAATCTTGACAAATCTTGCAAAGAGGAGGAGAGGTAAATCTTGACATAGGTGTGGGCACCCATTTGGGTGGGCAAAGGGACAAGGGGGTAACCTGGGGGTCTGGCACAGCCCTGGCAGCAGGGACGAGCACCCTGGGGGCTAAGCTCAGCCACTTCAAACCCAAACCAATCGGGATGCAGAAGCCCACCAAGGCTCCCCCCTCCTCCAGACATCAAGCAGTTAAGGCCAGAAAAAGATTGTTTCTTTTTTTAAAAAAAAAGAGACGGAAAACCTCTCAGGGCCCAGGCATTGTGTTGTGTAAAATTCACCGCCCTGATTGTTCCCTTGTGCACTTTAATGAGGCATTAATTGCTGGAGAAATTACCCAGGCATATCATAGGCATGTCACCCCATGAGCTGAGGGCTCCTTGGGGGGGGCTGCACGGGGTGCCCCCCCTGCACCAGCACAGCACCTGCCCTGAGCTCCCCATGTCCCTCTTCTTCTCGGGGGTGGACACGTCCCCTCTGGGCAGCCGGTGAAGAAGGGGCTTGGTTTGTGCAGGACTGAGCCCACAGCGGGGTCACCTCGGACACGGCGCGCAGGAGGTGCTGAGCGGGTGCCCCATCAACTGCCCAGCCCCAAATGCCAACCATGGCCAGGGATAAAACACCCCACGGGCGATCCCCCCACGTGCTGCTGGAGCTGGCAGCGCTCTGGGGACACCGATGGCTCTGCCTGGACCCGGTGGCACCGCTGGGCCGTGCCTGGTCCCCAGGCGGGGACACACGCAGCAGCCTGGGCCACGCTGCCGGCACGCCAGGGCTCTGCCCAGCAGCACGTGTTCCTTATGTAATGGGAAAAGGCTTGAGGTTTGGGGAGGTTTGTTTTGTTTTTTTTCCCCTGGACGCAGGAAAGAACACTTTATTAAAAGCATTTGCGAGCAACGCTGGGCTCCGCACAACTCCCTCCCCTGAAAGAGAGGCGAAGCCACTTGCGGCTTTATTTTGGTGGCTTTTTTTGGACGGTGACAGCGCTCAGAGCCACCTCTCGTCCCCAGCCTCACCGGCCATCAGCAGCGACGGGGCAGCCTGCACAGCTGGCTGGAGAAGCTCCTGCCCAGCAGCCTGTCACTTTCCCCTGTACCTGTAACCCCAAACACATCCCAAACCCACGATGGCTGGGGGATGATGGACACAGACACCTCCAGCCTGGCTCCTGGCTGGCCACGTCCCCTGTGTGTCCCCGAGCTGCCTGTGCTTGCCTGGGACGCCGCTGGTGTTTCTGTTTCTGGAGAGCGACTTCCCACGTGCTGCTCAAGCTCTCAGCACACATGGGCTTAAGACCTAAATCCGTCACTGTCCCCGCTGTGCAACAAAATGCTCGTTATGCAACATTTGGGACGACGCCCTCTGAGATGCCGCAGAGCCAATGTTACACCGAAATACGGCTTTCTTCAGGCTGTGCTCCACAAACTTTGACCCGAGCTCAAGTTCTGCACTGCTTTCGTTAGAGGCCGCTCCGTCTGTGCTGCCAGGGGTTATTTCTAGGAAAAAAATAAAATAAAAATACATCCCTGCCCAGAGCTCTCTCTGCCTGGTCTCCACCTGACCCTCACCCTGCTGTGATGATCGTGAGGAATGATGCCAGCCTGGACACCCCAAGAGCAGCCTTTCCAGCAATATTTTCCAAAAGCTGCTTTATGCCCTCTCCTTCCCCGCAGGAGGGCAGCCAGGGCTGACAAGCGGGGTGACACATGCCTGACGCCACTGGTGCCTTCCCCGCACGTATCCTGCCCACCAGGGGCTTGTCAGCACACAGGAGCAACCCAGCTTTAATTAAAGCCAACCACACCCTCCTTAGGCTTAAGGAAAATTTAATTAAAGTAGAATTTTTAATAAAAGCCCACACTAAGGCAGGGATTCCCAACTCTGCACGGCTGGAGCAGCAGTGAGGGCTGTGCGAGGGATGCGGGGACCGTCCCTGCTGGGGACAGCGATGCCCCACGCAGACCCCCAGGAGCAGCACTATGAGCAAAGCCCCTGCACGACAGTGCTACCAAGGACCCTTTACAGAGCCCCAGCACCTCTCTGGTTTTGTTGCTGCCCAAGCACATCAGGAACAAGAACTGTGCAACACGCATCTTCTGCACAGCTCCGTCAAACGGATTCCCGGCTACCTACGAGATAATTACACTCTTTCACGTTTTCATTAACTCCCTAAGAATTGCCCCAGTTAATTATTGATAAGCTCTGCCTGCCTCCAGATCTGGCTAAAACCAGCAAATGAAGGGCAGGGCTCCTGTTGTGCTCCACTTTAGCAAAAGCGCTGGAAACTTTAAACTTGGAGCTAATTCTCGTTGACCTTGAGCGCCTTGGGCACGCCGAGCATTGCCCAAGGGAACGTGGCACCACGACGGGGGAGCACCTGGCAGCCTTTGATGGAAGTTGGATTTCAAGAGAGACCACACACCCAGGAGGAGGGATAAAAGTCCTGCTTCTCTATTAAGCTGATAAATTTCCATTTTTGATAAATATCGAGGTGACTGGCACTTGAAAGGCATCGGAAATAAGATTTCCTATGTGGAGATGTACAAAATGTGGAGATGTACAAAATGTGCCGCAGGGTGCTGGCACACGGGGCTGTTGGTCACTTGGAGACTCATGTCTGGAGCATTCCCTCGTGGCTGAGGCGCGCTGCTGAACCTCCCCGGGACAGCACAACTCTCATAGCCAGGGGGAAACTGCAGGTTAAGGCTGTGCTCCTGGGGGCCCTCGCTTAGATGAATGACCTCCTCTCTTGAGGTAGCGAGGTGCAGGAAGTCCCAGCCCTGATAACAACGCAGAAACCTGCAGGCAATACAGATTAACAGCCATAGCAGGCAGGTAATCGGAGCAGACTTCAAAACCTTGGGCCGACATAACTTCCCAGGGTTAATCGGTTGAGGATTCCTCAGCTCTGGGATGGTTTTGCTGGAGATGGAGGAAAACTCATCCCAGGAACGGGCTGAGTGTAAAGTAATGGATGCGCCTGCCTGGGGCGAGCTCGCTGATAAGGAAGGCTCCAGCCCGACAGCCTCCCACAGGTGATGCCAGGCAGCATCTTTAGCAGGGCCCAGCCTGTGCCAGGAGTGAACAACGGCCCCAAAACCCAGAAAAATCATGGATAGGGGTGATGGGGGCTGTTGGACCAGGGCATGCAGGTCCTGCATCATCACCCACCCCGTGGAAGGCAAAAGGGGGAACAAAACCTCCCCATTATTATTAAAAAACGAGCGCTGACCAAATAAAAAGAAAGAAAAAAAGCCACCGACAAAAGCAAGTGAAAGGCGAGGGGATTTCTGCCGGGGTGGACATGGTTGAGAGCTTTCTGCAGTGCCACAGACAGCGACTCTTTCAGGGCGCTCAGCCGGGAAGGCGAGGGGTGATGCTGAGGACAAAACCGGCAGGATGGGCGCAGATTAGGGTCACCCTCCCTGGCCCGGCTGGTGCAGGCAGGGGGCACAGAGCCATAGGGACATGGGGGACACGGCACCCCCCGAGCAGCGGGGTGACAGCCTGCCCCATGGGCTCAATGGGGCCGGCACCTTTTTGTGTAAATGTAAAGCAGTTTGGAACCGCAGAGGGGCGAGGGCCGGGACAGATTTATCCAGATTTATCCTCTGCCCGCAGACACCCCTACCACCCGGATCTGCATATGAATCGCCCCAAGGCTTATCTCACCCGGCGGGGACAAGGCGGCCTTTGTGGTGGCAGCAGCAGCGGCTATGAAGTTGTTAAACTGGAACCAGTTAGCGATACTCTCAGATACTGGGCTGCTCCGTAAGGCAGCCAGGATAGTGGCACCTCTGCTGGAGAATGGGGCGAGAAGACATTAAGGGCTGGGACATCACAGGGACGGACCCAGCCACATGTCCCCGGGCATGGAGCTGCAGCAGGACTGTGGCTGCCAGGGATGGATGGGGGCAGCCACCCCAGACCCCCCCGTCCCCAAAGCAGCGCCTGTCCCTGCCCTGGTCCCCTCCACCACCTCCTCCCGGAGCATCTGTTGAACCTCCACACCCCGACAAGCCGCCCGGGAGCAAATTAGGGCCGCAGCCACGTTTGCTCCTCATTACTGTGCTCTTCCCCTCGCCTTCTCCATCGCCCCCTCGGAGGGGCCAGCGGGGCCGTCATCGCCCCCACCGGCGGGCAGAGCCCCGCGGCGCTTTCCCTCCCCGCCTGCCTCCATTATTTTTGATTCTTTCGCCGATTCAAAAATGTGCAAATGAGGCCCCAGCTTCCCAATCGGGCCTGGCCATGAGCTAATTGGCTTTAAGCAGGGAAACCTGAATATGCTAATGGGGGCAGTAACGAGCCCGGGATGCGCCTGGAAGGGGAGCCAAGCCCTCGGCTCACTGATCGGCTGACTCGAGACACGTCAATTAACAACAGGGAAGATAATTTATTAATGCTCCTTTGCTCCCCCCCTGCCCTCTGCACCTAATTACAGATTGATACAAGAAACAACCCGGAGGTTTGGGTTGTTGAGCCCCCAGCAACCGCAGTGGCCCAGGACCAGGCTGAAGGTGCTGAGCGGGCGCAGAGGATCCACGGCTCCTCCAGCCTCAGCGATGGGTCCCTGCCTGGAGCCACCCGGGCCGGGCAGCAGAAGGGGCTCAGGGAAGGGCTGGGAGCTGGGGAATGTTGTGTTTGGCTTCCCGACCTATTCAGCATCATGTTCTTGGGGATGTGGAGTGATGGAAAGGGGAGAAGCCTGAGCCAGCATTAGCATTTCTAATCAAGTGGCTGCTTTTACGAGTCACCCGACACCCGGTTATTAGCCCCCGATAAGAAGCAGGGCCGTTTCAGAAGCCATTCAAAAGAATAAATCACGTCTTTTTTGCAGGCTACAAAACCATCCAGCCCTCTGCACACCCCAAGTCTCAAATCCTGCCCATAAGAAGAGGAAAAGGACGTTTCCCCCCCCAACACCATGGGGCAGCTACAGCCCCCTGGCACGCACGCCTACTCCCCTCCACCGCACTTCATCTGCGCTGGGCCCACGCTCATGTTTATGGCTGGGGAGGGCAATTATGGGCAGCTCGAGGCCCTGAAGGTTTCTGAGTGATTACGGTGTTCTCTTTCCATGGTTATTCCAGCAGGGTCATTAAGGCCAAAAGGGCTACTGGTGAATACACCCAACGCATACCATTATGGAGAGCAGAAACCAGAGACAATGCGAGCGCAGCTCTGGCCCCAGAGCGGCAGCACTGGATGAAGCTGCTCAGCGCAGGGTGGGCAAGGGGTGCTGCATGGGGTGCCCCAAGGCAATTGCTCCTGCTCGCAAACCTGTCTGTTTGCACACACAGTGATCCTGCACGTACTCATGCACCAGACAAGCACCAAGAGCTGGCTGGACGGGGACAAGGAGCCAGCAGTGCCACCCCAGGCAGGGTCCACAGCAGCACGGGGATGCTTGCAGCCCGCAGGTGCCACAACTGGAGAGAGACCAGGAGAAAAAAGCTCCTCCATTCCCTGCTGCACTTCACGCGCAGTGAGCAAAGGCACCTATTGAACACCCAGAGAGCCAAAGCAGCTGAACTCCCTTTTACAGTTCCAACGGGTGAAAAACAGAATAGCAACAGGAATCCCCTCAAAAAAAAAAACACCTCCAGAAAGAGCAAGCAGGCAGGTCACCTGCACGGGGACCGGGGATGCTGCGGGCTCCCTCCGGAGCGAAGTGCGGCTGAACGCCACAATTAGAGCCCCCCCCAGGGGCTGGCTCCCCGCGCCCCTTTGATTCCCAGCCCCGGGGGCGCAGGGACGGCCAGTGGCAGGTGTCTTGCCTGTGACCCGGGTCAGCCGAGGGCTCTGATCTCCAAATGACCCTGCCCGGCAGTGAATATGTGTACCCGCGCTCAAACAGCTTGCAGATGAAGGAGCAGCAGACTGGAGATGATTTATTCAGGAATTAAAGGTTCAGTACCCCTTTTAAAGGCCGAGCCTCGCCACTGTCAGCCTTCATTGCACACAATTAAAGGGGTTAGCTGCCTGGGCCCGCCACGGCCCTCCTCCCTTGCAGGGGAATGAAATAAAACAAAAACAACCCCTCCACACGCCCCCACCGCCCCGCAGCCCCATCCCTGCAGCGTACGGTTTGGGGCATGACAGGGGGATTTGCAAACTCGGCCCACGGATGGTGCTGAGCTCAGGCACGGGATGATGCTCTCTCTCTGCCTTCTGCAAGGACGGGAAGGTGCAGACCCTCAGGAACGGGTTTTCTCCCCTCTCGCAGATTTATTTCCTTCCCTTCAGAGTTCGGCGAGCTGCCCCAGTGTAACTGAGGGAGGGGAAACATCGCTCACGGGCGCAAACAGCAGGAACTCAATGAAAAGCTTCCTTCCCTTTATAGCAGAAAAGGAAGAAATCCGCTGCCTGCAGCGGCTGCTGGTAATCTCTTTCCAAGGCAGTAAATTTTCCTGCAGCTACCCCAGCAAGTAATCCAGCAGATTATTACACCTTTCAGTGAAATCAGCCGTTTAAATACGCTCTCCCCTGGCCGTGCATCTTATGTTTTACGGCCGGCTGAAGATGCCCGACGGGCAGTCTGAGAGCAGCCAAACAAAAATTATGCTCTGCTGCAAACAGAGAGGAGGCACCGGTGACAAATTTTATACCTCCGGTAACCCGGTCCTTGGGCGCTCCAATAAATAAGGAAAATTTCCTCTTAAAACTTGGCGGGGCTGCCAGGCTTGGGGCCGTGCATCACCACCATGAGACACCCAGGGGAGAGCAGGAGGGCAGCACAAAGTGCTGGGGGGGCACGCGCCCCAGGTGGGCAAAACACAGCCAGAGTTTACAAAATCTTTGCTTACAATTACAAATAAAAAAAAAAAAAAACACACATATATTGGTTTTGACTGAAGTATCCTCTTGCAGCAACGGGCTTATCCTTCCTGGTTTCAGGAAGGAAATAAAAAGGCCATAAGATCTCAGTTTTTCAGCTTTAAAGTTGCACGGCTCGTGTCTCCTGTCTGAACCCTGCTTGCGCCCCGGACAGGGCCAGCAGCTCCTGCAGAAACGGGAATTCCCCAGCGTCCTGATGCCAAAGCAGGTGAAAGGAAAGCAGGCGTGCACCAAGAGCCAGCCCTGGGCACGCAGTGAAAAAGCTGAGGGGAGCGCATCCCTCCCACGGCACCGCTGATGGGTTAACCTCTCCCACAGCATCAGCAGCCCTGGGGAGGAAAAAGAAAAATCCCTATAATTTTGCAGTTCTGCCTGCGGGGCCTTGGGGCACTGCACGCCCACAAGCCTCACTGAGCAGCTGCAATCCAGGGACAAAAAAGGGGCAAAATCCTCTAACGTGCTGGGTGTGCCCATCCTGCAGCAGCGCAGGGTGCATCCACGGCCCCGGCATCGCCGCAGGTGCGGGACCAGCGGGAGCACAGGCGAGAGGGAGGAAGAAAGGAGGAATTCACACGTGTCTGCCAGAGCGAGACCTTCCTGCCGGCCGCTGCACCGACAGATGCTTTGATTTGATCAGCAGATGCTGACGAGGCACCAAGACAAGTCCCCAGAGCCATGAATAATTTCGCTGCCTTCGTGTTTATTTGATCTCAGCGTGGGGCTGCCCGGCGCCGCCGCCCCATCCGGCGCTCTGCGCCCCGCGGCCCTGCTGGGGCTGGGAAGGGTGCTGGGTGCTCTTCCCCCATGCACCTGCACCTCCTGCACAGCTTGGGGGGCACGGGGAGCATGGCATGAACATGACCGAGCCCAGCTTTTTTTATTTTGTTTTTCATTTCTCCTTTTAAATGGATAAAAATGGGAACTCTGGACCTGAGCAGAGAGTGGGGGCTCTGCACCAGGGCCACCAGGTTCTGTTGCAGTCACCGAGTCAATGCTCGGTAGAGCACAATGAATGCATTTCTGAGTAGCTAAGTGGCCACAGCCCCCCATGGTATGGCACAGATCCACCCACCCGAGGTGGCCTCCAGACCACGGCACCCAGGGAAGCGATGGCCAGGGCTGCACAGTGGCACAGGACCACAGCCAGGCCAAGGCAGCACGAGGAAAATGCTGTGGGCAGAAGGGATGGGGAAAAACCCTCACTGAGGTCTTCCCAGGATGCTATCAGTTCCTCCCTGGGTGGCTTTGGGACAGCCTGGGGCCACCTGCAGCACATGCAGCCCTCGCTGTGACACTGCCGAGCATCGGATGGGGACAGGGGACGTGGGGGGACAGCATCTCCTGCCACGGGCAGCCCCCTTCCTGCAGGGCCCTGCACCTCATCGCCAGCCACTGCAGGTGGGGAGCATACCCTGGGACCACCCAGGAATGTGAGCATTGGCAGGGAAAATAAGGATAAAATAAACGTGCAGGTGGCTGCAGGCGCAGCCCCACACACGGGACACAGCCGCAGTGTCCCCGGTCCCCGTGCAGAGCACGGCACAGTTGGACGTTCTCCTCAGGATGAAACCACCCCGTGAAACATGAGCAGGCTCCAGAGACGGGTTGGCTAATCTGGTGTGGAAAAGCTGTCAGATTTGGCCGAGGGACAGAGCCAGCTTTATTTATTTTATAACGCAGCGGGTGGTGTGGGGAAGGCTGCTTGGAAGCTTCGTTCAGGGTTAAAAAAAAGACGAAAAAAAACACACAACAAGACCTGCCTCTTCAGCAGGTTCCCTCCTCATGCCAAAGGGAGGCCAGGCCAGCCTGCAGCTGGGAACCACTGCGTACACAAAAAAACAGGGGGAGACAACCCGGGTGGGTGCACAGAGGCATACGGCCGGGGAGCACGGCAGTGACGGGTCCATCTCGCTCCTTGCCCAGCCACGGGCAGCATCCACGGGGTCTCAGAACACATCTGCACTGGTCCAGGGCCTCTCCTAGGCTTGGAAGCCCATGGCACGATCTTACAGGCCCTGTGTTAAACCTGCACACCCTGACCGAGGACCCCGGTTCCTACTCCAGCAGGTAAACCATAAGCAGTAAAAGCTGCTCACACCGTCTGTATTTTTAAACCGAGCAAATTCAATTACTTTAACTAATGCGATTTTAAGACAATTACACTGCCCACAGCACCTTCAGCATCCAGTCTAGAACTGCAGCAGTGGGATGTGATGAGTTAGAAGTCAAAGATGCTACCAGTGAGGGTTTCGCACGTGGCAGCTCCACCAGTTCCACTTCACGGAGACTTCTGCAGAAATGCTTTCCCAGCTTGGCTTCCCCCTGCTGAACAAGCGCTGGTCCTGTTCGAAGCTGCAGGTTCAAGCTAACCACGAGTCGCTCTGAAACGCATCCAGAACTGTCTCGTTTCTACCTACGAAAACATAAATCAGCCCTCGCTCCTGGACCGCAGCCAGGCCTGAGGTCTGCGGCGAAGCCTTTGGGATCCATCGGGAAAGTTTCCCGCCACGGTTTTAAGCTCTTTTGGCCAGATCCACAAAGGTATTTGGGAACCTAAAGCTCATTGAGATTGCCAGTACCTGAGCACCCAAATCCCCCCAGGAACCGGATCTCCTGCAGGCAGCCACCTTCGCCTTCCTGAGGACAACACTGAGAGCTGTGCTGGTTTCTGAACAAGAAGCTGAGCTTTGCCCTGTGCTTCCACATCCCCCAGCCCCCTACATCCCCAGCTTGCTGGCGAGCATCCCCGCACACAAGGGACTGCGTGCCCCAAACCCATCTGCCACAGACCCCCATCCCCGGCGGCGACGGGCAGCAGGACGGGGCAGGAAGCCAGGACACCACAACAGCCGGGCGCTGCCGCCAGCAGCTTCCACAGCCCAAACCAGAGCCCGAGCTCTAGGACTGGGCCCCAGGGAGGAAGGGCACCATATTGGAGCAATTACCTGGGTTACTCCCATCTCCGCGGGTGCCCGCCGTGCCCACCGCCAGGCTGGGTTCAGTGGCAGATGAGCGGCACCAGCTCTCAGCAGGGCACGGAGCAGGTGTGTGAGCAGCCCCGCGAGCGGCTGCGGTGTGGGGAACCAGAGCTGCTTGCCCATGGGGGGAGGCAGCAATGCCACAGCTGTGCCCAGGCAGGGGGTGCACAGAGATGCGGTGGTGCCCCCCCAGGCATCTCCCTAATGTTGTCCCCGACAGCTCGAGCAGGCGATGGTGCGGCTGCTGCATCCACCCTGACTGTGAGATGGGCACCGGAGCCTCTGGGTTTGGTTTTGGGTTCAACAAAGGAAGCTTTGGGTTAAGCCCTCACCCTTTAACAGGCACTATCCCCTTGTCCAGCCAGCCCCTGCACCCTGCAGATCCCATGCTACCCGTGCGAGGGTTCGCAACAGCTCAGGGCTCAAGGGGCTCGTGTCCCCATCCCTGCCTCCGTCAGCAAGAAACAATCCCATCCGGGCTGCTTGGTGCTGCTCTCGGGCAGAAGGTTGTCATGCTGCCACAGAAAAGCTCTCGTTGCGATGGAAAACGTACCCAATTTTCCACAAAAATGAAAAGAAACAACAAAAAAAATCCCCATCTGTGTCAAATTTGTAATACAGCCTCAGGGAAGATGGGAAACAAATTTAGCTCTTTTTTTTTTTTTTTTTTTACTATCAGAAAAAGCCCCGTTTCCTGGCAAGGAGCGCAGGCGAGCTTCGCCCCGAGTGCAGCAGTGCCATGCGGGGCCATGCTGGGGACAAGGAGCATCCCATGGCACCCACCAAAAAGAAGGGGGAACTGGCCCCGAGGGGCTGCCCAAGGGTTCCCCTCCCTCACAACCTGCTCAGCCTCTTCTCTGCATCCACGGGACTTTTCTCACCCACCTGCAGCCCGTCCTACGTGTGCCAAAAACGCTCCCTCTGTGGAGAAGCCTCAGAAAGGCAGCCGATCCCACAGGGGTGGCTCGGATGCCCCCTGGGCTGTGCCCATCCCTCTTGCTGGGCACTGGGGGGGGTCCTGCTGGTCCCCAGTGCAGGAAATCCCTGCCCTGCCAGCCGGGCTATTTGCAGGTCCCCAGCAACCCCAAACCGGCCCAGCAATGGGGTCTGGGAGCTCTGGCAGACCCGGCCGTGGAGCCAGGCTCTCGGCCCTCCCCACGTCCTCCTTTCCCCAGGAACAACTGGGAATTCTCTGACAAAGCCTTTCGGCACTGGCAAAGCATCAGATTGTGGCAACCGGAGCTGTTTGTGGGAAAGGACTGGATTTTTATTATTTTTAGCCTGGCTTCCGAAGGAAATGTGGCTTAAGCAATCACACGGTCTGTCTGCCTATCCGCCCGCCTGTCTGCTGGTCTTCCCCCGGCCGCGTCTGAGCCCACCGGCCCATTCCAACCTAATTTAATGGAGGAGAAGGATCAAAACTAGGAATTTCGCACATTTCCAGGAAAAGCTGCGGCCAAGCAGGAGCCATGACCCTGACCACTACCCTTGGCTCGGGGAAAGGCAGCTCCAGCACGGCCCCATGAGGAAAACCCCAGCAGGAAAGCGCTTTGCTGGCCTCATCCAAAGGAAAGGCACAGGCGAGCATCCCAGCACACCCAGCCCTACATCCTCGCACTGCCACGGTCCCCAGGGGCATCGTGGAGCCCTGCAGGACCAACCCCGGGCAGGAGCAGACCTGGCAGCAGGGCACAGCACCATCTCCATCAGCAGGGCCAACACGTGCAAGCAGGATGGATGCGCCCAACCCTCACCCCTGGGCAGAGGAGCAGCAGCAAAGAAAGGGCATTTCTTCACAGCCCACAAAGCTTCGGGAAGAGGGAAGCTCCAGCGGCACAGGAATTCAAAGGCTACATTATTTGCTCCCGAGTTATTATGTGCCATCATGTGTACTCAAGACAGTCTTAAGCCTTCAGAAGCTGGTGGCCAGCGGAGCAGCGAGGGCTGAAGCGCAGCAAGCTGTCAGCAGCAGAAAGCTGCTATTCATTTGGCCCCCATAGAGGAGAGGAGCAAATCCTGCCCAGCCTTTTCCACTGGTGCAGGGACAATAACGCGTATTTCATTTCACTTGGCCCGCTTCCAGCCATCAACTTTTACGTGCTTCCAGGAAGCGAGGGGCTGACTTTTATTTCTAAGTTTGAAAACCTTCCCCAAGGCCAGCACACAGCACACATTGACCTCTCTGCTTTTTTTTGTTATTTGTTTTTTTTTTTTTTTCCAACATCCGAGCTGCCTGTAAATAAGGCATCTCCCCAGGACAGGGCTGGAGGGGCACGGGCACTAGCGGGGTGCTCCACGAGTGCTCAGCTCTTTGCTCAGAGCCTGCAGTTGTCACGCCTCAATTTATCAGCAGTGATAACAATTATCAGCAATGACAATAATTTATCCTCATGCATCAGAGGCTCCTCCTGGCTCAGGGCCGGGCAGAGCAGGCTCACAGCGGGCAATTCGGATGGTGCTGGGCTCTGGTGGCAGCAGCACCGTGGGATGGGCACAATCTGGGACTTGCAGGGTGGGGACGGAGCGTGCAGACAAACCCGATGCGGATCAATCCTGCACCCTGGTGCTGGGCATGCAGAGCCCCAGGACATGCAGAGCCAAGGCCTGCAGGAAGAGACGGACAGACAGAGGGACAGGCAGCGCTCAGCCCCAAGACAGACCCGTTTGCAGCTGCTCAGCCTCAGGTTTCCACCCTCTGCTTTGTCCTTGGATGGACGGACAGACAGATGGACCCGGACAGAGCACCCCAGGCACGGAGCTGCAGCCCCACAGCTCCTGGCCTGGAGGCAAAGCCAGGCTGAGAGCTGAGCAGGATGCACCCAGTACAGCACCCACTGCCGGGACACATCCTGCTCCAGGGAGAGGCTGAGCCCAGGGGAAAAGCAGTTCGGAAAAGTCGCCTTACTGTAAATTGATTTTCCCCGTGTGTCAGTAGCTTTAAAGGAAAAACAAAGCAAACAAACAAACAAACAAAAAAAACACACCACAAAACAACACGAAACAAGACAAAAACTTCTTTAGGTATTTCAGAAGAGTTTCTCTTAGTTATCATGAAAATTTAGCTCAGAAACGTGTTGGGTAAAACGTTCAATTCCCCACAGCCTAGAGAGCCTCATCAAAAATCCATTTGAAGTGTTACTCTCAAATCCCTCATGGCAATGGGATATTTTAAGGTCAGTTAAACTTATTATTCACTCAAGATTTTCTTTCAGGTTCCTGCATATTTTAAACAGATTTTCCCCCATCTCTAACCCAACTGTGTTACAAAAACCCTTTCCTTTCTTTTTTTTTTTCCTTCTGAAAAGAAAAAAAGTTGTCAAAAGAAAAGATACTAATCAGAAACAGCTTCTGAAGTCTTACAAGCTGCTACAGTTTGTACTTGTTACCAAAAAACATTGATGCTCTCTCCAGATCCCTAAATCCCTTGACTTTTAAAATGTTGAATGGAGTTGTGCATGGAAAAAAAAAAAGAATTAGCAATTAACTCAAATTTGTTGTTTTTTTTTTTTTTTTTCTTATTTGCATTTCATTTTCCTTGAAACACAGTTTATGCATGATTGTTTTTCTCCTTCAAGTTGCTCAAGGAAAGGAAGTTCCTTCAAGAACTGCTGGATCTGGCCCTGCGCAGACAAGCTGGGGCTCTGCACCAGTTCTGCAGGCCCAAAGTAACAAGTGTATTAACAAAAAATAAGACTACTTTTACAAGTGGCCACAGAGAAACTCTGCAGATGATTACAAGGTTCTGAGGCAGTAAAAAGATCAGTGTTCCCCTGAAACACAAACGTCAGTTTTCCACTCAAAAACTTCCTGGTTTTAAAACACTCAATTCAAGGTTTCCCTTAGAAGTTCTTTGCTTTCTTATTTTGTTCTAAATAAATAAAAAGCAAAACCCTGCTTTGGAGAAAATGGGGCTTTTGACCACAAGAAACCAAACCGTACAGCAACCCAGAGTGAAACTGCAGCTCCTGCCTCACCCCAGCACCTCTCACCTGGAGACCAGCACCACAGGGAGAGACACCAGCAGTGGCACGTGCATGGGGACAAGTTGGTCCCCTCCTGTGCCCAGCACCAACACCACACCTGGGTTGCTGCGTGGGGCTCCCCCACCTGCAGAGCTGTCTGGCACAGCTCCACTCCATGCTGCAACACCTCCTGTCCTGGTCCTGGCCAGCAATTTTGCACAGCCAGCATTTTCCATCTCGTTTTGGCACCTTGAGATCTATTAGGAAACTCAGTGAGCCAACCACTGGCTAACCTCACAGCAGGGACCAGGAGGCATGTTCCTGTCCTTGCACCACCACCCCCCATCCACCTCCTGCACTACTTCATCCCCCTGCTAGTAGGAAAGTGACTCAGCGAGTCCCAAGGACCCTTTCCTAGAGGCACTACGAACACCTTCATCTCCAAAGCCCTCCAAACACATCCCCTCTCCTTCCTTTCCCCACGTAATGCATGGTTCAGCCAATGCCAGGGAGGTAGCACCTGGTAGGAGCCTGTTTCCAACCCTCTCCCAGAAAAGACAATGAGATCAGTTTGAGCCAAGCTCCTCTGTTGGGTCAGGTATTCGGTAGGAGCCAGAGGAAAGGCAATGAGCACCAGAGCCACCCCTGCTTCCATGCGGCAGCTGGAACAGTGCCTGCTTGTCCCAGGGCACAGCTCCTGCAACTCCAGTGTTTGGTGCTGCTGCTCCAGAGCCTTCAACCTGGCCAGGTCAGTGTGAATTGGACACAGGACGCCCCCCAGTCTCTGCTGAGATGGTTTGGGACCCATTAACATACATGGGACTGGGGAGCCATGAGGCATTTCCAAAGCTCCACCTCCCAGGCACAGTGGAGACACCCTCACAAATCACTGGCTGCTCCCTGAAAGATGCTCAGAGGTTATACCCCAGATAATAATTCCATAAATTTGTGAAGGTCACAAACAATATTAAAAGCTCTACGTGAAGCCAAGAGTAATGCAGCCAGCACAGGAGGCAAATTGAGCAGAGAGGAAAAGACTGCAAGTGCCCGTAATCTTGCTCTAGAGAGCAAAGAGTTTAGAAATTATTAAACAGTTCCTAGCATTTCCAGCCATCTGGCCTGCATTTCTCCATTTATTCAATCAGACATATGCTGCTTTTATCCCCACAACTGCCAGCTCTCCCCTGTGCTCTGAAAACATGTGCATCCTCCATCCTGCTCGCTGTCAGCGCGGCACAAAGCACAGGCTGTGTGTTCCGCACACAGCGCGGGCTCCTAACAAGTGAACGTGCCCGTCACAGCCACTTCCACCAGCACATTTCTCTCACTTGTACCCAAACATCAGTGTTTGCACAAAACAAGGCAGTCTTGGCAGACTGAGATGGGAATTTTGAGTTGGAAAACCCCGCTCGTGCCAAGCAGCAGCAGCCCCCTGAAGGCCGCGCAGCACCAGGTCTGGTGGCAGGTGTGGAGAAGAGCCCATGAAGAAGGTTCCTGTGCCATTCTCCTTGGGGACATCACCGCCTGCTTGTGCCAAAGCACAGACACACTGCCCTGCTGCCCTGCCACCCTACGTGCAGGCCCTGCAGCACACTAACAAGTTCAATGGCATGCCCAGGCCACCCCTGCTTGGTGTAGCCTCACAGAACATCTTCTCTGACCAGCCCATCCTTTGGACCTCTCACTTCCAGCCATGATTTCTGCCCCGTAACGAGCAGAAGATGTGTCCAGGGGGATCAGAAGCCAGAAATGCAAATAACGGGTGGAAAGGGCCGAGGAAGCCTGTGGCACCGCAGGGCAGCGCCAGCAATGCAGGCTCCTGCTGCTCAAGCCCATCACAGCCCTGGCCACTACAATCTTTGGAGGGCAAGAGGAGTCCCCACAGCGTGCTCAGAGACATCTGCTCAGACCCACGAGACACAGGGGCTGTTTTGGAGCTGCAGCCACCACTGCTCCCTGCCCAGCAAGGAGACGGAGCCGCCGGCTGAGACAAATCTTCGCTTGCTGACGCAGCTCTCCTGCCACCTGCGCCAGGCCTCTTGTCCTGCAGCCAAGCACTTCTTCGTCTTCATGGGACGCCACCGCCACGCCGGCAGTGCCTGCACATTCCTCCTCCACCAGGCTTCCCCAGAGGTCGCCCCTCCAGCAGGAACAGCGCTCTTGGAGCCCACGGCAGGGCAAGGAGTGAATTACGTTTGCTCACACACTGTCCGGGGGCTTAGGTATCAGGCCAAGTGTTACCAGATGTGCGGGGATCTCTGTCAGAGCGATCTGCAGGCTCGAATGCCTGTTTGGATATTTAATATGTTGGTATCTGGGGTGCGAGGGTCAGAGCTGGGGGTTTCAATGCAGATGTTACACATCTTTTCTACTCTTACCATCACCTTTTAATAACACCATAAATCATCAGGCACTTCTCGGGTGACCACGTAATTGCTCATTTGTGTATCCGAGCAAGCTTATCTGGCCTCTCACTCCTTGCTGCCATACAAAACTGCCAGCAAAGGAGACCCGCTGGGAACAAACTGCAGCTACGGGGCTTTGCGTGCCCCGTCTCTCCTTCAGCAAGTCGTCTCCTGGCATATGTGCTTCAGATGCATCGTGGCAGCGCGAGGAAGAGACAAGTAACTGATACGGGAAGATTAAAAAAAGGTTGGATCAGTCTGTTCCTAATGTGAGCCTTGCTGCTCGCAGCCCTTTGATTGCAGCAGAAATAAAAGATGGAAATTCACTGGAGGCAAAGGAATTAATTAAAAGGAGAATAAAGGAGCATCGGTCTGTTGGAGTCCTGGCATCAATTCTGAGACTAGTTTTGAAGTGGCAACAGTTTTACTTGTTCTTTAAAGCTGTTCCTCTATGTCCTGCACGGTGACTTGGGGAACTAATGTGCAGCATGTGCGGTGCCTTTAGCCAACAGCCTTCGGGGATGAGGTGGCTCAGCCGGTGCAGGGCCCACAGCCACAGCACCCAGCCCATGCCGCCTCCTTCTTCTGCATCCAGCGTCCTCCTCAAACCCTGGAGACAAGGAGGAGCTGCGGCCTCTGCAAGGTCTGTTCAGGACTTTACACCCAAGTTTGCACATATGTACAGCCTTCTTCTGGTTCCTGAGCCCTCAGGTTTCTCGGTTCTTGCTACACTTGCATCAGGCAAGAACTGAGGCTCTGCCCAATCCCACAACTCTGGGAGCTATGGCTCTAGTGGTACCTGTCCTTTCTCTCAGGAACTTGGATCCAGCTTCACTTGAAGCAAAGCCTGGGTGGGGACTGCTTTCAGATGGGCTAATGCCAGCCCTTGATGTGACTAGCACATAAAGTCAGCCTTAAACTCCCTTTATTTTAATTAACATTTGCCTAGAAAGGGGTTTAGAAGAGATCTCGCCCTATCAGACTGTTTTATGCTAAATCACTTTATGCTATTTATCACTTGTTCAAGTTTCACACTCTGTAGTTCAAGTTTTACAAACCTTTTACAGGGCAGAGACCTTAGAGAGAGCCCTGGTCCATCCTGCAAACACAGCGAGCCCTCACACACTTCCCGATACACTCTGAAGTGGAGCAATATGAATCTGGAATATACAGAAGACCAGAACTGAACAAGGCAGTCCCTTGTGACCCTTGGAACAAGAGTGGCTCAAACTGAGAGCGCTGCAGGCGAGGACGAGGTGGCCGGGCTCCACGGCGCCAAGCTCTGTGCCAGGAAATCGGGCGGCAGCGCTCGGGGACCTGCTGGTGCAAGGAGCCAGCCACCACCTCCAGCATCCCACTGCCGGGGTGCCTGGGGCCAGGGATGCCCCTGGGGTCCCCAACAGCCTGGGCAAGAACCAGACTGCATGTGAAACCCGGGAATGAGAAGCAATCAGCTCCTCTCCAACAGCAGCAGCTCGGCACTGTGGCACCAGCTGGGTCCTGCCTTGCCCACACCAGGCTCTGGGATGCTCCCAGCGAGGCCCTTTCCTCCCTCACCGTGATGCAGAATGCTGCCCCCGCAGCACCGCTCACCCTTCCTGCAGCAGGATCAGGCCCTGGGGACGCCCCCTTCCCTCCTCCTGCTGGGAGCAGCCCAGACCCTGCCTGGCGGCCCCTTTGGGAAGGCCAGCACCAGCAGCAGCTCCACGTCCCGGTGGCAGCTGAGCGGATGCAGGTTGTCACACTGGGTTTCTGACACCGCGGGGGACGTTCAACCCCCTTCCGGCCCCCAAAACAGGCTTTTCATGGAGACAAATGATCCCTTCCCTCAACAAAACCTAAACTCTGAGCCCAAAGCACTTGGCAGCGACCCCTTGAAATTTTTCCTCGTGGCTTGCGTGGCTTAGGAACATGACTTTCTGCAGCATAAAGGCAGCCGGAGGAAGCGGCCGATGCTCTTGTTGAAGAATAATCATCTCCCCCCCCCCGGCTGGTGCCAATCGCACGGAGCCCCGCAGAGCTGTCACTCGGAGGGATGGCGCTGGCAGCCCCAGCAGCACCCGGCTGCGCTGGCCGGGGACCTCGGCAGCTATCGACAAGTGCCAGCAGTGAGGGATGTGTTGATGAGCCCTGATCAATGCACAGTGAAGGAAGCCCCTTCAGCAGCCAGGCCAGCCCCAAGTGCTCCCAGTAATTGGAGGAATTCTTTCGCCTCCACTGTTATTGATGTTTTTCCCCTTTGGGGTACGCTGAGACTTGGTGCTATCAGAGAGCTGAATGGCACAGGCAAGGTCGGTAACAGTGGCATGGCATACAGAGAGCAGAGTGTCCAGAGGGAAAAGCAAGGGAAACCTTCTGGGCACTGCCAGGAGCTGAAAAAGTGCTCCAGGGTTAGGAGAGATGCTGGAGCTGCTCTCACTGCTTTTGGGTCCAAATAGCATCCAAGGAGCTATGTAAAAATATGTAACTCTCACAATGGACCAGACATACAGCAGATGTATTTCAGTGTCCTGCCCCGTAGGTGCAGAGAGGCAGGAGCAGCAAAAAGAGGCTCCTGGCACCACCGCCCTCAGTTAGAGAAAGGAAAGGGAACTCTGCCCCCTGGGTCCCAGCTAGTCACCACCTCTCCATGCCGTGGCTTTTGCTCTGGGGGCTTCATTTTAGCAGCACCAGGAGCAGCGGGTCCTGCCCCCAGCTGGGCACAGGCAGCTCAGCCCCTGGGACCAGACTGGGATGCTGTGGGCTCTGGAGCAGCTGGGAGGTGCGGGAGGGCTCTGGCAGCGCGGCCACAGCACTGCTGCACCCCATCAGGAGGCAGAACTGAGATCTGGCCCCCGGGGACGGGACCCGTCACGTTCCCTGTGCGTTCCCATCACTCAGCACCCGCTCCCTCTCCTGCACGGCGCGGTGCCCGCTGACAGCGGCTGCTAGCTCACAGCTGGACCGGCCCAAGGGGCGCGCAGTGGCCGGGCACGAGATCACAGATTCTCCAACATGACCGCCCAAATGCCCCCTGTGCAGCCACGGGTACACGTAGGTGTGCATGAAAAGACGGAGCTGCTCGCGCTGCTTAGGGACCGAGCAATAAATCAATGGCAAAGTGGGCAGCCCTTCCAGCAGCAAGGATGCTTAACAAGGTCACATCCTTATTCTCTCCAGACTAATGAGTGGAGATTACTAATAAGACCTCGGTGACAAGTGGATGTATTAATGTAATTCACTCCTGCCTGTAATCAATTTGCTGTGTTAAAATCCACAGCTCCTTCTGACACCGAGATCTCCCGCGCTGCCCCCAGCCGCCGCGAGGCTGCTGGCTGGAATGGGGAGTCGTGTCCATGCCGGGCCGTGACATTTTGTGCAAAATCACTCCAAGAGGAGCCATTTCAAACATTTTGCTCCACAATTCAGACATAAACAGTGTTTGTCAGAGTGCTTCGTGTGCTGCTGTGCTGGGCAATTCGTGGAACCCCAGCTGCCTGGCGAGCAGTGTGTGCTGGAGCAGGGATAGATGCTCTTTTTGGTCTCTGGCTCTCCAGCACGTAGCAAAGCCTGGGTTTCCTGCACACAGTTATTGCTCTGGTCCATAAATAGCAGCAGTCCACGGGGCTGACCCCATGGACTTACAACGTCAGGCATTTACAACTAGTACACAGGGATCGCTTGCACGTTCAGGCTGGGTTAGCTGGACACACTGCCTCCGCGCCCCAGTGACAGCAGAGTGCTCTGATTGACTGCAATATTCACCATTTGCATTTCAAATGACTCTTCAGATCAAGAGTGACTCACTTAAGAGATGCATGAATAATTTTGAAGACGCTTAGACTCCTGTGATCGGCGAGCTGTCCCCAGTCGGAGGCAGAGGGAGGCCAAATTGAATTAGCTGCTGTGAATTTTTCACCCAGGACCATCCCCACAAAATGTGAGCACGTGAAATGTGAGCAACCGAGAGTCCCGGGCAGCCACACTGCGGGACCGGAGGGTGGGGACCCCAGCTGCAAAATCAACCCCTCTGCCTGCACAGCACAGGCAGCGCTCCACACACTGGGGGGGCCAGAGGCGTGATGCCCGCGAGTTTGGGCAGAGCCCCAGTAGGAGAGCGGCGCAGGGTCAGACCTCCTCCTCTGGGCCCAGCTGCAGAAAGCTGCCGTGTATTTCTTGCGTGCAGCCACCGCGATTTTCAAAGCCCTGCAGAAAGCTGTTCACAATATCCCTCTTCTCCTCACTCGGTACGTTTATAAACAAACGCACCAGAAAATATGCGGTGGGAGGAGAGCAGGGGCTCCCACGGCACCGCCAGCCCCTCGCCGCGCCCCCGGGCACAGGCGCTGGTGGCGGAGGAGTTGTGAGGGCTGCGAGCACCCCGGGCACCCCGCGGCTGGCTTCTCGCTGCTGGGCTGGATGCCTGCAGGAACCCGAGCCCACCGTGGTGCTCAGCCCTTGGGCCACCCCCCAAGGGCGTCAGCTCTCGCTCCCGGGCAGAGCACGGCCCTGCAGGAAAGAAATGGGAGCATCGGGCTGCCGCCGAGCAGCTCTGTAAGCAGGCGGATTTCCAAAGCCCTTTGAAAAGCCATTTAGAGCTAAGTCCTGGTATTAAACCTGGCCTTTCATTAGTCAGGTTTTCAATCTCTACCGGAGCCCGCTTCAGTGAAAAGTTTTTTAAAAGGTCAGGAAGAAGCTTTTAAGCATATTTGCCAATTAACTATTGTAACTCCCTCCTCGACTGGATGCGAGCTGCCCGCTTCCGTCTCCAGGGACGGTAATTACTGTTTGGTAAAAAGCTTTGAACACCCCTAAGTAATAGTCTCTCCTTGCATAAAAGCACCCTAAACCCAGTGGCCTTTTCCACCTTCTGTCACAATCCACATCTAAAAATAATCTGGAAGAAAAAAAAACAACAGAATGCTCTTAAGAAGAAACCCCCGTGGTGCTGAGCGAGGCGTCGCCGGGTGTCGGCACAATGCGATGCACGCTGCAGGACGCGGTGCTGCTGCAGGGTTTCAAGCAAAGTTGCCAAAACGGGGCAATTTGCAATACAGAGGGGGGCCTGGGGACCCTGCCTGTCCCAAGCAGGGTGGGTAGGAAGCACAGCAGCCCCCCGCAAGGGGTGCTTGCACAGGCTGCCCCTGCAGCCCCCTGGCCTCATCTGGAATATGGCTAAGGCTGCCAAAGCCCCACATTAGCACCCCAAGCCCCTCATATTGCCACAATTGCTTTTCCAGCCCCTCAGCATTTGCACTCCTAGAAACCCATCCGCTTCCACTGCTGCCCCTGAACGTTTCTTACATTCAGCCTCGAAAGTTCTCTGGAGCTCCAAGGGGGTGATAAAAAACTCCCACGTTTATGTGCTTAAATTTCCAGCCCCTGAGGTTACAAAAGAGCAACTGGGGAACCCAAGGAAAAGGCCGTGACCGAGGAAGTGTTTTTCAAAGACATTGATTCATACAATATTCATTTTTTAAAACAGTTCCAGGATTTCCAGGTGCCCAGCCCCTATCTATTTATTCAAGCAGCCTGGGACAGCAACGCTGGCATACTTGAAATCCTTTAGAAACTCAGGTTACTTCTACACACTCCAGTGCACAGCGTGTATATAAAACCACCATTTACTTAAAAGAGACAGCACCAGAGAAAGAATTCCTCAGTCGGGAGGACCACGACCCGTTCCACTCCACGAGTCACAGCGTCTATCAGAAAACCCGGGGCCAAGACTAACACGCGGCTTCAATCGCTTGCGCCTGGCGCTATCTCTGCATGGAGCAGCCAGCCCGGGCTGAGCCTCGCAGCCTCAAACCCCGGTGCTCAGACCTGCCCGCACCAGTGAGATGTGGGTGAGAGCACAGCCCAGAGCTGGTGGCCAGTGGTAGCCTGGGGCTGGTGGCCAGGGGTCCCTGCTGCTTGTACAGGGTGGCCCAGGAGGAGCTCCTGAAGCAGCAGGAGCCCAGCCCAGCCCCGCTGCCCTCAGTGGTGGCTGCCTACGAGCGCTTTAAACGTTTTCAAATGTTAATTCCACATCGTGGCAATAAAAGCTATTTTTAATCCCACGTGAAAGCACTTTGCAGCAGACCTAGCTCTGCACGTATCACGCAGAGCATGCGACGCGCTGCA
Organism: Netta rufina; assembly: GCF_964035555.1. Lineage (NCBI taxonomy): Eukaryota > Metazoa > Chordata > Aves > Anseriformes > Anatidae > Netta > Netta rufina. Next base: position 16,700,678 of record NC_140138.1, read on the forward strand.
GCAACCAGGCAGCGGTGGGACGGGGCACACGGTGGTGGAGCCAACCCATCCTGCTGCTAGCACAGCGCCTGCTCCCTCCTCTTGGCGCAGAGCTGGGGCTGAAGCATTCCCTCAACAGCCAGCAATACGGCGGGGTCACGGAGCCCCGTACACGTGGACATGTTTTTTTCCATCTAAAGACAAATCCGAACTATCTTGCATCAAATAAAGCATTAAAATATCTTCTTTGTAGTTAGAAAATTGCAGCTTTTCCTCGTCTTTCCTGCAATTTTTTTTTTTCTTTTTTCTTTTAGGATTGCTCTTAATCTTTTAAACATGGGGGTGAGGACAGAGGAAGCGGATACAAAAAGGCTCTGTTTTGCAACAAAAACTAAAAAAAGAAGTGAGAGATCACAAAATCAGAGTAGTAAACCCAAGAAGCGCGCTCCAGGACTGAGTTTCTGCAAACACACCAAGGAAAAACAAGGGCCACTTTGAGGCGCAGAGTGCTGAAACGTGAGTCCATTAGGAGAGCAGATTAGCCGGTGTCAATGAATAAAGATAATGTCCCGGAGCAGCTCTCAGTGCATCGCCATCTGACTCCTCGCAAGATCCCTTTGTCTCTTGCCACCTATGTGTTTCTTAAATGCGCCTGTGAAAAGCTCTGCCTGGAAGGGGATCCGAGCTTCGTGCCAAAACGCAGCCTGGTGACTCCCGAGTAGCCCAAGCGCCCGGGTTTTATTCAACAGCTTGTGCTATAGAGTGTCTTGATCTGTCTGTACAATCACAACACACACAAAACCCCCTGAAGGCATCTACTTAGCTCTACTTTTCAGCTGCCAATAACACTCACAGCAAAAGTCAAAAGAGCAGCGCCGGAGCCGCGTCCCTTCCCTGCCGCTCAAAGGCTCCAGGGCTGCGAGGTCCGCAGATAACAAAGTCTGGCTCAAGAAATCCTGGACGCCTTTCAAGAACGTTATTAGCTTCCATGAATGGGCTCGAAGGGTGAAAACATCTCATGCAGCAGCTTTTGCTCCCCGTCCACCTCCGCCGGGCACACACACATGCTCCCAATCTGGGACGCCCTCCGCGCAGCCCGGCATCCATCGGCTGCTCGATGCACACACAGAAGCACAGCGCGAGCGTGACAAACCACATGAAGAGTTCTTCCTCCCGCAGCCCCCAGCATGCAGACCTGCATGCGTTGCAGCCCACCGAAAGGCAAACCGAGGAGGAATCGTTGCAGCCAGCCACAGAGGAGCGCAGCGCCGGGCCGCTCGGCAGTGCCGGCCATGCCCACGCAGCTGCGTGCGGCCGCTGCGGAGCTCAAGCCTCAACACTCACGTGGAGGCATTTGCCAACTGTTACCAGCAAACCCACACTGGCTGGATTGATTACGTCTGCCCCAAAGTAGAAGAAAATGAAGAAGGAATTGCAATTCCTGTGAAATCCAGCACGCACCATCACACAGAGCGCAGTCTCACGGAGCAGAGATGCGAACGGCCACCAGAAGCCCTGGCCCAGCCCTCTCCGGCTGTGAGGCTCTTTCTTTAGATACTGGGTAAAAACAGGAAGAGGAGACGGGGAAGAGAGGGCTCAGATCATAAATCGTACAAGGAAGTACAAGACAGAGCAAAGCTGCCTGATGGAGCTGCTACCACTGCAAAGATTCAGGGGACGGAGACAAGGGAACTTTGTACAAGCGACAGCAGAGCGAGTGCTCGCAATGTGCGTTCCCCCAAACTTCCTTTCATGCAAAACCGCATCCGCAAAGACCATTCCCTGCACCGCCTTCATGCCTCACGTCCCCCTTCTTCAAGTCCTTTTCCCAGCAGCACCAGAACCGCAGAGGCTGCGCTGAGTTAGGTGTGGGACAGACGGATGCTGGTTGCGGGTACAGCCGCATCGGGTGGCCGAGTGGAAAATGAGGCTGGTTCTGCTAACCAGGAAGGCAGTGGGAGGTTCCTAGCTGCGCCCCAACATGGGCACGGCAATGAGCAAATGCCCCCAGCCCCCACGAGCACCGCTTGTGGACGTGGCAGGGCTGTGAGCCCCCAGGGCTTACGGTCATGGCAGCCTGCAGCCGCTCAGCCCACTGCGAGCACAACTTTTCTATATCCACGCAACCAAGGGCAGGATCAGCCCGGTGCCATCACACCGAGCACCGCTTCACATTCTTATGATGAATTTTGAAATATCACCAGGAAACACCTCAGATTAGGTTCTTATGTTTGTCTTTGCCCGCATTGCCATAAAGCAGAGGGGCAAGGGGCACAGCACCACTCCAGCTTCCCCGGCAGGACGCTCGCGCTCCCAGCGCTGCTGTGTAGGAGAGGAGCACGCCCACTGATATCCCTCCCGTTCTCTTTTTATTTGGGTTTACCCTAAGCAGCACCGAGTGCCAAAAAAGTTAAAACACTGTTTTGCTTTAGGATAAAATTTCACTTCATGCTTGGATTATCCATTAGGTAATTTACGTTGCAAGGCTAGAGGAGGTGTTTAATCTTCTTATAATTAGCTAAACCGATAGTAACTCAAGGAATTTCAGATGAGATGCTTGCTGCTTTTACCAAGTATTTTCGTCATACCAGCAAAAAGAACTACTTAAAAAAAAAAAAAAAAAAAAAAAAAAAAAAAAGACTTTGAGCTATTTCAAATTTAAATAAAATAAAATGCTCCAGTAAGAACAAATGGTTTCAGTCAATGACTTACATTATAATGTAAACTACTCAGCACCCACAAGAAGATACTCCTTCCACAGAAGCAAAATCCCTATGGGATTAAACTATGAAGAAAGAAAATTCTGTGGCAATATTTCTAAGTTGTTGTTGTTGTTGTTGTTTTTTCCTTCTTCTCCCTTTTTTCTCCTTACACTGACTTGAGACAAGCAACGACCTACAGGTGCCTTCAGGCCAAATATCTTGGCATGAGAAGCAGTTGGTGTAATTTTGGTTTCCTAGCACATTCAAATATTTTAAAAATGTTTACACCACTTTGAGATAATCATTGGAAAAACCTGAACTTCTGTCCAACTTCTATTTTCCTCCACCCAAACACACCCCAGCTTTAAACATTTAGCTCTGTCTGGCTTTCAAGGGAAGAAAAACCCTCAGTATAGCAAGATCTCGTAAGAAGACAAAACAGGAGATGCAAGGAAAAGAGGAAACTCCGAAAAATTGTTGTGCATATGATTGAAAACACACGTGCTCTATGCGGAATTAAACCAAAACATCTAATAATTTTCCCCCCAACCAGAAAGGATGCAACTTCTTCCCAGTACACAGTATGCTTCCCTGTATTGTATTTGGCTGCACCAAAAATGTTCCCTGCTCTATTTCTCCAAATTTACCATAGCCATATAGAGAATCATCTCATATCATCTAGTTGCTTCCAGGCCAGGCTCCCTGCGAGCACTCAGAGCACTGAAAACTCCCTACGCAGCAATCCCAAAGTGAGTTTTATTTATTCTTCTCTTGCCACAGTCCATCCTGCAAATGCCTCGCCGGACTATAGCAAACGATATGAAAGCGTTCGATCTTCCACACTTTAATTACGTGCTTGCGGTCATTAAACTCCCATCCTGCCAAGCAAGATCTATCTTGTAATCCTCACCCCCAAAAATTAGTTATCATCATTATTGTTCCTAGTGCGCCGCGGATACGTATGGAACGGAGAAATGAGCTAATAAATCACGGCAATATTAATACAGTCATAAAAATAAGTGTGCTACTTACTGCGTTTGAAGGTGTGTTAAGTCAATAACTTTACAGTCCAGATGTGGTCTTACAGAGCTGAAACTCTGCAGGTAAAATTACCACTAAAATTACGCTTCCCATTAAAAGGGCTTATTTTGCGCAGGTTATTATTTGGGCGAGCATTGCTCAGCTGCATCCTTCCCCAAAACATAAAGAACCATTAAGCGCACGTAGGAAGGAATATCCCTGCGGGGTTTGGAGGGAGCCCGGTGGAGGAGCAGGAAGGACAGGGAGAGCTACTCCTTTTATTGTTTTCAGATGTTTCGCGAGAACACCGCCGCGCTTTTATAAATCTGTACACTTGGACTGTCTTCAAAATAACGGAGCAGATTCTTTCGCTGGCTTCAAGGGGCTTAGTGCTCCGACTAGGTTTGGCCGGCCACTTTGGAGTTGGCCACGATACGGGAGTTTAATGGACAACACATGCACAGTAGCTGCTCTTCCGATGCTTTATCGCCCGAAGAGCTCAATTCCATTGAAACCCTCAAAACTAAACAACTCCCTTGAATCAATACAGCCCTGCCCTTTGACACAAGCAGACCGGGGAATTCAAGGGATACTCTTTTACCCTTCCCCTTCCTGCATCAGTTCGAGGTTTCAATGCCAAAATCTGCCGGGATCAAGTCAGGTCCTGCGAGCTGAGCTCCTCGCTCCTTTCAGTTTTAGAAACTGAGATTTGAGAACAAACAAAAAGCTCCCTAAAGGAGTTAATCGGCGGGGTGAGAGCCACGGGACGGCTGCGAACGAAGCGGTAGGGCCACGACCGCAAGCGGGGATCACCAAAAAAAGCCAAGCACCCGCTGCCCAGCTCTCCGCCACCTGCCTGCGGGGTTGGGGGGGGGGGGGACGGACACGGGGCCAGCTCTGCACCCCTCCAGAGGTCGGGGGGGGATGCTCGGGGGGGGGCCGTTACCTGTACCAGCGCAGCCCCTTCTCGTAGCACCTGTCGAAGAAGTGCGGCTCGGCGCCCACGGCGCGCACCCCGGGGTGCACCCGCAGGAACTCCAGCAGCGCCCGCGTCCCGCCCTTCTTCACGCCCACGATGATGGCTTGCGGGAACCTCCGGCTGCCGCCGCCCGCAGCCCCCGGAGCCCCGGCCCCCGCCGTCCCCGGGACCGCTCCGTCGGGGAGCGCGGCGGGCGGCGGCAACAGCAGGGCGGGGGGCAGCGGTTCGCAGGGCCCGGGCAGGCAGTAGAAGAAGTAGGTGAAGAAGAGGATCATGGTGAGGAGCAGCGAGGCGCGGCGCCCCCCGACGGGTCCCAGCAGCCGCCCGCTACATCCCATCGGGGGCCGCTCCCGGCGCAGCCCGCCCCCGCCGCCGCCGCCTCCGCCGCCCCGCCGGGCAGCGCATCCCGTGCGGCCGCTCTGCCCTGCCCTGCCCTGCCCGGCTCGGCTCGGCTCGGCTCGGCCCCGCTCCGCTCCGCGCCCCCCCCCTGCGCGCTGCTCCGCGCCCCCCCGGCCCGTCCCAGCCCTCCCCTCCCGCCCTCCGCGCACCGCCCCCCGCGCCCACCCGCGGGGAGGAGGCGGGAGCGCGCGTGGGGCGGCCCCGCCCGGGGACGGGGCTCACGCGTGGGGAGCCCTCGGGGGGGGCAGAGACCCCGCCGGGACAGCCCTCGCCGGGGAGCGGCGATTTCCCAGACGCTGCTTTTATTTTCCTTCTCTTTTTTCCCTCTTTTCCCATTTTCCTTTTTTTTTCTTTTCATTTTTTTTTCCCTTTCCCCTTTTTCCTTTTTTTTTTCTCCCTTTCTCCTTTTTTTTTTTTTCTTTTCCCCTTTTAATTTTTTTTCTCCTCTTTTTATCATTTCTGGAGTCGCACTGCAGCCGTTCACACCCAGCAGCAGGGTCCCGGTGGGGGCTGAACTGCTTGCACCCAGTGCTCGCCGTGCTGGGAGCTCCGAGGCCCGCAATTAGCAGCTGGCACCCCCGGGGCAGTGCTAATTGGGCTGTGCAGGCTCTGCTGCAAGTGTGGAAAGGCAGCCAGCATGCGCGTATAGTTCTTGTTTGGGAGGGGAGAAACCTGGGGTGCCAGCCCTGCACCTGGCAAAATACACCCCAAAGCAGCAGCTCAGGTGTTGCAACCCAAAACGTGCGTCTGAAATAAGCAGTGGGGTGGGGTAGCAGCAGCCAGGGAAATGCCATTCCCCCATCCCAAAGCACCAAGGTGCCAAGCCCCAGGTGCTGCAGTGCGAGTGGCACACGGTGACCCTGCAGCGAGCAGCTTTGTGGGCGGCATCCCTGGGCAGTGTTGGCCAGGCCAGGGCCTCGTGAGCAGCACTGTCCTGTTTGCCCCTGCCCTCCCCGCAGCACGGACCTACAGCAAACACAAACCAGCCCAGGCCCGGCCTTGGGGTGCCCCTCGGGGCCGTCGTCCCCCCAGCCCAGCTGTGGCTTCATTGAATCACTCCAAGGATCTGCCCCGGCACACACCCCGAAATGCCGAGCCTCACTTCCAGCCTTGTGATAAGTGATAAAGGCTTTTTTTTTTTTTTTTCTCTGAAATCAGCAGTGTCTTAATTAACCTATCAGTATAATCAGCTCTTTTTATAATTAGATCCCCCGAGTCTTCCAAGAGACAGAGCATCGCGGGGAGGGGGCGAGCACGGCCCAAAACCGTGGGCGCAGAGCTGCGCAAACACCGCGGCATCGCCACCGAGCCTGGGGGACAGTGACACTCCTGCGCGGTGGTGGCACAAGTGACAGGCTGCACGGTGCCACGGGCACCTGAATGCGCATTTCAGCACGGTTGGGTGGTGGCACGATGACAAAGCTGCAAGGTCGCCCGGCTGCAGGAGGGGGCTTTGTGCCCTCTCGTGGCTGGCGCTCGCAGGAGGCTGCGCGGGGGCTGCCCGGCCCGTTGCGCACGGGAGCTTTTCAACAAGAGGAAATAAACGCTGGGGCGCGACGGAGAAACCTCCCAATTCACAACGCCAAGGTTCCCCGGGGAAAAACGCGAAGGGAGGATTGCGACGAGGAAGTGAATCTGTTATCGGGAGCAGTTTGATAAATAAAAACGCATCCAAAATCTTCCGCGCGGCACTTGCCAGCTCTTGTTGAGTTTACGTAAGTGATTAGAAATAGGAACTGTTTCACTCCGGGCTAGAGCTGGTGGGAATTTTTCCAGCTCCGTGTTTGGGTTGGGGGGGGGAATTGTTGTTGTTGGAAAATGCCAATTTGTCAAAATGGAAACGTTTGGCAGGAATATATGCATTTTGACAAAATTCTGTCTAAACACAGCCAGGGAGGCACAGGAAAGGCAGGCGGGGGAGCGCAGCACCCGCACCATCCTCATCCTCACGCAGGGAGGATCCCAGAGGGCTGGGGATGGTGCAGCAGGATGGTGCTGTGCTGCCTCTTGGTGCTGCCCGATCTGCCCGCTGCACAGCAGGGCAGGGCCCAAAGGGCAGCGCCTTTTCCTTGCCTGCCCACCAGGCTGGAGGAAAAAGCCTAAAAGGTGACCTGGAGCTCAGTCCTGGGGCCAGGAGGCTCAGACAGTTAAAGGCAACAAGCACTCAGGTGTCACTTTTTCAGCAAAATTAGAACATTTAATTTGACTCGAAACGAAACAGGCGGGTAGCAATTTTCAGCTCTTTGAGATTTCTTTCCAATCTGTCATTTCGATATAACGTTAAATTGAGCAGAGGAGCTTTTTAAGGACAAAACACTGCATTTTGACTTGGGGACATGCTTTCAGGGTCCTGTGCAGGCAGTGAGCCAGGAAAGGGCCTGGGGATCCTGGTGCCAACATTTCCACAGCCTTCAGCCAAAAAAAGGCTGCTGTGAACTAAGCAGCTTCGACGTCCCTGTGCGCGGTGCCGCTGGCTGGCGGTGGCTGAAGGCTGTGCAGGGCACGGGATCCAGAGCAGGCCCTCTCTGATCTCCCGGCCACCTTGTCTGCTGGGACGCTGCCTGTCTTCTCCCTCCGTTAGCACTTCTTCATCTGCAGCTCTGATAACACAACCCACCGGAGACCGCCGCTTTTCAAGAGTTTCCCAATCATTTTAAAGGTCCTTGGCTGGATGAGGCCACGTTCGCCAGGAGCAAGTGATGCCACCGCGATGGGCACCGATGTGCTCGCCCCAAGGAGCCAAACCTGGCTGCCCCACAGGCACCCCATGGGCACAGCTGGTCCCCAGGGCTGCTGGGGTGCATGAGAGCCGCCGGCTGCCCTGGCAGATGCAGATGAAAGTGTTCCGGGCTGTCACCAGCATTATGGATGGGCTGCGAGCGCTCGTGGGGAGCATCGTGCAGACACTGCGGATGTGGAGGGAGCCTCCGCGCTTCCGAGCCCTGATTGATGAGATGCGAGGGCCGGCCGCTGCACTCACTACATCACCACTGCCTCAACCTCTGCCAGGGGCGAGGGGTGTTCGAGCCCTGGAGATGACTGGCTGCACTGAGGAAGGGAAGGGTCATCGTTCCTGGGGCCAGGAAGAGTAACCAGGGGTCCCAGGGGAGCTGACTGCAGGTTTGGCAGCTCCCCAGGGACTGGGGGACTAACAACAGCCCGGGGGGAGCCATGGCACTGTGGCTGTGCATCTGCATGGCCGAAGATGCTCCGTGGATCTTGGCCGAAGGAGCTTTTAGCGGCTGTCAGTGCAGAAGAGGTGAGGGAGGCACATCCCCGAGCTCAGGAACTTCCACCAGACACTGCGGTGCACATACGTGTGGTTTGAATTGGTTTTCTGGGGGCACAGAGGGTTCCCCCTGGCCAGGTGCATTGGGCAGCCCTGTCCCATGGCCATACCTGCCAGCACCCCTGAAGCAAACCAGGGATTTATCCTGACACCAGGACAGAGCAAACACTCAGGGCAGCATTCCCCAAAACTGCCTGTGCCCCGTGCAGGGGTTCACCCGGAGCACCCTCTGCCAGCCCTTGCCCTCATTTTCCCTTAATTACAACCTGCCCTGGAGCCCTTGGACTCAAGCAACCGAGCTCCTTCACAGTCCACACAGAGCAACATCAACACGGCTCCCCTCATCCATCCCTCCCCCAGCCCCAAACCATCTCCCCTGGGCAGGATGGGCTCCCCGATAGTGGTCGGAGCATCCCCACACAGCCCCTTCCCCTGGGACCTCCCCAGCCCGTGCAGCACGCAGGCGGGAGCTGCAGCGCGGGCGCCGTGGGTCTCCTGAAGTTTGTTATTACAAAGAAAGAAAGAAAATGGCTCAAGGGATCAGCGGGGATAAAAAGCGCTTTAGAAACACAGGAGATCGTTTAACAGGTCACCTCCGCAGCGGAGTTCGCCAAGCTGATAAAGGCGAGTAAACTTATTAAAGGGCGCACAGCTTGATTCGAAACGGCTGCTCCCAAACAGCCAATTACTCAGGGCCCTTCCAATCCAATTAGGGCGGCTGTTTCCCTGATTACGGCGGTGTGTTTTACAAATACACCCGGCTCCTCGGGTTCAAAGAGCAAGCCAGAGAAGGGGCTTGGTAAGGGGCGAGGCGGTGCCTGCAGCCAGGAGAGGCGCGGGGAGGCAGAGCCCAGACGTGTGCCCTGGGATATGGATGCAGATGGGGCTGGGGCTGGCTGAGCCATGCAAATAGTGGTGTTCCCCAGAAGAGCAGCCCTGTGCCTGTCCCTAAAGCAGCCCAGCCCAGCTAAGGAGGCAGGTTACGTCTCCCTGGGGGTGCTCAAGTAGGGGCTGGACCCCTGCAGGGTCCCAGCAAAGGTCACCCCTGTCACCCAGCTCAGCCACTTTGTGACATTACTGAGCCTTTCCCCAGGGACCCGGGGAGTTTTGAGGTTTGCCCTCTGGGCATTGTAGGTGTCCTGACCTTGAAATAGCAGCACGGGAGGATTTACCCTAATCCTCCCTTTGGGAAGAGCCAGCTTTTACAGGGAGAGACCTGGGATGGCTTTGCAGGAGCTTGGAGCTCATTAGGGCCAGGCTCTTGGTGTTTTCATGGATGTGGGCACAGGGACTGCCAGGAGGATGAAGGAGGAAAGAACCGTGTCTCTTCCTAACCAGAATCATGGGTGCTGCAGTGCAGCAAACGGATCTGATCGTGCCCAGAGCAGGGGTGTCCCATCACCTGGGGTGGAGGACACAGCGGGGAGCTCATCACCGCGGCCACTGGGAGGCTGAAAATTAACCCACAAACTCCAACCTCTGCTTGAGGAGCTGAGCAGGGCTCGGGAAGCAGAAGGGGCCACACGGCACACGTCTGGAGCTGGGCTGGAGCCGCGGCTCCTTCTCCTCCGCCGCTCGCTCAGCGCCTGCGCCGCCGTCCAAGCCTTCACCGCAACCGCTCCAACGGGTTCGCTTCAAAATACTGGCACGCGGCCACCTCTGGGGTGTAGCACAGCCCCTGTTATTAAAATGTGTGACAGCAGCTCGAGATGGAAAGTGAAGTTGTACATTCTCCATCTGAAACTCCGTGAGGAATTTCAAGCAGGGGAATGCAATTTCCAGCCTGGAGGAGAGCCAGCAGCGCCAGGGCGAGATTTTTCTTAATATGGTTTTGCAAAACTTGAACGCAGAAAATTGCCTGTAGCTATAGCAATACCAGCGAGCTGGAGACAGCCCCGCTCGGGGAGCGTTTACACAACAAAAACACCCCCAAAGGTGCCTCTCCTGTGCCACTCTCCATGCCACCAGTTTGGTCCCTTTAGCCCCTGAACGGGAACGCGGTGATTATAGAGGGCAAATCTGGTGCTCGCAGCATGCCCAACGCAGAAGGAGGGTTATCCCAAGCCCCCGGTGCTGCCCCAGCTCCCTCCAACAGCCCAGGGTTCAGCTCCATGTTTTTTCCTCCAAAATGGCCTTTGGGGTGGTGGCAGGGCAGGACGGAGGTCCCAGAGGGGTGGCCCCATCCCCGGGTCCCCGTTGTGCCCGTGCCCGCCCAGGATCCGCCGCCCGCCCGCAGCAGCGCAGAGGCATCTGGCTCCGGGCCATCCGTGGTTACAAAAGGAGCCTGCCCCATATTTCTGCTTTTGATTTAAATAATCCCAATAAGGGGATAAAGCAGCCAAAACCCACTGATTTTTTTTAAAGCTTCAATTTAAAAAATAATATATGTGAAATGTGTGAGTTTTATGAGAGTAGGCAGAGCTGTAGGGTATCAGACACAGCCTTTCCTACCCAAACCTCTGTCCCCAGGACTCCAGCTATTAACTGTGCCATCCAGAGCCCTCAGACATCCTCCATGCAGCTTTCCAGCCCCATTTTCCTTCTCTTTTTTTCCACGCAAAAACAAACTCGGGCTGACTGCAATTACTCCCTTATTGGTGCCCTCCTGGGCGAAGACACAGCAGTGACAACAGTTTGACATCACGCTGGAGCTGCAGAAACGCGGGGACTGGGGGAGGAGAACGCACAGAGGTGCTTTTTCTGTTTGATTTGCTGTTCCCCAGCATCTGGTCACACCGCTCTATGGGAGCAGGGGGATTTCTTTATCCTATAGGGATGTATGGGGCAATACTCCACCCCAAGGGAGCTGGCAGCTCACCAGTGGACCCAGCCATCACGCTGCTGGGACCCCCAGTGTGCCAAAAGGCCGTTTTCAGCTGAGAAAGTCACCTCTTGACGATGTCATGTAGCCAGCCCGTGAAATATCACTGTATTTGCAGGGGAAATATTGCTGCAGCCAAAGCTGATGGTGCAGGAGCGCATCCAGCTGCAGCCTGGGAACACAACAGGACCTTCGGTGCGGTGTCTGGGGACCCTGGTGGGGCATTAGGGGGTGTCTGCAGCCCAGAGAGCTTGGGGACAAGGCAGGCTCGGTGCTGGGATGGCAGCAAAGCCCCCATGGGTCTCCCAGAGCCACAACTTGTGGGAGAGCCCGTGGTGCCTCTGCCTTTCCCAGAGGAAGCGAGGTTGGCATGGGGTGAGGCTCAGCCCCTTGTTAGCAGCCTCCAGCCCCCTGTTTCTCCCCCCTGCTGTTATTTCTGCCTGGCTGCTGTGTCAGCCCGCACGGCGAGCGGCTGCTGACTGGCCGGGGGTATCTCGACAACTGCCTACCTGCTCTTTATGAGCTTAATAACTCAGTGGAACCATAATTATGTGTTCATTGCCGATCTCATTTAGAGTTAATTACATGCCAGATAGATGTATTTCTGATGTGCTTGGAAGCATCCCAACGACGGCTCTCAGCAGCCATCGATCTGCACTCGAGCACAGGTACTCCTTCTGTTTCAGCACCCGGAGCTTGTCACAGGTCTGCACCAGCAGCATCACCCCTTTTGGTCCAGGGGGAGATGCAGCAGGAATTCGGCTCTGGGCAGCCCCAAACCCACCACTTCTGGAAGCAACTTGGGCAGGATGGGAGGGCTGGATCCCATGCGGGCACCTCCGTGCCATAAAATACCAGCAAAGCTTGTTGTCTTGGGGGTAGAGCTGGAGGACTGTGCCCTCACCACCTGCAAAATCACCCCGTGGGCACGCAGAGCTGCACTCCATCAAGAAACGTTTGCTCGCACCAAGCCCCAGCTGGTGCGCCCCACACTGCTGTGCCCAGCCTCTGTGGGAAACGGCCTTTTTCAAGCAAATCCGTTTACAAGTTTCCTCTTTTTTTTTGAAATAAGTAAATAAATAACTAAATAAATAAATTTGCGGTGGGGGTTGTTTTGCTGTTCATCTTGAAACAAAATGTCACAAGGTGCAGATGGCCACATTTTACGAGTCTATGAAACTCTGGCATGCCCACTGCTAATTCCTTGCACAGGTGGGGGGTAGCTTTCATTTGGCTCCAATTCAGCCAAATTTCCAGTGGCCAAGCAGAGAGGAAGGTGTGGGATCAACATCGGCAACATCTGGAGCAGAGCCGAGCCATAACGAAACATGAAGCTTTAAAGAAATGTCTCGAATGCATCGAGGAGGAAAAGCAGTGTTGGAAGGATTCCCCGCTGTCAGCGAGGGGCAGGCAGCCTCCCAGGTGTCGTTCTGGGGTGCACGTGTGCAGCCTTTGGAGACGGGCACAAAACCAGCGTGGTGCAGGGGGAGGCAACAGTAACCACTGGATTAAACCCTGGTGGCTGCACCCCCAGACCCAGCAAAACACCACGGGCAACGCAGATTGCAGAGCCTACTTTGAGAAGACCTAAACTTCGGTAGCTTTTCAGTAGTAGCAGAAGAAGCCAATTGAAATTTTGGGTCAGAAACATGACTTTTAGCCCCCACTTTTATCCCCTGGCAATACAGAGCCCGTTTCCCACCTCAGGAGTGTTTAAGCCCTGCAGGCGGGCGATGCGTTCTCTTTGTCCGTTTCCATTGCCTATTCCAGCCTTCATTCTGTAAACCCCCTACGACAGCAAAACGCTTGGCCATTAAGAACAGCTAATGAACACGTAATGAATCAGGTAATGAACACAACGATCTCATACCCTTGTTCCCCTCAATAGCCACATGCATCATGTGCATCCAGAATCGCAGCCGCAGAAATCAAAGCCCGGGCAGTCGGCGGGTTGTGCCGGAGCTGTGGGACGAGGGGAGAGCTCCAGGATTTTGGGTGTCACCTGGGAGTGACAAGAAGCACACAGAGGGGCACAGCAGGGAGCCCTGCTGCCCACTGGGTGCGGAGGATGCGGGTCCCCGTGGGCTGCCCTGCCCTGCCCGGTGGGCGAGGGACGGTGCCGTGCGTCTCTCCCCATCTGCGGCGCACATGCTGGAGCAATCGGCGAGGGGGGAGGGCTGGAAAGGCTCCAAATAAAAGAGGGCGCAGGGTACGCCTGCGCTCCCGCTGCCCCGGGCTGCAATACCTTTCACACCAATAAAGTGCAGGTGCTGGGGGATTGCGTGCGCCTGCCTGCGCGCCTCAATAGCGTTCGGATCGTGCCTCCGGTGCCCGGCCCCCTCCCGCCTCACACGTGGTGAGAAAAGGCTTGGAAAAGGCTCTGTTTGGAGACAAAAGCCTCTCGGTGAGGATCCCCTTTCCTGGTGACAGTGGGCATCTGGTTCCTATAGCGCAGGCACCCACATGTGCTGCCTGACCCCACAGGCCCCCTCTCCCCTCCCCGTGACTCAGGTTAGCGCGCGGCGCTTCGTGGCCCCGCTGGGAAGGAGTGGGGCTTTGTCTGGAGCCGGGCTGACGACAGGAGCTTTCAGGGAAATCACCCAGGCCCTGGCGTGTCTGGGAGAAATGGAGCTGGGCCGGAGCTGCCGGTAACCTGAGGCTCGTCAGAGCGAGCGGGCGGGGGCAGCAGGGGGGCTCTGCTCCGCAGGCACCCCCAGGAGTATGGGACCGCTGGAACAGCATCGCCCTGTGCAGGCTCCTGGTACCAAACAGCATCCCACAATAGGCTGCAAAGTTTTACCTGGTTATCTGGGTGCTCCCATGAGGAAGGGTTCACATTGAAGGGGGTGCAGAAGCATGTCCCAGCAGCTCGTTGCTGCCTGCGGCTGATGGCACGATGAAGCCCGTGGGTGGAAAACTGTGCATGGCCCTGCCCTGGGTCTCCCCCATCACCCCACTCACCTCCTGAGCGTGGCTAAAACCAACAAGAGAGCCTAAAACCTGAAATGGTGGCAGCGGGTTTTAGCATCACACCGTGGGGAAGAAACCTGGACACACGGCTGGCCAGCAGCCCCTTCCCTGTGCCTGGGGCTGGGTCCCTGCAGTGGCACCAGGAGGGGACCTGAGCAGCCCAGCACTGGGAGCAGTGTGTCCCTGTGCTGCTTCTGCATCTCGGGCTGCCAGGACGGGGCCAGAGAGCAGGACAGATGGGATGTGCAGCCCAGGGAAGTGGTGAGCTGCCTGGTGAGCTAGTGAAGCCTCTGCTCAGTTCCAATACCAGCCCCATGACCCAGGGCTGAGCAAACAGTGTGGCAGGGGATCATCCAGCTCAGCTTTGCAGCCGGCTCTAAGGCATCCCGGAGTGGTAAAATCAAACCCAAAACACCACTGGGATGGCAAGAAGGAGCCATCTCCAAGGCCTCTGCAGAATCTCCGTGCTCCATATCACTGTACAGAGGGAGATGGATGGAGATTTCAAGGTACTGGGTGGGAACAGACCTGATGATCCCATAACCCTGGGGCAGAGGGACCGTTCTGCTCCCTGGGCATCAAGAGCAGTGCCCACAGGGTAGCACTGACCTGCCCGGGCAAAGTGGGGACCAGAGGGCACCCCAGTGTGGGGAGCCCCAGCACGGGGCCAAGCCCCAGCTCCTCTCAGCCGCCCCCGCAGCAGGGCCAGCCCGTGGGAGCCGCCATCCCCGGGCTCATGTGGATGCCCCCTGGTCATTTTTAACCTCAGATCTTTGGCATTATTAACAACATACGTGTGGGGCTCGCTTACCCTATGGGATAACATCTGGGGGTTATTCATCACGGCCACCGCAGGCTGCAGCCCCCCGCGCTCCCCGCGGAGCGGGATGGGTCACATCTGAACACCAAGCCGCTTGATGTGGAGTCATTAGCATGCACAGACTTCCAGCCCAATTACTTGACAGATGAAATCAAGATCCGTTGGCCTTATTGTTTGCATCTGGAGGGCCGCATCCGCGCACACTCCTCCTTCCTCCGGCCCGGCCCCGCTCCCAGCCTGCACCGGCGCTCGCTTCATCTGGAGGTCGTTTAGCGCCGCTCCGCACATGGGAACGTACCGAATGCACCGTAACAACGTCAGCCCGACACAACGGCAGCTATCCACAGCACCTTCAGAGAAGGAAAAATACCCCACGGCCTGTCCCTTCCTCCTCTGCCCCTTCCTCCTTCCTCCCACCAGCACGTCTCGCTGGAGGAGCTTTGCTCCGTTGGTGAGCGCGCAACGAAGCCGCCGTGGATCAGGTCGTGGCTGTCCATAGCTCGAGCTTCGCAGCCAAGCCGCTGCTGTTCTGCTGATGGATTTTACACAGAGGAACAATTCGACCTCGTTTCTACCCATTAACGCAATCAACAGCGTTGAGCTTGCTGTAAAAGCAAACCCTAAGAGTGCATCGGAACTATTTGAGGAGCTGGAGGCAGCAGGCAGGTGTGGGAGCATGGGGAGCACCCAGCAGTGTGCCAGCTCAAGCAGAAAGCCCCAAATCCTAGTAATTATGGCCAAGAAATGCTGGTGTGGGACTGGGATTGCCAGCATCCCTTGCATCTTGCTTCAGCTGCATCCCCAGGGCCTCTCCTTGTGCTATTGATTGGACAAGAAAGAAATTCTTGTCACGTATTTCCTCCCATGCTTTGCTGCTCTGGAGGGCCAATGCTTTGGGGGGGGAGCCACTGTGTGGCTGCGGGGTGGGAACCTGTGGGATGGGAACCTGCAGTCCCTGTGGGATGGGAACCTGCAGCCCTTGCAGGGCACTGCTCGCCCCTCCAGGTGACAAACCATCCTGCTGGCACCCCGGGGCCTGCCAGCCACGCAGCAGATTGCTGCGGGGACAGCTGTGGCTGCCTGGCCCTGCGTTCAGACACCAGGAAACGGCGTGCTGCAGGGGGCTCGGGGTGGAAAACGCACGGAGTGTGGGCAGGAGGGCGGGGAGGGACGGCGGGGAGCGGATGCGCAGAGGCGTGGGGCTCCGGATGGCTCCCGTGGGGCTGGGAAGGAACGACATCCTCAGCTGTTGTAGGGCACCCCAGGAGCCACCTGGCACCTCCCCAGTGGAGGAGCCGGTGACCCCGGCACGGTGCCTGTCTGGTCCCTGGGCCAGCACGGAGCTGCAGCGGGGACAAACGGCTGTGCTGGAGGCAGCACCGAGCGGCAGGAGGAATTCGGGTTTCTTTTTTCCCCTGTAACCCATCTGTGCTTAATTTCTTTGGGGGTTTCACTCCAAATTCTTCAGATTCTATGGCAAATGCTTTGCGGTGCTCGGTTCAGCTCGCCTCCGTGGCTGCCCGGCTTGGGGCTGCCTGCAGCCAAAGCAGAGGGAAGGGAAAGCACTGACCCTACAAATCCCCCAACAAAAACCCGATGCCCAGCCAGCACCTCCAGCAGCAGCCCAGAGGCAGCGAGAGCCCTTGCTGGGGCTGTGGCAGCAGGGGACAACGCGGCAGGGGACCACATGTGGCTGGGGACCACATGGCGCATCACCGCCCCCAGCTCCGTTTCCAGCCCCCCACCCATCCCTGCGTGCTGTGCTCCACGCAGGGGGCAGAGGAACCCAAACTCTTGCTGATTTTGCAGACACCTGGACTAAGCAGTGCCCGTCCTGCCCAGGGGATGAGGCACAGCCCTGCTCCCACCGTGCGTCCTGGCACCTCCCGCAGACCAGAGCTATGGAAACAGGAGGCGGCTGGAGGCAGCTGTCAGCCTTGCGAGAGCGCTGACGGGAGGTGTTTCTGTTTTCTCCTATCATTTGTAGCAACAAATCACTTGTTTTGCCCTAATTTTGCAATTACAGACTGGTAGCTCTGGGCTACAGGCACATGCAAATGCCTCAGTCTGGGGAGCAGAGCTGTGCGGCGCGCGCCGCCCTCATAGGGAACGGCAGCAGCGTGGCAGCACCGCAGTCACTGCTAATTAGCCGCTAATTTTACAGACTTCTTTATGGCTTTGCAGTCATTTACCCTTCCCAGTGGGCTGGAGCCCTGCAGCCAGAGCTGCCAGCAGGGCACTGGTGTGGCTCTGCCGCTTCTCCCCAGGGACAGCACAGCGGCAGCGCTGGGGCAGGGATGGGCACCAGCTCCAGCCCCATTCCTAGGCACTGGGGACAACCAAGGAAAAATGCCTGAATCCAGTGGAGGCCACGCTCAGGGTGGTGACAGCTCCCACGGGCACTGCCCTGGCTTGGGGAGAGGGATCGGGAAGCACTTCTCTCCGCTGCTGTGCAGAGGAGAAATTCAGATCCTGCACAATCCCGGGTAAAAACGATCCCGCACCAGGAGACCGGCCCACGCCCGCATAGAGGTTCAATCTAGGCACAGTTCTGAAGATTTAAGTGGTGTCTTGGCTTGACGCGGGCTGTCTGCAAGAGTAAGTTTCCTCCCCAGAGCACACATCCAAACCTCTGTTTTGATAAGTATCAGGATACCGTGCTGGCCTCAAATGGAGAAATTAAACGAATACCTTGCATATTTTGGCGACTCACGCACGTGAGCAGCTGTAATTGAAGACACGACCTGTCTCGCCCTTCAGCATGTATTGGCAAATTACAGCTTTTCATTATTTTCCCCTGTTTCATCTATACCCAGGCAGAGATGTTCATCTAAACCCAGCTAAAACCTGCACCCGGGATGGGATGGGGGCACAGGGCTGCACGCCTGCCTGGGCAGCTGCTCCCACGCAGAGCAAGCTGCAGTTACCCTGGATCAACACCAATCATGGGTCTGGGGATTGAATTTTTTGCATTTCCATTGCTCCCCAAGTGCCATTTGCAGCAGTTGTTCCCTACAGCGTGGTGGACCAGCGGGCAGTGCATCGTGCTGTGCCCACTTACTGCACCTCCGTGCTGCACGGGGGCTGCGCAGGAAGAGCGAACAACCTTCGGCATTGCATCTGAGGAGCCATCAGTTAAATGAGCTATTTTAATTAAGTGCAATCTAAGTTATGCGGTAATGTCAGGAGGGATGATAGAAAACACTCCACTTGGCCTAGTGAGCAGCGGAGGATGTATTTCATGAGCTTCATTAGCCCCTGACCCGCCACCGACCTCGCCCCGTCCGCACGTTTCCACGCTCGCGTGCACGCTGCGCCCACAAACCCCGCTCAGCTCAAGGCAGACCCCATTCAAAAAAAAGATTAGCCACCCGATTGCTGCCCCTCCATCTGACGTGGGTGGGTAGGAAGCACCACAGTTGGGGTTAACTCCTCCAGACGGACAGCAGGGAGCATGCTGTGCCGGGACGGACGGACGGACGGACACGGGACGTGGCTACGAGAAGCAGGGCAGCAGCTCACCTGCTCCGGCGCTGCCGAGCGCTTCCCGAGCACTTCATCCCCCGCCGGAGCCTAGATGCTGGGCCTGCCAGAGCCAGTGGCTTAGATTAGTCTGAGCTTAACTGGTTTGATCTCTTACTTTGAATTTTATGGCTGCGAGGTTTTTAAAGCTCGGCGGAGTTAATTTCCAGCAGAACTGTCGTGCTGCTGGCAGGCACCGCCGTGGCCATAAAATACCATCCCCGACTCAAGACGTCAGAGGGGAACAAAGATAGACCGTGATGCGGAAAAGATGCACACATTTAAAATAATCTCCTAAGAATGCAGCACAGCCCTGAAGACACATGTCGGCAGCTCTCTCCCGAGCTGATCGTTTCCTCTTTAAATAGACTGCGCTGCTGATTCCTCCTGGTGGCTTTCCAGTCTCTATTTCTCATCCAATGCTGGTGCAGTTTATGGTCCCTGTATTCCAAAGGCCCAGAGGAAGACCCCTCGATGGGCGCCCACTCGGAGGCAGCCTCCGCACCCAGAGCAAGCGCCCACGGCCCTGGAGACGATGTGGGGTTTGCAGAAATTCTTGGCAGTCCTCCCACAGCTTCCCCTCTCCTGAAATTAAAGGATAGAGCTGCAGCAAGCCCTCCATCTAAATTACAACGAGCTATATTTACTGTTCATACTAATTGAATTATATTAACTCCAAGCTAGATGATAAGCAGAGCCGTCCCTCGCAGTTCCTGGTCTTAATATGTTTTGCATTCAGACAAATGCACACCAGTGTGTCATCGTGTTCAAAGCAGAGGAATTTGGTCCTGGGCTATTTTCTTGCTGCTTTGACAAGGTTGACCAGGAACTTGTTTTCTTTTTTTTTTTTTCTCCTGTGGGCTTGATTGCACAGTGCAAAAGCGTTGGTGAGTCCATTGCGAGCCCTGCAAGCCCCTGTGGGGTGGCACAGGCACAGGGAGCCCTGCCCCGGTGCCGTCCCCAATGTCCCTGCCAGAGAAAGGCAGCACACAGGCAGGAAGGGAGGGATGCTGCTGTCCCCATCCCACAGCAACCCCCAAAGCTGGGGCAGGGCACCACAAACTGACAGGACAGAGATATCAGGGGGAAAAGGAAACATGCTATCAGCCTAATGCCATCAAGATGAACGTAATTCGAAAAACTCGGTCAGGAGGCTTCAATAAGCCCAAAGGGCCCTGCCAAGAGTCGCACTTCCTATATCGAAGTGCATAAAAGCTAGACATGTAAAACACGGGGAAAGCTCTGTCAGGGTAGGCCAGTGCCAGCCAGCAAATATGTAACAGTGGGAACATGAAATATTAATCACTGGTGCATAAAACAATAGGAAAAACCTGCCTTTTCAGGCAGCCATCAATCCTCGCTCAGCAGGGAACATCAAGGGACGCTAATACCATACAGGTTCTGCTTAAATATTTGCCTTCCTTAATGCTCACGCAAGAAGCATTTGCTTTGAAGTTGAAAATAGACTGTAAATGTCTTTTGTGTGAGATGAAACATGATAAGACATGAAACTAGGAGGCTAAACTGTAGTTAATCACGGTGGTTTTACAAGCAACAAATCATTACTGCAGACAGCGAAGCGCAGCGCTTAGAATAAGCCGGGCAGAGGGGAGAGCCTGGCATGGGCATCGGCAGCTCTGGGGCATGGGCACATGCACAGTTGGGGCACAGCACAGTTGGGACACCCAAAATGCCACAGGAGCCCTGTGCCCCCCAGGGGACACCCAGGCCCCGTCCTGCTGTGTCCGAGGCGTCTCCATGGGTCCCCAGTGCCGCTGATGTCCGGTGTGCCCTGCAAAGCAGCAGGAGCGTGGCTGCCTTCACATTTTCAGGCAAAAGGCAAATTTCTCAGTGGGCTGAGGTCACTGAGGGGCTTGGGATCTGCTGCTGAAAGCGGCGGCCGTGGGGCTGTGCCGGACCCTGTGCCAGGGGGAGGTTTGCTCCAAGCTCCCCCAGCAGCGCTGGAGTGATGCTGGCACATCCCGGATCCGCTTTCCTGGGCACCTTGGGGTGGGTTCCTCCAGCAGCTCCATGGGGGGACACGGGGACACCCACAGCTCCCCTGCACCCCCACGGCCCTGCTGGGAGCTGGGAGGGACATGGCCCAGCCTGGGCAGCCTCTGTGGGAGACCCATGTGGGGAAAGGCACCCCAAGAAACCACACGCACTTGGGATGCGGACAGAGGCCAGGGATCTTTGGGTGCTCCGTGGGAAAAGCAAGCAGAGGCGGAGGCACAGGAGCGGACAGGACGAGAGGCAGCCCCATCGCTGCATCCTGGCACAGCCGGCAGCACACACAGCATCCCGGGACAGGTATTTCACACATCAAAAACGCAGCTTATGATTAGAAGCGATGTGCACTTGGGAGCGTGAGATAAGACCCCAGAGCAAGCGTATAAGTATGACTGATTAGAAAATAAACTCTCGCTAATTGCCTTAAAAAGTCAGATCTCAGCAGCCAGGGAAGAATGAAAAAAAAATGATTTAAATTTTCCTCGGGCTAAACATTTTTCCGTCGAGCTCAGACTCGCTCCAAGTGTTTCCAGTCATTATCTCCCTAATTAACGCGCACCGCAAACTGAAAACAAATTTCCTCACCTCGTGGCTGGGGAAGGTTCACTGGGATTAAGCAAACTCCACGAAATCGGTCAGCGATTCCCTCCCACCGGGTGAGCGACGACTGCCAGGTGGGAGGCAGCCCGGAATAAAGATAGATGAAGTTATTAGCAGCGAACGAAGTGAAATAAGCCTTTAATTTCCCCCAGCTGTTGCTGGCTGTGCCCTATTGACAGGTGTGCTCTTGGGATGGGGGCAAGCAGGCGAGCTGGCGGAGGGCACTTCGGCTCCTTAATGCCCCCTGTGTGCCAGGGAAACCAGCAGGGTGCATGTTTTTTTGTTGTTGTTGTTTTTTTTTTTAAGTTCCCATAACTTTATTTTCTGCCATTGACATAAAACCAGCTCCAGCCCTCGCTGCAGTTTTATGGCCCCGCAAGGAATTGGAACAATTCTTATTAAATGGTGTTCCTAAGTACCTGCAGAGCGTGGTACCCGGTGGGCTGGGCAGGGATGGCGACCCTACAAAGGATCGGGATTGCAAGGGCAACCCAAACCTGCCTTGGCCCCCCCAGCAGCACTCAGCCCTTCCACCTGGTAGCGGCCAAATTGAAATAAAACCGAAAATTTAAGGTAAAAGAAACCCATTGCAGGTGGAGGACGCCCTGGGCAGCCTGCTTGTTCTTCCTGTGGCACTTGCTCGAAGGAATAATGGTAATTAGAGCTCCCTAATGCCTCCAGGTCATCTTCTTTTTCCTCGCATAACACAATTTCTATAGGGCTTGTCGTCTTTATTAGGGGAATTAATCTGAATCTCGCTGGGCTCTGGCCGCTCGGCTTTCCACCGGAGCCATGCCGAGGAGGGTCAAAGAGGCAGGTCCACCTCATGTCATGCAAATAAAAAAATTAAAAAAAATTAAAAAGCGAGGTCAGCTGGAGGCTACGGGGGAGGAAATTAATGATTTTTTAAACAACCAGGGAAGTTTACGTCGGCCTGCTAACGTAATTCAATTTCTGTCTTCAGAGCCCTTTATGTCATTAAGCCCACGTCGCCAATACGGGGCCTCTTTTGCCCAACTAAGCAAAATCTTCCTATTAAACCAGAATTGACATTAGCGCAATAATAAAATTAGAATTAATGGCGGGGGAAGGGCTGCTCCGGGCCAGCCGTGCAGGCAGGGCCGGCCGGGGCTGAGCCCCTCGCTGCGGGGCCGGGGAACCCGAGGTGCCCGGGGGAGCTGGGGGGGCTCGGGGGGGACCTGCCCCCGGCGGGCTGCATCCTGCACCCCCAGCACCGCCTGAAGCCTTCGAGCCTCCCCTGCCAGGCTGTGGCATCAGCAGCTGCAGACAGAGGTTGGAAAAGCATCTCATCCCTGGGAGGGCATCCTGGGCTTTTTGGTTTTGTTTTCCTTTTTTTCTCCTTTCTTCCCCCCTTTTTTTTTCTTTTTCTTTTCCCTTTATTTTTTCCTTCCCCCCACCTTTTTTTCCTTTTTCCCCTTTTTTCTTATGTTTTCCTCTTTCCCCTCTTTTTTCCTTTTTTATTTTTTCTCCCTTTCCCCCCTTTTTTCCTTTTTCCCCTTTTTCTTTTTTCTTTTTCCATTTTTTCTCCTCTTTTTTCTTCCCCTTTTTTCCTTTTTGTTTTCATTTTTTTTTCCATTTTTCCTCCTTTTTCATTTTTTTCCCTTTTTCCTATTTTTTCCCTTTTTCTTTTTTTCCTTTTTTTTTTTCCCACTTCTTTTCCTTTTTTTTTTTTTTTATTTTTTTTCCTTTTGGCTCGGGGCAGTGTCCCTCCCGCTTCCTCGAGGGCAACACCCGCTGCTTGCCCTCCGCTCATGCCCTGAGGGAAGCCCCGGGCGAGGAGCCAGCCTTCAGCAGAGGCTTGGGAACACCGCGGGCACCCTCCTGCGGCCGCTCCCCGAACTGCAGGCAATCCGAATTATAGTCAATCCGAATTAGTCAATCCGGATTACAGCGAGATGTCCCCCCCGTCCTCTCCTGGTGCCACCTGGGCGCTGGGAGAAGGCCCCAGCCCTGTCCCGGCCTCCAGGCCTCGCTCGGGGGGCACCAGGCTGGAGGCGAAGCAGCGGATCGGGGGGGATTAATTAGCTGAAAAGCAGCTTGGAGCTCAGGCCGGGATCTCATTAGCAATTAGTGTAACAGAGCCAGGGGATGCAGAGTCCAGCAAAGCCCAGCTCAGCCTCCATGAAGCCAGGACAGAGAGACTTTTGGGGGCAGGGGACAGCAGAGCTGCCACCGACAACTGGCTTCTCACAGGGAAACTGCTGAGACGCTGCTAAAACCCATCCCTTCTTCCCAGCACGTCCTGCCAGAGGCTGTGATTTAGCAAGAACACACTGAAACAGCCTAAAAGCACCTGTAGTTGAGCTGAAATGGTGACTTAAGGTTAAAGAAAACCATCCCCGGTTAAAGTTTTGACTCTGGCAAAGCCTGAAGACTTCCAGTGCATCTACATCCTCCCATCCAAAACCCAGGGGAAGGCTCAAACCCACCCCAGCTTTTGGGGGACCACCCCAGCTGCAAACTCCTCAGGCACCAGCAGGAACGCTTTTAAAAGACAAAATAAGACAGCTATTTCTCTGACACAGTGAATCAATGGTTTATTTTTTGTTTATTTTCAGTGTTCGAAGAGGTACAAGATGAGCAGTGCGCTCCAGGGAATGAGCTGGCACATTGCACTTGTGGCCGGTGCCCTTCCCTCTAGCCCAGGAGGCCTGAGGAGGCAAAAAGCACGTGGAGAAAAGCCCCCAAAGTGCCCTGAGTGCAGCTGAACCGTAACGCTGTGGCGTGGCTGCACCACCCCGCTCACGTGCTGCACCAGTTACACCATCAGACCCACGGGTCAAAGGTTTGCTGTCCCCAGAAACCCTCCTGTACCGATGCCAAAGAGGAGGGTTTGGTTCCTGGGCAGTGAGCAAAGCAGGGCAGCGAGGGAAGGCCACGAATCAGACCCTGAATTAAGGAGAAATCAGTGTCAGAGCCCTTTCGAGTGCAGAGAGAACGCAAACGTGACTCCTAAAGCCTGAGTTGTGCAAGGTACAGTCGGTGAGCCTGGTTCTGGCCTCCCTTACAGCAGCATAAAGTAAGGAGGAACCGTTCACACCACGAGGGTTACAACACAGTAATACCAGGTCTGCTGTGAGGCAGAGCCAGAGCCAGGCCCAGAGGACACAGTAAATGCAGAACCCCCCTCTGCTGCCTGCACGGTGGTGGGTCGAGGGGTAAAACACCCGGGTGCTGTCCAGCAGGGTCATAAGAACATCCTTGCCCCAGCATCCTGGAAGGGTTTACAGAGGGCAATTCATACCATGATCCCAGCCCAGAATAGCACCAGAGATTAACCCAGGCTCTGCTCCCCGCTAATCCAGCGCCATCCCCCCTCCGAGACGTCAGTAGGGAGGCTCTGGGTGGCAGCGGTGGTAAGGCAGCATCTGCCCTTCTTGGCCACGGTGCTGGGGCAGCCCCGGCTCTGCTGGGCACCACCAGAACTGCCCCAGCACCCAGCAGAGGCAGGGACGCAGGCACTGGTGCTGCTGCAGTGGGCAAAGCAGAAAGGACTCAGCAGCAGCTGCTGGCAGAGGCAGGGATGTCTGGGGGAAGATGGGAGGGGGAAAGGGAAGGTAAAATGAAGAGCTGCAGCCTTCAGCTTAACTCGTGCAAAATAACCTCAGGCATGAGTCATACAACCTGGCCCCCAGCAAGTGCAGGGCAGCCACAGCCTCCCCTCCCCTCCCAGCTCCCTCCCAGCACCCAGAATGGGGATGTCTCGGAGCATGGAGTCGGCCTGGGGGCACCAGGAGCTTTGTCGGGGGGTCTCTTGCTCCCAGCGCACCCCAAGATGTGAACGCAGGATCAGCCCCCAGCAGCATGTTGTGTAGAGCAGCTCGCTTATTTCTCCTTCGGGTCCTTATCTGCTTTGCCTGGAAGAGGGGGAGGAAAGAAATCAGGGCCCCTGTGTTTTGTTCCAGACCCCCCAGCCCAGTTTATAGTTACTTTGCCACACACAGTGCTTCACAAGCACTGCAGTCAGATAATCAGAACAGCAAGACACGGCTGGGGTGCTGCCCTGAGCTCAGACACAGCCTCCCAAAGCCTTTTTCTGACATTGGGCAAGCAAACAGCACCACAACCGCTGCAGAAAGAACTGGCCTTTGCCTACCATAAAGCGGAAGCAATGTTCAAACCTTGCACGTGATTACTGCAGGAAACGAGCCAGAAAGCTCAGCGCCATCCTGCCCTGGCACTGCAGCACCAGCAAAAAGCCTCCACGGTTCTGCTGCTCCCCTGACACACAGGGACCTGGGGCACATCCAGAATGCCCCATATTCCACCATGCAAGGTCAGAGAGCCCCCACAGAGCCACCCACTGACCAGGCTGAGGCGTGTGGGATTTGCTGGGGGCCTGGGTGGCTCCAGGCTTACCGCATCCCTCACCGTGCAGCCAGGCTGGCAGCAACCCCAACAGATAACCACGAGGACACAGCCAGCCCGGTGAGGCGCAGCCCTTACCTTTCGGGATAAATTTCAGCGAGCTGCTGAATATTCAGAAGCGGGACTGCCCCCTCTTGGGCCCATCATTGAGGAACTCGTGGCCCAGCCCGTTGCCGCACTTTCCACAGGACACCTGCCGACACAAGGAGAGGGTCACAAGGGGCCTTTTGGGGCCCTGCTATGAGAAACGGGCTTTTTTCACCCCTATCCCAAGCATTTGGGACCCATCACCTTGAAGGCCCCCGGGCGCTCCTTGCGCTTGGCCACGCTGTCCTCGTGGATGGTCTCGGTGAAGGCCGGCCAGGGCGAGGAGTGCTCATACTTGGCGCGGCTGGAGAACAGCTCGTAGCCGCACCGGGCGCACGCGTAGATGCCTGGGGGGGGGGGATAGCAGAGGGAGGGGGGCTCAGCACTGAGACCCCCGAGAAGCCCCCCGGGCCGTGTCAGCTGCCCTGGGACACCTGCACCCTTGGGCTCTACCCCCTGGGGCAGCCACCAACCCAGGGCTAGGCACCAAAAGGGGGCTTTGAGCTCGCCCCCAGACCCCCTTTATAGGCAGCCCCCCCAGCCCCTCCAGCCTCCCCCCGGCCCCCCGGGGCTCGCCCCCAGCCCATCCCCGCAGGATGGAGCCCCCCGGCCACGCCGCCCCCCCCCGGCCCCCTTTATAGACGACCCCCCCGACCCCTCCAGCCTCCCCCCGACCCCTAGCGGGACCCCCCCGACCTTTGGGGTCGCACCCGGCGGCGCTCACCCGGCTCGAAGTGGTCTCGGAACGCCTCTCCCCCCAGGAAGGAGCAGAACGACATGGCGGAGCACCCCCCTCCGCCGCCCCGCCCGCCGCCCCGCCCACTGTCACACCCACCGCCCCGCCCCCTGACCACACCCCCGAAGCCCCGCCCATTGACCACGCCCCCTCCCTGATGCCCCGCCCACTCTAGCCCCGCCCACTCCGCCCGCCGCGGAGCCCCGGGGCCACCGGGGGGCGTGCGGTGGAGGGGGGGGGGGTCCCACCGAGGGGGGGGTCTCCCCCGCTCCCCGCCGCTCCCCCCAGCCCCGTCCCGCTGTTTTGGGGCTTTTTGGGGCCTCTCCGGTGCTGCGGGGCCGGCCCCGCTCCCCCGCGTGCTCCCGGTGCGTCTCCCCCCCCGGGGCAGCGAAGCACCGGGAGAGGGGTGGGGGCGGCTCCTGCCGGGGCTCCGCGACACCGGGGGGGTCAGGACGGGGGGTCCCGGCTGTGTGTGTGTGTCCCCGCCGCCCCCCCCCGCACCGCACCGCACCGCACCGGGGCCGGCTGAACGCGAACGGAGCCGGCCCCGGGGCGGAGCTCGGCGGGGCGGAGCGGGACCCGGCGCGGTCCTGCGGATGCTCCGGTACCGCCGGTGGGGAGCGGGGCGAGCTCCGAGCCCTGCACCGGGCACCCAGACCCCGCGCTGGGACCGGGGTCGAGCCCTCACCTCCGCCACCGGCACCGGCAGCGACCCTCCGCACCGCCACCGGCATCAGCCCTGCGGTACCGGCACCGGCGCTGCCCCCCCCCCGGCCACCCTCTCCCCCGGTACCGGCCCCCCGGCCCCAGGAGCGACCCTTCCCGGGCCAGGTACGGGCGCTGCGGGAGCGGGACCCCCGCAGGGAGCGGTGCCGGGGGCAGCCCCGGTGCCCGGAGCGGTGCTGGGGGCCGGGCAGCGACCGGCACGGGGCTGGGGGCTCCCCCCCCCGTGGGCTGGGGTTCGGTGAGCGGCTCCAGGAGGGCTCGGGACAGAGCAGGGGGGACGTGGGGACAGAAGGACAGGGGGATGGAGGGACAGGGGGACATGGGGACATGGGGACAGGCACCCCCGAGGAGCCCCGCGCGCTGCCGGAGGGGTGCGGGACAGGCTGCGGGCACCACGGGGCATAAAGTGGGGGTCGCTGTGGGGTGCAGGCTCAGCGGGGATGGTGGCCCGTCCCGCCACCCTAATAGCAGGGGACAAAGGGGGGGCAGCCGGGCTCCAGCAGCCCCTGTGTGGACCTTCCCTTCTGGGCCTGGGTCTGCGGGGATGGCGTGGAGGGGGGGTGTGGGATGTGAGCTGGGTGCCCCCGTGGGGTACGTGGGGTGTGAGGGCTCCCGGAGGAGGAGGTGGCAGCAGCCCGGCGTGCCGCAAGGTAACGGCTGTGCTCTGAAGGTGAGCTGCAGGCAGCAGGAGCCAGGCGGCTCCTTGGCAGGCTCGGGGAGGCGATGAGCTTCTCCTTCGGGAACAGCAGGCAGCACCACGAGGCTCTTCCCCCCTCGCTTCATCCGAGGACTCCGGGATGATTCAGCCTGCGGGCATCTCCCTCACGCTGCCCCCCTCCTGGGTGCAAGAGCGAAAACGCGGGGAGCCCTTCAGCCGAACGGGGGTGAGCGTCCCACGGAGCTGCAGGAGCCCCGAGGCCTGGAGCAAAGCGCTTAAAGGGTTTCTGGGCCCTCTTGATGGTGACACGTCCACATCCCACAGCCCGGAGCAAGAGCCGGGGGCTGCAGCTGCCCGGCACGTGGAGCCCCCCGCGCAGGGCCACTGCTCCTGCCCTCTGCGTGCTGCTGGTTTAAATTAGGTCAGGCGTGCGTCGCGGGCTCCGCCGCGCTCCCGCTCAAGCCCAGGGGATTGATGGCTCATGGCAGGCGCAGGGAGGACGAGGCTGGGGTGGTGGGGAGCCGAGGACGTTCCGTGCTGCTTTGTGGAGAGCGGGTGCTGCCTCTCCTCAGCCACCGAGCTCAAACGAGGGGGGCACCAGGCAGGCTCCGAGCAGGCTGAACCACCACGGAGACGTTCCAGGTGCAGGTTTGCAGGCAGCCTAAAGCAGGCAGGCTCCGGGAGCAGCTGCAGCAGCCACCGGGACCCTGCGTGGCGGCAGCATCGCCCACCCGGCCCCTCTGCTGAAGCCTTTTCAGGGGGTGAAGCCGTGCCTGCTCTAAAAGCTCTCGGATTCTGCCTGGAAGCACTCTGCGTTTGTCAGATGCCGGTGCGCAGAAAATTGATGTCCTTAGGTTGCAGCGAGACTTTCTTCAAAGCCCTGCGCTCCTTAATCACAGGATAATGCAGGGAGCTCTCCAGCTCCAGCACTCGTAACCACAGCAATTTGGTTTCAGTGGCAGTATGTTGTGAAGATAATTAGACGAGGGATTTCCAACTTGTTTGGCTGGGTGATAAAAACCTCTCTGGGAGGAGGCAGAGCTCTGCCACAATCCCCGCTAGCGGTGCCAGCCCGCCTCCGGCAGCCACCGGCAGCTCTCATTAGCTGCAGAGGGCTGCTGGAGATTAATTTTTCAATTAACTCTCCTTGTTTTTACATCAAAAGCAAACACCATTTTGGCAATGGCCTACCTGGGAGGGTGTAGGTATCATTGATGGGCGTGAGCCAGCACCGGGCAGCGAAGCACGGCAGGAGCACTTTTGCTGCCTTGTGCGTGCAAAGGGGGGTGTGGAACGGGGAGGTGCTCGGGGACACCCCCCTGTCCAGGCTGCGCTTGTGTCTCCTTCTGCACCACGTCAAGCCAGGATCTTGCACCCGAGCCAGAAAGAGAGAGATTAGAAGCCTCCAAAGCTGCCTCCAGAGACACCTCTAGGCTCAATATGTGCTTGCTGAGCCCTGAGCTGAGACCTTCAGCGGGGCTGCCCCGCACGGAGCCCCCACCGGGGTGCTGGTGGCCCCGCTGTGGCACCCCCAGGGTCCGTCCCCCTGCTCCACACCCCCCCGGCCACCCCCGCTCCCCAGAGGTGGCTGCGTCTCAGCAGCGCACACGTAGCCCCCGCTGTACTCGCTGTCCCTGCCAGCTGAAAACTCCCATGTAAACCCAGGCTATTATTATCTCAGTCTTCCACTCTGCTAATGGTCTCTCAGGAAACAGACTTTTTCTTTCCCCCCCCACCTCCTTTTTTCTTTTTTTTTCTTTTTTTTTAGCTTTTATAACCCAGGAATACCGGAGCAGAGGTAACCAAACACCAGGCAGGGTGCAGCGGAGCACCGAGCCCGTGCCACACGCAGGGGAGCTGCTGAGCCCCTGAGCCAACAACAGGGCCACGGATCAGCACCGGGGCTTTCTGGTAGGCACGGCCATGGCTGGGGGGGGCCCTGGCAGCACCGGGGACAGCTTTGGCACTGGGGACAGCTGTGGCACTGAGCCACCAGGCTCAGGGTGCGCTGGGGGTGCCGGAGCCCTGGGTGGTGCCATCCTGGTGCTGGGTTTGCCGAGTAAATGCGAGGAGCACGCCCTTGGGAGGGGGCAGATCCTGCCAGAGCATCGCTGCAGGCGAGGGAAGGAGCTCCCCAGCACCGCTCCCCGTGGGCTGCCAGCCCCAGGACCTGCTGTGATCTCTCCCTTCCCCTAGCCCGGGGCGCCCCCCCAGATTATTCGGGGTTGACAGTTGGCGCGTGTAAATCAGAAGCAAAGCGAAAGCCGCGAAGCATGAGATTACATAAATGGAGCTGGAGGCAGCTGCGACGCAGCCTGTAATTAATTCGTGGTAGGAAAACGCTTTGAAGATCCCGGCTGAGGCACATCCCAGGCACGAGGCAGCCCAAGGGGCAGCACCCACCTGCAGCCGGGACCTGCTCAGCCCCGCTCCTGCCGCGGGGATGCTGTGAGAGGAGGGGTGGGGGCGGAGGACGAGCTCCCCGTGCTCAGCCCCATGCTCTGGGTGCTGGGCTCAGCCCCACGGTGGTCCTGAGAGCCTGGCCTGCAGCTCCCATCCTTCCTCCCGATATCACACACGTGCTCAGGGGTTCAGGCAGCCTCGACGTGGCACCAAGCTGAGCTGCTCCCTCCCGTTCCCTCGGCAGCACCGGCACCGTCGGCGATGCGTGCGATGGCAGAACAGGCTGTGGCAGCAGCGGACGCCTCCCCAACCCTGGCACCATCCCCAGGCTCCCCTTGGCACAGGGACACCGATGGGACAAAGCCTCCTCATCCCGCCAGCACCAGGGAGGACAGCGGCGGCCGGGACGGCCCCGGGATCGTTTTCCCTGTGGATGGGGACACGAAGCCTCTCCCCTCGCCTCAGCCCGTGGGGATGCTCCTGGCTGACATCCCGCGGGGGCCGCAGCCGCGGCTGAGCCTGGCCAAGTCCCGCACGGCCCCGTCCTCGCCCAGCGTCTCCCCGTCGGAGAGCCGCGCCGCCCTGCTCCGGCTGCGGGAGGCCAAGCTGGAGGACACCAAGAGGAGGCTGTCGGAGGCCGTGCAGGAGCCCCTCAGCCGGCTGAGCCGGCTCATGGCCGAGGAGAGCAGCCCCACGGCACGGCTGAAAGCAGGGGGCAGCCCCGGGCGAGGGGAGCCGGGGGGGAGAGGGGCTGGGGGTCGCCGGGTGCGGGACTGGAGCCCCTGGGAGCCCAGCCTGAACTGCCGCTACGAGATCTGCTCCTACGGGGACGTCATCCAGGTGGTGGAGGTCGTGCAGCAGGAGGCCGAGCCCCCGGAGCAGCCTCCAGCAGCCCGGCCGGGGGGCTCGGTGCCGGGCAGGGCCCTGGCCTGCGTCGCGCTCCTCGCCTACGGCTACTTGGTTCTGCCGCTGCCGCCCTACGCCGCCGGGCTCTGCCTGGGGCTCACCGCCGGGCTGCTGCTGGGCTTCCTCGCCATCCTGCTCCTCCTGCTCAAGCCGCCACCGTTGCGGGGTCGCCTGCGCCCTGAGCTGCTCCCGGGGGGCCCGCGGGGAGCCCACGGCCTCCAGGTAGGAGAGGGGCGGCCGCGGGCACTGGGTGCTGGGGCTGGGTGCTAGGAGCTGGGTGCTGGGGCTGCCCAAAGCTGCACGGCACCACGGGGCAGTCGGCTCCTCTCCCCTCCAGGGCTGGCTGAACCAGCTGCACGTCTACGACCCCGAGCTCTACCACCCATCGCTCACGCACTCAGTGCTGGCCACTCTGGACGGGGCCACCCTCAAGCTCTCCTACCCCAAGAACAACATCCCGCGCCGGGCCGCCTTCGCGGAGGAAATCCTCGAGGCCACCTTCATCAGCCAGCGCTGCTACGACATGACCGATGCCAAGGTGACCGCGGAGCTGCCCTTGGGAGCAGGGGGCTGTCCCCTCGCAGGGACCCGCAGTGCCTCACGGCCACTCTCGGTGTTGTAGGTCTTCCTCTGCCCACCCTGCCTAGCCCGAAAGCGGCTGTGGAACAAGAAGTACCCCATCTGCATCCTCTTCCCAGACCGGGTGGACACGGAGCACAGGAGCAGCGATGAACATGGCACGGAGCCGCAGGGGGAGGAAGGGACAAAGAAGCCACAGGTGCCCACCCAGGACGTCCCGGGGGACTGCAGGGAAAGGTGCCTGTACCTCTTCGGGCGGACGGGGAGGGAGAAGGAGGAGTGGTACCAGCACCTCCTGCGAGCCTGCCACGGGACCCCGAGCAGCAGCCGCGGGGAAGCCAGGCCAGGTGAGACGAGGCCACTGCTCCGCACCGGGACTGATCCGGGGCTGGGAGCTGCCCCGTGCCAGGACAGGCTCTGGGAAGGCAGCAGGGAGCAGGGAGGGAGGTGAAGGAGCTGGGACAGGGCTCACCAGCCCTCAGCTTGTGCAGCAGCAGGGGCACCACGTCACCCCTCGCTGCAGCCAGCCCGGTCGTGTCCCCGTGTCCCCAGGCATGGGACTGGCTCCGCAGAGCGCTGCCAGCAGCAGTGGAGGGAGCACCGAGGACATCCCCTCTGCCATCAGACTCAAGGACCTGGCTGGAAATGTCCGACAGAAGATTTTTCTGGATTACAGCACCTACATGGCCCGCTTCGTGCCGGCAGAGGTGGGGGGCAGCCCGGAGCAGAGCCCCCCTCACAGCGTGCAGAGCAGCCCCACGCCCGGGAAGGTGAGTGGGGCAGATCCAGCCCTCAGTGCTGCTGCCTCCTGGCCCTGTTGTTCACCTCCTCCCTCCTGGCACCATGGTTTGGGTGGCCGAGCCGTGGTGCTGGGGAGCACAGCCCCAGCCTGCAGGTCCCACCCTGCTCCAGGCGCTCGTGGCTTCTCCCCACCCGCAGCTCGGCGAGGACGCGGCCGGGCGCAGCGAGGGGTGCACGGCCTGGGTGAACGCGCTGGTGGGGCGCATCTTCTGGGATTTCCTCCGGGAACGGTACTGGGCTGAGCAGGTGGCCAGCAAGATCCAGAAGAAGTTAAGCAAGATCAAGGTGAGAAGCAGGAATGACCCAGGGGCCACGGGAGGCAAGGAGAGCCCCGTCCCGTCCTTACGGTGTGTGCCAGGCTGTGGTGACGATCCCTGTGTGGTTTCCCTCCATCAGCTCCCGTATTTCATGAACGAGCTGACGCTGACGGAGCTGGACATGGGCACGTCCATCCCCTCCATCCTCAGCACCTCCAAGCCCACCATCAACGACCGAGGTACGAACCCTGCTGCCTTGCAGAGTGGCAGGATGCCAGGGCTGGCTGCACAGCAGCTGTTATTGAGGTGCCAGCCCGGTCCCCAAAGCAGGGAGGTTTTGGTGGGCACGTGAGCAGCCCTCAGCCCCTGTGGCACTGACAGGGGCTCGCCCCTTCCCTCCCCGGCAGGGCTCTGGGTGGACATGGAGGTCACCTACAGCGGCTCCTTGCAGATGACCCTTGAGACGAAAATGAACCTCTGCAAGCTGGGGAAGGAGGGTGCCGCAGAGGACAGCGGCCCGGCAGAGGCAGGAGGAGAGGGGTAAGGTGACCGCGCGTGGCTGGGTGGCATCCGCATCCTCCCACCTGAGCGAGGCGAGAGGGTGCTGGTGCCAGGACACTGATGCAGCCCAGGGCTCACAGGGCCAAGCCTCGGCTGATCCTGCTGGCAGACAGCGACGCGGAGTCATCCAGCGCCGGCTCCTCCGACGAGGAGGACATCACCACCGCAGAGCCCGCAGGAGCCCTAGGAGAGCGGGTGCCCCCGCCCGGCACTGAGGGGTAAGGGGCTGCTCTGGGCTGTGGGGCGGAAAGGGAGGTGCTGGGGGAGGCTCAGGCAGGGGTCCCGATGCATCGTGGCAGCCCTTGGCAAGGGAGTCCCATCCCTGCGGGGTGCTGGTGGCGGGTGGCTGGGGGTCCTGAGCACCAGCACGGCTCCGGGTCTCACCCCGCGGCTCCCCTCGCTTTAGCCACGTCAGCGGGAACAGCACGGGCCGGAAGATCCTGCGCTTTGTGGATAAGATCGCCAAGTCCAAGTACTTCCAGAAGGCCACCGAGAACGAGTTCATCAAAAAGAAGATCGAGGAAGTTTCCAACACGCCGCTGCTGCTGACGGTGGAGGTGCAGGAGCTGGCGGGCACCTTGGCCGTGAACGTGCCCCCGCCGCCCACGGACCGTGTCTGGTACCTGCCCTCCTTCCTCCCGGGGGGTCCACAAGCTGGCCACGGGGGCTGTGCCACGTGCGTGGGACGTGGTGCTTGATGCTTTCTGCTGCTGTCCTCCCCCTCGCAGGTACAGCTTCCGTGTCCCACCCCAGCTGGAGCTGAAGGTGCGCCCCAAGCTGGGCGAGCGGGAGGTGACGTTCCTCCACGTCACTGAGTGGATTGAGAAGAAGCTGCAGCATGAATTTCAGGTGCCTGTCCCGAAGGGCTGGGTTTGTTAAAGGGCTGAGCAAACCCTGCTGGTTTGTTTTCTGCTTCTCACCCTTGAGATTTCTGCTCAAAGAACAGAAAGTTCCCCACAGATGTTCAGGTTCCCAAATGCCCCCAGAGTAACCCCTTTGAGTATCCTCAAGGCACTTGTCACTGCCCTCTGCCACAACCACTCCTGAAACCCTCCGTACAGGTGAGCCAGCCAAAAATCAGCTGCTCCTGCTTGTTCCTACCTGGAGATATTCAAAGCTGAGGAGCTGGGAGCCCAGGAGCTGTTCTCAGCCCTGATCTCTGCCCCTGTGGCTCCTGCCACAGCCACTTTCAGGCCAGAGCATCAGCGCTCAGGTAGTAGAACTTAAAATCACTTGTTTGTCTGGATTCCTCTTTACAGAAAATTTTGGTGATGCCAAACATGGATGATCTCATCATTCCCATCATGAGCTCCGGCCTGGATCCTCAGCCACCCGCTGGAGAGCTGCCCAGGGACCCACCAGCCAAGGGAGAGAGGAGGCTCTGATGTGCAGCCCCGTGGGAAGGGCAGAGACACTGCACAGGGCTTGGGGACCTCACTGGGACGCAGAGCTAGCTGGGGCCTGGCCACTGACAGCATCCAGCGCTACGCCGTGGGGTCTGAGCTTCTTGGTTCATCTCATCCTCGGTATCCTGCTCCTCCGCAGATGAGCCGCCTCCTTCAATACTGCAAGCACACGTTCAGAGCTGAACCAGACCCCAAGGAAAGGGGTTTGCTGGAGACCCAAGAACTTCATGCACCTCCCACCAGCATCTCAGGACTCCTTCTGGCCAAGGGGGCAGCTCCAGAGCAGCGGAGGGCTGGGTTTTCCCCTGCCTGGTTCCCAAAGAGGGTGCAGGATGCAAAGACAGCTTCCACACTCGAGGAGTTGTGATCACCGCTGACCCACGGCATCACAGCTCCAGGACACATCACACCCTTCCCGCTGGCAGCTGGGCTGCAAGGAAAACATGGGCGGGAAACAAGTCCAAAACCTGAATAAACCCATCACTGCCCAGTCTTACCTAGCAGCCACCTTATTGCACACGCATTCCCATGGCTGGATGGATGCCACGTGGGGCTGTGGGGTTCCTGGAGAGAAAAGGCCACGGATCGTGCCTCCAGCTTGGCAGAGAGAGTGCTGGGGTGTAAAAGTAAGGGATGGCAAGGGGAGAGCTGGGCAGCGAGGCTGGGCAGAGGCAGGCAGCAGGTTTTTTTTCACCATTCAAAAAGGGAGGGTCCAGAGGACAGAGCAGGCACTCGGCTGGCCCCGTTAATCCCCTCCATATGGGCCTGTCCCGAGTGTTACCTGCCCCAGCCCCAGCTGTGAGGTGCCTCAAGGACATGGTGCTGTGCACGGGTGGCACTGATCACAGGCAGGACACTCCTCCAGAAGGAAGGCAGGCAACAGGCATGGCTTGAAACCCCTTTATTGAAGGTGCCCCATTAGGAAGCCTTGTGTATCTCAGCCCTTACAACTCCTCTTGCACAGCCGGCTTCCCTTTCACCAAGTGTTTCTTCTGAGGGCCCTGCAAGAGAGCAGAAAGGAGAGGTCTTGGTGTTAGTGGCACACAGACATGGCTTTCAAGGCTGTGTGGGAGCTGTGTGGAGCAGAACTGCAGCTCTGGCCCCTTTCTGCTTCACAGGGCTGCTCTTGGTCCCCGTTCCCCATCTGGTATCCCTGCACTGCCATTCACCAGCAAGCCCTGGGGCTGCCCTAGCCCTGCAGGCATCAGGAGCAGAACATCAGGGGCCTTGCACAAAGGGTTTATATATCAGGATCACACATTGCCAGAGAGCTCTGGGCCAGGCCTGCACTCGGGGCACGCTGGGGGGAGCATTAATTTTGCTTGTGAACGCTGCCAGGAGCCCCCCATGGGGGAGCAGCTCCCGGCTGGTGTTCAAGCCCTGGACGAGGCAAGGCCTCCTGTGACCAGAGGCACCGAGCCTCATCAGCCAGCTCCAGGAGCCTGGGGAGTTTCTGCCAGCTAGGAAACGGGGATTTCTTGGACCAATTAAGTCCGAGGGAAGAGGCCGCAAGAATTACTTCTGTGGCAAAATACTTCCAGCCAAACGTGAAGTTTTAGCACATTATACGCGGGGGAACCTCTCACCCCATGGAGAAAAAGGCAAATGAAACCTCCACAAGCAGGTAAAGCCGTGGCCCATCCCTAAGGCCCCCGCCACGGTTACTCAGGGCTTAGTGCAGACGAGCAGGACACGCACATCGCTCTCGCTGCAGAGCAAGCTCCTGACGCTGAGCTGAAGGAAAACGGCTTAACCTCTAAAAGAGCCCTGCAAAGACACTGCATAACCAATCCCCCTTCCGGGGGCTAAGGAGGCTTAGCTAGTTTCACAGGGATTTCTGGCTGGCAGGCAGGGAATACAGGCAGTTGTGTTCCTTGCTGCTAGCTGAAGGCCCAGCTCACCCAGCACCTCCTCCATTTCACAATCAGACCTAGGCGCCAGCCTGGTGTAGGCTGCAGAACTATTCAAGAAGCTCCATTTGTTTTGGATTTATTTAGATGATTTTTTTTTTCTGCCCTGGATTTGAGAAAAAAATATACTGCTTGGCCTTTTTGGAAGCTTCCTGACAGAAAAATCACAAGTCTGTGGCTGAATTTGACCCAACCTTTTCCTCTTAAGAACATTAAAGTTATAAATCATTCCAAACAAATCAAAGAAGTGCACAATTACGGGTGAAAGGGACCATATGTCCAACACGGTGCCTGCCAAGTTAACTGCTTGTTTAAAACATCCCGTGGTGAATGGAAGCTGGTTGGCCATATGGTGGTATATTATTTGCTAGCTGCCTTGTCTTGGATCACTCACACGACCATCGTGTTCTTCCTTAGCATAGGATCTGCTGTGTGAGTTGAATTCATGCCTGTCTTTTATGCGAGATGGTCCTGATCACTGCCTTGGCCGTTGTTATACCTAGAAGCAGATGCTTGGCTGGACTCAGTCGGTTGCTTTAGCCCCAGCTGCAAGCGTGGCCCGGTGCAAGGCATAACTCACCATGAAAGCCCGCTTCTCCTGAGCCGTCTGGAAGCAGCCGTGGCCAAACTTGGACGTGGTATCGATGAATTTGAGTTCAATGGCTTCCTGAGCCCGCCGGCTGGTGTGCACCAGAAGGGACTGGAAGGGAGAAGTCACAACGCATCAGGCTTACCTCTACAGAAAATCTGGATGTCTGCTCTGATGGAAGCAGGGCTGAAATATCCTAGGTGCACCCATTAGATAACTATCTCCATGAAAATCTGCTTTCTCAGAGGAACACCATGGCGCTCAGGTGGCAGGTGGTGCCTTGGCTTGTAGGACAGCTCTGAAATGAGCCTGCTCTTTTATTTCCTCACAGTCTGCTCCCCAGCATCAGGACCCGGCCGATCTCCCTGCCAGCCCCTGGGGCAGAGGTATTCTCCCCGTGCTGAATCTGTTAGTGGACAGCTATGGCCAGCCCCTGCCCAGCACCGGTTGCACTCTCACCTTCCGGAGGGTGAGCACACGCTTCTTGGTGCCCACGACGCAGCCCTTCAGCATGAGGAAGTCGTTGTTGACCTCCCCGTAGTGGGGAAAGCCGCCCTGTGGGGAGAGGAATAGAGGGTTGGCAGGCAGCAGAGCTGGGTGGGAGCAGGCGTGACAAACTGGTGACATTTTCTAGGGAAGCAGAGGGTAGTGACCGACAGTCCTTCCAGCTAATGACGCTCTGCACCCTTCAGGATACTTGCTCAGCATCACCAGAGCCACGCTGACTGTGTGATCCCAGCCAAGCAGCACCCAGTGAGAGCTGGGGAAGCAGGAACCCTGCTGGAGGATGTGGGTAAAGAGAGAGCAGAGCTGGACAGACTCCTCAGTTAGCAGTTTATACATGTAAAAGGGATTTTTTTAAGGGGATTTTTTTTTAAACCACATAACAAACATTTCTCTGTTGAGTATGTTTTTTAAATGTCATTTGTACTTTTTTTTTTTTTTTTTTTTTTTTGAAACCATGGTCTCAGTTCCTGCCCAGGGTATCAACTGGAAGTGAAATGGTGGGCCTAAAAAATGCTCATAGAGCTGGCTTTCCATGTCCAGAACACGAGAAAGGGAATTACTGCTTTTCCTTTGGTGAAATTCAAATAATTTCCTATGCAGCTGTGTCCAGTCAAAGGATTACTTCCCTGGCCCAGATTGCTGCAGCCAGGGCCACTTGCTGTGGGGTACATCAGGCCACCACAGCTCTGTCACCCCTTACCAGAGGTGTAATGGTCTTTTCTGTGACATCGTAGTTCGTTGAGGCGTTGTTCTTCACCACTTTGCCATCTTCCACGTGGATCCCATGGCCAATGCGGTAAATCTAAAAGAAAGGAAGTGGAGGCGGTGACTTTCCTGGCCCCACACTGATGTACAGGGCAGGAACAACACGCCTGTCACTGAGACGTGCCCCCTGTGATGTGCATCTTGAGCAGGAAACAAGCACCTGCAGGGACATGCGGAATGACAGGCCTGCAGATCTCTATGGAAACATCAGAGGAGCTGGAGGGAACTGAGGCCGCTGTGCAAAGGATGGAGACAGCAGGGGAGGAAGGCGCAGTGGTGCTGGGCCATACCTTCTTGTTGAGCTCCGTGCGGTGGTGGTAGCCCTTCTGGCCAGCACGAGCAATGGAGTAGCCAACCCGGGCTGGGTGCCAGGCTCCGATGCAGGCAACTTTACGCAAGCCCTTGTGAGTCTTCCTGGGGAGCTTCTTGGAGTGCCATCGGCTCGTCACCCCTGCAATTGAGATTCAGGGCTGGCATCTGAGCACTGGGGGGAGATGCAAGGGGAGGAGGGAGCCTCTTCATCCTTCTGAGGTTCTCAGAAGACACCGCGTTGAAAGGAGACCGTTGAAAAGAGCTGTCCCCAAAGCGAGGGCCCAGGGCATTAGGACTGGTCTCACTTCCCATGAATCTGATCACTGTGATATGTTCCTGCGGAGCACATCCCCACACACACAGACACACATCTCCACACACGTGGGGCTGGTGAGAAGTGTGAGGCCTTTACATCCCTGCGACACCCCTGAGCCTCCTGGGAGGACTGGGCACAGCAGGCAACATGACCGACAGGACATAAAGGACACTGAGTTCTGCTCAAATGGAAGTGCACCATCGTGGCAGCAAAGGTCCCCCTACTCCGTACCTTTCATCCCATGCCCCTTGGTCACGCCAATGACATCAATCATCTCATTCTGGCTGAAGACGCTGTGCACGGAGACCTGCTTCTCCAGCCTCTCCCGGACCCAGTCGACCTTGTCAGCCACTGTCCCCCCGTTCAGCTGGATCTCCATCACATGGGCCTTCTTCTGCCGCAGGGGGAGCAGCTTCATCTGCGTTAAAAC
Source organism: Netta rufina (assembly GCF_964035555.1). Lineage (NCBI taxonomy): Eukaryota > Metazoa > Chordata > Aves > Anseriformes > Anatidae > Netta > Netta rufina. Next base: position 16,740,130 of record NC_140138.1, read on the forward strand.
AGTGCATTAGGGCAAAATGTTGCCCCTCACCCTGTGAGCACGCAGGCAGGGCTGCAACACCCACCACTTGTGAGAGGTGCAGGGGTGAGCAGGGGCCAGCTCCCCACCACACTGCCTGCCTCTTTTATGACAGTCAGGGACCTGGGTCTGCATGCCCAGGTATCTGGGATTTTTTGGAACCCATACCTTGTTCTTAGGCCAAATTGCTCCCATTCTTACCAGCTAGGCCATGGTAAATGCCCCACAGGTGCCCATCACCAGAACACATCTGGGGCTGAGCATCATGCTAGGATGCAGCTCTGCACTACAAGCCACAGCATCAGTCTCTATCCTTCAGTCATGCTCCCTCTCCACTTCCAGACAGAGCGATTACTTCTAGTTTCAGCCACAAGGTGCCCTCGCTCCCTCCCAGTCCCAGCTCCCTGCACAAAGCCTCCACCAAATTCCCACAGTGGGACTTTCTCTGAAGGCTGCACCAGCCACAGGAGGTATGAGGCTCTGCCTCAGGCTCCGATGCAGTTGTTAACTCCAGGGATCAGTACGAAAACGGGCCCTGTGTATCCAGCAATCTGCATCTGGCAAAACTGCGTCTGCCAGTGGGTTATTTTTTTCCCCAGCACTTGACACCAGTTGCTAATTTGAGGTGATCATGGGGCCTGAGGTCCAGTGCTGACACAGGGCTCGCCCTGCGCTGATCCCCGGGCAGGGTGCTGTGCTGAGCCTGGCTCACACGGACGGGGCTGGAGTCAGGAGGTAGCTGGAAAGGTCAGCCAGCACCTCCCACCGTCTGCATGCTCCGTCCCACACCCCTCGACCAGCCTGTGCCTGCTCATTCTCCTGTGACCCCACCAGGACACCCCCATGCTCCAGGCTCCCAGCCCCTAACCACGCTCTGAGGACGACCCCGAGGCCCCCTCGCCCACTGCCCTGGGTAAGGCTCTGACCTGCGTGTGCACAATGACACGAATGACCTTGCAGTACTTTTTCATAGCTGCAAAATCCTTCTCCAGCTGCTTTTTGCCATCCTCATCCTGCCATTTTTTGCAGTACTTGGTGAAAGCCTTCTTCTTGCTCTTGTGCCTACGACAGAAGCGTTTAATAACTATCAAGAGCTGAACAGTGAGGCGTTTCTTCACCGTGCCCTGCAGGCAGAACAGCACAGGGCCAGATCACCTCGCCAGGCACCTTCCTGGAGGCGCCAGGTACCTGTGGGTACCTGCACTATTCCTGGCTGCCCGCCCCATGAGAGGGGGCTCCGAGGTGGGAAGAGGAAAGCGAGTAACGAGCTGCAGAAAGGGCTGGTAATTCAGACCTTTCTGCATGAAGAATCCAGTTGTCTCCCACTGACTGGCTCAGTGCCATCAAAATACAAGCGCAAAATCAGAGCTTAGTGGAGAAAGGAGAACAGCCTCCACCAGGGATCGGAGGCATGTGGTGGGTGGATCTGACGGCCAACAGGCGCTTTTGCAGGAGACACGATTCCTATGGTTATGAAATTCGTGTTTCCATTTTCCTCTCTGCCAGTGTGGGATTTGCGGTGTTGCTGTTTACAAGGGACAGGGGTCACGTTGTGCATCGATATTCCCCCTGAAAAATCTCTTTGTGCTCCCTTCGCTTGGTACCTAAGCTCAAACATTCCAGTTTAACGGGGAGTAGATGGGCCCAACCTACACAAAGAGAAACCTGCAGCGCACACTGTCTATGATATCATGGAGAGCGCTAACATGGTTCAACTACTAAAATAAATTTACATATGCATATGCTGATTCCTAGCATCAAGCTGTTTGCAGCATCTCTGTGCATGACTGAAGAGTTGTTTCATGCCACCCCAGAGCCAGCTGCTGGTAGCTGAGCGGTTTGCAGTGGCTAGGCACCATGCAGAGCCTGGGGGAAAGGCCCGCGAGGGACTCCCCATGTGCAGGGGACCCCAGCGACCCACCGCAGCCAGGGAGGCACCTACCAGTTCTTGTAGAAACGCCGCCTGCACTCATCGCTGATGTGCTCAGCAAAAACGGTCTTGAAATTCCTCAAGCCCTTTGGTGTGTCTACATATCCCACGACTCCCACCACCACCATCGGGGGGGTCTCGATGATGGTCACAGCCTCCACCTCCTCCCTCTTGGAGACCTCTGCAGGACAGCAAAGGGAAATGGAATCAGATCATCGCCTGGGAGCCATCCGTGGCCTGTCCCTGTGGCCCACTCAGCAAGGAATATGCTGAGGACAGGATCACATCCTAGTATCACAGCCAGCCTCAGCCCTTCCAGCCTCCCAGCACCACAAGCCCCCCAGGAGGGCCACGCAGGTTCAACCACCAGGCACCCCCTAGGTTAGATCCTATGGCCCAGCACACTTCAGCATCTTCTCCAGCTTGGAGGGAGCAGAACACTGCATGCCCTGGTGTTTGGCTGCAATCCCAGGGGCATCCCACGAAGTAACATTATAAAACTCCCCATCAATGTGCTCCAGGATTTGTCAGGTAATTACCCCACAGGGTCCTTCTGGCAGCAGGGTCCAACAAACCGCCAGCCACCATACTAGCGTGGGGACTTCCCCAGACCCCCCTTTATGGCCTTTGGCCATCTAAGATCCCAACAGCATTCCAGGAGATAGGCTACAAGCTCTGTGCTCCGCCACCTATTTCCACGAGCAGCCTTTCCCCCAACAAGCCCATGCCCTCTCCTCCTGGATGTGACCCCACTCCTTCAGCAAAGCCTTACTGAGCCCGGGCCTGTGCACCTCCCGCAGGGTGTGCGTCATGCCAGCTTTGTAGCCCAGGAAAGCTGTCAGGTGGACCGGTTTGCTGGGATCATCCTTAGGCCACGTCTTCACCCTCCCTCGGTGGCGGCGGCTTCTCTTGTGGGGGAGGAAGCCCAGGTGGCCATGCCTGGGAGCAGAGAACTTGCGGTGGGACTGCGGAGAGGAAGAACGAAGATCAGCCTCACTCTGTCCCAAAAGACACCGAAGGGACCAAGCCCAAAGAACAGTGGAAAATCTCTCCTTTAACATAAGTGAGCACTGGAAGGATTCTGGGCTTTTCCTTCTTTCTGACTTGAGAAAAAGACCTCATAATAGCATGGGCTTCTGTTTAAGTTTCCACCACGTGCATCAAAGAAATCAGTAAGTTTCTGGACAAATGAAGCAAACTAACTGAAAACTTAATCTCCCCCTTTTCTGCTTGAAGACTTTCAAGGAGTACATTCTTGAATGTATCAAGGTCTTCTCAACTGTGATGTTAATTATAACTATTAATTTGATATTCAGAAGCACCAAAAGGACCTGCTCAGAATTCACAGGTGCATGTTCAATGCTTTGTGTCATCAAGGCAAATGGCACCAAGCAGGCACAGGTAACAATCAGAAGAAACCAGAAAGGATGCCCAAAGGAATCAGCAATAACATGCGCAGGTTAAATATGCACCTTGAAAAAAGAATTAAAAGAGCTAAATACATAAACCCCAGTCCCAAGGTCATGTTGAGGCAGGCAGAGAAAGGCAGCAGCACTTCAGAGAGACGTGGACAAATTCTTACAGCACTGGCATCAAGGCAGGAAGCTAGGGGGTCAGTCCAAGCACTGAGGAGTTAGATGTAAGCCCGCTGCAGCTCCCTTCTTACTGAGCCCAGTTCCAGCACCTGGCTGCACTTTCCACCACGCTTATTTTCCAGCCCAAGTGGAGTTCTGCTGGGTCCAGCCCCACTTCAGCTGTGCTAACTTAACCCAATAACCCAGCCCTGTTCCTTGTCCCTCTCCATGCAATCCCAAAGGTAGCAGCGCCGAGCTTTACAAACCATGGGACGTCTTCAGCCCAAGTCAGCAGCAGGAAGAGGCTATCGCTAAGTGCCTCCCCTGCCTAATACTTGGGATGTTTATCAGTCTGAAGACACAAATTTAGCCACTAGCTTCATTCGGTGCTATATTCATTTCATACTCGGCAAAGCTGGCAGGTTTGACTCTAACAGTTGGGATGTGGTAAAGGTCAGTTGCTGGTGTCTCAGTTTACCGCTCGCCCTCCTGAACAGCCTGAGCGTGAATGGAACCGATCATAATGGCTCCCAACCACGGCACAACTCGGGCAAAGCTGGGAGTCTGTGATTTGGGAGTCAGATTTGGTGCGTTGAGCAGGCTGCTCTTGGATAGGGACAGATTAAATAATAATGATGATAATAAATGCGTCAGTGTAGATGGTAAAGACTCGGTGGTTCTGGCTGGAGAAGAGGTGAAGCCAACACCGTGCGTGGGCACGCTCAGGGGTGAAGCAACCAGTGCCACAGCACCGAGGATGCTCAGAGCATCCAGCACTGCTGACAGCGTGAACCCAGCCCCTCCATGCTGAGGGCTGTGAGCTAAGACACAGAGGGGGGGGACAGGGCCAGCTCCCACCCCAGCCAAGCCCCCACACACTGCCCAAGCCCCCCTCAAGGCGCCGCCATGCCCCCATCCCTCGCACCCCCGAGACTACAACTCCCAGCAGGCACCGGGGCTCGGGCGGAGCACGCGCAGAGCGGCGCCGTCCGCCGTAGAGGACGCCGCCATCTTGGCCGCGTCCCCGCCGGCACCATGGCGGAGGGCCGGGACCGCGAGGTGTACACGGCGCCGCCGCCCCGCACGCCCGTGGCCGACAGGACCACGTCGGTGCCCAACCCCGTCACCTTCCTGCAGGCCGTCTTCAGTTATGTCGTCGACGCGCCCGTTACCTTCGTGCGGGGTACGGCAGGGCCGGGCCGGGCCGCCCCGGGAGCCGGGATGGGGCTGAGGGGGACGGGGACAAGGACAAGGGGATGAGGGGGGGATGGGGGGGAACGGGGGAGCTGCCACACGGGGAGGGGGCACGAACGAGGGCACGGCACGGGCGTTGGGGTGGCTGCACGGGGATGGTGGCACTGGGAGGGACACACGGAGGGATGGACACACGGACAGGGGACACACGGACACGGGGACATGCAGGGCCGGGGGTGTCTGACTGCTGCCGTTGCAGAGTGGATCGAGAGCCGCCAGGCCAAGAACAAGTTCTACTACTACCACCAGAAGTTTCCCCGCGTGCCCGACCTGAGCGAGTGCATGGAGGGCGACCACCTCTGCTTCTTCGAGGCTGAAGCGCAGTGGCGGAGGGACAGGTAGGGCACCGGGTGGCCTCCCTCGGTCAGAGTGGCAGGAAATCACAGTATTTTAGTGGATTTTGGGGTATTGAATGTTTTCCTTACGCAGCTGAATCACAGCCACCTTCTTACAGAACGCTGGTGTTCATAGGTGCTGCCCCCTGCACAGCTGGGCAGGTTGGCATCAGCTGTCCCCCTGCAGTGCTGATGTAGGGTTCTGTGAAAACCCAGAGCTGAACTTCCACCACCTAGCATCTTCACACCTTTGTTCAGCTCTGGTGATCACACTCATCTCCTGCACAGGATGGTGGACCAGCAGATTGTGGAGATCTGCCGGGAAAGGCTCGGTGCGTGCAAGCAGAGGGAAGGACCGAACCAGTTTCAGAACTGTGCCAAAGAGATAGAGCAGCTCGCACAGGTCACCAAGGCCTACCAGGACAGATGTGAGTACTGCAGCAGCCCGTGCAATCTGCTGTGGGGCTGTGACACTGTGGGGAAAGGTTCAGAACTGAGATTCCTGCTTGGAATTGTACCTTTGTGATAAGAATTCCCTCTTGGTAAATGCTACAAAACTGGGCTTGGTGCTCAGCTGTGCTGGGCAGTGACATTAAATAAGCACAGCAGTTTGTCACTGCTGCTGTTGCCAAAGCCATCAGGGCTGCATGCATCTGCACTGCAGCTTTCACTGCTCTGATGCTCGAGTGCCAGACATTTCCATGGAGATTAGTTCCTTACAGGTGAGACAGTCTCATGACCTTCACATGATCCCTTCTCTTCCTAGATGGTGATCTGGGTGTCCATGGAAATTCCAGGACATGCCTGATGAAGCAGAAGCACCGGATGATCGAGGAGAGGAAGGCACAAGCAAACGCATCTTAGATCTGGGTACAGAATGGTTAGCACCTCCTCCTTGGTGCTCACTGAATACTGTTGTGTCTTTGAACTGTGATGCTATTGCCCTCTACAATAAACGTACAACACAGAGAAGCCGTTTCCAGGTCTGCGTTCATCTCTGAATTCACTGGTTGCTGCCACACTCAGTATTTCCCAGCATTTCCCTGCCAGCCCCTTCCCCTGCTGCCATGAAGCAACAGTTCTGCTCTACCCAGCCCTGGAAGGGACCTCCCTCAGAGTGACAGTTGTGCTGCAGGACAGTATAAAGGCCCATTATATTCCTTCAGAGCTGGTTCTAGACCCAATTTAGGATTAATGCATGATTAACAAGGATTAGTGCAATGTAACATTCAATTTCATTCAACAGATGTTTAGATTCCAGTCCCCAGACTAAAGCCTACTCAAATCCCCAGCACAGATTTAATCCCGCGTGCCCAACGCACCAAGCATCCCATCAAACCAATCAGTTTCTTGTCCACTGATCATTTTATTGTCTTGTACAAAAACCACTTAAGTAGTTGCCACAGCAGCTGCCTGGGTTCTCTGCACCGAGACTCTGGTGTGGGTCTTGGCCAGATGATCAGTGAACTCCTGCAAAAAAAAGTTTAATTTTTGTAAACCACTGTCACAGCGTAAATACTGCATCCCTTTCCACGTGTATGTGTTGGGCAGGAGGGGATGTTCAGATACAGCTTGTTTTTGAAGTGCTGAGTAAACCTCAGAGTGAAATCCTGCTGCCTGGGGATTTCAGGTGGGCGAACAAGTCAGGGAAGAGGGACTGAGCAGCACTACAGGGCTGGTAACTGCAGTTAGCAGCAGGAGGCCCCCAGGTACAGCTGCACGAGGCTGGTTCACAGAACTGCTGAGGCTGGAAGGGAGCTGGAGATGCTCTGGGAATTATCTAGGAATTATCTACTCCAACCCCCCAGCAAGCAGGGTCAAGAGCAGGCTGCCCAGGACCACATCCTGTCAAGTTCTGGCATCTCCAATGGACTGTAACCTGGGCCACACATCCCAGGGCCCAGCCCGCAGAAGTTCTGTGCTCTTACCTGGTACGGAGACTTGGTGAACACAGTCTCTTTCCAGAGGTCAGGAGTCAGGTAACTGTAGGTCTTGGAGATGGCATCGAAGGTGGCTTTGGCTATTGACACAAGGCAAACATTGCAGATCAGGGTTACAGCCAACAGCTCTCCTGCACCCACCCACGCAGCTTCAGGAGTGTGGGACTTCAGAACGAACAGGGAGACCATAACAGGGTCCCTCTGTTACATGTTCCAAATTCAGGTTTCTTTCTCTCTCCATTTACGACAATTACACTACTTCAGACAAGTGCAACCGCGCAGATTGGGAGATTTTTATTCCATCAATGCATACAGGATTTTATAATTAACTTTGTAGAACTCCACCATCAGCTACAGCAGTAAACACATAGCCTGCACTGCAGGAAGTACCAGCAGAAGGCTGCATCCCTCCTTGAATGCTAGAAGCTTTCGATTTAACTCATTTAAAAAATACTACAGAAATTATTTTCCTGTCAGCAACAGAAAATTGTCCATACAGACACATCTAACCCGTGAAGCAGCAGCCCGGCACTTACCGAAGTTGCCCAGTGTGGCAGTACAGCCCCTGGCAGAAGTATAACAGTCATCGATACCAGCCATCATCAGCAGCTTCTTGGGGACAGGGGCAGACACAATTCCTGTGCCACGGGGGGCTGGGATCAGCCGCACCAGGACAGATCCACACCGACCAGTAACCTGCAGAAACACACCCGGTCACAACCCCCAACACACAGCACCAAGCACTGAGACAACACGCGAGCGGTTCTTACCTTGCAAGGCACAGTGTGGGGCTTGCCGATCTTGTTCCCCCAGTAGCCTCGTCGTACTGGTACGATGGATAATTTAGCCAGAATGATGGCCCCACGAATTGCAGTGGCAACTTCTTTGGAGCATTTCACGCCCAGACCAACGTGGCCGTTGTAGTCTCCAATAGCGACAAAAGCCTACGGTGAAGAAAGGTTTTCAGTGGTGGCTGTGCAGGAACATTCAGACCACAATCCATCAGGGTCTGACCAAAGCTAAACCCAGGTGCTCAGCAGTTAAGTCACAGCTCATCCAAATACGCATTTAAAAACAGCTCCTAAAACTTAAAGCCCATATAGTTTAAGCCTATTTTTCCCCTTAAAACTTGTTTTCTATATAAGAAACAAAAGACAGGATTTAGACTCCTGCTACAGACACAGTCATCAAAATCCCAGCAGTTTTGAAGGAGCATTCCCTGTCCACAGGAGAAGCTTCATCTACCACAAACCCCAACATCACAGCAGCTGTGCAACTGGATTTTGTATTACAGCTGTTGCAGCATAATATTTAAAGACATTAATATAGTTTTAAAATTAAAAACCATAACCTTAAAAATAGCAGCCGCATAACGTTACATGCTACAGAACATCAGAGCATATAGACTTGTCTATTAATAGGACACCCAAAAAGCAACAACCAAAACTAAGGTTTTGATAAACAACAAAAATACAACAGAAAAGGTTACCTTAAACCTCGTACGCTGACCAGCACGAGTCTGTTTCTGGACAGGCATGATCTTCAAAACCTCATCTTTCAGAGAAGACCCCAGGAAGAAATCAATGATCTCTGACTCCTGCAAGATTCAGTCATTTAATCCATAGCATAAAGCCACACTTTCCAACTAGCCCTAAATGCAACCAGCATGGCTCCCACAAACCAGGGTCAACTATATAAACACAAAAGTTTAGCTAATAAATACTTAAGTATGTTAAGTTATGCAGATATTAGCTTATTCTACCTTGCCAAGCAGTTCTGTAATATAACTGAAATTTTATTTTTCCATCACTGAGCAGAATTCTTAGAATCATTTCACCAGAGTGCTACCATCTCAACACAAGGAGAAAGACAACACAAATTTCACTACTCTTCACACTAAATAAACAGAGTGCACAACTTCTATTGATCTGCAATTTAAATAAGAACACACTTACCATGAGCTTTATAAACAAACACAACACCTGAACTGAACTACAGAGCTCAGATTAGATTCTACTGCTTACTAACACTCACAAACCCTTACCTTGATGGGAAGCGAGAAGAGATAGATCTCCTCAAGAGATTTGATCTTCATATCCTTGACCAGGCGACCAAGTTTGGTGACAGGAATCCACTACAGAAGCAAACAGCAACAATGGCTCAGCAGCCGCCCCAGGAGCCAGCACCCCGTGCCCCATCCCTCAGGGGGACACCAGGGGTCCCTCCCCCACGGGCTCGAGGCCTGCCCGCGGACTCCAGCCCTGCCGCTGCCCCCCCCTCACCCCAGGCCAGCCCCCGCCGCCCCCTTCCCCTCCTTACTTCCTTATCCTCCGCCTTGCCTCCGCGGGCTCCACGGCCTCTGCCTCGGCCTCTCCCTCGGCCACGCCCGCGGCCCCGCAGCCCGGTCCCGAAGCCTCCGCGGAACCCCCCTCGGGCGGCTCCCGGCCCTCCCGCAGCACCGGCGTCGTCCGCCATTTGCTACAACACAGAGAGAGGCGCCTCAGCCCCGGCACCACCGCCGCCCCGCTGGAAATAGCGGCGCGGCGGAGCGACGGGGCCCGGCCGGCATCCGAGCAGCCGGGTGCGGCTGCCCCCGAGGCGGCGGCGGCCCCGATGGCGGCGGATGGAGCGGAGGCCGCCCCCGCCGCCATCCCGCCCCGCCGCCATAATGGGAGCCTTACGTGAGCTCAGAGTAGAAGGCCGCGGCCCCGCGCCGCCCGCTATTTATACCCAGCCAGGTCTCGCGAGAGTTCCGCCCGTCCCGCCCCGCCAGCCCCGCGCGCTGAATGCGGGACGCGCCGCAGGGGGCGGGGCGGCCGCGCGGACACTTATACAGGGCGCGGGGCAGGCGGGCGGGCGTGCGCATGCGCAGGCGCCTGGTATAAAAGGCGCACACGTTGAGGGGGACGCTCATTATGAGGGGAGAGGTGAGGCGTGGTGGGTGCTTATGTGCTTGGAGCGGGCGGTGGCGTTTTGGCTTTTTGCAGGTTTTAAGTGTGGGCTGAGGTTGCTGTGTTCGCGTTCCTGCCTGTACTGGTGCTGGGTGGACGTGGTGGGGTTCTCGGTGAGGGGCTGGGAGGATGTGCCTGGGTCTGCGGGTTGCCTGGCACGGTCTGAAAGTCACCTCCGGTCTCCCGTGGCCCTGGTGAGATAACTGTGCCGACAGCACGAGGAGCATTAAGCTTATTGCCCACGGCGATGATGTGTGGGGAGTAAAACCCATGTTCCTACAAGCAGCTTTACCACAGCTGCTGGGGGCTGGCTGTGCCTGCAGGGGTGGTGACAGCCCTCGGCACGCTGTGTTTCTAGGGGGACTGAGCTGTACCTGCTGCACGGTGCCCTCGGCTCCCTTGTGAGGGAGAGCTGCCAGCAGTAGCACAGTAGCGCCCTTATCTCTAACTTCTGTAGAATTTGTAAATCTTATCGATGTTTCTCTTCTAGATAAGCCTTAGAAGACATAATGGTGTTGTGGAGAGTTTAATGCATACTTCCACCTGGAATGCTTCGAAGTTACCGAGGAGTCCTCAAGGGAAAGCATCGTGCATTGGTAGAGGCGCTTCAAGAGGCTGTGATGAGGGAGCTAAGCAGCATTCCAGTCCAGGCGTTCCTGGAGGTGTACAAAAACTGGAAAACTCGTTGGCAGCAGTGTGTAGATGCAGAAGGGTGCTACTTTGAAAAATCCTAATCGTTTGTTATGTTCTCATGAATAAATTTTTTTTAAAGAAGTCCTACTTTCAGAACAGACCATGTAAATACCATGTATGTACATACTCTTAGAGTTCTGTATTTTCAATAAAGATTTAACTGCTTGAATTCACAGCCCAGTCTCATTTGTAATTTGCGGTGCCGAAATGGCCCAGGTAGCACCGGCGGGGGGGGGGGCGAGGAACTGACGCTGAGCACGCTGCGAGGCCGCTCTGCCCGTACTCACCATGGCGCTCCCGGCTTCCTGTGCCCTCAGTACGTCATCACCCCTCGCCGGAAGTGACGCCACCCGGCGTGCGGCACGAAGAAGGCCGGCAGCATGGCGGCGGCCGGGCCCCTGCGCTTCAAGAGCAAGTGAGCGGCGGGCGGGCGGCCGCGGGGCCTGGCGCTGAGGGCCCGGCCTCACATCCCTTATCTCTGTCCCTTATCTCTGTCCCCTTTCCCTTCCAGCTACGCCGTGTCCAGGAGGATGGAGCCCTTCTACACCGGCGGCCGCGTGCAGGTAAGGCCGCCCCCCCCTCCCGCTGGGGCCTCGCTGCCTCCCCCCTTCCCCCCGCGGCAGCCCCGCTCCTGCTCCCCGCTCCTCGTTCTCCCCCCAGGTCAGCCGTGACGGCACCGCCATGTTCTGCCCCTGCGGCACCCGCCTCAACGTGATGGACGTGGGCACGGGGGAGCGGCTGCACAGCCTCGAGCAGGTGAGGCCGTGGAGGGGCCCTGGGGCGCTGCTCCGAAGGGATGGGGAATGGGGCTGGGAGCCGGGAGCGTGGTGGGGTTGTGTGGGGTCTGTCCGGGCAGCTGGGGGCTGCTGGGTGTGATCCCTTCAGCGGTAGCTGCAGGGAAGGGAGAGCACTCGAACGCCGCACTGACAGCTTAACTGTGACAATTTCTTCCTTTTCTAAAGGATGATCAAGAGGATATCACCGCGTTTGCGCTTAGCCCTGACGATGAGGTATGTCTCGGACTCTTTGCTTTGTGTTAAACTCTTGGGCTTCCTGACGAACCTGGTGAAGACTGAAGGCTGTTCTTGGGTGTACACTGTACTTCCAGAGATCTCTATGCAGCCTCACCTCTTCTGAGCTCAAGTTAATAAGGGCAACCATTGCTGTTTTGTTTTTTTTGGAGCTAAGAACAAATCCTGGGATAACAGGAATGTATTTTAATCTATTCAGCCTATTTGTAAGGACTGCAATAATCGTTTTATTTAAATCCAGAGTGTTTTCTGGTTTCTTTCATGCATCCATGTGTACCCTTAAGCACTAGAAGTCAGATTCTCTGGTAGAGAATTACTGCTGTTTCTGTTCTTTGTATGTCAGCCTAGATTTCATGCACATATGCTAAACATCCAATGTTTATTCTATTCCCTATGGCATTGGAGGTAGTCTTGTGAATTAATTTTGAGAAGCAGAGCTTCAAGAATGACACAACTAATATTTTTGTGTGTGTGTGTGAGCACAGAAGGAAATAGAAGTCTAATTGTTGATTTTGCTTTCTTTTGCCTTGCTTGTGTGTAGATTCTTGTAACAGGAAGCAGAGCCCTGCTGCTGAAGCAGTGGAATTGGCGAGAGAGCAAGTGTGTGCGCACGTGGAAAGCAGTACACGTAGCACCTGTTGCTAGCATGGCCTTTGATTCTACTTCAACATTGTTAGCCTCAGGTAAGATCCTGCCTCACTCTCCCACAACAGGAATGGTACTGAATGGTGCTTCTATTTCTGAATAAGCTGCACCAGCTTGATGCAGTCTGAGATAGTGATCTCCTGAATCCAGACGAGACCCAAAAGTAGTTATGCATATATAGAAGTGAGGCGATGATGGACTAATAATAATTTTTTCAGTGTTCTAAAATACACACAGTAAAGTGCACATAAATATCTGGGATCTGTGATCCAGTTTGGCATAGTTATCCCAGCGTACGCCTGGGACTCTGGAGATGGGGGGGGACAGGCATGAACTGTAACTTATTAACTGTACTTCAAGATTCTTGTCTGCGAGTAGTCAGGCTTTTCCCAACTCTCTGGAATTGTAAGGTGCTCCTTGAAGTTGCCTTGGTGTGGGTGGCTGTTACTGAGTTCGTTTTTCTTTTGCTGCCTTTGGAACCCATGACATTTTACAGTTGCTGGTATTTAAGATCTCTTGTCTCTGTCCTTCATTTTTATGTACCCCTCTCCTAGGTGGATGCGACAGCACCATTAAGATCTGGGATATGATCAAACAGTACTGCACACACAACCTGAAAGGATCGTCAGGAGTTGTACAGTGAGTACATGTTAGTGTGCTGTTTGGATGCTGAGACTGGTGTGAAATGTCTTGAGTCAATGAAATGTAAAAAACCTGTTTGGATTCAGGTTCTGTTTCCTGACTTTTGAAATATTTTGTGAAGGAACAGGACTATAATTGACTTTAGCCCAGGGAGGAAATGATTTGATCAGGAAGCCTTGGGATTTAAAAGAAATATATGTGCTTATGTAATTCAAGAACATATAAAATTGGCAAAGACCAGTTCTAAATTTTCCTGGTGGGTAGAAGAGGAATGAAGTTTTGCAAAGAAAGTCATAGTGCAAGTTCAGCTCAATCTGTCAAATTCTTGCTGTAGAGTGTAATTTTACTGAAATACTGGGCTAATGCTGAGGGCGTGCCAGACCCTGTATTCCCATCTCATTCGGGTGTATTTCCTTCTCTCCAGCCTTGTTGAGTTCCACCCCGATATCTCCCGTCTGCAACTCTTCTCCTCCTCAATGGACTACAAAATCCGGATCTGGGACCTGAATACCAGCAAATGCATCGTGGCCTTGGATGGCCACTTCAGTGCTGTGACCTCCCTGGCGTTTGCTGCAGATGGGAACACGCTCATTAGGTACAGGTCTACAGAGCCTTAGCTTTTCTCTCCTGGTTACCCTGCTCCCAACAGACTGGGTGCTTGCGTGAGGTCTGGGAAGTAGTGAAGGCTGGTGCCTTCTTTTGTTACGGGCCTCTTCAGAGAGGTGTTGAACTCCTGCAGTTCTAAATCTGAAGTCAGAGCCTGAGTTGAATGGTTTTAGCATTGAAGCTGCTCTTTTAACTTGCAGTTCTGGCCGTGATAAAATCTGCATGGTGTGGAACCTGGAAACCAGAGAAAGTAAAAGAACTGTTCCTATCTACGAGGTAAAGTTGATTTTTTTTTTTTATTATTCTTTTGAGGTCCTTTATTGTTTGTAGTTAAGGTTTCAGTTCTTTTCATAGGCAGTGGAGTGTGGTGTGTGTGCTTGTTAGCACCGACAGACTGTTACTCAGCTGCCTGCTAAAATGGGACACCAGTCCCCTCTGCTCAGCTGATGTTTGGTCAATCCTTGCAGAGCGTGGAAGCTGCTGTCCTGTTACCTGAAAAAGGAGACTTCTCTCAGCTGGGCGTGAAGAAACAAGGGCTGCACTTTCTCACGGCTGGCAGCAAAGGTGAGTGTTCTGCGTGTTGCTGCTGGATTTAGAGGCTGAGGAAGGGCTGTGGCTGTTATTCCTGGGATGTGTGTTATAATTTGTGTGGCAGAAGTCTTGGCGTGAACTCATGGATGCAGAGTGTTCTCCTGAGTTCATCTGACAGTCATGGATGAGCAGGACTGATCAGCCTGCTGTGGAGTTTTGACTGTGCATGTTTTCAAACTGCAAAAAAAAAAAGTTTGAACTGAAGAAGAAAAGCCTTGTAGTCCCTACATGCCACTTCAATTAGTCTAAAGTAGTGGCTCTGACGGATAATTTGTGTTTGTGTTAGGTGTCCTGAAAATCTGGGAAGTTGCCACAGCTGCTTGTGTATATACCCAGCCTGTGCCCTTTGAGCCTGTGGAGTCGAAGGAGGAGGCCAGCGAGCACAGCCTGACCCAATGCATGCTTGTGCCTGAGAGAAACGAGATTATCACAGTGTCTGTGGAGCACAACATTGTTTTATATGATGCTCAGACTCTTCAGCTCAGGAAGCAGGTAACAACCTTCAGCATGCCCTTTCTTCTTCCTTCATCTGTATTTTAGGATCACCTCAGCTTCTGGTGGTAGCTTAGTCCAGGAGTTTCTCTTCTCCTTCCTGTTCTTGAACTGTACCTTGGCTACAAGCCAGAAAGCCAGTTTCACTCGGGTTGTTTGGAGAGAGGTTGCACAGAAACGCAGGCAAAAGAAAAGCAAAATAGACCTAGCCAGAAATCCTGTCTGTGTTCCAAATTATATCTAACAAGATTTTTTGCATGCAGCACTAAGTGAAAGGTAACAGGAATGCAGCTTTGCTGGGCATGGTACCATTTGGTATGTCTCTAACCAGTTGGCTTCTCCTTGTTAAACTGTTCCTGTTCTGCTGTCCTCAGCTTGCAGGTTACAACGATGAGGTTCTGGATGTGAAGTTCCTTGGGCCTGGTGATTCTCACATCGTTGTGGCTACCAACAGCCCTCAGCTGAAAGTGTTTGAACTGGCAACATCACACTGCCAGATCCTCTATGGTCACACAGGTGCGTGGTCAGCTCTGATGTGGGCGGGTGGAAGATGTGAAGGGATTTCTTTATCCAGCTTCAGTCACAACTCTTATGTGGAGAGTGGAGTTTTGTCTGGGGCAGCATCACAATATTTTGAGTTGTGTGGAAGAAATATATTTATGCAGTCCTGATTTTCCAAATGCTAGTTTTCTTTTTCCAGGTTTGTCAATTCAGTCCCTCTCACTAGCACTGAGATCAATTAAAAATGGAGTTAAATATTTAGGTATGGGAGTGCTAGCTCTGAGTGTCATTTTGTGGCTGCAAGTGACGGACCCGCACCAATGCTGTAAGCAGGCAGTCACTAATAACGTGTGGATGTGTCCCTAAAACCTGTCCCCAACTCAGTAAGCATTGGACTCCATACTAATTCATGCATTTCTGTTGTCTGATTTCAGTATTCCTTTGCATCCAGCTGTTTTTTCTTCCTCTGTTTAGAAACGGTTCTTGCTTTGGATGTCTTCAGAAAAGGCCTGATGTTTGTAAGCTGCTCTAAGGTGCGTAAACCTTTTTCTTCATTGCTAGTGATCTTCATAGTGGTCCAGAAAGGGCTTTTGTTAAGATGCAGTTCCTGACTGCTACATCCCCAAAATGCAAGGTTCTTCCACAATTCGTTTTTAACATTACTCCGCTGCTCTGATGAATGCATGTTCAAGTTTAAAAACCAGTGAATAGCCAGGCTTATTTATGCAGTAAATGTGTGGAAAACTGATCACTGATGTCCTCTCCCTTTACAGGACAAAAGCATTCGACTGTGGCGGATGAACAAAGGCGGACGGGTGGTCTGTGTGGCCCAAGGACTGGGTCACGCACATGGGGTAGGCGCTGTCTCTTGCTCAAGGTAATAAAAACTGGACAAGGATTTACCTTTGCGAACATGAGTCATGGCTACTGTGCTAATCCTCAGAGTGGATGTTTTGGTGAATGCCTGCCTCTGAGCGATGTTTGTCGTGTTTGATTCCAGCTTGTCATGGTGTTTTGAGTCTGAAGGAAGAATTTTTTTTTGAACATGGTACTCTATCCATAGGTTGTGAAGCTTGCATTTCTTTGTCAGTCTACTTATTTGTCTTAAAGAGCAGCACCTGCATAAGTTGCCAAATAAAGCTCAACTGATTTAGAGAGAAGGGTTGGGGAATGAAGGGAAATGTGTCTGTGGAAGGTGTTTGCTTAACTAGTACATCTGTTTTATCAGCTGTTCTCCTTTCTTTGTTCTGCCGAACAGTCTGGAAACTCAACTTGCTTGTTCAAAAGATGCAATATACCTTAGCGTATAAATGAAGAGAGCTAGCAGTGCTCTTGGCTAATGCCTGAGTTGCCGGGGGCTATCCCAGTGACTTGAGTAAAATGAAAAACAGTTTGGAAGCCATTAAAGCACTCTGTTTAGCATGACAGCAGAGTGACTGAATGTGGGTAGATTCCAAGAGGGGAGGAGAAGGCCCTTTTCTGGTGAAGGGGAAGCCACTGTTTTGCTTTCTCACAGTTGATCCTTTCTTCCCTTTCAGAATGAAAGAAAGCTTCGTGGTGACCAGCAGCCAGGACTGCACGATAAAAGTCTGGAGTATCCCAGAATCTCTCATTTCCAAAGCAAAAGCAGCCTTGATCTCCAGTCCAGAAACACTTCATGCACAAGTGACCGAGAGGGGTCATGACAAGGTAAAGCTCCACCTCATGTGAGAGCATATTTTTAGTACTTAAATCCTCTCCTGTTTTGTACCTGACATTTAATGGCTGTCTCACAGCAAAAGAAAAGGCTTAAACTGTATTTGTGTGACTTCTCTAGGACATAAACAGTGTGGCAGTTTCTCCCAATGACAAGCTCATTGCCACAGGCTCACAGGATCGGCTGGCCAAGCTGTGGTCTTGTTCTGATTGCTCTTTGCTGGGTGTCTTCACTGGACATAAGCGTGGAATCTGGTGCGTACAGTTCTCCCCCGTGGATCAGATCCTGGCCACCTCTTCAGCAGATGGGACCCTGAAGCTCTGGGGTCTTCAGGACTTCAGCTGTTTAAAGGTAATGTGGGAGTGATTAAGGCTGCCTCCAAAAAGCAGGTGTTAGTACAGGTGAAATTTAGCAACATAACCATGTAGAAGGAACAGCTATCAAGGTCTAGCTTTATTCTCCACGATATTGGATGTATGAGTTGCATGCAAAGCTCCAGGGCAAAAGGTGATCTTTTCTAGCTATCCAATGATCAGTATGGTTCATTGTAGGGGAAAAACATTCAGGTAGTTGACAGAAAGTTGGCTTTGCCTGACACAGCTGTGGCCATGAACGAAAACAATTCCTGTTTAAATTTCAGGCCCAATCTTCATACAAGAACTGTTTTTTTTCTGGCCCAATAGTGTCCCACTAAAACAGGGAGAAGGCAGTTGCTAATTCTGTCCCACATTCTGCCACTTACCGTGTATTAACTTTTTGGAAGATGGCTAAATCATTTGGTCTCTGTGTTCATACCATTTGCAATTGACCTTGGGCAACGAGTCCAAGCAAGCAGCTTGGTTGAAGAAATGCTATTTCTGCTAGTATTTCCTATTGGCCCTTCAATCTGCACTAAGAGGAAGTCCTAAGGGTAGAGGCTGCTTTCTGGAATTTACCTACCTGGGCTTTGGGAGTAAATATTACCTTGGAAGAAGATTCTTTGAAGACCTGGCAACAGCTCTAACACTTTCAAGCTTCCTTTCTGTTTTCCAGACCTTTGAAGGTCATGATGCCTCTGTACTGAAAGTCATTTTTGTAAGCAGAGGAACACAGCTGCTCAGCAGGTAAGTGCTTACACCAGAACCTTAGAGAAAGATCCTGAAACTTGTCAGAAAACAAATCTCTTAGCTGGTAGCAGCAAACAGACATTGATGGATTAGTGACATATGCCACAGGGCAGAGCTACGGGTGAATTTCACCTTACTGCCTTTGAGGCTAGACCAGCCAGAGCTAAACAGTTACTGGTACCTGCAAAGGGTTTCTTCTCCGGCTAGTAGCAGGAAAGAATGTGGTTTCTCTTGAACCACTCTTTCTTACAGAAAGGCTGAAAGAGACTGGGAATACCACTAGTGAGTATGAGGAAATGTAGGTAATAGGGCTTTCCATGATGGAGCCATCTGAGAGGGTGCTAGTAGTACTGGCAGCAGAATGGATTTCTTAAGCTCTCTCAAGATTTTTGGTTAATTCTGCTGCTCCTGCTTGATAGGCATTGGAATGGGATGAGTTTATCCAATATTTCAGGTGGGGCAGAGCAAGAATGGATCTATCCCGTGATTCTCTGAGCTAAGTTTGTTGTTTTTCTCTTCCAAAAGTGGTTCTGATGGTCTCTTAAAACTCTGGACAATTAAAACAAATGAGTGTGTGAAAACATTAGATGGTCATGAAGATAAAATCTGGGGTCTTCACTCTAACAAGCAAGACGACATGGTTGTGACAGCATCCAGTGACTCCTCCATCACGCTGTGGAAGGTACAGTGCAGAATCTTTGTTTCCCTCTCTGGGCTAGTGATCAGAACACAGTTGCAGAGATAAGGATCCCGGTGGTTTGTTTCTCGCTGTTACAACATCACACGCACTCCTTATTTTCTTCAACTTTACATAGCATCAGTAAGGCATATCTTATGTTTGCTTGGTGTGTTTTGGGTTGTTTTTTTGACCACACTGAATTTTCATACCTGATTTTATAAAAGGAATAGGAGATGGGCTTGAAGTGGCCTGCCTAGCCCTAGTGTTCTAAGTGGGGCTTGGAGGGCAATTGTGAGTTGTTAGATTTAATACGTAATTTATTTGACCTGGAGATCGTGCTGCAGAAACTGATCTTCTGTTTACTTGTTGGCTGCATAAAAAGTCATCTGTATTAAAGCAAGATTTGACAGTCATGTTTTGGTTTGTTATAGGATGTCACTGAAATTGAACAGGAAGAAGCACAAGCTAAACAGGAGGAACAGATTATGAAGTAAGTTGATCCTGGGCAGTAGAGGGCTGTGAAAGGCAAGTTCTGTCCGGTGAAACTGCACATCTAGAGCCATGCAGGTCTAGCTACTCTGAAGTATATGTCAGTTAGCTATTTAGATGCAGTGAAGGCATGGTAGTCTTCCACTTTGTGGTTTATCTTTAGTTAAAGCAAATCCTTGCTGTAACATTATCAGCTTGACAATGGATTAGTTTCATGTTTATATACTACTAAGATAAGTCACATCAAACTGCTGAAACCTACTTTCATTTCCTGATGCTTCAGCCAGCACCGGATAGTTCAGGGAGCCCTTGAATGTGCCAAGGAAATTATCTGCACAATGAGGGCATTGAGGCATTCACCGCCAAGCGGTATTCACTTGGCATTAAACCTCTGCACACCATTATTGCCAAATCCATTATTTTTATATTTTTTTATTTATTTATCCATATGTTTTACTCTCTTGCTCTGTTTTCCAGAGAACAAGAGCTTTCTAACCTGCTTCATGAGAAAAGATACCTCAAAGCATTAGGGTTGGCAATCTCTCTGGATCGTCCACACACAGTGTTAACAGTTGTTAAAGGTGAGTTCACGTTACACTCTGACAGTGTTTTTTCTGCCCTCTCTGCTTTCCAGAGCATCTCTTCCAGGTAGACACAGACCATAGTCTGAAGTTTTTATATAGTAAAATAAAGTTAATAAAATAAAATTGTCTGAAAGCCTCTATTTTACCCTTTTATCACTCCCATTTTCCTAAGTGAAATCACAGCTGATGACAAATACTCTCCCTGCTCTTAGCCCATGGGTGCACTTTGGAAGGGATGAGATCACGTTGAAACTTACGGGTTTGGAACTGCCAAAAGGGATGTTATTTTCAACAGAATCCTCAGTGTAGGAGGAAGACATGGATATCTCTCTTGAAATGATTTTCTTCCTCTCCTTAATTCGTTTATTTCTTTTGCAGCCATCCTCAAGGAAAGTGATGGGAGAAAGCACTTGGAAGAGAACATTGCTCGGCTGAGGAAGGATCAGAAAGGTTTGTTGTGACATAGTTTAGTGTTAAAACCTTTCAGATTTGGGGCTTGTTTTCTTAACAGAAATTAAAGCGAGAAGAGTTTCCTTAGACCCAGTCTTTACAGTCTTTAACCAGTGAGCTCCCACCACCCTTGAGCAGGAGTGCTGCCCTGGGCCAAGTCCTTTTTTGTACTACTTATGCTCACCAGCAGCTGCTCTGAGCTCGTTTGAAGTCATCAGTCTCTGGCTTTCAGGGCCACTTGGCCTCTTTCTGCATGACCTGAGCCCATCCTGCAGCTGGGAGACAAATGCACTGAGCCAGTGGCTGTGCCAGGATTTCCCCCCCCTCCAGTCTGATTTCCTTCAGTTACCACTGCCCAGAAGGGGGCCACCTTCTTGTTTAAGATGTGCCTGTGATGAGAAACCGTTCTGTGTATTGTTAGAAACCATTCTATGTATAGTTGTTCTGCCCTTTCTAGGTTTGTTAGTGGTGCTGTGTGGGAGATGAGTTTCTCTGAGACAAGAGATACTCTCTAACTCAGCATCTGCTGCACAGCCTGTGTGTATAAATGTCCTCCTTCCCTAGAGGCAGTGTTAGCATTCTTGGTGACGTGGAACACGAACTCTCGAAACTGCCATGAGGCTCAAGCTGTCATCGAAACCCTCCTGAAGCATGAAGCACCAGACAGCCTTCTGCAGTACTCGGGCATTAAATCTGCTGTGGAATCCCTGCTGCCTTACACTGGTGAGTGGTGGTGTGGGGATATTTGGGCAGTGGGTGGATTAGTCTGAGTTAGAGCTGTTGGGAGATGCCTGTGGTGGTGATGTGTTCAGTATTTCATTGTACAGTCTCAGCTGCCCTCTGCTCCTTCAAGATTTGAGCTCTGTCAGGTTTGTGCTCTTGATCCCGGTGTTATGTGAATGTTGGTGCTTCCTGGCCTTGTGTTACCAGACTGGATAAAAAGCTTTTCACAACTTGTGCGTCTGTGAGGTCTCTTGTGTTGTGAATGCTCCCTCTTTGCCTTGGTTGAAATAGATTTTGTACACGGTGGACTTTCCCTCTTGTAATATCAACCACTGTTTTTCTTTCTTTGCAGAGCGCCACTTTCAGAGGCTGAGCCGATTACTGCAAGCCTCCATGTTCATTGACTTCATGTGGCAAAACATGAGGCTGGCTGATACAACACAGCAGGAAGATATGGCTTTGTGACCCTTCTCCCACCAGCTGCTGTTTCTGGAGGGGACAGTCTGAACTGCTCTCCCACCAGATATGGCAACTGGAATATTCCTTTATTTTATAATAAACTTTATAATTTTTTTTAAAACAAGTCCACTATTCAGTCTCTTTGGAGCTTAATGAGAGTAAGGGTCCATTCCTCTAGGCAAGCCATGTTTTCTCTTTGTATTTTCACACCCTGAATTTTGAGGCCTGGACACTAAGATTGCTTAGTTTAGAGAAAAGACAATCTGGCTATGAACAAGCTGCTTGTCTGTACAAGTTAAAGGCTACAAAGTTGGGAGATACAACATGGCCAGTATCATATCCCAAAGTCCTATTAGGTTGTGTATGTAGATCAGTGTTGGCTAAGCACTGAATATTCTCTCTGCTTGGGCAAAATGTAGCCTGGGCCAAGTCCTGTATCGCATCTCTGCCTGCTCTTACATGTGAAAATCTGCCTGGCAGCTGAGTGCAACTTTAAGTACCCAATAAGAAAGTCTTTAAAGTACAAAAAACACAGCCTTCATAGATTTTTATCTGCATTTTATTTCAGAGAAAGAAATATATGAAACTTAGAACTATAAAACTTTGAACAACACAAATCCTTACATGTTGGTTAAATTGCTTATATCAAAAAAAAAAAAAGCACCATACATGAGAGACTAACTAAAAGGTAGCGATCTAGACAAAAGTCTTATGTTTTCTAACTCAGTTCTGTTCTCTCAGTTCAGAGGCTCTAGCTGATTCACAGATACATGATAGCCAGTTCCCCACTACCCAAATTCACTTAACTATAAAGTAAAAAATACAATTAAAAAAAAAAATAATGGATTCAGGTAAATGACATTTACATGACTGAATCACCCCGTCCCTACCCAATATAAATAACTAGCTATGGATTTCATGGGTTTCCACTCCATTCCTCTGCAGCACAGTGCTGCATAACCACGTTGTGGGGAATAAGAAAATGGTGACATTCTCAAAAACCGTGCTGCAGGATAAATACATGCCTGAGGGAGAATTACCTCAATCCAAGTTATACAGGAGCTGCTGGGACCCCAGTGCTGTGGCACTCCCAGTAAGTGGCACACCCTAATTAAACCGCTCGATTCTGGCCCTCCTGTGCTGCAGCATGCACCAGCGGTAACCTAGCGAAGCAGTGGCTGCAAGCCTGCTCCATCGGGACCTAGCAGTGTCCTTGAAACGCGGTGGTCCCCAGCACTGATGCTCCTTGTGGCTCCTGCAGGACTTGGCAAGGGTCTGCTGGGGGCCTGGGTCCTTCTAGTGCACGTTGGAGAGCGGGGACAAGGCCTGGGGGGCGGACTGCCTCAGGGCTCGCCTTGTGACCGTGCTGCACCTCTGGAGGATCTCATGAGCTGAGGGGCGTGCGGGCAACTTGGGGACACCACCAGCTGTGTCCGAGTCAGAGATGGAGCAACTGAGATCGGCGGCAGATGACTCCACAAAGCCAGAATCGTTCCTGTCCTTGTGGGTGAGGTGTGGAGATTTTCTGCTGTGCGTGGCCAAGGCTTTCCCCAGGCGGGGGCTCCTGACCTGCTCCACCTCGGGCAGAGACCGTGACAAGTCGGGCTTCCAGCTCAGCCTGCTGCCTGAGCTGAGCGAGGAGCTGTCTGAATCCAGGTCCGGCGTGGATCTCGATCTGCTTCTCAAAGAGCTCACGTCCTCGTCACTCCGGTCCTGGGCAGCACGGTCCTGCACCCCGCCGCCTCCCCTCGCCTTGCCCTGGGGCTGGGGGGCTGGCGGGGAGGCACTGAGGTTGGGCGTGGAGACGTTGAGGCCGCAGTTCATGATGGTCTGCAGCCTGTGGTGAGGGTTCTTGTAGGGCTGGAGGCATATTGAGGGCATGTAGCCCGTCTGCCCGTTGTATCTGAGGGGAGAGGGGGAAAGAAGCACTGAGCTGAGGGGCTCTTCTCCCAGCTTGGACCAAGGGCAGGGGGCAGCACCACATGTAGGGTGTGAGGAAGGACCACGGGGTGGTTATTTCAGTGAGGTTACATGCAGCCAGGGGAGAGTTATCGGGCGAGAAGCACCTGCAGCAAGCACCTGGCTGGCTTGGGAGCACTAAAGCAGAGCCGTGGTGAGGCCTCCTTACCGGATCAGCCACCAGCCATTGTCGGACTTCCTGACCACCTCCACCACCACGCCGCTGTGCAGAGAGAGCTCGTCCGCCTTCTGCGACTCGTAGGCCCGCACAACGAAATACAGGCTGCCTGGAGAGAGAGGGGGAAGGACGTTCTTGATTTCTGGAGAGAAAACTGTGGCAAGCACAGAATGATGGGCCCAAACTTCGGCCATCTGCTGAGTGCAAGCACAGCCCCAGGCCTGGAGAGACATTTCAGAGCCCATTTTTTGAAGGAGGAATGCGGTGTGGTCCTGAGCCCACAGCTGCTGCTTGGGTCCCGGGGCACAAGAAGACTTACCCTCCTCGTTTGAGCTCAAGGTATCCTGGATGTCCTCATGGACATCGATCTCCTCCAGGTATGAGGCCGGGAACCAGGCTATCTGTTTGTCTGCATTTTCCACTAGCCACCAACCTGCAGCAAACAGCAAAAGAGAGTTTGTAACCCACAAGAGGCAGAGAGGTGATCATAAAATCCCAATGTAGGGGCAGCCAGAGCTGTAAGACAGGAGAGAAGTTCTGCAGAGCAGCTTAGTGCTGACACTGGCAGAGCTCCACCTAGACCCATGTTTGCCCCATGCAACTGTGTTGGGGTCCACAAAGCAAAATGTGCAAAGCTTTCTGCTTGGGCTGTGAATAAGGCACCAAGTCTCAGCTTAGACTTTTGCCTCCCTTGATTAGAAAAGGCCAGACCACTTGTGCTTTCCTCATGTCTAAATCCAGGTAATTACCCACAGGCACAAACATCACGCACACGCCCGATGCTACAGATGCATTCGCCAAGCCATAAATCAATCTGGAAATCTCACAGCATCCATCCCCAAAACTGAAGAATCCTTATCAAACGTACCAGTCATGTCCTTGAGTAACACTTCAACTATTTCCTTCTGAGTGACTTTGAAAGCCTGGTTCTTTGTGTCTTTGGTTTCAAAGGTTTCGATGCATCTGTAGCTCTGAGATGCCTGCGGGTGGGTGATAGAGAGCTGCTGCTGCGCCTGCTTTTTCTTTTCCCCTCCAATTTCTGAAGGCATGATCACAACACTGAAAAGCAAAGTTTAATATCTGTTTACTGAAAACTCCTGTGAAAGGATGACTCTAGTGTTAATTTCAGTAAAATCATGTCTATTTATGAGGCTAAGAAAAGCTTAGGCATCAAAGCCAACATATGCATTGAAGCTTTCAGTAGAACATCCCTGTTCTGCTACCCAAAAACCTAACTTATGTTTCTCTTCAATCCATATTCTATAATATTTCTGTTCCTTGAAGAGATGCACAAACAAACAAACAAAAAATATGATTTCATACCTGTCTTCAGGAAAGCACGGATCTAGGTCTTGGGTTTGTGCCCTGAAAAACTGAATGAGATCTTCACTCTGGGAGATTTTAGCATCCGTTTTCAGCAGTTCCTGGGAGTATGTTTCCAGCAATTTCAGTCTCTCCAGGAACTTGTTCATCTTCCTCTGCTTCACGTTTACATCTTTAAAATAAAAAAAGCAAAAGTTGATGCAAGACAATAGCAGATCTGGATGCCTCCAAAGCAGCACCTTGTGCCTGAGCACAGTGGGCCCCCACCTACCACCCTCCCCTGCAGGGGCCCAGGCTGCAAGTAGCTGAGACAGCAGCTGCTTCTGCCTCGCTGCTCTTTTAAATAGCTCCCGACAGAGTTTTCGCATATCTAAAATTTGTCTTTGTTCAGATGTTGCAAGGAACCCTGAGCCTATACTTAAACTGCAATATTCATTTACCAAGTGTGCTTGTTTACAAGAAATAAATGTTTCTAGGTTATTTTAAGTCAGAGATGGACCTGAGCACATAACCCAGATGAACCATGCCCCCAGCAGGAGCTGTCTGTTGATCTGTCCCATAAGGATGTTGGACTCAGTGACTAAAGCCTACATCATCAGTTACAGCTGTTCCCAGCAGTTCTGTCATGTTTGTCACACAATCTTTGAAAAAAATCAAAGATTTTTCCTCCTTACCTTTAAACTTGGGTATAGTCCTGTCAGATCTCCTGTGTGATCCACTCTCAATGGGGAATTTTCTCTTCAGCTCTTTCTAAAAGTGAAACAAAGGAGTGAATAACGGCGCTCACAAGGCTGAGCTCCTCCCTCCCCAGGATGGAGATGTTACTTTCAGGGAGCTGTTCACTTACGTGGAGCCTCTTAAATTCTTCAAATGTCCGGTAGATGAGAATGTTGTTTTGGTCTGACCAGGACACAAACATCATGTACTTCTGAAAAAAATAAAAGGGAAAAGAAATGCATTTTTTATCACAGTGTTCAATATTGGATGCTTTCAAGCAATGAGCATTTGCTAGGACCTGTGGTTTAGTTCTGGTTTCAGGATGCAAGACTGTCACCTAAAACATGAAATTAAGGACTAGACCTACAAAAATATTTCCTTAATTTTAGGGTCCCAGATTGAGTAATTGTTGTTAAAACCAGAAAGAAGGTCTGAAGTTATGAAGAGGAAGAAAGCAAGTCCATGATATCATTTTCTTATGAGATGGACCACCAAAAACATGTCTGAGACCCCTGTCCTAGAACAATGCTTTAATTTCAATGCTGCAGGAAAAGGAGCAAATGTACTCCTGTAAGAATAGCTCAAAAAAAAAAAAAAAAAAAAAAAAAAAAGCCACTCTACTTTCCTGATTTGTAAATAGTATTTAAGGAAAAAAGAAGAAAAAATAAAAAATTAAGTTAAAATACCTTCTGCTTTCTGCATTGCATCAAGCCTACAGCTTTCACATCCACTGGGAACCGGCTCATCTTCCCAACGCCTGCTTCTCCTGCAGCTGGTGGCTGGAGGTTGGCAGAGGCACAGCTCCAGGCACAGCCTCCAGCGGCTTAAATACACTGGGGCGGAGGGAGGGCACACACGCACGTGCGCTGCCTTCCCTGCTTCCTCCTCCACCCAGCAGCTCGAGGAGAAATTCCCTAAATTTGCAAGCTAACAGTGCCTTTTGCCTGCGGCCCTGCCTCTAACATGCAAATACTACCGAGAGCAGCTGGTGGGGGCATAGTTCAGATGGTTGGGGAAAAGAGCCTTATCTTATCGAGTGCTTGATACAGCAGTGCTGGGAAGGAGCCCTGCCCTGCGGGCAGTTCATCTCTGGGTGTCAGTGGAATCCCCTGGGGCAGCAGCGACTCGGGAAATGAAGAGCACTTCCAGGGATGGAGGTGTTTATGGCTCCATTGCACCAATTTTCCTGTCAAAGCTGCCTGCAGCCATAACAGCTTGGGCTGCGATCATATCGGTCCCCAAAACTGCTCACCGGCATGGCCAGCTGTAGAGCTGTAGGCGTGATTTCATGTGTGTGCCAGCTGCCACAAATCTCTCTTCTGTATTGATTATTCTTGTTTGATAAGTGAAAGGAACTTGACTTTAAAAGGAGTGCTGGTAGCTATATCAACATTTGCATGCTCTCAGAAAGAAATGGAAAGCGTTGATTTCAGCGCTGCCAGAGCAAAGGATGAACACATCCCCACAGGTGTAACTGGAGAAGTCCCAAAGCTTTTCACGTGTGAAAATTCAACGGAGACTCAGCTCAGTGTACCCCGTGCTCTGGCCTACATCAAGCCTGGGCACCCACCTCCACCCAAGGCGATGGGCAGGGGGATGGAGAACCCTGGCTGGGAGACCCCAGGAGCTCCTGGGACGTGGCTCAGACACAAAGGCAGACACAGGGAAGGAGTGGAGCCGTGTGTCCACCCAGGAGCAGCTCTGCCTGGTGCTGCGCAGGGGAAAAGCAGAGCCAGGAGAAGGAATTGCTTCATTTCGGCTCCTTGCTGCCCCAAGACACGGCGTGACTGGTAATTACAGCCCTGGAAAGGCTGTTCTTTCCCTGAACTGCTGGCCTGAGGCATGCCTCTGGTTATAACCAGGCTGATGGGCATCTGTGTGATCAGACTGCCTTCTCTGTCCTCCATCCCCCTCTTTGATGAAGCCTGAATTGAATCATTATCATTACTGGAGCCCAAATTGCTCAGCCCAGCCTTCCTTTTCATTTTCCAATTACGCTGGGCTTCTTAAAACCCTCAGCAACAGGTGCAGATGACTTTTCATCTATCAAAAAACAAAAGAAAAAAAGCCCACAACAGAGTCCCAATAGGAAGCCAGACAAGATTACTTCTGAGCAGCTAGAAAATGCAGTGATTAGGGCCTTGGCTTGCATTTAATGAAAATACGTGAGGCTGCTCCTGCACAGCAGGGCGGCAGACAAAGGTGTTCTCA
Source organism: Netta rufina (assembly GCF_964035555.1). Classification (NCBI taxonomy): domain Eukaryota; kingdom Metazoa; phylum Chordata; class Aves; order Anseriformes; family Anatidae; genus Netta; species Netta rufina. The sequence goes on from NC_140138.1 coordinate 16,767,907, forward strand.
GTGCAGTTCGATCTGTTGCTGCTGGATCCTCGTTCTCCTTCGGGAAGGAAATGTTATGCGGCGAGCTCTTCAGAGCCATGCCCGCATTCGGTGGGAAAACCCCTTCACTGCCATCCCCGGGCCACTTCCTGGCTGACAAAACGATGTGGGAACTGCTGCACAAAGTCACCACAGTGTGGGCTCGCTGCGCTGAGCACCCCCAGCAGCATCAGACCCTCCGTCCCTGTTCACTAAGGGACCGGGAAAAGCGCGTGCTGTTAAATCTGGCTGGCTCTTTGGGAGAGGGGGAAATCACTGCATCCAGAGAGCTGCTTCTTTACGATGCTGGTATCTGGAAGCCACCAGTCTAGGGGGTGGTAAAATGCTCCTATGCCTCTGCCAGCATGGCCATGCTGCTGTGGCAGCTGCCCCTGCAGGGCCACGCTCCCTGTGCCTGTCCTGGCACGGGGCCCTCGGGAAGAGCTGGAGCCAGGGCTCTAAACAAAGCACAGTGTCTCCCGTCTCAGAGCAAACACAAACCACAATGTATTTCCAAGAGCACAAAGGTTTAAAAATGTTTCCCCTGGGAAAAAAAAAAAATAATAAAAAAAAATGAACTGTTCAGAAGTGAAATCTCTACGTGCATGCAAACTGGGCAGAAGCGGCTCATGCATCATTTCATTCCCTGTCTGCAAACACTGCAAAAGCCAGTAAAACAAGAAGAGTAGGACATAGCCTTGGTTTTGACACTTGCTAACTCCAAAAGCCTTGCTATATTTCAGAGTTCTTGGGAAAATCGTGCAGAAGAGGTGGCTACAAAGCAGAAGTGAGATGAGAAAATACAACCAACTGCTGGAACAGCCAGGTGAAACCACGTGGAGGTTTGCTGGGGCTGACGATCCAGCCAGACCATTCGAAGAACTTGTGTTCTGGGAAGAGACTGCTTGGTGGCAGGGGTCTCAGGGCAAGGCATGAGCAAAACTACTGCAAATTCAGTGACTAGATGTTGAGAAAATGTACTGCAGAAGCTAAGGTCACTGTGACATCGAGCAGTGGTACGAGGAAGGGATGTGTTCAGGCAGAACCTGGGGATAACTGTGTTTCTGGGGCCATCCTACCACTCCAGGCTCTGCACTTGTAGAAGTGTCACTGCCTTGTTGTCATTGTCAAGCCTGATGTCAAGAAACTGTCCGCTCAGATGTGCCTAGTGTGTCACGTAGGCTGGAGTGACTAAATCCGAGAAACAGCAGGAAGGGCTGTGCCGGGCTGCATCAGCACCAGCACCAGCAGCACTGCCCCGTGGCCCGGAAAAGTGCCGCAGGTTGGTGCCGTGGCTGGTGGGATGGGTGGAGAACTGATCATAGAGGCCATTAACTCCACTGCTGTGTCAGATACCTCTGGGCACACTGTAAAAAAGTAAAGCCATTTCCCGGACAGTAAGTTGTGTTTGCTTTGTGTCTTCTGCTACATCGTCCTGCCACTGATTTGTACCTGTCCGTGTGTAATTATTAATGGAAGGCTGGGAGCGGTCTGCCAGGAAGAAGAGTATCGAGTTCAAGTATTGCTGGGTGCTGAGATTACCTCATCAGTATTTATTGACACAGATCGTGAGGTACAGCGTTAACCTTTTTTTTTTTTCTTTAATCATTTTATAGGGTACAAAAGAGATCATAAAATAACAGGTAAATTTATTACCTGTTGATTTATTAAATATTATTATATTATCAATATTAAATATTATTAAATATCTATTAGGAGTGGACTGTCCTGCTTTGAGAAGACAGAACATAAATACAAGTTTTTCTCAGTAATAGCTTCTGTCCCTGCCTGCTTTGTAGCCCCCTTCCAGAATCCCACATGTGCCTTGCAGAGGTGGGGAACATCGCTGCCACCACGGCACGGCTGTGTAGGAGAAAGGGCTCGGGCACAGGTACAGGCATGGGGAGCTGAACCAGGGCACCTGCCCCAGAGAGCCCTCGGTCTGAACAGACAGAGATCATTCAGTGCCTTCAAGGCACAGAAGAGCCACACGAAGCCCCAAGCTTCCTGGGCTTCCCCCTGCCCTATCTAGATCACAAGAGCAGCTGCCCCCCACCACGTGTACAATGCCCATGACAAATAAACGCTAAGTGTATGATTTTCTTTTTATTTCATATGATCCTCCAACCAATGTGCACACACACACAAAAAAGAGAAAGGGCCATGTTACAAGTATCCTCTACCACGTCCAGGATTTAGGCATAGGTTGGTCACGGCTGAAGGTGTGGGGGACTCGAACTCATGTGTTTCTCATTTTACATCCAGCACAGGAGGAGCTGCTGCTGGTTTGACTCACTGACCTCTTGCAGACTTGCTGGGGAAAGGCAGAGAGGAAAAGCCCTGAAGCCACCCTGGAGATATTGCAGCTGTGAGGCAGAAATGAAGCCGCTGGGCCACGGGCATGGCAGAGGGGGGCCCTTGCCTGGTAAGCCACCTGCATGAGACCTTAATCTCCTCCCAGCATCACCTTCAGGATCAAAACCTGCCCTTTGCTGTTCTTGAAGGTCACCTGCGATAGCACATAACCTATCAGCACCTTTAATGAAAAGGCCAGCTGCTAAAAGCTGATTTTAAGAATACAAAGAGGTTTTAGACTTCCATTAAAAAGAGAAACAGACCTTGATCAAAAGAAAAAAATATATTAAAAAAAATCAAACACTGGAGTTGTCAAAAATATCCTTCACCTCATAAACAAACTAAGCCATTGAACATTCACGTAGGCTGGGATGAGAGATTTTACAGTATTTAATCCAGAGGAAGGTATTTAATTTCCTTCTAACTTGAGCAGCTGCTGCACAAAATAAGGCATTTTTCAGTGGGCAGCAGAATCCAATTCAGAAGCAGTTTGTGCACAGCGATGCCTCACTTCTCCATCCGCAGGGCCAGCTGCATTTCGGGAGCTAAAGAAAATATACTTCCCTCCTCAGTGCCAGTGCTTTAGGTACCTATATGTGGAGTTTTCATTTAGATTCCAGCAAACTGCTTCAGGTTATAGCAGTTTCCTCCTCCTATGGGGACTAGAGGTGCCCTGAGTCTGGGCTTGTTCTCACCGTGAGGCTCTTTCTCCTCGCAGCCTGTTTCTGTTCCCCCCCCCAAGGTTTCCTCCACCACTGCCAGCCTCTGGTCTGGGCTGATCTCCTGCCATGGGCTGGAGCTGGGGACAGCTCGGTTGTTGCCCCCACACACTGGGGTCCCGTCCCCTCCCAGTTTGCTGACAGCACAGCCCCAGTCAGGCAACTGGTAAAAAACCTTGCAGCACAGCAACCCCCCAAACCTCGCATCTGCCAGCTGGGAGGGTGACAGCAGCAGAGCTTAGTGCTTGGTTTTCCCTTTAGATGCTTGTGGGATCCAGCTGCCAAGCTCATGGGAGAAAAGAAATGCCCTGGTGGCCTGTAAAACACCCCCCAACCGTTTACCAAGCACCCGAAGCAGCAATTTCACAGCTTCTTTGTAAAAGTTTTTTTGCTTGTTTTTCTGAGGTTATGCAGAGGGCGAGGGCATGATTCAAGAACAAAACTTCCAGGAAGGATGAGAATGAAACTTAATCCTAGTGCAAGAGAAAGTTTCCTGCATGGTTTCCTAGAGCAAAGAGACAAAAGGTGTTCGGTGACTGATCTTTGTGGTGAGAGGCCAACACAGTGGGACATATGCGCAGGGACCGATGCTTGGGCATCCTCCGGGGAAACCTTCAGGAATCCAACCCAAAAGGCCAGTGGGAAACAAAGCAAATAGGCAGAAATACTGGTTTTGTGTCAGCAAAATCTATTCTTATTTCACATTGACTATGATAAAATCTGCTCACATGCAAGACTGTTGTGATCCTCACAGATTAGTCAGAAGTGCTCATCCTACTGTTTTCTTTTCCTCATTCCCCACTGCCACCAATAAACAGAATATGCAAAGTGCCTTATCTCCTTGGGGTTTCTATCAGCACTGGTAGCCTAAGTTAAAAAGTCACCTTTATTCCAAAGTGAAGACAACATCTTCGTGTTCCCATTCCCCATCATCAAACAGGAAAAATAATATTTAATCCTCAGCCAACAGCCTGGCAGAGAGAAGAGTGGTATGGAATCCAACTGCTGCTTCAGCAATGTTTAATTTGTAGCAAGTCAGCACAGTCTCACAGCAATTGTTAGCAGAGAAAAATCTCTTCCTCCACCACCAGTTAAAACTTTGACCTGCTTCTAGAAAAAGGAGTCACCCATAAGCCAGGGAGAGCTGCATAAAGGTGAGGAAGAGGACGGAGCCCCATGTTCCCCTGTCCTGTGGTGCAAGCTAGTCTAAAAGCACAGCTCTTGTAACAAAAGGGTCATTAGATTTAGGAGGCAAAAAAAGGGAGTCTCTGATGAGGAAGGACCCTCAAAATCCACATGGAAAACAGCATGGTACCAGATATTTACAATATTTTAAAATTATCTTCAAATAGATAAATATATCAATATATCTTCAAATATATAAAATTATCTTTCAAAATACCTTCTGCTAAAACAAAGAGTGTTCAGGTGCAGAAGCCCACACTGCAGCCTGGCCCAGAGCTCTCCTGGCATTCGCAGAGAGCAGCCGGGCCAGTCTCCTTGCAGTGATGCTGAGAGCGGCGGAAGCTGCCTGCTGATGACTTTGAGTTTTATTCTTCTTCAAGAGCACAACAGAAAAATAAAGAAATAAAATAAAATAAAAAATAAAATAAAATAAATAAAATAAAATAAAAATAAATAATAAAAAAGATTTGCTTGTGTTTGTGCTCAGAATGGAAGAATTAATTCCACAGAGAGCTTGGGATGCAGGAGACCAACGGAGCATGACAGAGGACTCAGAGGAAAGGCTGTATTGACTTGCTTAAAATAATTTTTATTTTTCTCCCTATCCCTGCCCTTGTAAATGTGTGCCCTACGGCAGCTCTGCCAGTCCAGCAATGAAGCGTCCCAGCACAGTGGCAGGCTCCTTCCTGGTAACAGCGAGATTCGTGCCTTGGGAAATTCTCCAAGTGCAAATTTATTGTATACAAACAAAGCTGTTCAATATAAATGATTTATGTACCTGGAAATATACCTTATGATTTTCTGCTGCTATTTCCTAGGTCACTGTACTTTCACAAGAAACTATATGACGAATTCCTAAGGTTGTCTTTCTAACCGGTTGGACTTTAAGCTTACTTCCTTACCTGTACATAGATGTCAGCTTCCTGGCAGTGTATCACCCTGGTGAGGACAACAGTTATATTCAACAGGAAGTATCCATAAACCATCACAGAAAACCACAGTAACAATCCTGAGAGATAGAGGGTAAATCCTGAGAGGCATAGGGTTGCCCAGAGAGGTTGTAGTCTCCTCCTTGGACATCTCCCAAAGCTGCCTGGACGTGATGCTGGGCACCAGCTCTGGGTGGCCCTGCTGGAGCACCAGATGGACCTGGAGGTCCCTGTCAACCTCAACCAGTCTGTGAAAATTTTCCAAAGCACTCTAAATAAATTCATGAAAAGTCGATGCTGTTTAGGTTCCCAAATGCAGCAAAAGCCTTTGCAGGTATCACTCCTTGTTCTCTGCTCACAATCTGGCTTCTTAGCACAGCAACAGAGAAAAGCACAGGGCAGCAGGCAGCCTGGGCTGGGTGTTACCTTTCCATACAACCCCGTTGCATCCTAGAAAGTGGGCCATAAGGGTAGCAGAAACTTGTCTCTCTGTTAATTGTGCTAGTTATCTCTGAAAATCAGCAGCTTCTCTGCAGACACAACCATACCCACACACATGTGCACACTGCTAAGGGCCCAGCTGCTGGCAGAAGAGCTACCTGGAGCCTCCTTGGGGCCTCCCCTCCTTGGGGTCTCCCCTCCTGTGCTCCTGCCTGCCTTGCTGCTGCTCTCAGACCCTGCTCCCCTCCACCCCAGGAGCTGCCACTGGATGGCAGGGCTCGGAGGTGCCCTGTCATGGCTGGCTCGAGGGTGAGCAGTGGGCTCCGTGCCTGACATCTCCCACTCCTGACCCATTTCTTCTTCCTCCCCCGTGCACCTACTATCAGCTGCCAGTTCACAAGCTCTTGTTTAGTGACCGCCAGAGATAAAGGCAGAACATCAAACAGCAACCTTCCTCCGAGAAACACAAACACACCCTACACATTTTCTCAAGTTCAGGGTTTACCAATGCTTCCTGGTAATTAGTGTCATTAGAGCCCTGCACGTTACCCTGTTCCAGTCACAGATCAGGTAGCTGCTCAGACGAGGTACCTGTCTGGTAGGCCCCAGTGAGCCCTGTCTTGCAGATACAATTACATTAAATAAAACACAGGGGCACTGTTAGCAGAGTCCCACCCAGGAGTGCCCCGAGGTGCCGGGTGCCAGAGTGAAGAAGCCTCAGCCGGGCAGCACGTGGCGATGCTTCAGTCCTCACCACAGGAGACAGCTGCTTTTAGGAGGGGGCTTTTTAGACATATTCTTGGTAACAGGCTTTATTACACCGCCAGCTCCTCAGCCAAAATGCTAGGTGGGAATGTGCACCAGCTCAGCCTGCTGAGGCTCACTGCGGAGATGTGACAAGTGTCAGCAAGGTCTGCGCTAGGTTTGGAAGCAGAGACAGGTAGGAGTCCTCCAAAAGGAGGCTGTTAGCAGCCAACCAAAGACATTGCTTTGTCTTACAGACATTTCTGGAATTATTTAATTGCCTAACGGCTGAAGAGTAAAGCACTGTAGGAATTTCCCCTGGTCTCTTCTAGATGCCATCATACCTTTTTTTCAGAAATAAAAAAAAAAAAAAAAAAAAAAAAAAGAATGAGGTCATCAATGTCATTTAAATTTTTATTGGTGTACAAGGAAAACAAATATAAAGAACATATTTTCTCTTGCTAGGTCTTTCCTTCATGTGTGAAATTTATACAGAGTTGTCTATAACTTTAGACAAATATGTTTCAGTAGTTGTAATCAGTTACGCATGTTTTTTCTCCCTCCCACATGAATAACAACAACAAAATGTTCTCATCAAATCGCAAATAAAAAAAAAATGGATTGAGGCCCAAGGATGGAGATCCAGATCACCAGCTCAGCACTATGCAGACTAGGAAACATATCAGCCATTTCCACATAAAGCACACTAATTTTGAAATCTTTCCTGAAGGCGAGTTTCTGCAGCATTTTTCTAAAATGATGCATTACCTACTAAAAATGTTACACCATGCTGTGTTAAATATATCAGAGGATAAGAACAGAAAATGAGAAGTACTTTTCTAGCACCTTTCATACAAATCGTGTCTTTGCAGAATTTGCAGCACAAAAGCATTTAATTTAACATCAGGGGAAAGTCTCAAGATGCATTTCAAATAGGCTATGACACAGCCAGGAAGAAACAAGACGTGGAGAAGTACAGCCATGTCCAGAAGGCAAGAGCTGCTCCACAGAAGGCTCGCACACCAACACTGCCTGAAGGGACACAAAGAGGTCTGGTGCTGCTTGAATGGGAAGAGGGGTGTGTGTGTGTCAAAAAAACTACCCCAGACAGCTTATATGAAATTTCTTAAGATGGTGTTTTGGTCCTCTTTCATCTCAACCATACATTTGCATGTATTAAACAAAATACTGTATTTTTCACTTGGCCTGCAGCACACGGTGAGGTGAAAAGTGGAAATGGGCACAAACTTCATGTTCTAGAGCACATTGTTCAGAGTGGGAGATGTATTCTGTGGCCTGGAAATCTCTGATGGCATGACAGCATTGAGCCAAATAGAAAGAAAAGAGCAACCCTGTGCTGCCTTCTGAGTTTTCATGCTTAGAACTCCCATTAAGAACTTCATAACACTGCTCTGGCTTGGAGTCGGGCCAGAGGATACACTTCTGGCAGTGGCACCCACAAATTAACTGTCTGTAAGTTACTTTGCCTTTCCAAGGGGCAGTAGACAGCTCTGAAGCTGGTGCTGTGCAGGACCACCACCCAGGGTTGGACCTGAGCTGGATCGCAGTCGCAGTGTGCTTGCAACCCCCGTGGCTCACCAGAACAGGAATTAAAGGAAAGCTGCTGAACATCCACTGAGCACAGGAGGGCTGGGGGAAATGTCCTTGGCACGCTCTGCCCTTGCATAATGTGCAAACAGTCTGGGCAAATCCCTCCTTGGTATAGTTTTACCGGGACACGAGCACATGACGGTTTCTAAAAAACGTAAAATCGGTTACGGGTGCATCCTGCTGCAGGTGCACGGGTTAGGCTGGGTCAAACAGTTGTTCGTCCTCTAGCTTGGGGTGCTGGCTGTGTCATGGGACAGCACTGAGGTGCCACCACAACTGCCATGTAGGAGAGTGCCCCATGTCACTGGGTGTCCTGGCTGAGCCTGTGTGCTGCGTACAGGCATTGGCACAGCTGCTGTGGCCCCCCAGATATTGTGCCCCCCCCCAAGAGCTGCTGCAGCCCCCGAGGTGCTGTGGGGGACACTCAGTGTGGTGTGTGGAGGGCGAGCAGGCTCTGGCTGAGGCACAGCATCACAGCACTGCAGTGGCTCAGCTCTGCCTGCCTGGCATAGCAGTAGCTAGATGTAGGGCTTGGCTGTGGAAACTGAGCATTTGCCTTGGTCTGTAGGGTGAATAAACTGTAAATATGAGTTCAGACTGGCCTTGGTCTATATGGTGAATAACCTGTAAATATGTATACAGACTGCATTGGGTATGTAGGGTGAATAAGCTGTAAATACATATACAGACAGGCCTGGGTCTATACAGTGAATTAACTGTAAATATGCACACAGATGGGCCTTGGTCTATATGGTGAATAACCTGTAAATATGTATACAGACTGCATTGGGTATGTAGGGTGAATAAGCCGTAAATACGTATTCAGACAGGCTTCAGTCTATATGGTGAATAACACGTAAATGTATATACAGACTGCCCCTCATATCCCCAAAAGATTTTATTATTCCCCCCCCCCCCCCCAGCTCGGCCTCCAGCGGAGGCCGCCCCCGGCCCAGGGTGCACCGCGGCGCCAAGATGGCGGCGCCCAGCGAGGGCCGGCCGGGCCGCGGGGCCGCGGGGTTCCCGGGCGCTGAGGGCGGCCCCTTCCCCTTTCCCTTCCCCGTCCCCGCCGGTGCCGCGGGCTCCGGGGCGGAGGAGCCGTCCAAGAAGCCGTGCCGGGCCTGCACGGACTTCAAAAGCTGGCTCCGAGAGCAGAGGAAGCGGGCGGCGCCGGGCGCAGGGGTGAGGCGGCGGGGCCGGGGCCTCCCCTCACAGCCCCGGGGGCGCTGGGCCGCGGGCATGGTTCGTGGCCCCCCCGGGGAAGGGAACGGGGCAGGGGCTGCCCCAGCTCGGCCGCTGTCCCTGTGCTGGGGTGTTAAAGGGGCTGATGTCCCCTCACAGCCCTCGCTTAGGGCTGAAACGTTGGGCTAATGAAATAGTGAGGGGCTGGGGCGCCTGGTGAATGAGGGCAGGCAGAGAGAGCGGGGCATGGGTAGCCTGGAAAGGAGAAGAGTGAGGGGAGACCTCATTAATGTGTAATGGGAGGCTGCCAAGAGGATGGAGCTGGGCTCTTGGTTGTACCTAGTGACAGGATAAGGCAATGGGCACAAACTGAAGCACAGGAGGTTCTGGCTCAATAAGAGGGGGCACTTCTGTGCTGGGAGGGTGACAGAGCACTGGGACAGGGTGCCCAGAGAGGTCATGCAGTTTCCTTCTCTGGAGGTCTTCAGAACCCGCCTGGATGCCATCCTGCACAATGTGCTGTGCTCAACAGACGGTTGGACTACATGATCTTCAGAGGTCCTGTCCAACCTCGGCCATTCTGTGATCCTGGGATTTTCTCCCACAGCAGGTTGTGGTGGAGGAGAAGGAGCCACCCCCAGATTGCCCCCTGGACAGCGAGCAGCTGGGCCGAAACACCTGGGCCTTCCTGCACACCATGGCAGCCTACTACCCCGACCGCCCCACCAGCACCCAGCAGAAGGAGATGAGAGACTTCATCAACCTCTTCTCCAAGTTTTACCCCTGCGAGCACTGTGCCGAGGATCTGAGGGAAAGGTCAGTTGCCTCTTTGATTTTTTTTTTTTTCCCGGTAGCTGGTGAAGGGGCCTGAAGTGCTGGCTTGCAGCAAGTATTTGCATATCTGCAGCTCTTCCTGCTGTTGGGGTTTATAGGTACCTGAACTGGTTTTTTCCACTGCATAGATCAAAGAGACGCTTATTCAGAAAACAAATACCTTTTCTAGTGCTGTTAGATTGTATGCTGCCTCCAAGGCCTCCCTGAGGTCGTTTTATTGCCTTTCTGGTTCAAACTGGACTTGCCCTCACTCGTGGAATTAGACTGTGACTTTGAATAATTTAGGTTTCAGTAGGCAAGTGTGCTTTTATCTCAGAAGAGCCCCTTTACTGGCAACCACAGCAGCAGAAGCAAAGACTAAGATAAGCTGTGATGTTTGTTGACAGTAACAGGGGTAGAAAACTTTACCATATTTATCAAAAATTTCTTTTTTTTTTTGTGATGAACAGGCAAGAACGTTTGAAAGCTAGTTAGTGACTTAGCAAGCATCACATGGCAAAAAAGGTTCAGCAGGAGACTGGCTGTCTGTGTGCTATGTGCCTTCTTTGGGTATTGAAATTGGTGACTAAAGCAGTAACACTTGTTTCTTCTTCCCTGTTTGCAGGTTGCGAACAAATCAGCCTGATACAAGCAACAGAAATAACTTCTCCCAGTGGTTGTGTCTTCTTCATAATGAAGTGAACAGGAAACTGGGGAAATCGGAATTTGACTGCTCTCGTGTGGATGAGCGCTGGAGAGATGGTTGGAAAGACGGTAGTTGTGATTAATCCATGGAGACTGCTCTGAAATCTAACAGACCAATTCACTCTGCTGTTGAGTCACTACAGGGAGATGTGCGAGGAAATGCGTGTGTTGGTGCGCCTGTGTGTGTGACTGATCTGGTTTGTGAAAATAAAGGTGAAACCAATTCTGAAAGTCGACTTGAAAATCTTATCCTAATAGCATTTCGATAAATGGTCGTATCAAATGCATCATCTGAGGGACTGAGGCCTTACATTCGGCACAGGAATTGCCAGAAACCTGTGAAGTTAAGTTACTGACAAACTTGTGAGGACTTTTTCATTGCAACATTTCCTTATTTTAGGGGCATTTGCTTGTTTCTGTGACTAGAATTCCTCTTCCTGCACACTTGTAGAGGACTGCCTTGTGACATTTTACGTTTGTCTGCAAGCACTACCCTGATGTTTTAGAAAACTTTTTCATTGTCATTTTAACTTCTGTTCTGATAGGGCAAATTCATAATGTGTTTTGTGCCAAGTCTGTACCCCCTGATCGCTCTTTCAGGCATCTCCAGTTTAAAATCTCTGAAAGCAGGTACGTTTGAGAGCTAAAGTCATGGAACCTTCATTTCTCATTTGATTTCTGTGTTTCAGCTTATGAAAGATGACATTATAGAAAAGTGAACTAAAACAAGAGCAAAAAAAATCATGAATGGAAGGAAGTGTCAGCTGGGTGAAATTCAAATGTTTTAAATTGATTGCTCATTTTCTTTGAATCCAGATACAGTATGAGAAGAAGGCCTACTGAGCTTCTTACTGCTTCTTACTTTTAAAGCAGATAATTCTTCATCTTTGTTAAGAACTGTTGTCAGTTGTGAAAATAGCTGCAACGGTCTGAGACTGATATCTGTAATGCAGCATATTCAGTTTTGTTTAGCATATGGTATTTCTGAGTTGTCATTTGTGTTTTGAAATTTTTGATTGGGATTTGCTGACTTGTTTGACATTCTGGTGTTTTTACCTGGCTAAAAGTCACCCTAGAACAAAAGGACTTTACAACCCCCCTTGCAGTTTTTGAGTCCTGCTGTAATATCAGCTTTAGATAGTATTTATTGCACAGAAGACTGGAAGGAGTCCCTAAGGTAGATTCCCTCTACAGATGCTGGCCAGAATCCATGTCACTGGTGTTTGCCCAGTCAGCTATATTGTATCAGTGTTACTGATACGTAAGTGTGAATTTCAGGTGAAAGTGCAATAGCAACATAAATGATTTACACCGCAACGTGTATAAATGCACGTCTCTTTAAAGAGACAGTTTATATGTAGAAAAAGTCTAAATACTTTCAAATTCTGAAAAAAAATAGCAATATTGTGCCCTTATTGCATTTCTGGCAGTGAAAGCTTGCAGGAGTTTGCACAAACCATGACAATACGAGGCTTTTTCCTTCTGTACTGAGCTTTTCTGGTGTGTTTTAGTAAGCTTCCTTGTTTGATGCACTGCAGAATGTTTGTAAATTTACTTTTGCTGGTAGAGTGGGAGTTAGATGGAACTGGTACTTTTATAACAGGATTAGGGTGATGACGGTCGGTAGCTGAAAACTTTGATCTTCAAACCTTTGTACGTGGGGCTCCTTAGTGTTTAGAAAAGCAATCAGAACTTTGGAAATATATTTGGAAGATTTATGGCACGTTAAAATCTTTTCAAGTTGGACCTGTTAAAAGAGTATGACACGTTTTATGGACTGGTTATTCTAGCAAATTTTATTTAATAACGTTCCTAAACACAAACCAAACAAAACTGGGAAGTGTTTCATGAAGTAATGTAATCTGACTTCTTACTTCAAGGTATTATATAGATTATTAAAAGTGCTCAGAAAAATTCCCTATTTGCATGGTGAGGTTCTTCTTAGAACAAATAAATTCCAGCCCCTAGTTTTTGTTTTTTTCAGTAATGAACTCAGTTCCAAAATGATGCACGTAGATATCCACTAGCGTGGTGAGGACCAACAAAAAGGCTGTAGCCCCTTTTGTCAGGCTTGGCCTAAATTGCCAATGGATGTGGACAAGCATTTTCTGCTGGACTTGGTTGTGCTAAAGGATCATTTTTCTGTTCCTCAACAATTTCGTTGCTCGTGGGAGCAGGTTATGAGATTTCTTAATAAATTTGCTTCAGTGGAGGCTGGTAAAGCACCTGTTTTGTCCTATTTCATCTTAGTACCGAAAATGGGCCAGGTTAGAGAGTTGCACTTGTTCGTGCAAGCACACGTGGTCTGCTGGCAAGTCCCAGGACTGCTGCTGCTGTGTGCAGGCTGGTGATGGGCTGGAGGATGGCAGCCTTCCACCAAGCATCTGTCCACATTTTGAAAGAGTGTGGAGAGGAAATAAATCATGTATCCCTCTCAAAATCGGGGAGAGTGGCTGTGGCAACACCAAATTTTTGTCCCTTGTATTGTTCAAGGAGGTGGTAGGCCTGTGCAGAAGGAAAGTCCCCTTCTGCCAGCATTTACTGTTTTGCTGTCCTGGCAGTGGTGCAGAGGTAGAGGAAGAGCTTTAAACCAACTGTACAGCATCTGTAGCAAATGCTTGCTCGCAATGAGGCCACAAGCTATGGCTACCAGGATGTTATTAGGGCCGTTTGTAACTTTGTTAAGTGTCCATTAGGTAAAATACATGCTTGAGTTCTCTGTTTTCTCCTGTTTATGGTTTTGCAGAAGAGCTTTGACGTGTGTTTTTTGGGCATATTTGTGGATTTGACTGTCCAAGAAAGGATTTATTTTTTTTTTTTTGCTGCTCGTTTACAACACAGATAAAGTTTTAATCTTATATATGGAATTTCTATTGAAAATATTTGTATTTGTGTACATAAAAAGAAGGGGAAAATTGTGAATTCTCTCCTAAATGTACTTAATTAAATCTAGTTTAAAAAAATATATCTGTCTTAAAATTATGTTTCCTGTTTATGTGAAAATAATAAAGCAACTGAGTTTGTTCCTGGCTTCCCTACTGCATGAGGCCTTATGAAAAGCCATCGTGGTGTGCTGGCCTGTCCAACCTTCTGCATGCCGATATCTTACTGAGCTCAGCCCAGGTTGTGTGATTTTCTGCGTGTATTGATCAGAGAAGGTGGGGCTGCAACCAGTTCTTTTCCCTTGTGCTGCTGAATTGCTGCAATTCTCTTCAGAACATGAAGCTACAGAACAGCAGCGATGTAGACCAGGTCCCTGTCCGTCTGGTCAGAGTTTGGGGGCTGGGGGGGGATTTTCTGTGCGACGCTTCTAACAAACAGCACTGAAGGTAGCGTTACGGTTGGGAGTAGATCAGATCTTGCTGAATCTGAGCAAGATGGCAGTTGGGGGTGTCACCCACTGGAGGGCGATGCTTGTTAGCTGCACAGTCACTGCACAGCCATGCACGGCCAGAAAGGGGAAGCTGCTAACCAGGAACCCTCACAAGATAAGCACAGTCGGGAGCAGGTGCTGCTTGAGGAGCTTCTCAGACCTTACTCAAGAGCTGCCCTGTGTTCTAGGCACCTGGCTAACCTTTCAGCTTGTCAGAGGACTTACTGATTTCACAAACTGGGTTCCATTCAGAGCTGACTTTTTTTTTTTTCTTTCCTAAAAGCAAAGAGCAGGGAGCCACGAGGGAATTTTCTTCATGAATGGGAGGCAGAGCTGCTTGAGTAAGTGGCAAGTGCAGATGCTGGCGGAAGCAGCACTGTGCCTTTAACATTTTCCCAGGGATTAGCTGTTCTTTGCAGTGTGTTGGGTGTATACAGTCTCCTGTTTACAGTAAGATCCTCAGGAGTGGCTTTGCTTGCATGTGTCTCCAGCCTGTTACAGGTCGTGTGTGATATTTCTTCCTGTTGGAGTTTTTCAGGCTTGGAGAGGGTAGTGGGTTTGTTTGGTTTTCCCCTTCCTAGCAGGTTTGTTTTTTTTTTTTTTTTCCATTCCTGGAATGGCTGTTCAGGCTTTTTGTCTGAGCGACGGAGAGGAGCTGCTCAGTGTTCCCTGCAGTCAGGAGGAAGCACGTCAGTAGAAACTGCCAATAAGGTTGTGTGAAGTCAGCTCTTGATTTCGTAGGCTAATAAGAGAATGGAAATCAAGCAAGTTAAGCAAAACCACAGCTACCAGCACAGAGGCGAGCCATCAGTTAGGGAGACAGGACTGTCAGAGGGAAGGGTGAGTGCTGTGGTCAGCTGGAGCACTGACCTGGGTTGGCACGTCCCGCAGGGAGGGGTGTGTGAACACTGCTGCTTCCTCGCCAGCCCACACAGAGCCGGCTCAGCAATCTGTGTCTGCACAAATCTGGTGTCTGCAGCAATCCACGATTAATTCACAGCTGAGAGCTGGTGGTAGTTGGGATGCAGTGTAGCCTGCTGCAAGTCAGAAAACACTGCAGGCCACACAACTCTGCGACAAAGGATGGCTCTTACCAACTGAGGATAAATGGGACTCAGCACCCTTATCTGTCCTGACACTCCGGTATCTGGCATTGCCGTCAGTTCTTCATTTTTGTAATTAATGTCTCCAGAAGCAAAGACAAGCAAGCAGCACTAATATTTGTCTGCCACGCTTTGAAACTTTCTGTTCCCGGTCTCAGGTTTTCCCTCCCAAATATCACGTACCCTCTAGCTTCTTGGTTTCTGTTGTCTGTTACCGCAGTGTTCTTCCCAGATCTCTGTTGGCTATAGAGAAAATTTGCTTTGCATCTTAACCAAGTAAACAGTAGAGGGCAATAAAGCGTGTATTTATTTGGCTTTACCATTTATTTCTTGCACTTCTTTAAAATAGCGAGCTGCTCCAGTCCTTTTGTGGTTGCGTGAGGAGCTTTTGGTGCCTTCAGTTACTTTTCACACTAGTGGCTGTGTGCAGTACTTCTGTAATTGCACAGATGAGAGATACGTTACTTTTTTGCCAGCAGCTGAAGTCTGCACTTGGCAGTATAATAAAGCTGCCTGGATGCTATTTCCAGCTTGCTTCCTACCTGCTCTTCAGCCCGTAACTGGTTGTATTTGGATAAATCTTGGCTTTTCAAACCAGCAGTTAACGGATTGGAAATGGTGAAGGAGCTTTATCTGATAATTCCGTAACAGTCACTTTCTTACACAGAGCACTGTTTGTGTAACACAGGACAGTACTTGCCTTCAGTGTGAGCTGCTCTAGCTACAAAACCAGAGGAGAGCAGAGTGCGAAGGCACTTACAGCCTAAGCACCACTGGAGCTTTGCACAGAGCAAACACAGGTAAGGGCAAACAGACAGCAGTCATGAAAATTTTAGTCAGGAGGATCAAGATTGTTTGATGCAGTTGTCATTTGCTCTGAAGGCTTTCTGGAAAAAAAAAAAAGAGGGTTTGGAAGGAAGCTCAGAGGACAGTTAGGACTTCAACAACACCGTTGCTGTTGAGAGACAGGGATGCAACCCAGCCTTTCTGCGTGGCAAGGTACAGAAATAAATCCCAAGAAGTTTCATGGGAGCTTTGCTTTGAATTTGCACATCTGCAAGAAAGGAAACAGCGGAGTTAAATTGCTGTCTTTCCCACAGCAGACACCAGGCAGCTTTCATGCATTCCCTCAAAGCTTCTGTTTTATCCAGAACACCAAGCTTTAGCTCTAAACTCAAGTCCTGATGCTAGGGGACTTTCCTTTCAAACACCAAATTCGGTCAGGCAAAGCCAAGCTTTCCCTGCTTCCCCTATCACTGGTGTCCAGCTACCAGTAGTGTGAAAAAGTGGATGCTGTGGCTGTGCTTCGTGTGATGCTTCTTACAGGGGGTAAAAGATAACACCCCGTGCAAGATAGATGAGGTGAGGCCCATAATAATAATGCTAGAACACAAGGCTGGAGACTCAGAGGTTCAGTTCTTCATTGACCATAGGCTTCATGCTAGGCTCTAGGTAAGTCGCTTCATCTTCTGTAGCTGCACTTCCACTTCTGCAAAATGGGGATAAAAATAGCAGGTTCACCATTCACCAGCCTTTTCCTGTGTTTTCTATTTAGATGACAATCTCTGTCAGGGAGGCCATCTTATTGTGTTTGCACTGCACAGTCCTGGGCCCACGATTGCTCATTATAATAAAAATCTCTCATCTTAATCTGTCTCTCAAATCTCCTCTGTGTCAGGTTACGTCTTTCTTTAGAATCCAAGGGCCCGTTTGATATTTGCCGTGCTCAGCTAAGAAACGAGGTGTTCCTCATTTTCAATATAGTACTACAAATACCACGTTTGCTGTGCAAACATCAGGACCCCTTTTTTTCCCCCAGAACTTGCACTGTGAATCTGGCAGTGTTGTGCAACACGGGGGGAAACGATAACAGAATGGCTGAGCCGGGGGGGCTCCTTCGGAAGCAGAGCTGGACGGATCTCAGATGAGAGCTGCAGAAGCTGTGCGTGTCAGAGCATGGCTCGAGCTGCTTAGAGGCTGCCCCGTGTCCTTGTAGCTGTCAGTGCTGCTCTCATTACCGTGCCTTCGTGGCTGGTAGCAGATGACAAGCACCAAAGTCAACGTTTTGGTCAGGCTCTACACGATGTGACTCCTTGTTGTGGGGCTAAGGAGGTCAGTTTGGAAAACAGCCAGGGATCTGATTCCCCTCTTGTCTAGCGCTTTCCGAGGTGTTTGTGCACCTTCACCTAGAGTTCAGCCCGGCTGCTGCAACAGGTTCGATTCCTGGTTTGCTGTGAAATACTTGGAGAAGAAGCAAAGAATAAGGTTAGCAGATAAGACATCGCGCTTGCAATTGCACCACTGGAAAGCATTTTGAAACCCGGTAGGGGTTTCGTTCAGTTCGTTTTTTATGCAAGTGCTGAGATATTAACTCTTCTGTTCTAAACAAATGCCATCTTAATTAATTGAATTCCACCATCCAAACCTTCCCCTGATGACTTCAGTTAATAATTTTTTCTGCATTTTTTTTTTATGGTGTACTTATCTTGTATTTATCCTTGCCTGGTAGCTGCTGAATCCCACCTGAGAAACGGCTGCATTTCAGACAGGGATGTGTAGCCACCTAATAAAGGAACTTCCAGATATTTTGGGACCTCTTAGGGTGGAGGGCACGAAGTAGCTTTCTTAGTAATGGCGTTTTAAGGTATTGCTAATCAGGAAGCCCATTCTCTGTTACTGCATGCTATGAATTTCTCAGTACCTCTCAAAAATAATTCCCCTGACCGTCCTGTTTTCTAGAGCCTAATGGCTGAGAGCAGTATTAGCCAAACCCTAATGAATGCCCAGCAAAGCATTTCAGAGCAACAAGTAAGTGAATGTACAGCAAAAGCACTGCTTCAAGCACGCCATTCAAGCGATGTAAAGGGCAAGCTCTTCCACCACCTCCGCCTGTATAAAAGGCATCAGGCCGTGTGGAAGCGCTGGGGTTGATGGGCTGTAAACTGCGGGTGAAGGCTGCTTGTGCCCCTTGGGCCGTGCTGAATGCCTGCTGCCAGCTCGTTGTGGTGTTGTTCTGAGGCAGCTTTGCTATAAATACGTCACCCTAACCCTGACTGAAGCAGCTTTGAGGGCTGGGTGGTTTCACATCAGTATTTGGCTTTGGGGTTGTTAAGTAGTAGCTGTGGCCAAGGGGTTGTTTTGTTTGCAAAATCGGGGTGTCCCACTGCTGCTCTCCCCTGCAGACAACACCTGATCAGCCCTGCTGGAAGAACTGGTGTTAACTCATCTCGCCCCTTGCTGGATTCCCCGTGGTCAGGTCCCAGTCCCAGGATCAGGCGCTGTGGAGCAGGATGCGTTGGCCTCAGTCTGCTTGGAGAGTTTTGCAAGTAACGTTCTGCTCACAGGACGGCACCAGCACTGCTCTCAGTCCTTCAGCTTACGGCAGGTAGCTCGGGGAGCTTTCAAAAACTGGTTATGTTCAGTCGTGTGCCCTTGAAAACCCACTGCTGCTCTTCCCTCTGTGGAGTCAGCCCTTAGCTGGATGGATGGGGCTGACTCCAACTGGTTCTGAAGGCGAAGGCCCCACGTCTTGTTTCCTCAAGGTCACCGTGTCTGTGTACCTACCCCTGGGTAAAAAACAAATTGCTTTTTTGTGTTGAAGGCAGAGCTTAAGGAGCCAGTGTGGCTACGGGAAGCATGAGGCAAGCCTTCGTTTTGTACCACCCTTAATTAAACTCGTGTAAAACCAAAGCATGGGTATATCTCCGGCATGTGTTTGCCTGCTGCTCTTTCTGCTCCCTGTCACTGAGGTCTGGGGGGAACAATAAACACAGAACTTGTTACAACTGAATGAATGCTCTGGGAAGTGCATTTCCAAACCCTTTTTGCCCATTTGATGGGGGAAAATGTTCGAGCCCCGATGTCCTTTCCTGTTGTTGCCTGCCTCGGTCTATCTGTTAGCTTACTTGCAGCAATAGGAAGTGAAATAGGAGCGCAGTTGACGTGCACACCAGAGATAGCTGCTGCACTTTATCGGCACAGTAGCGAGGGACAAAAGCTAGCACAGCATGACATGAGGAATGATTGTATAAAACACACTGCACACAGCAGAAGTTGGAGAGAGGAGCCTCAGAGAAGGAGGACAAGTTGAGAAGCAGGGATTTCCGTGGGGATCTTGCCTCGTGCATCCCAGCCATTCCCTGAAGAGTGTAAACCATTTACCTGTTTGGAAATGGTCACGGTTTGTTCTGTACCACCATCTAAAAGATTCAGACAGTGTCTTGGTCTTGTTGTGCTTTGTGTTGCCCAAAATACGCCTGTCCCAGCCTGGACAGATGAGCTGGGCAAGACCCTTCAGAAAGGGGGAGCAGAGGCCCCGAAGGGTGGGGAAGTCTTTTCCAAAGCCCCCAGAAAAGCAGAGTAGCCCCCAGAGGTCAGGACGATTCCCTGTGCAGCAGCCCCAGGAGCACACCGCTTTCCTGCATGTGAGCCATGCCACATCTTCTCTTCATGCCATTGATTTTCTGAGGTGTGGGGCACGCTGAGCCCCGGTGGCCAGCCCCAGCAGCAGGGCCTCTGTGGCACTTTCTGCCCTCTGGGAGCAGGGCCGGCCTCGCCTCTGTACATAACTCTGGGCTGACAGAGACAGGGTGGTTTTTCCCAACACATTAAAATGATTTTGAGGTCACTGGAACAGCTGCCTGTAAACCACTGAAGCTGTTTGAAAATCTCACCTGTGGTAACCCTCAAATAGTTACCTCTTCGTTGTTCATCTGCAGTTCAGGGATGAGCTGGTGATGCTCTTGACAGTGGGATAAAATCCCTGGCCAGCCCCAGGAAAACCCTGCCAGAAGCAAGCAGGAGACACCAGCCCGGCGTTCTCTTCTTTTTTACATAGTAAAATGTGATTTCTACTGAGCTGGTGACATTGAGGAACGAAAGGCTGGATCCTGCTTTTCCTGCTGCGAGTCAGAAATAGATCTGGAGAGACGATGACTCACCTGTAATTGAGAAACTGATGGCATCATCGGGAGCTTTAACAGTTAAACCCGCGCCCCACCTGCCAGAAGGAACAGGCAGACAAAGGTGCGAAAGGCCAAGCTGTGAGCTTGGAGACGAGGCCCAACACCCGAGAATTCTTTGATTTTGGGGTTATTTTGCATTACAAGGGCTTAACGCGCCTGCTACACATGTACCCTGTGTGATCCAGTGTGGTCCCAGCTACATCCCCATCCCCAGAGGGGCAGGGAGCTGCACAGACAGCAGGCTGGGGACGAGCTGTGGGGTGGCCACACGAAGCCCCCGGCCCTGCCCGCAGCCCCGCGCGGTGCCAGCAGTGCATGCGTGCTGCTCTGCGCCGCTCCCCCTGCAGTTGCCGTCTGGGCAGGGATGATGTCAGAGTTGTCATGGCATCGGTAGCTATGGAACCGGGAGCAGCGCTACCCAGGCTAACTCAGGAGATGGTCCTGGAGCCCTGGGGGGAAACTCCCTTTGTAATAAACCGAGGGTTTCCCTCCGTACAATGGCTCAATGGCTCGCCTTTTCCTCCTTTCTACCTGCCCTGGGGTGGGAGCGAGGATGGGGCTTGGCCTCTCCCCATCCCACTGGTCCTGCACAAGGAAAGCAAGAGCTGCAGCCCCCAGCCTGCAGCAGACAGCGGGTGCATAGCACTGGGCGGGGGGGGAGGCAGAGCCCAGCCTTTCCCTCGCCACACGAGCAGGTTGCTCCCCACCAAAGGCACCCAGCCTGCCTCACACCACTCCAAAAACCCTCCTGTGCCTGGCAGGGCCTCGTGGAGCTGCTGGGTGCTAATGGAAAGGAGCAAGGGGTGTCCTGCAGCAGGGGCTGAGCAGGATCTGGGTGGCTTGGGGGCACGGCACCTCCGTGCTGGAGCAGTGCTCGTGCTTGGGGCTGTGGCACAGGTGTCCCTTGCCGCTGCACGGTGGCACTGGCTGCGGTGGGGTGTCCTGGCGGCCGTGTGGTGGCTGCAGCAAGCTGTCCCTGGGTGCAGCGAGGTGACATCAGCACAACACAGAGAGCACAGCTGCAGCACGGTGAGGCAGCAGCAGCACGCCTCCCTCAGATACAGCACGTGCACGGCCACAGCGCAGCGCCCATCGCCCCAGCGTGGTGCCCCCAGCTGTAGCACAGGGTCACGGCTGCAGCACGCTGTTCCTGGCCATCATGTGGCACCCGTGGCCATCGCACGGTGTCCCTGGTTGCCACACGGTGCCCCTGACCATCTCATGGTGCCTGTGGCCATTGCATGGTGCATGTGGCCATCACACAGTGTCACAGCTGCAGCACAGTGTCCATGGCCATCTCTCGGTGCCCTTGGCCATTGCTTGGTGCCCCTGGCCACTGCCTGATGCCCTTGACCATCTTCTGGTGCCCCTGGCTATTGCACAGTGCCCATGGCCATCACACGGTGCCTGTGGCCACCTCCTGATGCCTGTGGCCACCT
The DNA here is from genome assembly GCF_964035555.1 of Netta rufina. Taxonomy (NCBI): domain Eukaryota; kingdom Metazoa; phylum Chordata; class Aves; order Anseriformes; family Anatidae; genus Netta; species Netta rufina. The sequence goes on from NC_140138.1 coordinate 16,789,488, forward strand.
CCTGATGCCTGTGACCACCTCCTGATGCCCGTGGCCATCAATCACCTTGTGCCCATGACACCTCCTGCTGCCCGTGACCACCTCCCGATGCCTGTGGCCACCTCCCAGTGCCCATGACCATCTCCTGCTGCCCGTGGCCACCTCCTGCTGCCCGTGGCCACCTCCTGCTGCCCGTGACCACCTCCCGGTGCCCGTGACCACCTCCTGCTGCCCATGGCCACCTCCTGGTGCCCGTGACCACCTCCTGCTGCCCGTGGCTACCTCCCAGTGCCCGTGGCCATCACATTGTGCCCATGACCATCTCCTGCCGCCCATGACCACCTCCCGGTGCCCGTGGCCACCTCCCGGTGCCCCTGACCACCTTCCCCCGGCGGTGCCCACCCTCAGCCCGTGCTGGGCGCATCTCCCCGTGCCACCCCCTGCCGTTTCCCCTCCGGGGGGGGCCGGGCCGGTCCCTCCCGCCGCCCGCGCGCGTCGCCGCGGACGAGCCCACGCGGGAGGCGCGCGGGGGGCGGGCAGGCGCGCGGCCGGCGCGGGGCGCGCGCGGCTCGGCTCGGCTCGGCTCGGAGCGGCGCGGAGCGGAGCGGGCGGCGGGGGAAGATGGAGGGAGCCTCCTTCGGAGCCGGCCGGGCGGGGGGCGCCGTCGACCCCCTGGATTTCCTCAAGCAGCCGCAGACCATCCTCCGCGTGACGGCCTGGGTAAGGCGGCGGGGGGGGGGGAGCGCAGCGCGCCGTGGCCGCGCACCGGGCGGCACCGCGCACCTTGCAGCTCCTGCTTGCACCTTGCGGCCCCTTCTTGCGCCTTGCGGCCCCTTCTTGCACCTTGCGGCCCCTTCTTGCACCTCGCAGCCCCTTCTTGCACCTCGCAGCCCCTTGCAGCACGCAGCCCCTTGCAGCACGCAGCCCCTTCTTGCACCTTGCAGCCCCCTCTTGCGCCTTGCGGCCCCTCGCAGCACGCAGCCGGCGGGTGCCGAGCTGTGCCCGTTGTGCCCAGCGAGCCAGGCACCGGGCACCCTCACGCGAGGGGCAGCCACGCGCGGCGTGGGGCCGGCCAGCGCCCACGGGGGGCTGCGGGGTGCTCCTCGGGAGCAGGGCAGGGCACAGCGGGTGGGCGCTGCCACAGCTCCTCAACGCTTGTGTCGCTGGTGCTTGAGCAAAGCCTACAGAACGGGGTGTAAATCAGGAAGCAGAGGACATTTTCCTTCCTTCCTCGCTCTGCGTGTGTGAGAGAGAAGAAATCCCACGGCCAGCCTTGCCCAGCTGCCCCCGTTCTTCTAGGGTGTCATGGTTTTTGGCTGTTCCCCGTGCATGTATGTGTTGTACCGCACAGCAGGGAGGCAGGAGGTGGGCTAAGCCATGCAGCCGCCCAGCGAAGGCTCTGCCCGTTGACGCTCCATGAATAAGCAACCCGGAAAGCTGCGCAGGGGAGCTCGCGGGAGCTGTGCTGCCAGGCTGCCGGGGCTTAACGGCAGCCCTGAGCCACCTCCCCGCAATGCCTGGCTTTTAGCTGCCAAAATCTGCGAGTGTACACGGCCAGCGAGCTCTTCGATGCCTGCCCTTTCTCAAAAGCCCCCCGCAGGGAGGCTCTGCCCAGCCCTCGCCATGGCCAGCTCCTGGTTCTGGTGCTCGGAGGCTGGGGGAGAGCAGAGCCCCTGGAGGCTCGTCCATGCTCGTGCATGGAGGCCCTCGCCCGCTGGCTCTGTGTCACCTTCAGCAGTGCCAAATGTGTACAGCGAGCGAAGGAAAGGTGTGAGGGGAGGTGCTGCCCCCCTGTTGCCATCCTCCAGCCCCCACAACGGGCATTTGGGGCTCCCTGGGGTGCCTCCGGCCAAGGCCGCAAGCAGCACGACATGGAAGCATGTGCCTTCCTTGAAGCACATGGGCAATTCCAGCTGCAATCACATGCTGGAAGTTAAACCACACGCTTAAATGTTGTGCTGGATCGGAGCCAGCTTTCAGAAGGACTCCACTGCTGGGGGAAGGTGGAGGCCGGTTGTGGATCTGGAGTTCCCAGGCCCGGGACAGGTGCGATGCTTGGCACAGGGTTTGGGTGGCACACGGTGCCAGGTGTTTCCCGAAGTGTCACTTTGGTCTGGAAAACTTGGTTGGGATCCACTGGGATCCTCTGCGTGGCAAAGTGTTGGCAATGGTGTTGGTTTTGGGCATGGCCAGCTAAATTGTTGACCGTGTTGTTGATGGTGAGTTTGGTTCCTCTCAAAATAAAGCTGCCACCACCCACCCAGGGAGCTCACCGTCCTCGTACAGTGGGGATTGGACCCTGCTGGGAAACAGGAACAGAATATGGGAGGTGAGCTGAAAATCCCAGCTTAGAAAACATTCATGCATGGATTTGCTGGCTGGTTTACTCAGTAGAGAAGCCATTCGTTTCCTAGGTTCACCAGGAGGCTGAGAAAAGCGAGTGGTTAGGACTACAGAAGCTCATCATCCCTGGGCAGTGAAGGGCCCGTTGGCTTGGATGAACGTCACGTTCCTGGGACTACACCCGGGTAATCGTGGCATTCAGTCAGCTCCAAAACCCACTGAGCTCATGAGGATTTTTTTGCTCTTTCCAGTGGATTGTGCATCAGGCCCAGGAAGCTCACGCTAAAAGCCACTCGCACCACATTTCCCAGGTCTCACATTTGTTGGCAGATCTGTCAGGGACCCTCCTCCCTCACTGCTCCAGTGTGGGGGTCTGGAGTTCCCGGCTGGCCTTGGCTTGGCTGTTGCAGGCTGCAACCTGTCGTAAAGCAGCTCAGCATTTGTGGCTCCTTCCCAGCCCAGCAGGGACGTTGGTCAGCACGAGCTGTGAGCTCAGTGCCGGTTTCCATCCCTCCTGCTTGCGTGGCTCTCATTATTTCTTGCTTTGTAAAGCAAAGTGCTCCCAGACTCTTTTTGCTTTGCTGCTCGTGCCAGATGAAACCCACGGCCCGTTTTAAGATGGAGAGCTTGGACAGGCGGCAGCCAAAACACTACAAAACCATGTCGGTCTGTGAGACCTCGCTGCCTTTCTGGTCTGCTCCGAAACTCCTCCTTGCTGGGCTGGGGAGCGTGGCGGCGTGTGGTGAGGGCTGCCTGCTGCTTATCACACTCCGCTGCGGCCAGGATGGGTGGCACGGCCCCACAGCCACCGCGATGCTCCTTTATTATTTGCAGAACAAACAGAAACCTTGCCGGTCTGGCAGCCGCGGGGAAGGCGAGCTGCCTGTGCTCACATCTGCAGCCTCTGAGGTTCTTCAGAAGCCCCTTGGCTGAGGCCGGGCTGAATGTAGGTGTTGGGGCAGGTTTTATTCATGCGATTCTCCTTCCTGTTGTTTGCTGTTGCGGTTTTTAAAGCGTGTTTAACCCGTGTCGTTGGACCAAACCTTGGAGACTTGACCCTGGCCGCCTCGTAGGATGTTCCTTTGGAGCGAGGAGGAGGGAGCTGCTGTGGCTCCTTGGGGATGTGCTGGTTTGGGTGGCAGTATGGGGAAAGGAGAGCCCCTGGCTGGGACCAGCCGTCGTACCTGGTGCCCATCCAGCTGATGGCCAGCGGTGGGGTTTCACCGATGGGGACCCAGCTCCATTTCGTGACTCCTGCAGTTGCTTTGGGGCCGCAGGTTGAGCCCTCGTGCTGGCAAACAACAGAGGCAGTCGGGGGTGAGCGGTGACTTCGGTTTAGAAATCCCCAAATCAAGTTTTGGTGAAAGGGGATTCCGATTGTGCCTCATCTAGCAACCTTTCCATGACATATATAGTAATTCTGAATATCTGAAGGAAAAAAACCCACAAAACTCTCCTGGCATGAGCTGGAAAGAACCATTGAACAGTTCCTCATTCATCTCTTCCCCCTCTGCCTGATGCAGTTTGTCAGATGAAGATGTGATCACTCTTGTGGTTTCCTTTTTAGCCATTTTTTGCACGGCAAAACAAACGCGATATTCACTGAGGATGCCTGCAGAATCATGAGTTCCCTTCCCTGTAACTACCACTGCTATCTATACGTCTGAGCAGTCGTGCTGCTTTTAAGGGGAATTCACAAAATCGGAGTGGTTTGGGCTGGCAGCTGCCTTGCGCTGTCCGGTGGGGCCTTTTCCTCTCGTTTCTTAAAGTTGAATGAATTTTTAGTTCATCACCCGTACGCTAACAGCTTTTCCTGTGCAGTGTTTTATCTCATTGGGCACAGCCTTTGTTGGCTTTTCCTTAAGTTAAACTTAAGTTTTAAGGGTGCAACCTTTATTAGGGGACTGACCTACGGCAGCCAAACCTGATCACCTGGCAAGGGCGCAGCAGCAGGGTGGAAATCCCCGTGCCCTTTGGTATGTGGCAGTCAGCTCTCGGGTCCAGAGGTTGCTGCTGCTCACATCCAGGAAGGTCTTCTTGGGCTTGGCTCTGCACAGGTCTGGGTCTTAGTCCGTCACAGGGCAAATCATTGCCTTTCAGCAAGGCAGAGGTGCTTTGCTGAGGTGTGACTTTGGCAAGGGACGTGTCGGGTGGTTCGGTGGGTGAGGAGGAGGTGGTGGGGTGCCCCCTTTGGGGTGCCCTGCTCCCACACACGGCCCACTTTGTGGAGTTGTGAAGCTCTCTTTCTGGTACCTTGCCTGTTCCAAGCGTGCTGCCGAGGCAGCCGGAGGAGCTGCTTGTTGTACCCAGCAGGGCTGAGAACCTCCCGAGGGACATCGGCAAGGAACACCCAATGTTCCCAGGGCTGCACGCTCTGGATAGCCTTCAGGGGTTCAGACACGTGAGGTCTCGTGGCTCTTTGAGAGGAGATGCGGGGCTGGGCTGGCTCTTAGGGAGCCCGCGGCGATGCTGAGAGTCATTTTGTGATCTTAGCTGTTTGGGGTTTGGTCTGGGCTTGGCTGCTTTTCAGCAAGGTCATCAGATTTCCGCCTTCATTCTCTTTCTGTGGGCTGTAGATTAAAGGCAGAACTTAAAATTAACATTCTTGTTAATGGGATTATACAGAAGTTTCACCACAACTGGGCTTAAAATGCTACTAAATCTCTGTGTTCCTGTTACCACTGGTTCCGAATGCTGCTGGTTTGATGTCTGCTCAGATGGCATCACTAGATTAGGTGCTTTGAATGGACGCTGTGTTTCAGCCAGCGTCTTTTGCCACGTTACAGAAGGTAATTCAGTAAAAATCGGTCATGTGGCCGTCGATACGCATCCTCCACAGGCTGATTAGCCCGTCAGACGCGTCCATAAACCTATTAGGGCCAGCATCACGCTATCCGGTCCTGTGCCAGAAACTGCGTCAGGTCTTTCCTTTGTGGTCATATCCCCGCTCCTTGGGGGAGCTCTGGCGGTGCTCACAGCAGCTCTCGGTCTTCACACTCTGCAATAAATTACACAGATCTGTGCTGGAAACTTCCCTGGGACTGATTGTAAAGATAAACTGGGGGGGCACGGGACCTGGTTCCCCCAGAATTTGAGCATGGCGGGTGCTGAAGGCACCTGGCACTCTCCCAAGGGTACAGCCCATCTCTGAGCTTAACCAAGGCTTAACCAAGGCTTATGGAAATGCTCAGAGCTGGGCAGGATTTGGCCTGTGCTGGTGTGACCATAGCTGGCTTCCCTTCTTGTCAGCTTTCCCTCCTTGCTGGCTGGGTGGGGGTTCGAGGAGCAGAGGGGGCTGCAGGAGGCCAGCACATGGCATCTGCTTCTCCCTGGAGCTCTTTGTGTGGGGAGGGATCACCCAGAGGCTGGTGCAGGCTCTCTGTCCATTTGGGTTGTGCCTAGCACCATCGATAGAGAGCTACAGCAGAGCGAATTAGGGACGGATTATTTTTCCTCATGCGTTACATTCCCTGGATGTTGACATTAGCAGTTGCTTGCGTGTGTAATCAAGGCAAGGTTTTACAGTCTCCTACAACCCCACACCTTCTGGTAATGTTTTTTATAGGTCCCAAATCGAAGCGCAGTGCATCAGCAGTGGAAACATCTCACCTTAAAATGGCTGACAGCTCGCACACTGAAGCTTTTTCAGCTTGTGCTCTCGTGGTTTTCAGGCTTTCAGTTTTCCTTGCGATGACTGTGCTCAGATTGTCAGGTCTCCTTAAGCACATTTTAGGTGCCTTGGTGACAAAAAGCTAAAAGCAACCTGGAAGAAGGGTGTGCAGGTCCTGTGATCCAGCAGCCTCAAGCCCTGGGAGGGGACGTGGATCTGCAAAGCACAAGGACAGAACCAAGCCAGGGCAGCCTGGCGAGCCACTCGCTTCCAGGTGACAAAAATCTGGCGCACACAAGGCAGCCATGGGTCTCAGGCACCTGAAATGGTGCTTTGGTGCCTGCTGCAGGGCTGGTGCTGATGCCCCAGGTCCCTGGCAGCGGCTGTGGGGCTGGCCAGAGCATGGCACGGCCGAGCAAACTTCCTCCTGCCCTCTCAGGCTCCTCCTTTCCTTCTTTTGGGGAAAGAGTGAGGTGTCATTTGGTCTGCTGCCCGAGTGTCCGTGCTGCCCGCTGCCAGCTCGCTGTGCACGGTCACCTCCCTGCCCCAGAGCCCCCTTGGGGGCATCCACCACTGGCACCGAGCATCGGTCACCAGCCCCTGCACATGGCAGCAGCTGCCAGCGAGGACGAATTGGGCTCTGGTTGGGTGAGTGGGGAAGAGGGAGGTGGGCAGGCGAGCTAGGAAAGCGGGCGTGATGTGCATCTGGGTCCAGTGCTTTGGATATCGAAAGCAACGAGACCCCCAGCCGAAAGCACGGTTACCTGGAAGCTCTGGGGGGGAGCCTTTCATGCGGGGGTGGCTGGAGGTATCCAGCCTTCTCCTGGGTTTTGCATCAGTTCACCCAGCGGGAGCAAAATTTGCTGCTCTTTGTTGTTCAGCTGGACAGCGGAGTGGCTCAGGTGAAGGTTTGGGAGCTTTGTAAAATGGGAGAGATGTGGAAAGGGGGCTTGGGGTGCGTGGGTTTGTGCAACCCATGCCCCCATGCTGTGGGTGCTGCTCTGCCTGGTCGCTGGCACCCCCTGGGCACCGGGGCTGGGGTCCAGCTGAGACATGGGAGGTGCAGGGTGCCTCTGGAGAGCTGGGATCCTGCCTCCCTGCTCAGACCCATAAAATTCCACTCGCTGTGGAGAGTCTGACCGTGTATTTTCTCTCCCAGGTCTCTGATGAACTGGTTATAGGCTTGAGCAAATGAGGTTTGCAGAGGTAGTTGGGAAATGACACTTGTTTCTCGTGATCTTCAGAAAATTCGTAGGGGTTTCATTTTCTCCCACCTACCCACATTTCCTCAAAACTCCTTTTTTAACCCCCACACAGAAAAACATCACCAAATCTATTCTCATTAAAATGTTTTACCAGCACCAGTTGTTTTTCCAAGAAACACTCTAAAATTTCAATCATGGGGGGAGGGGGAGAAAACAACACGGAAAGACTTGTTTTCACTGAAAAGCATGTTTTGACAGGACTATTTCAGCCAGCGCTGATGTTATGAGTACATCTATCAAATGTGTGCACTTGAAATCCGTTCCTATTTTGGCCTCCCGAAAAGGGCTGCGTGTCCTCTGGGTGCCATGGGCTTGCTGCCTCCTGAGCGGCTCTCTCCACCGCGTCCCTGCAAGCCCCTCAGCTGGCCGGGGCTGCTGGAGCTTCAGCCCCTTCCCTGCTGTCTGTCTGAGTCCCTCGCATCACACAGCTGCAAGGAGGATGCGTTTCTTTGCATTGAGCTAAGCGAAATGTCTGCTCTTACCATCGCCAGTGACCGTCGTGCTTGCAGCAGTCCCAGGAGTGCCGCACGCACCCCAGGCACCTTTTGGCTTTTGGGCTTCTTCTCGGTGCTCTCTGTGCATTGTCCTTTGACAGAGCCTGGTACAAACCTGTACTGGTCGTAGCTGCAGCGTGGGATTTGCCTTCTCCTCACCTGGCACACCAGGGCTGTGTAGGCAGCACCAGCACCACGGGCAGGCACAGCCCCTCCGCATCACCCACCCAGGTGGCGAGCCCCTGGGGGTGTCAGAGAGCATGAAGGAGTAGTCCAGGGAGGGCTGTTAATCCTGGGAGGACTAAGTAAAACACTTATCTGAGAAGCTGAGTACAAGTTCACTGGCCTGCCAGAGAAATAATCCAGTGGAATCAGAGGTTCTCAATTATTCATGTTTTCCAGAATCGCATTATTTCTTCCAGGGCCTGTTTTATAAATGCTGCTGCTATTTCTGATGGTAAATAACAATTTTGCATTATTTATGAACAGATTTTTTTACAACTGCTGATATTACAGCTGCTGCCAAAGCGCTGGGAAAATTATTATTACTGTTTGTTGTTGTTTCTTTCTTACAATGCGGCCCTCTTGTTCTTCGCATGATGATGTGCCCGGCGCGGTGAGACAGCCGAGCTCCGTTAAGTGCAGCGCTAACGAGGAACAGGGCAAATGCAGGCAGTGACACAGGTTAGCACAGAGCTCACGGCTGGATAGGGGAAAGGACCCTGGACACTGGTTAAATTTGAAGATGGGGGAATGCTCAGCAGGCTTGGGGTGCTGGGGTGGCTGTTTGCATGAGCTCTCATGCACCTAGGAGAGGATGTTCTCCAGAGACTATTTCTGCTGCTTCTGCTCGTTGTTTGTTTCAGATGACACCCTACAGAGAAAGAAAACACCCCGCACCAATCCCTCGTATCTTAGGACTGCATTCTCTTGTAGATCTGCTGCCTTGTTGTCCCCTCCAATCTGGGGGACAGTTAGTGGAGATGGTCCAAGGCAGGTTTGCTAGTGAGACTCTTGCATTTGTAAGTAGCTTCAGTGAGAACAGCCTCTCTCAGCTTCACCCGAGCCCTGGGAGGAAGCAGAGGAGAGGGAAGAAGGGCTGTCTGGATGAAATGCTTCAGGGCAGTCATGTGTGAGACATCTGGCAGGTGCTTGGGAGAAAATGTATGTCACGGCATTACGCTAAGGTGTGCTGGGAGCTTTCTGGAGGGTTTCCTTGTGGTCGATTCCGCTCCCTTTCACCCCAGCTTTGCTAGCACTACCTGCTGGGAGCAGGGGTGGCTGTTCGGTGAGGCGTCAGGCACACAGAGTGACTTTGCACAGGCCACAGGCTGCAGGTTATCAGGTGGCTGTGCGGCTGCTGCCTCTGTCTGCTGCCTGTCTCGGTCTCGTGCACTCAGGACTGTGCTGGTACTGCAAAAAGCAGTGGGGCTGCCAGAGCAGGAGCTGTGCCCCAGGACCCTACCTGCTGCCGGTGGGCTCGCCGGAGGAGCACATGGTCTCTCTGCCTGCAGACGTGGCCTCCGGCTGTGTCCTGTGAGCCAGCAGGGCTTGGAGGCATGCAGGGATCTCATGGGCTGCTGCTGGCAGCAAGTGACGAGATCAGAGATGCACAGCGTGGTGCAAAGGCGTCTGCAGGTCTCGCTGCCTGCCTTGCTCTGAGCCCAGCAAGCGAAACAGCAGCGGCGCTTCCTGGGCTGTGACAGAGCAGGCTCCAGAGCGAGCTGTTATATGGCTGGTCCTGGGGTTCTGCTTGCTGCCTTTGGTTTGGGAGGGATCGAGGAATTACCTGAGCGTGCAGCACTGTGAGTGGTGCTAACTGCCCCTGTGCTGCAGCCCCGCTCCTTCCTGCGGCTGGGATGTCAGACAGCACGCTGGGTGCTGGGCTCGGGGCAGCTGCTTCTCCACACCCCTGTGAGCTGTGGCTCTGCAGCCCTGCCGGGGAGCAGATCCCCTCCAGGGGACCGGGACAGCAACATCAGCCCATAACCATGCTTCTGGCTCTGCCACAGGTCCCAGCAGTGAGTGTCAGGACCATGGCAGCCACCAGCAAGCCCTCTTCCCTGCTGTCCTTAACAGAGCTGGAACTGGGTCACTGGATAATGGGTGCAGGCGCTGCATCCTTCAGCCCCTGCTAAGTCATGCATAAGATTGCCCCGTTTTTTGCATGGCAGCACGGCTACAACCTCTTACTCCATCCTGCAGCAGCCAGGTGACCTGCTCCCTGTGCCCCCAAGCTACTCCCCATGCCCCAGAGCTGCTTCCCATATTATCCCTGAGCTGCTCCCCGTATCCCCGACCTGCTCCCTGTGTCCCCAAGCTGCTCCCCACACCCCCATGCAGCCCTGCCCCTCCAGCAGCCGCTCAGTCCTTCCCAGGGCCAGCCTGCTGAGCAGCTCAATTATCCTCTGTAACTTCATTTCTCTCCGCTCCGCAGTTACACAAGGGGGTTTATTGAGCACAGCCTGACAGCGCAGAGCAGCACAAGCAGAAAGCCTGTGCAGAGACCTGCCTGGCCAATCTGTTTATTTTTTCCTCCCCAGCCTGTCTGGAGAATAGCATCTCTTAAAATACACTGCCAGCCAAGCCACCGAAAGGCAAACAGGCTGGCAGCAGTGCAAGACCAAGATGCCGTCCATCGGCACATTGCTTAGGGCCACCAAGAGGCTGTGGGTAGGAACATGGTCTGGTGGGGGACCCAGGTGGTCTGTAAGGTCCCTTCCCACCCAGGCCGGTCTGTGGTTCTCTGCTCTGCCTAACAAATGCCCCGTTGCCATGGAGTCAAACGCGGGGCCGCATCCAATTAGGGTGCTGTTGGAAAACAGTTAAATGTAAACAGCTGAAGTTGCATTTTCCCCTTCGTTCCGCAGATCTTCTCCATCGTGGTGTTTGGCTCCATCGTGAACGAGTGCTATGTGAACAAGGACAGCCAGTCCCCCGAGCTGCTCTGCATCTTCAACGAGAACGAGAGTGCCTGCAGTTACGGCATCGCCATCGGCATCATCTCCTTCTTTGGCTGCATCTTCTTCTTTGTTGTGGACCTCCAGTTCCAGCAGATCAGCAGCGTGAAGGACCGCAAGCGGGCCGTGCTGCTGGACCTCGGCTTTTCAGGTACAACCCTGGCTGTGCTGTGCTCAGCGGGACAGTGCTGGCACCGTGGGGTGTGTGGGGTCATCGCTGTGCCCTGCAGCTCCACGCCTGAACCCTCCTCTCCTCCCGTGGCGTGGCACAGCTCGTGTGCCTCAGTCAGGGAGAACAGAAGTGGCAGAAGGGCTGTCCCATAGCGGAGAGCTCAGGGGCAGCAGTGAGGTGGTGCCTTGGGGTCAGAGGGGTCCCACTCATCCGTGTTGCTTCTGCAGCCGGGGATGTTTGCTGAGCTGGGATGTGTGAGGCCACCCGGGGAAGCAGGGCTTGGTGGTCACATCCCAGAGAGCAGACGGGGCATTTTGTCCTCCCACGTCTCCTGTTTCTGGCTCAAACAACTGTTGTTTCATCAGCTACATCTGGGTCTGTTTTCACTGTGTGCGTGTGTGTTTCTGAACAAAGCAGAAGCGTGCTTCTACAGCGGGAGCTGAGATACCACTGCAGTCCCTCGCCGCCTCCAGCACTGGGGCTTGCAGGTGGCTCTGGGCCTCCAAGGGCTGCCACAGATCCTCTGGGCTGTCCTGAGCCCCTTGGCCTGGGGCTCAGCCGTGTGAACATGAGCAGGCAGGATGTGTTGTGCCAGGAGAGGCCATCCTCCGCTTGGCTGCTCTGGGAGTTTTCTGGCTGAGTTTGCAGCTGATGTGCTCGATTTCCAGGCTCTCGTGTTAGCGAAGTCTGAAGGTGATTTATCCAGCGCAAGCAGAGCTGATGGCTCTCTGGTCCCAGATGGAAACATCCGTCATCGCCTCCCTGCTCCTGCCTGTTGTTAAGGCTGTCCTCTCCTTGCTGGAAAGCTGATTGCTGTGGTGTTAGCGCTCCGGCGGCCAGCCCTTGTTAGGTGATATTTACAGCCCCTTCCGTGGGGCTCGGTGCCTGCAACCCTTCAGTTCCAATGGGAAGGGAACATCCCCATCCATCTCCTGCCGGGCTGTGCGTGTCTCGCTCTGAGGCTGCGATCCTCCCCTGCCTTTCTCCTTGTAAGAGCCGCGCTCTCCCCTGCAAGGCGTGTGTGAAATGGTCCCGGTTCAGTCTCTGCCTCATTCCTCTGCTCTTGCCACACGTTGTGCGCGTGTTCGTGGGCTCAGCAGCAAGCTGCAGAAGACGGGCTTCTGCCCTACAGAGCTTCTGTCCCACGGGTATTGCTCTGCTCTTGGCTGCAGCGTTGCACCCGGGGTCTGTCCTGGTCAGTCAACCCCGTCCACAGCCTCCAAACGCTGCTGTGCTGCCAGCGGTGACTTTTTACTGGGACCAGGGATCAGTGTGCATGCTCTGGGTGCATCATGTCAGCTGCGTGTGAACTTTCTCCTCCCTTGGGCCTTTCCCTCTTTAGGCTTCTTGGTAAAAAAACAGGTAAATCACTTCCTTGCTGGCAGAAGACCCATTTAGATGCAGGTTGTGCCACTGGGAGGGCTCTGGGAGCGGCAGCACCCTGCTGGGTCGGCCAGTCTGCTCCTTCCCCTCCCCAGCTAAGCTCCCAAATCAGGCCGATTGAAGCAGCAGTGCCAGCTGTCAGCACACAGTGCTCGGCGTGCCAAACACCCTCCTGCTGTGGGGGCTTCCACTGGGAGGTGTCAGGGTGGGGTCATGCCTGCTGCCTCTTATCCCGTTCCTATTTCCGTGCCTTCACTTTTCTAAAATGACGGCTGTCCCCAACCTTCCTTACTGCTGTAGCCTGAACACCCACTCGCCCAGAAACGCCGGGCAGGTGGTTGCTGCCAGAAGCAGAGCTGTGCCAGCACGCGGTGCCCGCATGGTTGCAGGGGCTGCAGCCACCGTGCCCACCTGCGCTGCCTCCAGCACCCAGGGCATCCAGCTGCTGGGTTCGGCGTCCTCAGAGCCAATCTGTGCAGCTCAGAGTGCAAAGTCTGAGAGTAATTTGCATTAACCATCTCTGTGTTAATCCCTAGGGACCTTGTGGGACTCTCTTAGGCTGTCCGCTTCCTTTTCTCCCTCCCCACCTCTTGATTTCCTCTTACCTCCTTGCCACTGTGTCATCCTCCCCACATGTAACCTCAGCATTACTGCACGCTTTAATATAAAAGCTGAGAATCCATTTGGGAAATAAGAGGGTGAGGAGCATGCTGGGGTAAGAGGGAACATTGCAGATCAGGCAGCGAGTGGGCGGGATGAGAAAAGAAAGTCCTCGTCCCTTCGCCTGGATCGCCCCGGTGCCTGCTGCCGGCTGTTATATGGCAGCTGCTGCCTGTGCGGGCCGTGGGGGAGTTACAGTGCGACCCCACAGCTTTATTTCGCTGGAGGGAAGAAGGGCTTGTGTGTCGGATCAGTGCTAGATTGGAGGGATCACCCCGAGAGCTGTGCTGCTCCTCCCTGGCTGTGCAAGGAGCATGAATGTTACAAGGTGCCCAAGTTATGGGGCTGTCCCCGCAGCGGGGTCCCCCGATGGGGCAGGGGGAGCTGCGTCTGCTGCAGCCCCTGGAGCCCCCTGGAAGGGAGCGCTGGGCACGGGCAGGACCACCACGGCCACGGCGCTGTGCGAGTGGTGTTTGGGGTTTGCTCTTCCAGCTGCTCCCGCAGACGTGTGCTTGCTTGGAACCAGGCTGTAATTATGGCTGTAACGTATCTTTCCTGGTGTTTGCACTCTGTTGTCTGCAGAGCCTAAAACTGTAATTATCTACTGGCTCCTACACTTCTTCCTGGTGCTCTCCTTCCCCCCAGCACTCGGGAGGGTGCAGAGCTGCAGAGCTCCTCCGGTGCACGGGGCCCCCGGCAGTCAGGACGGGTGCCTGTGGCCACAACAACCCCCTGCCAGCCCAGCCCCTTCCTTCTCAGGGCTCTACATTTCCAAACACCCACTTCCACCCGGTCCTGTGAATACACTGGGGCTGGGTCTAGGTGCCACCGAGCTGGGGGAGCCGCCTGGCCCCTCTATGGGATGTGACCGTGGAAGTCGTGGGATGGTGACAGTCCTGACCAGCACCACCAGGAGCAGAGCAGTGGCACCAGGACGGCTGGACGGCCCTGCCTGTGCCTCTCAGGAGCAGTTGTGGTCCTGGCACATGATTCAGGGCGTTGGGAGCAAAGTCTCATCTCACGGGAGTGCTAGCAGAGGGTGAACGCGATCACAAATGGAAACGGTGTTGGCACAGAAATGAAATCAGCCCTTCCCGGAGCCCTTGGGAAGGCTGGGCGCAGCTCCGAGGGGCCTTCGAGGGCTGTACCGTGCCCACTGGGTCCTTCTGGCCCAGGCCCTCCTGGCCTTTGCTCCCCAAACACCCTGAGGTTGCAGAGCTGTGGCAGCCCCCTGTGGGACGCTGTCTCCTGCACTGGGACCTGGTGGGGACACCCTGCTCACTACATGCTGGCCACCTCGTCTGTATCTCAGACGTATCTCAGGCTTGAATCTTCCTGTGTCCATATTTTGGAGAGAATCTGATTCCTTAATGGGTGCCAACTGCTGGTAAAGCCTGATTATAACAGACCTGGAGGACTTGAAGGCATGTGTGGCCTTTGGAGAACAAGCCCCTGAAGTCCCGTTTGTTGCTGAGGACAAGGGGATCATCCCAAAACTGAAAATGTGTCCGCAGAGATCTGGGATAGCGGACGTTAGCCACGTTCTGCAAAAAGAGGCTGTTTTGTTAGTCTGTGACTTGGAAAAGGAAAGTTTGGGTGATCCTGGCTGGAGGGGGGTGTTGCTGTGAGGGCAGGTCAGCATCTCAGGCAGGGCCGGGCTGGCCAGAGCTGGTCAGGAAGCCCCAGGTCCGATGGTGTAAGAGGAGGAAACGAGGGCTGTGTTCTCCTGAACCGCAGTGAGGAGCACATTCTGTCTACAAGGCAACGTACACGCTAAGCCCTGTAAATCTTGCAACGTATTTGGATACGCGCATGCATTTTTTATCATTCTTAAAAACAACTGGCAAGATGAAGGAGAATAAAGGCAGCTCCTTTCCTCCCCCTGCAGCCAGCCTGTGCTTTGCAGCCGGCTGCCCCACGGGGCCGGCAGTGCGGCTGCTCATACTGATGTCCATAATCCTTGGGAAGATGCCTGGTAGCTCAGCACCCTGCCTGCTGGGGCCCAGATCCCTGCCTGTGCTGTCCCCCAAAATCGGCACATGGGGTGAGCTTTGTGCTGGGGGCGCTCAGGAAGGCTGGAGGCCCTTAAAACAGCATCGTGAAAAGCTCCAGGTTTTGCAGCTCCTCCTTCCAGCACTGGAAAGCATCACTGCTGGTTACAGCGTGTGCTTGTGGCTTGCTTTATACTGTTGTGAGCTCCTTGGCATCAGGCACTGCTGTTGGCTGGTGATTAAATTAGGGGAGCTGCAGCCCTATCTTGCTCAGCCAGCCTTGGTTCCAGTAAGAAATAATCAGCAGAGCGTTTTTGCTCAATCCCCCCGAGCCCAGCAGGGCTGGAAGCAGGAGCACAGTCAGCGGAGGGCAGCAGCGAAGAGCAGAGCTGCCTCCTGCCTGGCATCCGTGCGCCTCCACGACTCGGCGGCTCCTGCCATGCTGCAGAGCCACTCTCCAGCCCCCCCCTTTTTTTTTTTTTTTTTTTTTTTTTCTGGTGGTTGTAATTCAGCCTCTTCTAAAATAGATCTCTTTGGACCACTCCACAGGCCGAGGTACCCAAGATTGTTGTCGCTACTTGAAAATCTGGGTGGCAGTGTTTGGTCGTCAGCACGCAGATCACTAGGGTCTGGCAGCAGAGGTCCTTGCCCTTACTGTGGGCAGTAACAGCACTGACCAGCTCTGTTCTCTTTTAGGTTTCTTGTCCTTCCTGTGGTTTGTAGCCTTCTGCTTCCTAGCAAACCAGTGGCAACGGACGAAAATGGGCAAAGGGGCTTTGCAAGGAGCAGACGCTGCCCGGGCAGCAATTGCCTTTTCCTTCTTCTCCATCGCTGGCTGGGTGAGTTAAGCTTCTGGATTTTTCATAAATCCTATCCTGATTTTTTCATAAATCCTATCTTTATCCAGAGGTGCAGCATGGCAGCCTGGCAGCAGGGCATCACGGTGTGAGCACTGCCTCCTGCTGTCACTGCCAGGGTCTGAGCCCCGTACTGGGCAGACACCAGTCAGTAGCTGGGTGTTGTGCTGGTGAATATTCACCATGGCACAAATGTCATGTTTGCAGAAGAAACGGCCCAACTCAGAGCTCAGCTGGGGAGAGGAGAAATGAAACCTGCTGTGGGCTCAGCGCTGAGCTGGAAGGAGGAATTTGGGGCATGGTTTGGAGAAGTGAATCCTGATGGGCCAGTGTGGAAGTAACCTGCAGTCCCTCCGCCTGCCCCTCTGCAGAAAGGTGAAACTTGTGGTTCCTTACCGGGAAGCACCAGCTCTGTTCCCCTCTCCCCGGGGAATTCCAGACTTCCCCTTCTACTGCCGCTGGAAAGTTGCATTTCCATCGAAAACACGTTGCTGGCCATGAGCTGCCCTCATTTCAGGGCCTTGGTAGAGCCCCAGAGCCTTGTTCAGACCGTGGTTTGAAGCAAATGAGTCCCCAGGAGAGGTTTGCCGCGACGAGCCTGTCCCACGGGACTGCGGGGGATTTGGGCAGCCCGCAGGCTCAGCAGCTCAGCCCCGGGGGACACCGGGCTGGGTGCTCCTCTGCCCTCCCCAGGGGGACTGAGTGCTGGGATGGGGGCTGCTGGGACCCCCTGTGCACACCTTTCGGGCTCTGTGTGTCCCACATCATGTCCCATGATGACCATAGAGGGACATCTGCCAGAGGGTGCGTGGCCCCGCAGCAGCCCCGTGGGGGTCCCTCACCTGCAGCCGCCAGCCCCTGCCTGTGCCCGCAGTGCCTGCGCCTCTTGGGCTCAGCACCTGCTGGTGGAGCTGGGGCTGGGGCCAGGGAAAATAACCCGTGCTTGCCAGAGGGCCATGTGTGGAGGAGCAGGGGGAGGCCCCTGGGTCATTTCCACCCCCGCTCAGGCTGTTTGCAGGCAGAGAGCACGCGAGATGTGCGCTAATTCCGTAGCGCCTTAAAAGAACTGGAGCAAAAGCCTGCCTGAGCCTTTCCAGCAGCAGCAGCCTGCTTCCAGTTACTCGCCAGTTTTACGGCTCCCCACTCTGTTATTATCCAAATACATCTCCTTTAATCCCAGCTCCCCTGCAGCTCTTAGCCACGGGCTGATCCAATCGCTGGGTTGCCGCACTGCCTGCTCAGCGCAGCCGCTGCCAAGGGAGCCACCCTGCCCGCCCCACAGCATCCATGCACTGCCCCAACAGGCTGGGGGCTGGCAGTGAGGGCTGCTCCTGGGCTGCTCCCACCCATCGGCAGCAGGGAGGGCTGGGGGACACCCAGTCCCCACCCGCAGCAGCCCCTCCACGTGCCTGGTGAGCTCGTGCTCCTCTCCCTGGGGCCAGAAAGTCGGGTGCTCTGCCCGATCCATGTGTGGTGCACAGCCTGCCGGCAGCATTTGCGGTGGCTGGGAGCTGTTCCTGCTTAGTGCAGGCAGTTTTTTTTTTTTTCCCTGAGTCTGTCATTTATAAACTAATTGAATTGTTAATGAAACCGCCTGAAATAAAAGCAACGCGGTGCTCTCGCAGCTCTGCCGCTTGCTTTTCCCACGATTTGCGACCTGAATACCTGCAACCTGGGAGAGGGCGAGGGAGTCTCTGCAGGACTGACCTATTTCCTTGGCCTGGGACCCAACAGCGGGGAGCTGGAGGGCTGCGTGCTGGGGAAAGCAGGGTCCTGGTCATGGTGCTGCGCTCACCCCAACCCTCTCCATCCCTCGGCAGGTCGCGCTGGCGGTGAAGGCGCTGCAGAGATACCGCCTGGGGACTGACATGTCGCTCTTTGCCACCGACCAGTTCACGGCTGACCCCAACGCCTCGTACCCCGGGTACCCCACCGGCAGCGGCATCGAGAGCACAGAGACCTACCAGAGCCCCCCGTTCACCGAGACCTCAGACGCCAACCCGAAAGGTTACCAAGTGCCAGCATACTGAGGGGCGAGGGTGCCACGCGGCCGTGTACAGATTGAGCACGTCCTACGGTGCAGTACAGTTAACCGGTTGATTGCAAATGTATTCAGTACCATTTCCTTAATGTGGCAAGTCAGTGCTGGGTTCCTTACTATTAGCTAGTTGTGCAGTGAATTCTGTACAGTGGTATTGGTTCTTGTCTTACCTGTCCAAGGGTTTTATAAAAGCAGTGTTCCCTCTAAGTCAGAAGGCAGGAAGGTCGCTACCGCAGGTGGCAAAAGACAAATAAGTACCTGCTCTGAGGCTCGTTTTAACAGCAGGCAACGGGCGCCGGGTTCCAGTGAGTGCCTAGGAAAGCCAACAATACCTTCTCCTGTTAGAAAACACAGTAGCTGATGAGTTGATATTTATCTCGTTCTTCCAGAGCTAACACAGAACTGGTCTCGTTGCAGCGAGCGCTGGGGCGGCCGGCCCCGGGCTGGGCCCGCTGCTGGGAGCTGCTGCGGGGCTTTCGTGTACAGCGCAAAAGCAGAGCCCAAGGAAAGTGCCAAATTCACAAAGATATAAGCGGTGTCTGTGTTAACTTTTGTTTGTATATAGTTACTGTACAAAAACTAACCACGACAACCAAACAGGTGTTTCAAACGTAGTTTAGGATGCAAGCAGCACGGGGGTGGAGGCACAGAGGTTTGGGGTTTGTGTTGGTTCTCCAAACGGCTTCTGTGCTTCAACACGGGTCTGGCTGAGGGCATGAAAAGTTGCTGTTTGCAACTCGCTTTGGAAAACAGTTCAGCAATAGTTGTCTGCTAATTAGAAATAGGCTTGTACCAGTGGAAAATCTGGCGTGTTACAGTTCCACTTCTTCATCGGGGGTTGTTAAAGTTTGCAAATTTACAAGTAGTTACCGATTGGCGATACTGAACACTTACTCACTCTCAAACTCCGAGTTGCCATCACAAAAGGTGTGGGTGTCTCAGTGACTCAAAGTCTAAGTCAATTAGGAAGCAGCATACAACGTGTATTTTTGTACAGGGAGCAACCACCATCTGTCGTAATCTGCAGCAAAAACCTCAGGTGTGAACGTGTGTTTGGCACTGCGGGCTCCGGCAATGCGGAATTCAAAGGGAGCACTGAAAAGACTCCCTAGGCTCTGAAGTCCATCCCGGGGGCGCACGCAGCCCATGTTTGCACATAGCAGCAGAATGCAGCTCACGAAAACATGCCCAGGACAGAGGCTGAGTTTTGGTTTCCAGCTGCAGAATTACAGCCTTGGCTAAACTAAGGAAATACGAAAATCCAGTAGAGCCTCGTCAGCAACCTGATGGCTTTCAGGCACCGGGGTGCAGGGGCAGGGAGCTGAGCTGCTTGCTGCTAGGATTGAAGCAGAGTTGGAAGTCCACCGCCTTGGTGGAAGCTCTGCCCTCAGCAGCCCTGGCTCTCCTGGCTCGCAGTGCCTGGCTGCTGGGGAGGGAGGTTTTGCCTTGCTGCTTTATGCTGGCAGACGTCGTGTGTTGCCTTCTGACCTCCTGACAAGCAATAGTTAAGGGACTGCCACAGCTGTTCTTGTAGCAAAAAAAAAAAATAATAATCCAGCAGTTTTTTGTCATCATCATTAACACAGCTCATTTCTGCTGCAAAATTGCAAATAAATGCATTAATTAATAAGCAGCAAACCTCATCACAGGCAGTCATTATCAGTGACAAAACGCATAACTTGAACCCCCTGCTAGTTAGGTCAGCTCAACATGTGCATTCGCAGCGAATGCTGCCATTACTGGATCCGGACCTTCACGCTCGCCGGGCAGCACCCAGCGCTGCGGAGCCGTGCTGGGTTTTCTCTCCCAGCACCTCCCAGCTCAGACACTTCTCCTGCAGGGCCGTAGTGACACGGGGACCTGGCAGCCCACAGCGGTTTCCACCGTGGCTTCTCTCTCTGATGCCAGCACCAGAGGCTGCGCATCTCCCTGCCCGCACCTCTGCACCCACTTTTTAACTCTAAGGTGTTATAAAAAAGCCTCGCCTGCTGCCTGCAGAGCTGCCCTCAGCAGCGAGGATGCCAGAGGGAGAGCAGGAGGATGGCACAGTGCCTGGCCTGAGTGTCTCCTGCCCGGCTGATGCGAGAAGGGTGACCCAGGGGCACCTGCACTTGGCCTGTGCCAGTCAGGCGGTGAGAAAGCCGTGCACGAAGTAGACCAGGGACATCCAAACACCAGTACAGTATAAGCCTAAATTCATTATGTGACCCCCCCTGCGATTTTTCTAGAGCCAGTCTTGCTGACAAAAAAAAAAGGCAAAAGATTTTAATACAGGGTACAGTAGAACTGTAGCAATATTTTCCTTAGAGGGAACACTGAAATTTTAGCAGCACAAACAGTACTTGTGTTAATATTTTAGCAAAATTATAATCAATTTAAATGTTTAAATTGATTGTATGTGAGATAATGTTTGTTCGGTACATTGTATTTTTTCTAACTATATAACTGTTCCAGAGTTTCCTTGTAACCGTAAAGAACTAAAGTTCTGTCTGACTGCGAGAAGTGTCCTGATCAGTGGTGTAAACGTGCTGAATATTACAACATCTGAATGTATGCACCTCAGGCCTACATTGCATTTCTTTCCTTTCCACCCCTTCCACCTGCTGGCAGCGGGGCACAGGATGGCTGCGCACCCCCCACGCACCCCCACGCTGCCACTGACCTGAGAGCAGCTGTGCCACGGGTACCACAACAGCACAACTGCGACTCCATCCCTGGGCCAGGCACGGTTGTTCTTCTCAAGGTCAGCTTCTTTTTACAGTCATTGCTCCCCGAAATTCATTAGCAAATGGCACTTGGCGCTGTGTGTGCAAGGCCCTGGATGTGCTGTGCTCAGAGAGGAGGAGGAAGAGGTTTGGGCACCTGGGAAGGTTCCCGGCAGGGATGAGGCAGAGCAGATTGCTCCTTGAGTGAACTGGAGCTGGGAATGACATCCTTGGTCCAGTCACACCAATGCCACCTGGAGAAACCTTCACTTGCCTCCCGCGTGGTGCCGCTGGGAAGGAGCCTTCTGCTGCAGAGAGGAGCCAGCAGCTCTCCTGCGGCCGCAGGGTGGGCGCTGCCCTGCTTCCGTGGCACGAGGGTGGGCAGAAAGCTGGGCAGGCATCCCACGATTGATGTATTTTTTCCAGGCAACAGCGATGAGTTCACTCCCGAACAGTCGCCCCTCAGGCTGCGTCAGCCAGACGGGATGGGAAAAAATGTAATTAATGTGGCACTGCAACACCTAAGACACACATGCCTTGGAAACAGCATTCACCCACCTTGAAAGCAAAAACATGTTCTGTTTTGTTGGCAAGACTGTTGATGAACTCCTGTGTTACTCCCTGTCCCCCAGTGCCAGCAGGGGAGCCCACACGGCCCTGCTGAATTAAAACATGCTTAATTAAAGGAAGCGTGAGGCACCGGCCCTTACCCTGGACAATGTTGGTGCATTACCAGTGGTACCAAATCCTGTTTCCAAGCTCTCTGTGAGACCCCGCAGTGTCCCCGCTAGCCGTTCGCTGTGTTAGTGGTACCGTTATAGTGTCAGTGGCTTGTCAGGCAGACCAGTGTGTGCAGGTACGGACCGTAACTAAATATAACCTTATGGGCTCATGGTTAGAGAATTGCTAGATCCCTCGGTGTAACGCCTGTAGTATCTTCCTCGAGGTTTGAGTATTCTTAACATCAGTCTTCACACTTCTTTCACCTGCTTTTTCTCCCTGTGGATTCACTGTGGTAGACAGTAGCTGCTTTCCTCGTATCTATCCACACCAAGTCTTAAAAGCATGCCTGAATTTTGCTGTGAATTCGTGCCATGCCAGCTGCTACCCTCATGCTGTTCCTGCAAGCTGTTTAATATATTCTCTGTTCTAGAGATCTCCAGAAGCCCAGCAGCTAACTCAAGCTTGCAGAGGGCAGGACTGTGCTGCTCTCCGGCTAGCGTGCCAAAAGCTTCTACATAGTGTTAGCATTGAATTTGGGTGTAAAGAAGAGAATCTGAACAATCCTGTAGCTTTCCTGGAGATTTATTCTACAAGGTCATCTTGCTCCAGGAGGTTCTGTTGTGACAACACAGATATTTCTCATTGCTGAAGTTAAACACATCGTGAGGGGTTTTTTGTTTTTATGAACTTATAGTTTAAGCACATTAAGAGTATATGAAAGAAAGATGTTAATTGGAAATTGTTCCCAACATTTTAAGCTACTCCTAGGAAGATGGAAGCTTTGCTTAACTGATACTTAGCAAAAACATCTCCCCCCAACCGCATGCTTCTAAATCTCATACAGTTTAAGTCACGTCTGTGAGCAGTTGGATTTTACTTGCTGTTTTGCCAAGGCACTTTGTAAGATGAGTTTCCTGTCAGGCAAATTGCAGGTAGCTACACAACAGCACTGGGAATTAGTTCATACTACAACAGTAACAGTTACTGCATTTTTTCCATCACCCAGCCATTCTTTACTGGGGTATCAATACCCATCTCTCTCCCCAGCCAGCACTGTCCCCTCCAAGCACATATGGCTGGCTCTTTCTTTGTTCTGCCTGCTGCAGCTATGAGATCATTTAAACAGAATTAAACCAACTGCAGTCATTGTCTATTCATTAGTAAAATCACATCATTACTTATGTGGAATCAGTATTTCTCTCTATAAAAGCTACTGTATATATTTGCAGACTTCCTTTCCGCCTTGTTTTCCTGAAGCGCAGCAGATGGATGTAGCTCCACTCTGTTTTATTCATAGTACTTTCCTAGATTGCATTTTGAAGCTGTGTGTCAGAAGACCCTCCCCGCCACCAGTGAGGCTCAGAAAAGACCTTCACTGTATCGACTTGAAACCCAAGTTCAGCTGCCTGTATTTTGTTGCAATATGCATTTAAACCTCAGATTCTTTACAAGTTTTAATAACAAACTGATACCAAATGTGGTTTGCAGATTTCAGTTTTTTGCAGATACCTCCGTATAAGCAGACCGCTTCAAAGAGTTGCAGTTGTCACTAATCTTACGTGCATTGTAGTATAAAGTGGACTGTGTATGAAAATAAGTTAAAAATGTTTACAACTTTTGTATATATATAAATATATAAAAAAAATATCTTTTGAGAGAATAATGTGTGATTATGTATTTTCAGTGTCTGTGTACCAACTGCAACTTATTTTCAATAAAGAGTTTAAAATGAAAAGAAGCGGCCTGAAAAAATTTGGTAACACTTTATTTAACCAGGTGAGCACAGGGAACAAGGGAACTGCATCAGTTCAGAGATAGATCAGAGATCAATCGCCTCGAGGAAACTTACAGCAGCACTTCGAGTTCTCAACCTGCCAGGCGGGAACTACGGATCTGCTAATACAGAAGAAATTAACTGAAAATAAAGGGAAGACATAAAAACTCCTGGAGAGTATATGCATTTCGTTTCCTCTGAATTTTACAAACCAAAGGAACATACAGGGGGAAAAAAAAAGTTGACGTTGTAGATCCATTGCTGACTGGATGTGGCACAGGCAGGTGGCATCGAAAGTGAAGCACCCAAGTGCCAGCACTGTCAGGTCTGTCGTGGGTCGTGGTAGTGTCACGGGCATCAGGCCCAGCTCTGCTCGAGAGGAACCCGACTCGAAGCAGGAACATGGAAGCATTACTACTTGCAATATATTCATGCATTTTATAAACAGCCATGCAGCCAAATCCTCCCCTCCCCACCTCAGGGCATGCAGTCTGGCCCCTGTGCTGAATACAACACGCTTAGGTATTCAAAACAGCCTTAATTATTTGGAAAAGAAACCAAAAGCACTTTGCAGCCTGACAGCAAGCAAAAAATAAGTATAAGGCAAGAAAAAATTTCTGTAGCGAGGACTAGCTCTTTAGTAATAGTCTGAGCTCGTGTTCATATAAATGCTTATATAAAAGCAGTATTTTATCACTTAAAAATTACATAAATTAACTTCAACATGTTAAAATAACTAAACCTGGTCTGCAAGGATGGGCAAGAATCAGACACTTATTATAGCCGTGAAAGTGCTCTGCAGGGAGGTCTCGTCACTCCATCGCATCAGAGCTGCTGCTGGAGGAGTCGCTTCAAACGATGCACAGATTCAACTCCCATTTCCTAGAGGTGGAATTTATAGATGGCAAGCAACAGAAGCAAAGCTACTGCAGACCGATATCACCAAGGGAGGTACAGGATGTAAACACTCCATACAGTCTGAACAAATTATCCTTGTTAGTGTAGACCACTGTAAACAGATAAATGCACTTAAAGGCACTGCAGATAAACATGGTCAGTGATCAGCAGCATTTAATGTCCCAACACGCTGTTGCTTGGAACTACCACCATTAATACATCCAAGAAATTAGAAACATGGCAGTCATTAAATAAAATTACTGTGAAGTGTGCTTTACAGGAAGTAAAGCTTTAACATTATGATTCTACATGCAGTGCTACAAAATAAGTTTCTTTAAAGAACATGTTACATAAAAGGTCAGAGGCAACTTCAAACCTCAGGTTCAACTCATCACACTGATCAGTCCAATTCTTCAAGTAGTAGAATTAACTCAGTTTTCAAACAGGAATATTCTTTGCTGCAGCCCAATATTTATAGACACACAACTGAAACGGTCTCATTCACTGGTGAGTAGGATCTTTTCCTTTTAGTAGGATCTTTTCCTTTTCAGCATCTTTGCACCCCTGACTACTTTGATTTCCATGGTCACAGAAATAGCACACAAATCAGAGTATACGGGAAGCCACTGCTGCTTCCATTCATTTCAGTGATTCAAAATCTCCCCCCACCCCCCACAAAAGAAAGAAAAAACCCAAACCAGATGCATATTCCACTATTGTGTCCCCTGTCAGTCGTCAGATCAGAAAGCATTTTCTCAGCTACTGCGTTACAGGAGAAAGGTGGCCCCCACCTGCCCACCCTGCGATTTTGCCCTAATTCTACTCAGGCATTTTGGAAGCTCAAACTTTGGATGTTAATTAGCTACGGTGCAGTCCAGTGATCCCTTTGCACATTATTTATGAACAGCACTGAGAGGGCTCTCTAACAGTTACCTGCATATGAGTACTCAGCTGGCAGTGGCTCTCAGCCACACTACACTGTCAAACCTCATTCCAAAAAGTGCATATTCATAGACAAACTCTTTTATTGGTCTTCAGGAAAGCTAACTTATGATTCTACTGATTGCTTGTAAAGAAGGGAACTCCTCATCCTCAATATGCAAAGCTTTATGGGTGACAATGTCCTGCTGAGTTAGTACTTGCTTACATGTTGGGCAGATGCAGCAGTCAAGATCAGAGTTGGAGTCCGTTTGCCAAACATGCTTTTTGTTCTTTTTGGATTTGTTTGAACTTTGCTTTTCTTTGATTCTGAAATCATTGTGAGCAGAAAGCAGTTCTTGTTGCTTAACTGTGTCCGGCAACAACACCAACAACTCATTAAAAATTTTCTTGAAATTATCCCCAAGCAGTTCTCGGCAACTTTTGTAATACTGTGCTGCAGAAATCAGCCCCTTCAGTGAAAAGAAAATTGGAATGGTTAGAAATTTAAAAAGGAAAAAAAGTCCTATTCACCTAAAAATGAACTCACTTTTTCCCAGGCCACATCATCCTCACTGCTTTTTTTTGCTACCTTAGCACTACAAAAGAGCTACAGTGGAGCAGAGGAAAAGAAAACCTGTGCAGTCCACCCACTAATACCAAATAGTGACAGACGCACAGTATGAACTGAACAGAGAGGAAGATTTCAGGAACGGGAAGGTTCTTGCCCACTCACCTGTCTGAATTGCCCAGAATGAGTTTTAAACTTATTGAACTTGGACTCATCGCTTTGGAGAAATTCTTTAATGGATTGTATTAGCTGAATGTTCCTTTGCTGAAAGTTCTCAGGTATCAAGTATGACCCATGACAAGATTTTGGCCTGCATTTGGAGGAGGGAAAAATAAAAGAAAGAAGGAATTTGATACTGCTTCATGTTATAAAAAGATATATATCATCTGGCTATTATTTTCTATAGGATGCATTCCCTCCTGCAGTAATGCAGTGGGAGTAATCCTGTGGGATTACTGCATCAGATTCCACTTTACCTAGACAGAACACATGACATTCAAATTTAACGTAGCCTTAACTAGTGATTTTGTAAGCAAGGTTCACTGAAAAGGCATGACAACAGACCACGCCATGAATAAAGCAGAATAGATTAATACAGACATCTGTATTAAACTTCCAAAAATTTTTCCCTTCCCAGTTTTTTATAATCTCAGCTCTCTAGCCCAGAAGGGCTCAGCCAGAGACCAGCTACTAAAAAGATCCGAGCAATGAAAGCAGGCGTTTAGGGGTTGTCAAGAAAAGCAATCTGCAGCACCTTGCTTCTAGGAGTCAGACAATCAACTGAAAGATTAAAGAAATATGTTGTAGCTGTTGTAGAACTGTTTCCAAACAAATCTAGAAAATAGAAGGCTGTGCTGCCAATCCACATGTTTTCATTTCCTCAGACTTGCATCCAAGCAATGCTTGTCCCTGTTTTCACAGGAGTCTCCTGACTGGCCGTGGGACTCCACAGCAGAATCGTTACGTGGCTGGTCTCTGGTGCAGCACCTGCTTACAATAACCCCCTCAGAATATTTCATGCTTCATCTGAAGGCTCTATGACATACCTGAGACACAACGTGTGAAGTAACCCTAACTCAAAGGACTTTTACTTACTCTTTCAAAGATGTAGTGACAGGTTCAGAGATATTGGTGGCTGGAATAACAGCAAAACCCGGAGGGGGTTTACTAACAGGCACGGACAGTCCTGGAGGCGGAGGAGGACTCTTTAAT
Organism: Netta rufina; assembly: GCF_964035555.1. NCBI lineage: Eukaryota > Metazoa > Chordata > Aves > Anseriformes > Anatidae > Netta > Netta rufina. Next base: position 16,816,043 of record NC_140138.1, read on the forward strand.
AGCACCACAGTGTTAAAGCCTAAACGAAAGCAGAAATGGGCAGGCAATTAGAACACATATCTGTGGCACCCACATACCACCATCTGTAATTAACACCAATGGTCTGATGTACTCTCAGAAGCACCAGGAAGTTACAAGTCAACAGTACAGGCCACTATATCAGAATAAATCTAAAGAAATTAAAGAGGTGGAGATCCATTGTCCCTACAGTCAGGTCAAGAAGCACTTCAGAGTGGCTGATGTTACTCTACAGAGTACTAAACTATTGAGTTAATTTTTCACAAGGCACTAATCAAAAAAAACACAAACCCAACCCCACTCAAACTCCTGATGGTAAAACACGTTATTAAAACAAATGGAAATCACTCCAGAAGCCACAACAGAACTAGGCATCGCATGTTCTAGTGTACTTCACCTACAATTATCCACAGAGCAGCACAGAACAAAGCAGCTATGCAAGTCATCTCCTAATGCGGTGCCCCTTTCATTAAAACCACTGCAGGTCACATTTGTTGCTACGCTGCTCCAGTTTTACAGGATTATGGCACCACTAAAAGTAAGGGCATTGCATCTCTGCAAATGCAGAACAATTGACCAAGGAAGCCAACTGACAAGTATCAGCAGGTACAGATCACAGCTAAAAAGGGACTTCTTTTGTCCATGGGAGCTTCCAGACACACTTCTGTGCTCATTAGAAAGACAGTGACATGTAAAGACTGGCTGCTCATCTGTGAGGCCCCCCCAAAATACAGACACCTGCATCAGACTTGTTTTACAGAGGACATTCAGGACTGCCTGTGTTTCCCAAGCTGCCTTTTAATTTCAGCCAGGTTTCTCCAAGCTACAGCCAAGTAAAGCTGACTGTGCCCCATAGTGCTTACCTGGTGGTGGTGGCATTCGAGCTGATCCTGAGCTCCCAAGTGCTGGGAAGTCTTCCTGAGGTAAAGGGCATTGGTTAGTCACTGTGGGCTTTTTAAGGCCAGGGGGCTCTTTGGGTGTACTACAGATTGCTAACGATTTTTCCGAATGACCATTCATGACAGTTGTGGATCTGTCAGGGGCGTGAAGAGCAGAGGATGCGTTTGGTGTCTGCTCTGCTTCTGGCAGCTTTTCAACAGATGATTTGGGAAACGCTGTCTCCTGAAACTGGTGTGGGGATGATGGTCTCTGCTTCTCAACCCCCATCCTCTTTTTCTTGCTCACTTTTGTAAAAGTTTGTGAGGTAGAAGCTGCCAGCAAGGATGAGACATCAAACATTGTTGGTGTGTTTCTGATCTCCTGTGTTGTCAAGCCACTACCACTGTCTTCATCATCTGACTGACAGAGTTTATTGCTCTTCTTACTTCCTTTAGTGCTATTCAGGGAGGATGTTTTCTTGGCTATCTGATTTACACACGGGCTGCCAATGGCTTTGACCACGTTTTTACTGGAACCATTGTTCCACGCAGATGTGATGTTAGTTATTGTTTTACTGTTAGGCCTCATTTTTGACACGAGAGCTGGAAAATCCTCCTCTTGAAAAGCTGTTTTCTTTGCAGTTGCTGTGTATGTCAAAGACATCCCAGAAGAGATCGTAGGTGCTGCAGAGGATGACAAGCTTGGGAAATCTTCTTCTTTAAGCTTAACCGCTGCTAGCTGGGCAGAGCTGTGAGAAAGGACAAGCACACATAGTTACACCAGCAGGGCAGAGGCAGCAGGACTCCACCAGGCAGAACAAGCTCCATACCTGACTGCAGTCTTCCTCAAACTTATCACTTAGGGTGGTACAGCAGGCATAATTTAACAGAATGTAACTACCCTCAGGCTTATAAACCATGCCTGGAACGAGCCTCCTCAAAGCAGTCACGCCAGCCTTGCTGTGTTATCAGTACTGTCTTAGTACACCTTACCCTGACCAGCAGGCCATTCACACAACATTCAGAGGTGCATTCTAGCTGCCACATCCTGCAGAGATTCTATTTGAATTACCACCCATTTAAGGAGAGGATGAATTTTAAAACCCATAGCATATGGCTCCCTCAAGATAAGCTACTGAATTAAAGAAGCGTCTGGAATTAATACTGAGAACTTCCCTGCAATTGCAGCACTAACAAAAAAAAAAAAAAAAAAAAAATCAAGCCATGAACTGAAGCAACAGCCTCTGCTGTTCATGCAGGAGACCAAGACAGAAACAGTCTGAAGCAGAAGAGGAACTGGGGAAGGGAAGCACTTGAAGCCTAAGTGATCTGTAAAATCATTTTCTACAGAAACAGAACCCGTGTAAGTTTCTACATCAGCTCTCAACACTGCAGCCTTGAACAAACTTACCCTTGTAGAGGTCCCACTGCTGAACCAATTGCTGGAAAGTCATCTTGGCTTAAAGCACCATTAGCAGCTGCTTCTTTTGGAGTTTTGACAAAAAGAGCAAAGAAATATTTCAACTGAAATCCATTCATTTCAGAGGGAAGCTATCACTGAACATGACAGCAGTATTAACAAGTTTCATTTTCAGCAGCTGATGAGGTCATTAACTGACATTCCAAAAAGGAAATTTTAGGCCCATGCATCACTATTTCCTTCAATTAACCACATTCACCATTATGTCACCAGGTACTGGCTTTAGCATGCGGACAATTCATGATACTTATTATGAGCAAAACATTGGCTGGTAAGATGCCTGTGAGGATATCCTGTAGAGACTAAGATGTCAGTGCTCCCAGCTGCCTGCTCCACACTTCTCCCTGAGGCTAGCACTCAACTGCCTGCACAGGGTTAGGATTCTGAGTATGCTGATGCTTCATTTGGAAAGCTGCTCCTCTGAGCTTTCCTCACACCTCTGCTGCACAGGTGCCCAGACTGCTCAGCAATCAGCTCCTGGGCAGTTATTTTACATTGAAACATGTCACTTCCAACTTGTATTTGCCTTAAAATGCAGTGCTGTGGACTGCAGCAGTTCAAGGACAGATTAGTAACAGCTTTGACACACGCAGCAAAAGCTGGGCTAGCAGCAGGAGGAGATAACCTTGCCTCCCATCCCCAGCTGAGCTGTACCCATTAACCAACCAGAGCTCTCAGCAGCACTCAGCTCATTATGAAAGCATATAAACTAAGGGGGAATCCTGTTGTAGGAGCAATAAGGCAGTGAAAAAGGGATCTAAAGCAACAGTAATATCAAGACAACAGCACCGTCTTTATTTGCCCCTAAACCTAATTCGGAACAATTAAAAGTTTGATTTGACCAGTTACAGACTTTTACTAGGAGTAACTTTTTCCCAAAAAAGGGAACACTGAGCTTAAGCACCACAATAAATCAGTTTTTGCACACTAGAGTAGGAAACGTCAGCCTGAGATGATAGTTGTGGATAGAGCACCATATATACTGTTGTATGTTGATTGTGTTTGGTATTTACACCCTGCTCCATTTTAAGTATAACCTGCTGCAAGAACCCCAGCCCGCTCAGTCACATTTCAATGCAAACAGTTGTTAGATTAAGATTCTGCACAGCTGTCCCCGCATCCCCCAGCTTTTGAGAACAGTGCATGGCAATTCACACTTTTGCCAGCCCGATCTCCTGAACCATCGTGTCTCCCTGCAGCTGCAGAACGTGTTCAGCACTAACCTGGAGTTTCATTTGAAGACTTTGGCACGCGTTTGGAGCTGGATCCTTCTGAATCCCTCAGGTCCTCCTTTTTACCTCTACTGCTGCTGTCCTCTTTGTCTTCTACCCGTTTTTTTTCCTCCTGACGCTTTGCTGCTACAGATGCCCTGACTGCTGCTGCAACGTCTCTGTCTTCTTCTTCCCTACAGGACAGGGCAGATTTCCTTGGTCAAACAGCAAGGATTACTGAGCACATTTGTCTCACTCCAGCTCTCACCTCTCTGGTGTCAGGTCTGTTGACAGTCCCTGGCCTTGTGCTGCCACCTGCTGAGAAGGCTGAAACAAACCCACTGCTCGGATACACCCTGACACCAGCTGGTAAGATGGGCAACATTTAACCCCTGGATTTGCAAGTTCTACATGGTGATAACAACCCAGGACAGGAGAAACCAACTGGAGTGAACTGGGAGAGACAGTACCAAAGATGCATGGGGACACCTCTCTCACATTTTCAGATGTATGAACGTCTTATTTGTAGGCCAAAGTAATTCTTTGAAACATGGCTTGTCATGAACTCCCAACACATGCACAATCCACATGCGACACCAACACATAAAGTGTTTAGAGATGGACTTTTTCCCCTGGTGAAATTACCAGTAATGAACCAGCTGACTTTCCAGGGAGAAAAAGAAGAAAAATAGATGTGCAGTATGTATAAAGCACTCAGGCCTTGTGTGAATGAATAGACATATAAATGCAAACTTTCATTTCAATACTTAACCCTCTTCTTTTTCCAAAGCATTCAGTCTGGCCACACAGAGATCTGTTTGTTCAATGAAAAGCATGGTCCTTAGAACATGAACTTCATGATTACCCAGACCAAAAAGTCCATTAAACCTGCAAAGACTCATCACTTCAGAAAAGCCTATTTTAAAAGTTGGCACAAAAACAGTTGCTGAAATTAATTTAGGACTCTGATATTAGTTAACCCACACACTGAAGATTACAGTGTTCATTTTCTTTGGCAAGTCCAGAACGCTTAAACTTCACACAAAACAGCTACACTTTCATCAAACACCTGGTCAGCATGCAGGCTTAGACTGAAAATTAGTTTTGCTCTCAACTAAGGATTCACTATGAAAGTTTCCAAATTTCGTACCCACTTCCTTCCTGCTGGTCTACCAAAAGCCTCTTAATAACTAAGTAAGGAACAGCATCAAGCAGCAATAAAATCCACAAAATGTTTTGCCACTCACCTCTTATACCTCCAGCTGCCTCTTCTGTTTTGCTGACTTCCTCGGCCACCCAATCTGCCTGACCTTCCTTGCCTGTTGTACCTGTCCACTTCCTCATAGTCCTCTCCACCTATAACACCTGAACAGGAGGGAGGGTTGGTCATTCTTAAAGTTATTTCTCTAATCTGGGCATCACACTATGCCTGAAAAGGAGCAAAAAATACACTAGTACAAATAAACCTGTCTTGATTTCCTTCTGATGATTAAGTAGTATGTAGCCTCCAGGACTGCTGCGTTAATGGTTGGACTTGATCTTAAGAGTCTTTTCCAACCTAAATGATTCTATGACTGAAATATATTTTGCAGTATATAGATTCCACATGTTTAAACCTGCAGTGTGAGTTTTGAATAATCTCATTTTTGTGCAGATTTCTCTAAATAAAATAGAAGTATGTATGTATCTCAATCTCAGCACACCAAAGTGGTTATGTTCCTCTGGTCTCATGCTCCTTGTTCATCACTATTTCATATTAACTGTAATATAAGCAATTTGTGTAATTACTCATTGGAGAAGTTTAGTTTCACTAAAATTATTTATCATCACTGAATCCACACATGGAGGAAAAAAAATCAGAGTAATTTAGGAAGGGAAAGACCTCTGGTGGTCATCTGCTCCATCTCCTTGCTCACAGCAGAGCAGACTCTGAAATTACGTGAGGTTACTCAGGGCACTGCCACGCTTACCTTCCGTCCTCCTCTGGTGCCTAGGAGCATAGGTAAACTGGAGGTCTATCTGCCGGTTCTGCCTGGCCTCGGCCCTGTTCTTGCTGTGGCAGGCTGTTTTGTGCGCTTTATAATCTATTTCTGTGCGGAAAGCGTGGGTAAACTGTTCTGTACTGCACCGCCCCTCTTCGCAAAGGAAGTGCTTTTCGCGGAAGTGTTCACGAAGGTATTCATAATCGCTGGAAAGAGAGAAGAGGCTGAGCTGCAACTTTCCCAACACATTTTACTAATGGTATATGTTTATTCTTCACTCCATCTTTCAAAGAAGAACCATCTGCCTAGGCTTGTCTTTATCTCCAGGCAAGTTTTCCAACTGAAACCATTTCTGTGCAGTCTACACATACACCTTAATGCACAATCCCAGACATTAACCTGAAACTACTGGATGATACTTGTCACACCAAACTGTATGCAAGGCACGTGTTTCGTAAAAGAAAATTGACTTTATCTGCTTTGCACTTAAATGTTGGAGTATTGGAGTTAACACACTACACTGCTGCAGACACCTGCCTGTCACACTCCAAAACGTAACTTAACACCCAACATTAACATTGATGAGGATGACTTTAAAGCACAAATAAACAAAGTTTCTGCAGCTATTGGTTTAAGGAACAAGAGACCCTACAGCCAACCTGCTCACACATTCTTGCCCTCTGTCTTCAAGCACTCCTCTTACAAAAACTCAGAGCAGATCAAAACAACTTCTCTAAAAATGTAAGCTACAGAAAGAGAAATTAAACTTTCACAAACCTGTAGTATTCCTGAGCACCATCAGAGTCACAGAAGTGACAAAAATAATGATCTCGTCTTAGATGTTTCAGTAACTCATCATTATCCAAATAACGCTCGTCACAGAATTTACACAGGGGATGCCCACGATGAGAGGTGTCATCTGGATCTCCATGGATTCGATGGCGAGCAAGGTCCTTACGAGTATACCATTTCCGTTCGTACGTAAAAATCTGAAGAAATACACAAAAAAACTGAATGAGCTAGGCTCCACACAACTTACTCACTTGCAGGAGTCAAAAATTTGCTTTAGAAAGATGCAATTTGACAGACACCTAAAAGTTTCAGTGAATAGGAACCAAAATTCAAGAGACTGAATGAAATTACATCTCATTTGTATTTCACTCACCTCAAACACTGGAAACAGACCTAATTCACTTTTCCTTTCACAAGTGTGTGTACTAACATAATGTAACAAACTTTTAAACCTCTATTGGAAAAAAAAAGCCTACTTTTTATGAAAGTACAGTATTTTGCATGCTAACTCAAACAAAAAAGTGGAAGAGAAGTGGCCTGTTTAATGCTCCTCAGACAGCAACTACCCCAACATAGCTACATACAGATGATACAGTTCAGTGTACAAATTCTGCAGTCTTCTGTCCCTTTTAACAAAAGCTATTTTAGTAGAAAGGGTTCTGAAGATGCCAAAAAGATCAATACACCCTTGAGAACACAATATCCTTTATTTCTTGCCTCCTCAACAAGGAGGCACGACTTATTCCAGGAAAAGGCTCACTTGGCTTAGCTTGGGTTGATTGACCGAAGCTTCTATGAGTTTAAGAACTTCTTTGCAGCCCATATGGAATCTTCCTCTGAAATAAAAATGTGCCTGCAGTATTCTGAAATTAAAAGCCAACAAATTCTACTATAGTTTGTGCCGTCTTTGGGAGAGATGATGATAAACAAGCTTTAGTGATGGCTGCTTAGGCTGACGGCGGAAACACCTCTTAACCAGAGTTCAGAGGACACTGCAACCAAAAGAAGTTGTGTTGGCCTCTCCAACTCACCTCCCTTGAATTAGGGCTATTGATTGCACAACCACAGAAAAGAGAATCAAATTAGTTCAGTGAAAGCTAACCCTGCAAAAAAGATGCATTGGTATTCATTCATCTCAGCCCTGACCACTTCTGGATCTTGCCCCTTTTGGCAATAACCTACAGTTCAACTGGCATAAACCAGCTGTGACACCACCAGAGAAATGCATTTCTCTAAGCTGACACTCTATTGGTTTCAGAGAAAACAAACACACGTACAAAACCATGTGTACCGAGTTCTAACAAAACCTGCTCATGAATTAAATTCCCTCCTACAGCAGCACACAATGCTGACAACTATTAGGCACAGAGGTTAGCAGTCCCAGCGCTCATTTAACAGCAGCTGCTGATTTTGTCTGACATGCTATTCAGACACAGGAAAACACACCAGCTCCAGGGAAAGGTGGAAAAGGTGGAATTCTGACTTTCAGACTGAAAAAAGCTTTGCCTGACTGGCATAACAACAGCTGTTCTATGGGAAATTTGGGTGGGTTAAGCAAAAAGGACAGTGATGGTGATAATAAGATGTGTAGCTTTAAGACCCAGAACAGGCAGACAACTCAGCTTTCCAGTAACTGCTTTATCTTTACCAGGTTGTAAAACACATTTTAAAACAGCCTCGGTCATTTTGTTCGTGTGTACATCAAACATGGTGGACCTCAATTGCAGACAACAGTTAAATTTCATTTTCCAATCAAAACAACAAGATACAGGAAATTTGCTCTGAACAAATAAACAAGATAATGAAATATAATTATAGTTCATTAAACCAGCAAGATGGACTCTCATCCTGTACATGAGTCAACTGTAAATGCTATGATGTCTCTGGTGTCAGAGAGAAATCCATCCGGCCCTGATACATTCTGCCTTCTGAACTGGCACCAACACTTTCTCAGTTACAGTTTGTAAAGTCATCACAAGCCTTAATAGATATCAAATCTCTAGTTACAGCTGTAGTGCCTACAGCTCAGGCTTAATTTCCTATCAGGCAGTTAGGGTTTGTTTTTTACACACTGCGGGGGAGGAGCTAACCTCAGAAGGTTATTAACGTGGTTGGGTTTAATTTAAAACATAATCCATTCAGAACCTTCAGGCCTCTTTCATTAATCAGTTTATGAAAGAACACAGAGTTGAAATGAAGCAACTGACCTAGCTGCAGGCAGACAGAAGAAATTTAAAAAGCAAATTGGTGCTGTTCAGCCACCCCCTTCTCCCCACCTCCCCAGGTATTGTTGCAGGTCATGTAAGGACTCAGCCCTCCTTCCCACGTCAGGACACAGAACGAGCTCACCTTTAAGTGTTTAACACAGAGCTTGCAACAGAAGAGTTCATGCTGCTTTCTCATGTGCTGTTCCAGATCTGCAAACGTGTTGAACGGCTTCAGATCCGGACACAAGAAGCACTCATGCTGCAGCAACTTCCTGAGGGAAAAAGAAAGATTTACTAAATATTATCCTCTCAGCAACCCACTACCTTTATCAAAACCAAATGTTCTGTCAGTAGCAGAATTCTGCGTTTTTATAGCTCCCCCAGCAACTTGCAATGAGGTTAGCGTCCTGCTTACTCCAAGAATACTTTGTCATCTGTCAGGAACAGGACAGAACCAAATTACTGTAGGAAAGGAGCTGAACAGTTGCTGTCTAAGAAATCCACGTGCCAGTGGTGCACTGCTAGTGTACTAGAACATGTCCGTGCAACAGCCCCCAGCTTACTGAAAGTTCAGCTGATGCATGCAAGGTTCACACCCAGTTTAATTACGTTTTGTACTGCAGAAACCGAAGTATATGATGGGGGGCATAAAAAAAACTGTAATAGAAAAGGAAGAAAAGAAGTAACTCCAATGCTTCCCAACCAGAGCTGAAGGCAGAGCACTGGCCTCAGCAGGAGACCCCACTCACACGCACTTGATTTCTGCCCCCAAACAGCAATCTCAGCAGCTCTCCAGCAATCAGATCATCAAAAGCAATTCCCAGAGCTGGCGTATAATTAATCAGAACGTTTCCAACTGCTTCTGCTTGCTAAAGCCCATTGCCCAATTCCATAAATTGGAAGTCACACAAAATTATAAACTTACCAGCAAGGCTACATTTTTAGCCCCAGTCAGGTTAGATTAGATAAAACATGTGACTCTCCAAGAAAAAGGTACCACTGCCTATGTGGTTTCACCTGTTTTTGCTTGTCTTTCCTTTTAAGTGGTCTTAACTAAACTAACTAAACTTACAGCTTCCTAATAAATGTGCTATGAAAAGTATTTTTAGAACACGATGCTGATGCCACATTTTTACCCTGTTTTTTTTTTTGTTTGTTTGTTTGTTTTTTACTTCACCCTTTTTCTCTCCCATTTACAACTAACACCCTTGCAGGAAGAAGATGCTCTTCTTTTCATCTGATGTAGCATACAAATGATTTTGAGTAGTCCTTACGCAACGCAGGAATAAATAACATTACCATAGTAATTTTGCCTTTACTAATTTACAGGCCATACGAGGAATTAAAAGCCTTCCAGCAAGTTTGCTGTTGGTAAAGAAGCAAAAAGCAACTTTTCTTGACAGAGCAACACTCCTGTACTATGCTTCTGTAAATCCAGCGCCCCAGGGCTTGAGGAGCTGCTCTCTTTGACGACCATGGCACTGAGAGCTCATGCCAACCGTGCCGCTCCAGCTCCTCATCCCACCAAAGACTCCTGCACTGCGGGGTGACTAACACAGGCAGCACGGCAGCCACCATTTCCATAAACCAAAACCACACTGCTGTTAACGCACACGTTTCCGGCCACGTAAGGTAGATAAGAATATGTGTTTTAGGGACACGTTACAGAAAGGAATTCCGGCGCTTACCTGTACAGCGCATAAACCTCTGCATCCATAAAATAAATGTCATACTTCTTCTCATGCTGCAGCTGGCTAAGTGCTATTGTTGAGAAGGACGTGAGCTTCCGTCCGAAGACAACCTACGGGCAACACAACGCAGGAATCAGACAGAGAACACGTGGGCTGCACGGCATTCGGGATTACAGAGCAGCTCCTCAGCACAAACTTTGTCAGGGATCTCATTGTAGCCTAAGGCTTGGACAACACGCCCCGAGCTGTGCCAGGCCCAGCTGCTTGTCACCACCAGCTGCTGTCCCCACGACTGTCAGCAAAGCAGCGTGACAGCTGCTTATCAGCCTCCAGCAGGAGCACCAGGCGGAGGAGGGTGGGACTAGCCTGGTCTTTGGATTTTGAACTGGATTAGGAAACTCTTTTATGATGCTTTGCTACCACCACCATGCTGAGAGTAAACATCTGCCAGCAATTCAACCCATTCTGCAGCGAGTGTCTGTCCAGAGCCCCACACTCAGCTGCCTCCTGGCAGGAGATCACCCAGACTTAGTGAGAAATGATGGTACTCAGAGTCTGACAAGGGAACTTCGGTTGTTTCTTTCCTTTCTCACCAGGAAAGTGAGAAATGGAATGCTGCCTCCCTTCCCAAAGTATTTGTCCCCCTTCTAAGGGAACCGGGCTGCTCCCAGTGACTGCCCTGCACCCTGGGCAGCACAGCTCAGCCACCCGCAGTGCTGTGTCCTTCCTGAGAAGTCTTGTGCCCTCGGTGTGCAACAGCACACCCCCACTTTGGGAAGTGCTGCTGGGGCAGCAATATTGATGGAATTACCGGCTGGAATTACCTGCAGCAGCTCAGGAAGGCTAAGACACAAATATGCTAATCGTCCTGAGTCGTCACAGTGAATACAATAACTCTGGAAATACCTGCAGCCTTCATAAAAGCATTCCATTCGATACTACACGTGCAGTTCAGTCGTGTTAAGTCACTCCTCTATCCCTCTTGTGCTGAAATACCTCGGAGCAAGCTGTGTGCGTGTTCTTGTTTAAAGCTTTCCTTACAGCCAGGCTACTATTAAGTTAACCAAAGTGCTTTTTATATATACACAGGCACACACACACCTCTCTGGAATACCAAGCTTAAAATAAAGAGAATACAAGTCTAAGTTTGTTGGATAAATGCCTAACTTCAGCTATTTAAAAAAATAGTTTCAGTAAAGTTCTACAGACATTTCACCTCAGCCTGAAGCGCGTTTTGGAATAGAGGAATGGGTCAAGAAAAGCAGATTTTATCACAGGAGTTCAACGTAACATGAAGTAAACACACCGACTGATCCTCCACGCCTGATCCAAGTACATGTCAGGGTTGCTTTCCAGGTCAAGTAATCCTTCCTAGCACAGCAATTAGGCACCACTGAGAGCACACATTACCATAACGAGTATATCCTGCTTTCCCCTCCATGTGTTCCCCAGTGCCAGCCATCTTTGGAGCTGTTTCCATTTCCTTTGGATGCGTCCCTTACCAGTCCAACCTACACTGATCAGCACAGCACCAGCTGAGGTCTGGTGGAGCTGCCCTTGCCTCTTCTAATTCCACACACACCACGCAAATGAAGAGCCCCTGCTTTACATCCTACTTATACAAACAGTTCATTTAAGGACAGTCTTGATGTGGTTCATGCCCCCCAGAATCTTTTTTCTTTTCTTAGGGCAGACGGGTGCACACACACAGCAGCATTACAGCTGTGCTTAAAGATGAGGGGAAAAAGAGCCCAGCCATTAGGAAGGACCTCTTGGGCAACTCTAATAGAAGGATGGCTTTTAACAGGTAACAAATGAGAGAAAAAGATGGCTTACTGCACCAAAGTTCAGGCCGCATAACAGCGATTATTACAAACCTGGGAAGATCTCAAGGTTAACAGGCCATCTGTGACCCTAAGACAAGCAGCGTTAAGGCACAAGAGCAACACCACAGTTGGCTTCTTCCTAATACAGCAGAGGCAGAGCAGCAGCTCCCCAGCTGCTGTCAGAGACAAAAATCACTTTTTAAATCTCTTATCTTTCTCCATACAGAGGCTACTCATGCCAGCATAAAAAAAAACACATCAACATGTCCGGCCTCCACGAAATCTGAGGATCTTGAGCGTGCAGCTTAAGATCTTCAGCCCCTCCGAATTATTTGAACAACACAAGAAGCAGCCGAAGTAACCAGAATTAGTGGGGGGAAGAGGGGTGTCCCCTTTTGCCACAGGGGAGAGGAAGAGCTCCCCTGGTAGACTTATTTTACTCCATTTCCTAAACCACACAACACTAATAACAATTCTTTTCTTCTAAAAGCTTTCATTTCTCTTCTCCTAAAACCTTTTCTTCCTTCACATCAGTCCAGACCCGAGCACTTGCTCCTGCCAACGCCCCCAAACAAAGTTTCCTCCCCCGATCCCTGCTGGCACCAGCGCCCCCGCCGCACCCCCCAAAAGCTCAGGGCCTCTTCCCCAAACCCCTACCGGGGGTCCCCGCGCCGCGACCCCTCCCTGGGGAAGCAGAAGCGGCACGGGGGGGGGGGGGCAGCACACGGAGCACCCCACCCACAGCAGGGCCCAGCCCGGCAGCACCCGCAGGGGAACCGCACAGGCCGGCAGGGCGCGGGGCAAGCCCGGAGCCCCCCCCCTTGAGCCCCCATAACCCCGGCTGGGGGCAGGGGCCGGCCCCGAGCCCTCAGCCCCGTGCCCTGGGCCCGGCGGCGGTGCGGACCTGGCGCAGCTCCTCGCGGCACACGGCGCAGTACCGCACGCCGCACAGCGCCCGCATCCGCACGGAGCAGCGGTAGCAGATGGGGTGGTCGCAGCGGCCCAGCGCCACCACGTCGAGCTCCCCGCAGCACAGCACGCACGGCCCCTCCGCGCCGCAGCCCGAGCCCGAGCACGAAGCCGAAGCCGAAGAAGCCGGGCCCGGCCCCGAGGCCGCCATGGCGGCGCCGACCCCGCCGCGGCCTAGGCCCCGCTCCGCCTAGCAACCGCCTCCTGCACCACCGAGACGCGGCCTAGAGCGCCGCCACGCCGCGCGACGCTCTGCCCGGAGGACGACCATAGAGAGAGGAGCGCCTGCCTCTCCTCCACCCGCCCATTACCCGACTTGGGGGGCCCGCGGGGCCACGCCCCCTCGACGTCACGCGCTTCCGCCAGCTCTGACCATAGAGAGGGAAGGCAGAGCGGCGCGCTCGCCGTGCCCTCACAGGTCCGCTCTAGCTGCCTCTCGCTGCTCCGCGCCGGTACCGGGGGTCTGGGCTCCCCGCGGCCGGGGGCAGCACCGTGAGAGGCCTCGGCCGGGCTCTGTTAAACGGCCGGTGACGCATCAGGCGTCAGTGGCGCAAAAGCACCACAAAAAACAAGCGAAAAACGTTAAAAAAAAGGAGCTGAAACACTATAGGAAATGATAACTGCGCGCACCAACGCAGCTCCCGGCACGGCTCCGGGGCCGGGGGTTGTGGCGGTGCCGCAGCCGGGAGGGGGAGCCCCAGGAGCGCGGGGAGAGGCCGCGTCCCTGTGGCAGGCGGCTGGGAAAGCAGAGTTTGTGCTGTTTGTATACAGCGCGGGGCACCCTCACAGTGTTCTCCAACTCTTCCTTATCCTGGATTCCCACAAAAAGACCTATCTGGGGTCACTGTGCTTTCAATTTGTGAGAAATCAGCGCGGATCCCTCTCAAACACAGCGATTCAGCCGCTGGATCTGCCCAAACAGCTCTCCAGAAACGCCCAGGGCCGTGGCGTGAGGCGCTGGCTCTGCCACATCACCGCCTGTGTCAGCAGCCGGGCACCGAGTCATCCCGATGAGCAAATATCCCTGCGGTCCTGGCCCCTGAGTCAAGGGCTGCCACTGCCCTAAAAGTGACAAAATGGCCCCGGCCTCCTGGCCTCCTCCCGTGACTCGCAGAGCTGGGGCTAGAGGGCGGCTGAGGAATGGTTCCGGGACACGCCATGCCTCAGAGAAGCTGGTCAATGGTGGTGGCTCAAATTGCTTGGTGGCCCAACATGATAACTCTTAAAACATCCCGAAATAAAGTCAATTTTCTAGCAAGGGAAATGGTAACAAGCCACGTTAAATCACACATTAAAATGTACCGCAAATTCTTAGGACCTGCTCTTGCGCAACGCTGCTAGCTGGAAGGCTGGACGAGCAGCACTTCCATCATTCAGATCTGCTTTCTTTTCACTGAATTCCTTGTCATTTGAGTTAAAAGAGGGTCTTCATTTCTGTGAGGCATAAACAATTATTTTAGGACAAAAACCACCGCAAGTTCGTTAAAATGTGTCGTGATGTTATTTAGTCCAAAACCATCAGCATTTAAGAACATCTGCAGTAGAATAAATAAAGTAATAGGTTAGATAAGTATTTTGGAAAACAGATAAACTAAGTAATTCAATATCTGGGGTTGCTGGATACAACAGGTAACATTTACTTTCTCCCCAAGAGACCAATTTATCACACTTCAAAGTAGAGAGTAGATAATACATGTCTTTTTGGTAATCAACATTAAAGTGTGTTTGGGTGGGGCTGTATTGAATAATTAGGAATGACTGAGGATGTTGGCTGTAATTACTTCAGGAAATGTACCCCCCCCCTCTGAATTAATGATACTGTTGAAAATGTTTTTGTGTCAAAACTGCATCACACAATTTTGGAGAGCAATTAGCATGAAATGAGATGGAGGCTGCTGACAGTAATGTGCTGTCTTAAGTGTCACTCGTCTGTGAAATTACGCAAGTACCCCAGTGCCATGGCTGAGCATAGGATAATAAATATACCTGCATAATTAGCCTTAAAAGTGACATTACTCATCACAATGAACATTGTGACAAAGCAGCTAGCCAGAACCGGACTTTGTACTTTACAGATTTCACCCAAGGGTCTCATTTTTTTGGGTAGGAGCAGACCTGAGGCACTGCTTCCCACAGGCCCGGAGTGCTGAGGACCTAATCCTGCGAACTGTGGCCCTACAAATATGTTTTTCCCATCAGTGGCCTGTGTGATGTTCCCGGTGAAAGGAAGCACCTGACTCTTTTCCAGGGTGCCACGGTGGCTTGCAGGCAGCAGTCCTGGCAACTCGTCAGCTGGGGCATTTTCTGCTTCTCCAATAATAGTTACTATAATCTGTCTGGAGAGGGAATTGCTGATGGTTTCGTGTCCGTTTGCTGAGAAGCTAAACTTCCATCAGCAATGCAAGCTCAAAATTCTTATTATTATTATTATTTTTTTTCTACGAGTCGGACTTTGCAATCTCACAAAGTCCTCAACTTTAAAGTGGATCCAGGAAGTTTATTTTGAACAAAGAGCATGTAGGGTTGTTAATCCTTCCAGTGCAAGCTAGGAGGCCAGATCCAGACTGTCCTCTGCAAGTAACCATCTGATGATTAAAACAAACCTGGTCCACATGCTTCTGGCACGCTGCCGATGCAGCCTTCAGCAGAGGTTAGGTCTCCTTAACTTCTGCCTCCGGTCCTTGCTCCATGACACTGCCAAACAGCAAGTCTGAACAATCCCGTGTGATGTCCAGCACACTGCAGCTGTCTGTGGCTATAATATGGCTAGGTCTGTACGCAGGTGTAAAATGTAAGAAAAAAATTATCTGTATCATTGCAGAAGATGCGGCTGCTTTCTTGATGTCTGGACCTTCAGCAAGTCAAACGAAGAATTGCTAAAAAGCCAACACTCAGTCTTTTCTTCAAAGTTGGTTTTCAACTCATCGTCATTCTGAAAAATCATATTGCCAGTGTGTGTGAGTCACGGGTGTAGATTAATTTATTTCACAGTGCAAAGAGGTTTTTATAATACTCTTTCAATGGATTGAATCATTCTTCGCTGATGACTTAAGGATGCTGTTTTATTTCTCTCTGGATTGCAAATGGAGTCTGGATCTCATCACTAAGTGTGACCCAAAACTATAAAGAAATATCATATATAATTAACTAGGCTTCAGTGTATCATTGCTTGGTTGGTACTTAGTTCTATGTGTTGTCAAGATGGCAATGTTTTCGTCCCAAGATGAAGGGTTAATAATGATGCTAGTGGTAGTTAATCTCCGTGTTTAATTGCTAAATATTACATGATAATCTCAGAAGAAAAAGGCACTCTTCAAGTCATTTAATCAGCAATAAATATACTTTGGAATAATTGATAACTCTGCAGATGAGTTTTCTTCATAGATTTTTTCAAATCCATTTTACTCAGAAGAGCAGCGGATCAAATATTTATAGTTTAGCACTAAAATACTGCCAAAGTGTAGAGCTAAAGGTTACGCCTTAGATTAATTTCACACTCACAGCTTGAGGTGGATGCGGTTCATTTGCAGTGAAGCTACTTAGTGCATAGTAGCGAGATGCACTTTCATTTGACAAAGTTTCTGATAGAAGTGATGATTTTCTCAGAGCTTAATATATTTTTTTTTAAGTCTCAGGCACTCTGTTTAGCTGCAAAGGAGGTAGCTGGGTCTGTGTTTCTCCCTCTGCTTTGTCCAGGATCATGCCAGAGGCAGCAGTCCAGCCTCTGCTGTCACCTCGTCCTGCAGCCAGCAGTGCCTGGCAGTGCAGCAGGGCAGGGTCTGCAGCCACCCTGCCCTTGCAGGGTGCTGGCTTCTGTGTCCACAGGGCCTGGAGGTGGAAGCTGGAGCTTTATATGAGCATGGGGCAACACTGGGCTCCTCTGTCCAGCTGGGCTGCAAGCTATTCAGGTCCCTCACTTCAAGGCAGGCCTAAATTTACAGCCCTGAATGTCCATAGTCTTTGGAGACCAGTGCATTTCTCTAATCATTTTATGCTATTATAAAGTCAGCATTGTTTGTCCCAAGCACATCGCGTTGCCTTCCTCCAAGACATCCCCTCTTGTCAGGCTGGAACCAGTTGTGCAGCATTTCAAGGTGTGCATGTGTCAGTGGGGTTTGGCCATTTTTTAGTCTCAGGTTTGGATCAAACATACCAACGACTGTATCTGTGGGACTGGAAGAAAGGTGGCCTGTTGTTTTCCCACATTTGAAAAAATATCCCAACCTGCAATTATTAATCACACCGGTTGTTCACCTATTTTAGTGGAAGCTTGTTTTTCTTTCCAGAAGTTCAATTGCAGAGGCACACAAAGGCTTCAGCCTCTCCATTTGCCAACAGGCACGATGCACTTTGTAAGATTTCAGATTTCACGAGGGAATTTTCCTCCAAAATCTAAATGTGAGAAAAAAGCATAATTTAGTGCTCCAAGCTTTTCTGAAAAGCGGTGGTTCCTTAAAGAGGGAGAGGATGAGCAGGGAGGGGAGCTATCCTTAAAGCATAAATAGAGGTACATGCTGGGAAGCAGAGTTGTATTTTAAGGCATTCGTAAACATTAGCCTAGTGATAGGGTTTTCTTTAGCAACTGCATGTTGGAGGATGAGAGCACGCTAAGTGCAGCTAACAGAAAGCATAGTACCTCGACGGGAATTCAAAGAAACAGCGGGGGGAAGGAGCGGCATTAAGCTTTCAAGGTGAAGAGCCAATGTGCAAATTCCCAGAACAGGAAGAGGGCCTCGGGAGAGCTCGGCTTTCAAATAACATTAAGGCAGCTAACGTAAATGGACAGAAGCAAAGCAAAGGCAGCGCCGAGCTGCCTCCTACCCGCAGTGATTGCACTGGGAGCAGAGCTCGTGGGGCCACGGGACCGGGCAGTGCGGGGGCTTCAGTGGTGCTCAGGAAGCTGAGCCATGACCCAGCCCCAGACACTGGCCCCTGGACAGCCCTGGCAAATGCCTGGATGTCTAGGTGTGCTTTTTCAGACTGGGATGTGTTTGCATCCCCCTTTTACATTGGGCAGGCTCAGAAGGCTCCTGGCTCCTCATCCCGGCCAAGCAGACTGCTCTGAGAGATGTCATTTTACTGTGTGTTGCTGGATTTTGGGGGCGTCCGTCTCACACCTACGAGGACTGCATAAATAACTAAGAATTGCATGCCATCAGTGTAGGACATCGTGCTTCTTCTTATTGCGACACAGTTGTAGCACATTTGATTCCACTTGTAAGGATGGCCCGGAAATAGGACTGCTAATGTGCCTCCTTTTTGATATCTCAGAAGGTTTTACAAATATAGCTCTTAATCCAGCAGCATGCATGCCAAACCAAACACACTCCACCTGTGCAGAGTTGCTTAAAGACAAATTTTGTTCTCAGCTATATGCCTTGGAGCCCTCTGCTCCAATTATCTTACACACATATAATTGTGTGTACAATATAGCCTCAACTAATTAAATTTCAGGAAAATAGGAGAGCACTTCAGCGTTGTGTGGGATTTGGTTAAGAGATCTCAGAGCTGTCAAAGGAAAGATTCATCTCACAACTCTTCCTCCTTACAGTAAACATGCCTCAGATCAGAGCCAAATATACGCTGCACTTCACACATCTGGGTATTAGCTCACTTTCATTATTGTAAATTACTTCCAGGAGAAAGACTGAATCATGGAATGGAGGGGGCTGAGAAATCTGCTTGCCTTAGAGACATTCATTTGATGTCATCTTTTTTTTCCCTTGCTCTTTTACCTTCTTTTCGTATTTTCGTCTTTGTTGCTTCCTTATTGCTTTTCTAAGGCAATATTGTCATAGCGCATCCTTGTGATTTTTTCATCATGATCCATTGGTGCTGCTATGCCGTGCCCAAACCACACTGTGATGGCATTGCTTCAGCCCTTGAGATGTTTAGAGGCTCTCCTAATACTCTGCCAGAGGTTGGAGGCAAAAGAGGCCAAACGGAGGCCTGGATGGGTGGTGATCCACTCCTTTCTGACAGCCCATCCCTCCACACCAGTGGCCCATTGGGGCCAGGTTCGTGTGTCTGAGTCACGTAGGAGGTGTGGGACTGTGCCCGTGCCTGCGAGATGCTGGGCTGCTTCGTTATGAAGTGACCAATTAGCCCGGTGTGATGGGCAGCGCAGGGGGCCCGGGGCTGCACCTCCGCTCGGGTTTTGTCTCCGATCAGCAGTTCAGCTGTTCCCTCTCCATACCTCAGTTTTAAGCAGAACTCATTCCACTGACTCAGCTGGGTGCCGTGGGGCTTAATTGTTGTCTATAAAGGGCTTTGGAATCCGAAGTGATCGATGCTATGAGTGTGTGTGTGATTAGGAACTGCGTGCCCTGCCGTGGGCTCCGCTGCGGGGCCTGAGCGAACAAACAAGCTCATTTGGCTCGGAATGGCAAACGCTAGGAAACTATGCAAAAGTACTCTGGGTCGGGCTTTTTATTTTATTTTTTTGAAATTTAGTGCTAATGGATCCATTGTTTCATGTAAAGGTTTCTACCGCTTTTGTTATGGTGTGTGTGACATTCACAGTACTCTTTGTTCCATTAGCAAAGTAATTTGAGAGAGTTTATTATCCTTTGGAGACTTCACTGCTTGCTGTTTAACTTCCATGTGATTGGACCCTGGAAAAATCTCTTAAAATAGTGCACGAGCCTAAAAATAGTGATGAATTAGTCGTTTCTTAGGAATAAAATAATTAATTTGGTGCACTTTGGAAGATCAGAAATGTTAGGAAACACCACTTACTGCTTCCTCTCTCTCTTCAGAGCCACCAAAACACATGAAAGCCTTTATGGTGGAGTCAAAGTGCCTCTCGCCTCGCCGTTTGAGATCGTAATTTGTTTGTATCAGCCACAGTTGCTTTACTTCAGAGGAACAGAGAAGTGGCATTTAATCAGCATGTTCTGAATCACCGGTGAAAGGAATCGCTCCCTAATCTGAATTTATCGCACCGGGACTCACTCTAGATGCGAGGCAATGGCACACGGTGTTATTCCTGGGCTGCCTGTCGTGGCGGTGCCCACGGGACTGCGCCCGCCTGGGTCCCACTCGCTAAGTGGCTCAGGCACCCCGCCGGGCGAAACACGCTTTCTCTGATTCACCGGGAGAGCTCAGCGGTGTGCTGGCTGCTGGAAGGCATCAGGGTTCGCTGAGCCACGCGTGTGGGAATATTTTCTCCTTGCCGTGAAGCTTTCAGTCGCTCGGGGTTGGAGCAGCGCTGCAGGCAGCGGTGGCGCGAGCTGGGGAAAGTTGGTGAAGGGTGAGCCGTGGCACCGGGGCGTGCAGGAGGAGACAAAGAGCATGGCACAGCTGCTGTCCCCCGGTATGAAGGGTGTAAACCATGCTCCCTGCTACAGGGGGGACCTTCGGTGCCAGGTCACTCACTCCCTGAGCTTCAAACCCCATGCAAAGGGCAATCCTCTGCAGCAGCGCCCTGCTTGGCACAGCCTTAGGGAGCCTTCCTGCCCCTTTACCAGCCTTGTTGCCCTCCTCTGGGTGCTTGCAGGGACCATACGAGGCTTTTTATGTTGTGGAGGTTTTTATGCTGCATGCAGTATTCAAGGTGAGGCCTGAAAAAAGAGGATGGCTGCAGCTAAGAGAGGGCTGTGGTTCTGCAGAGTGCTGTGCGGCCAGAGGAGGGCAGGTTCTGTACCAACCTACGAGTCTCCTCATCCAAAATGGTCTTGCCTCCAGCCTCTCACTGAACTCCCACAGGGAGATGCTGGAGAGGCCAAATGGCCAAAAAGTGCCATATACAGAATGAGCAGTAATGGCCAAGTGTGGCAGAGGCCCCATCACCGGGCTGGCCTCTTAAATTGCTTTGTTTTCATGCTCGGATGAGTTGCTAACCTTCCAATAAACACCAGAGTCATTATAATAAAAATGTGGAAAATGCTATCATTAAACCACACCGGTTTATTTTTCAAGTGCCTCTTTCTGGGACATCAAATTCATTTAGATCATTCTCAAAAGCCACAAATCCTGAATGGGTGCAGTAATGTGTGTGGTGGGAGGCGAGAGCACAAGGCACATTAAATTGGGTAGAGGCAGGGCTCTGACAGGAGAGCTCGGCTGGCTTTATTGCAGGGGGTTAAGACGTGACGCCTCGGGCTGCTCACCCCTCTTGCCCCCAGTTCTGCAGACTGAAACCCTGGTTCATGCCCTGACGTCTCATCTCAAGCCCCGCGGTGGAGACGGTGCAGGAGACAAAGGAGGCAGCTCCTGGAGAATGCGAGCAGTGAGCAGTGCCCAGGAGCCAGGGCCCTTCCTATAGCAGAGCCTTCCCCTCACAGAAAGACACGTTTTGTTCCAAAATACAGCAAAAAGGCCTTAGATCCTTCCAGCTGCAGAGCCAGCTGGTTAGATCCCACTCCCCATCACCTCTACAAGTTTGGAATAACTTCATCGAGGGTTTGCCTGAGGACTGGGGAAGCTGAGCAAAGTTTTGGCTCAGTCTCCGTGTTGTTGGCAAATGTGGTGCTGGGGCTAATTGCGTTAATTAAGTGAAAACATAGATGTGAGATTTTTGAAGGGACTTGAGGGCTGGACTCCACTCAGGTGAAAACAAGCACACATAGCTTATAGAAGTGACCTGCAAGGCTGAAATCCCGGGTGAGCCTGCACTAAACTTTCATAGGAGCCAGGCGTTGTTCAAAAGCTCTTTATCTGCCAAGAGGAATCAAGATTTTGTTCATCTGAGGAGTTTCTGGCACGAAGGCCCCCTCGGAGCAGCACAGCATGATCGATGTGTCCACGGGCGTGCTTATGGCGTCTGCAGAAACATCAGTTCTGTGAGGGGGGTAGGGTTACCCAGAATAGAAATTGAAGACAAATTGCTGCTCAGCTGTTTTGCTCCAAAGATATTTAAAAATACTTGGGAAGGGAAGTGTGCACTGTGCTAGGGAGCTGGAGCCTTCATGCATCGTCTTGGAGTATCTCGAGGTGCCGCGCATGGGTCGTTTGATGCACGGGGAGGAAAGGGTTCAATTTAGCTCCCGGAGGGTTTATCAGCATGACAAGTTATTCAAGTTATGCCAAAAATACACAGAAAAGACACTTCAGGCAGAGCTCTAGGAATGCAAAAATCTTCCACTCCTGGTAGGAAGCTTGAGCCCACGTTTGTACGTTGATGCAGCCAAACACAAGCTGCTGAGCTGCCGGCTCGGTTTGGAACTGGGGCAGGGTTGGAGACAAGTCTCTGCCTTTTCCAGAGCCCAGCACTGGGTTGTTCAGAACTGACACTGCTCTCGGGGCAAGAGGAGGTATAATGGCTTTTTATTGAGTGAAATAAAGCTGATAGCGCGTGTGTCCCATCGTGAACTGGGGTTTGGTGACCAGGGATGCGATGTGATTGTCTGTGTGCTGTACTGATGCCCTTCATTAATGGCTCTATTGAAACATGGAAGTGGTGAGGCCATTCATAATTTCCAGAGCACTCAAAGCGTGACAAAAATAGCCTGTCCATCAGAGATCTGCTCGGTGGAAGATGGAAGCCCGGCTCCGTCCTTATGGTAAACCTGGGTGCTTCCAAGAAGTTGCGCCATGGCTGAATTCGACTCTCCTCGTCTGGATCAATAACAAAAATGTTTTCGGCTCTGCACGCACGTGATTTCTTGCACTCAGCTCGGGAAGAGGCCAGAATCCCCTCCAGAGCATCCAGGAATTTCACTGCCTCCTCACCTTTCCTGAACAGGAAAATCGCGAGGCTTTGTGCTGACCCATTTACACTTCCCCGTGTCTCAATGCTGCTTTGCAATTTTGCTCGGCATCCCCGAGCAGAGGGGCAGGATGGATGCTGCTTCAGAGGGAGCCCGACGGCGGGCAGCAGGCTGCCCACATGGGAACACGCTAAAATAACAACACGGAGAGGTGAAATGGGCACACAGGAGCATGCAAGATGCTGAGAACAAAATTAATCAAGTTACCGTGCGGCCTGAAGAACAGAAATGATTTAGTCATAGTGCAGGGTATTATGCCAAGAAATTGGGTAATAAACTCAGTAAGCAAGAGGAACTGGAATTGCTCACCAATGAGCCTCAGTATGACCTACTTGGTTTTATCAGGGAATCTGGGGGGAAAAGTCAGCTGACTGAAAGGGCAAAACTGGTGGTTACAACCCGTAAGAAGAGCTGAGCTGCCAAAGAGGAGGAGGAGCAGCACTGACAGATCCACTGCAAGCAGCTCTGAACACTTTGCTGCAGGAGAAAGCGCGAGGGGCTGCTTGCTCCAGCTCACTGCAGCTGCTGAATTGCATGAGGGAGCAGAGCAAACGGCTCCTTGCATCTCTCCAGAATACCTACAGATAAAACATGGTGTGGTTGCAAGGTTTCCATCCAGGCAACACACTGCAGGAGGCTGCAGGATTGGGGTTACTGAACCCTAAAACACTCACGTTTAATGTGGGTAACAAGTGGCACCAGAGGACCATTGGAAGGGGCTGAACATATTGGGTCCTGTCATTTCTCTGGAGTGTGAAGGCTTCAGGGAGGGGAGCACAAGCTGGCAGGCATCCCATGGGAATCAGGTGTTACCCTCCCAGGTCACCTTTTTCCCTAAAGAAGAGGTGGAAGAACAGAGTTCCTCACCGAAGGAGCTGTTTGGGAAGGGAGGCAGGCACTTGGCTGTTTTCAGCTGTGATGGCAAGGGACCAAGAGCAGACTGATCCTCCGGGTAGCATTTGTAGGGGCATGAGCTGTACACGAGCACAGCAGCCCCCAGAGCCCCCAGCACAGGCACGGTGTCTTCTCTCTTCCCACTGCTTTGCACCTCTTTGGCAGTCTAATTTTGCCCTGCACCGAGGCAAGTTCAGAGGCACTGGGAAGTACCCTGCTCAGAGTTAATTTTGCTGAAAACCACCAGTTTCTTCACGCTTACAGTTCCTCCAGGGCACGTTCCTGTGCCTCGCAGCTCGTCCCTCTCTGAGCATTGAGGTGGGGGGCACAGATCCCCTCTGGGGGGTCCTCACTTGCGGTCGGTTTGAAACCTCTCTCTTCCTCCAGCACTAAACCTGCTGCTGTCGAGCAGGTCCTGGGGGTCTGGGGGGGGGGTGGATGCTGAGCTGCAGAGAGCTTTGAGGGGCTGCAGGGGTGGCGCAGGGCTGCGGGAGGCTGCTTGGGGCCGGGAGGGGGCTGCCCAGGGGCTCGGGGATGCTCGGGACGGTGCAGAGGATGCAGGAGGCGGCGGCGGGGGGGGGGGATGCTCGGGGCGGCGGGGGGATGCTGCCGGCTGGGAGGGATGCTGGGGGCTAAGGGAGGGGATGCCGAGGGGCGGCGGGGGGGGAGGTCCGAGGGGCGGTGGGGGGCTGCGGGGCGGAGCCGTGGGGTGCCCCTCCCGGCGGCGTTATAAAGCGGCGGGGCTCGGGCGCGGGGCTGCCTTCGCTGGGGCACCCGGGGCAGGGGCGGCGGCGGTGGGGGGGACGCCTCCTGCCCGCAGCGATGGCGAGGGGGCGGCTGTCGGGGGGCGCCTGGGGGGCCCTGGTGCTGCTGGGGCTGATGCTGCCGGCGGCCCCGCCGGCCGGCGCTTGGTACAAGCACGTCGCCAGCCCCCGGTACCACACGGTGGGGCGAGCCTCGGGGCTGCTCATGGGGGTCCGCCGCTCCCCGTACCTCTGGCGCCGGGAGCTGCCGCCCGAACCCCCCCGCCGCCCCGGGGGTCCCGCGCCCGCCGCCCCCCAGCCCCCGGGACGCCCCGACGGGGGCTCCCCGCCGCCCGCCCCCCCGCCGCCGCCGCCGCCGCTGTCGCATCCCGGTCCCGGTCGCCTCCTGCAGCGCCTGCTCCGGAGGGGTTGGGGCTGGGGGGGACCCCGGCCGGCCCCCGCCCGGCCGCCGCCCGCAGCCCGCGGAGCTCAGGTAAAGCGGGACCCGACGGCAGGGCTCCGGGGGGGGCCGCGGGGACAAGGCGAGGGGATGTCCCGCTGCACCGGGCCGGGGAGGTGGCGTTTGGGGTGCGGGAGCCTTGCTGCCGTCCCCCCGCGGCACCCTGGGGGGCTGGAGGGGTGCCGCCGGGGGGCTGGGTGCGGGAGGCTTGCTGCCGTCTCCCACCGTGCAGGCATCGGGGGGGGGACGCACGGTGGGAGAATAACCTGAGCAAAGACCCCATGGCATGGCTGGGCTGCGGGGAGATGCCCCCTGTGCCTGGGGGGTGCCCAGGCAGGGGAGCGAGGGGATCTGGGACCCCGCGGGACAGCCCGTGCCCTGGGGGGGGTTCCAGCCCTGGCTCTGGATCGAGGGAGTTTGCAAAAGTCTCTGCTGTATTTTGAAACTTGGACCATGAGGTCCCAGCAGGATGGAGCAGCCAGGCTTCCTCCCGGTGAGATGCGTTCGGAGGGGCTGCACCTGGGTCTAGGGGCAGAAAAAGGAGCTGGGGGATTTCTGTGCCTGTGTTTGGGGTATCCCAAACCTGCACCCTGCAAGGAGCGAGCTGTCAGTGCCATGCCGGGGTGTTTGTGGTGCTGGAGGTGCTGAGGAGCTCCCGGCATCATCCCTCTGCAGGACCCCTCTCCCTGCCCTCTCCCCACTCGGCCAAGCTGCGTGGGACTGTTTTGGGGCCGTGTCCAAACATTAAATCTCTTTTCCCCTATGTAAAGCAGGAGCCAACATCCGGCTGAAATCCAGGGATGCTTTTAGATGTTGGATCAGCCCCGAGACATGCAGCCTTATTCCCATCCACACCCCCCGCCTTCATTTTTTGGAGGCAATCTGGGATTTTTATCTTTTGGGGAAAGCCCAGGCAGGTCAGCTCAGCCCGTGCTATGCAGGTCCCTCGGGCAGCCTGGCTGGAAGCACGGACAGAGCCTGTGTCGTGGCGGGGGTGCAGCGCTCTGATTCCACAGCAGAACCTCCACGAGAGCTTTGCACCAAGCCTCCTGGGTGTTTATAATGGGTGCTTGAGCCGTGGGGTGTGATTTGTGTGCACGGTCTGTTGTGGGAACAGAAAGGGTCCGCAGTGACCGTGGGGAAGGTCTGAGCCCACGTCCTGAATGGTTTTGAGCACCGTATGGAGAGGAAAAATCCACGTGGGCACTGGGCAGAGCTGGGTGATGGGGCCACAGCTGGATGTCCTGGGTCATCACCGTGTAATAACATGGGGTCCTTTTCTTCTTTCAGCCTCTCCCGATGGAAGACGTGGCTCTGCTCCGCTGAAAGGTCCCAGCAGGGATGCTCCGGGCGCTGGAGGAGCACTGGCTGCCCGAGGTGGGGACTGTTTCTGTGGCTGGTGAGGAGGAGTTTCATCGGCGGCCCTCCGGGTCTCTGACCTCTCTGAAACCATACAGACGGTTGCATTCAAAAAAAAGTCTGATTTTTCTTGCCCACTGTCCAGACACAGTGGTAAATTCATCTTGTTTTCAGGTCAACTTAGTGCTATAAACTTGGGGAGAAATAAACAGGGAAAATATTTATTTTGTTTATTTTTTTTAGATTTCTGTACTGGCTTGTTTGCAATATGACACAAACATGTACTGTTTGCTTCCTAGGAACCTGCCCTCATTAAAATGAGAATCGATCAAAGGAAACGTGTTTCATGGTGTATTTTATTTTATTTTATTTTATTTTATTTTATTTTATTTTATTTTATTTTATTTTATTTTATTTTATTTTAGCAGAAGCTGGTATGGCTCAGACAGGGCGCAGATGCTTTGGTGTTCCAGTCACTCCCAGATTTTTCTGATGTGATCTAACTCCTTGACAGAGTTTCTTCTGCAGCCATACAGTGAATCTCCTTTAGTGCCCTTTGGGGAGTTACTGCCGGGGGGCTCTCAGCTAAGAGGACAAAGTTTGAAATCTGTCCTGGACTCTGCTGAACAAAAGCTCTGCAAGTCCTCTGCTCTGGTTGCTTGTCTGCCTGTTTAGAGCTTAATTTTGTATTCATCTCTGCTGATGAAAGAGAAAAGTTGTTCCCCACTGAAACAGGGTGTGGGTGCTGGACCAGCGGGGCCGAGGCAGTAACACACACTGGGATGGTTGGGGTCTGGATTTTGGGGGGCCCAGCTCCCGTGGTGGGATCACAGCGTGGGCACAGCGGGGCTGCCTGCTGCCCATCGGAAGGGAAAATCCCTGCTGGTGCTTGCCAGGGGGCATTTCAGTGTTTTACACATGAAGGATCAGTTTCCCCTCTGTGTCCCCTCTCTGTTTCCCCCACGATTTCAATCTTCTTCCAAATTCCTGCTCTTCATTAGCGCAGCACGGTACACGGACGGCACAAATGGCAGATAATTGCCCCCAACCCATTAGGCTGTTGCACTTGAGCGGGGCCGGGGCTGCTGCAGTGCCAATCAGCCTGTGGAGTGGCCGCAGAGGCGGGTTGCTGTTCTCATGGAGGTAAGTGGCAAAATGAGGTGAGAAACGTAAAGGTCAGCATCGCACTGGGGGTGCACAGAGAGGGCGAGGAGGGGCGATGTGATGAGAGACACGACTTGGGTGTGCTCCCACCCCCCTGCGTAGGAAAGAAGCACTCATGTGCGTCGATACTGGGGCAAAACCAGCAGATGCTCGGTTAAGCACAAGCCCTTTTACCTTGTAAAATATTTCTCCCTGCTGCTGCGGAGGAGGAGCATGAGCTGATTCCCCAAAGGGAAAACTTTGCTGGGGCAAAGTAATTTCCCTTGTGCTCTCAGCTCTCTGGAGACGTCTGAGCATTCCCCTGGGTCAACAATCCCAGTAAACAGGAAGCAACCTTACAAAGGCATTTAATTACCCCTCTCCGACAAGCATTAATCCAATCCCTTCTTAAAGACAAGCCCCAGGAGAGCTTTGCCTCCGTCCTGCGTCCTGCCCGTGGCCGTGCAGATGCTTCCAGGGTCTGTGTGCCTGGACCGGGGGGACCCCGACACAAAATACAACACTGGGTTTTTGGGGGAAAGCTGCTTGCAGGGGGAACAGGGTGGCACCGGGTGGCTTTGCCATGCCATCTTGTGGCCGTGCCGATGCTGTGGGACAGGAGAGCTGGGAGCAGGGCAGGGGCTCCGAACCACATCCCTGGAGGGGGCAGCTCCCATGGGTGCCCTCCTGCCTGCATAGCCCCTGCCAAAACCAGCTTGGGGCTGGGAGCTTGGGGCTGAGGCTGACCTGCTGCTCTCCGTATCTCCCAGCCAGGGCTCTCCATCACCCAGCGGGTGTGTTTTGTTCCAGCCCAAGTGATGGGCGAATCCTGGGGGCTGTGGCGTGCAGGAAGGCGTCCCACCCCTCCCAGCCCGAGCCCAGGGCGGCTCCGTTTCCTTCCCGGCTCCCAGCCTCTCCCAGGAGGCCAGCGGCATCCACCGGGCACACGGGGCCAGGCCGTGGCTGCTCAGGTCTAGGGCAGGAACCACAGCCCCCAGGAGCTGACGCAGGCTCCTGCTTGGGGCTGTGCACACAATGACTGCGGGGCCCTGAGGGCTCCGGGAGGAAGAAAACTCCCCGAGGGATTTCCTCCCCACTGGAGCTGCCCAGAAGCTGCTCCTCACCCCGCCAGGCCAGGGCTGAGCCCCTCTGTCAGGGCAGCAATGGGCTGGGGTGGCGAGCCCTCGGCAGGGCTGGTAGCCCCGGTGGTGTGGGAGATGGCCCCGGAGGTCCCTGTGGACCCGATGCCGTGTCGTGCCCGGCTGTACTGGGATGTGCCAAGATGTGCTGGGCTGTGCCGGGTCTGCAGCAGGCGAGTTCCCAGCCCATGGGCTGTCTGCAGCCTCATGCTGATGCCGCTTTGGGGAATTGAAATGCTGGAGATAAGGGCGAGGAGATGCAGAGAGCAGGGAGATAACGCTATCTCTGTGCTTTCGGCTTGGCCTATTTCAAAGTTGTTCAGAGTGCTGATAAGGCAACGAGGGCTCTGAGATGCAGGCAGAGGTCTCCCTCACCGAGCTGGAGCAGCCTGGGGCTGTTCCCAGGTGCCCAAAGGGGAAACACCAAGGGGCAGGACCCCATGCTTCCATCCTGAGGGCTGGGGAGCACTGTGCCAGCCCCATGCCCATCCACGGTGTGGCTGAATGATGACTTTCTCACCCAGCAGCAGCACTGCTGGCCTGGCTGGGCCCAGCAGTGATCTTATGGGTGCATTCCTGCCCGGGGAGTTCCCCCCTGGCCATGCTGCTATTTCCGCAGACGTGGGCACCAGCACTGCTCCGCCACCAGCCTCGCCCGGGGTGGGTGCTCTGGGGATGGGTACACCCGGGGATGGGTGGCCATGGGGTGGGTGCTCCTGGGGTAGAAGCTCTTGGGGTGGAAGCTCCCAGGGATGGGTGCTCCCAGGAATGGGTGCTCCAGAGCCCGCTGGAGGGCTCGGTGCTGCTCTCTCTTACATCCACTTGCAGTTCCGATTTACTGAGCCTGAAGCAAAGCATGCAATTAGCATGCTGCCCTGGCTATTTAATAAAATGAACAGGGCTAATTACTTGCTAGCAGAGCCTGTTGTCTCTGGTGCTGGACTGAATTGAGCAGGGTGGTAATTGTTAGCATCTGGGAGAGGCACCCGGCATCCTGACGGACTCGCTGAATCCAGGGAGTGCACAGCCTTGGGTGAGGGTCTGGGACCCACCTGTGGGCATTCATGGCCCTGACTGGAAATGTCAGCGCCCAATTTTCCCTTTTAGAGTGCTGGAATGATAGGGGCAAACAAGTGGGGAGAGTGACGGATGTCTTCCTGGGAACAGTAGTTGGTATTTTCTGTGTTCTGCAGCAGACACACACAGGTATTCCTCGGAGAGGGATGGACAGTCAGCAACCAGGTCCCTGCACGATGCCAAGTGCCGTCTGGCGCAGCACCCACAGCTCTGTTATCTGGTTGCAAATAACAAAGGGCTCGGGCAGATCCCTATCTGCCAGCCTGTGAAACAGGCACCCCCAGCTCCCGGCAGCACAGCTGAGCTGCCCGAACTTTTGCAACCCACAAGGCGTGTGATTAATCCTCCCGATGATTAATTCTCCTATCCCTATAAATCTCACCTGGAAATTGTTTACAGCTCAATAGTGCCACACACAGAGGCCTGGAGAAAGCGAGGCGGCACATTGCACAAGCCCTCCCCTCGCTCCCGGGCCCTCCTGCAGCACAAACACACCGCTGAGAGCCCTGACGGGACCACCGGGCACGGCCACCCCACACAGAGCTACGGCAAAATGAGGGGGGAAGGCAGCTCAAATTGTCACCGTGTCCATGCCAGGGACACCTGGGAAAGCCTAGGACATCGGTTCTTAGTGCTCAGGGATAGTTACACTGGTGGCAACGGCCCTCCATGGCTGCTGGTGCGGGACATCACTGCTAGATCTGGTCGGAGGGTGCTGGCAGGGAGGAGGAAGAGGCTGTGTGGGAGGAAGAGCTGTGCCCCGTCAGCAGCTGCCCGCTCCCACGGCTGAGGTGGGACGGGTGTCTGACGAACGCTGCGTGCAGAGGAGGCGAAGGGAGCGCCGGTGTCGTGGCAGCTTGAAAACACCCCGTTGGTCGGGCCAAAAATGCCTCTCAGGTGGAAGGCACGTGCAAAACTTTCTTTGGAAGCTCACGGCCTAGCGGCTCCGTCACCAGCCTCAGAAACCCCCTCCACCACCTGTCCTATCGCCCTTCCACCAGCTCAAAACGAGCCAGCGGGAGCAGGCGCGGGTTGAGCAGCTGAATTTTTGCCACGTTGTGAATATAAGGCAGGCCTTAAGCTATGAGCCTTAGAGATCCGCCGCTCCTCCAGCGCGGGGAGCCTGCCCGTCCGCCTGCATTTCTGCCGTTGTGAAACTTTTGGAGCGTGTGTGTGTGTTTTGAGGCGGTTACACAACCTGCCAGGCCGAAAGCAAACAGAGTTGGCACACAGGTGTGACCCCGTGCCACGGCTTCACGCAGGGATGAATTACAGGCAGGTGTCAAACCAGGAGCCTCAGACACCTCCCAGGTCAATTAGCACACGGGTCCCGAAAACTTCCCCAGCTTTCGGGTGAGCCCAATTAGGACGTAGCTGTTTGCATGAATCAACACCCAGAGAGGTATGCAGAAGGGAAAATCATCTGCGAGGTGTCTGCTGAGTCTAATCACAGCTCTGTGGTACCAGAAGGTGCGGGAACCCCCCCATGGTCTCCCCTCTTTTTGGCTCTGATGGGCCACAAATGGGTGGCTGTGGCTTGGGAAGCGGCAAGCTCACACTGAGAACCGGGGGGGTTTGTATCATGTGAGGGTGAACACTTGCACAACGTGGTTTCAGGTTCTTTCCAACTGCTTTACATGAAGCTGGATGCCTTCTGGGGATGATGAGTTTGAAAAATGTTAACAAATTCAGGTCATACTTTAGAAAATATTTAAGTTAAAAAATAAGCATTTTGGGAAAATGCAAACATTCCGTTTTCAGCTCTTTGAAATATTTCCCCCCTTTTTACTTTACAAGCCATCAACACTTTAAAAAAAATGCCCCAAAGGGTTAAAATGTTCTGTCTGACCACCCAAAAGATTTTCTCACTTGTGCTTTTATTGCACTGAATAAAAAGAATAACTTTTTTGTTCAAATAAACTTGAAACAATTCCTTCTCCTCTCCCCCTCCCTCCAGTTTTTTGGTTTGGCCACTGAGTGGAAAAATCAATTATTCGCACTCCTCTAGCCTGATAAAAAAAAAAAAAAAAAAAAAAGCTTCAGGACTCCACAAAGAGGCTCAGGGGAGTAGTTATGTTATACAGCAAATGAAAAGGTCTCCGAGTTCCCCGACTCGCCGGCCTCCTCTCATGTCACCGCAGGCTTTGCGCAGGGCTCGGTGCTTCTGCAGCGCTGCAGGGAGCAAACCTGGCGGTGTGGGGCTGGCACCGAGACCTCGGCCACAGATCCCAGAGCTCCTGGGGGGCTGTGCCCCCACCGGGGGCCCCGGGGGTCTGCGCCCAGTGACAGCTGCCCCTCCTTGTGCACCACCCCGCTGCCCGTGCTGCCTGTAGGAAACGGGGGTGGGAAGTCCCAGAGAGAACAGCAATGCCTTTTTTTTTCCAGGATAGTAGTGCAGACACGTCAGCAAGCATCTTTTTGGGTCCAACACCTTCCAGTTTCATGCAGAACTTTAGTGAAAATCTTTATTTCATTTTATTTTATTTTAAGCAGACTGCAAATTAAAAGCAACTCAATATTCACCTCTGGAGAGTTCTATTTACCACCTCAAGCTGGCCACTGCGTTTGCTTCAGCTCTATAAAAATCTGCTAGGAAAGCAGTTGGGGCGGGAGAAATGCCACGGAGGAGAGCTAGAAAACCTGTGAGCTGGGAACATGACACGGCAGCACCAGCTCTGGGACAACTAATCTGGGTCATTTCCTCCTTGCAGATTTCAAGGAAATGAAGATCAGGGATGCAAAGGGGCAAAGATGGGAATCTCTGTTTTCCACCAGAGCAAGCGTGTTCCACAGTGGGACCTGGGTTGCTGCTCAGCCAGGCATGGGGGCTGCAGCAAGAGGCTCTCCTGCCAGAAATGCTGCTCACGGAGCTGCAGGCCTGCAAGCTCATAACCCCATCCCCGTGGCCTGGTATTTGGGGGACACAAAATATTTGCTAGAAGTTACACGTGTACCAAGCTGGGGACATCACCGGGGGACACCTCAGTGCTCTGCAGAAACAGAGGCGAATGGGCCGTGGGAAGGACATGCCTGTGGCAGCTGGCCCTGGGGCTGGTCCTCAGCATGGAGCTGAGCACCCCGTTTCTGAGCTCCTTCACGTGAAGGGATGCCCACATCAGTGGGCAGCTCCACATGTGCCGGACTGGCTGGATGAGAGATGCCCCCAAAGAGCTCCGCATCTCCCCACAGTCAGGGCTGTGGCAGGGTGGGCAGAGCGGCCGGGCTGCATCCTGCCCGCTCCGCACCCAGCAGCTCAGGCTCAGGGGCTCAGCTCCAGCTTCCCTCCCGTGTCGGGGTGCTCCTCGCAGGGCTGGAGGGCAGAGGGGCGACTGCAGGGCCAGGCTGGGCTGCGGGGCTCCGACCCTGGCCCCTCGGGGGTCCCGCTCCCTGCAGCCCGGGGGCTCTGTGCTGAGCCGAGGGTGGGGGCAACGGGGGCCGCAGCAGAGTCCTGGGGGGTCCGCTCAGCCCCCGGCAGCCCCGGGGGGTCCCGCTCAGCCCCCAACAGCCCCGGGCGGCTCCGCTCCATGCGCCCCCCGGGCATCCCCGCTCCGTGCGCCCCCGCTCCATCGGCCCCGGGAGGCTCCACCGGTTCCTTCCAGCTCCGTTCCCGGCTCCGCCTGCTCCGTCCCCGTCCCCATCCCCATCCCCGTCCCCAGCTCCGGCTCCGCCTCTCCCCGCCCGTCCCCGTCCCCGTTCCCGGTGGCCGTCCCCTCCCCGCCCGCCTTGCTCCCGGCGCCGCGGGCAGCGCGCAGCATGGCCGCGCTGCGCACAGCCCCGGCCCCGGCCCCAATCCCAGCCCCGATCCCAATCCCAGCCCAAACCCCAGCCCCCGAGCCGGCCCCGGCCCCGCTGCCGGCCCCGTCCCGCCCCTCCGCTCCCCGCCGCCCCGCGCCCGCCCCGCGCCGCGCATAAAAAGGGCCCCGCGGCCGCCCCCGCCCCGCTCCGTTCCGCTTCGCTCCGCCGAGCCCGGCCATGGCCAAGGACCAGCTGAAGCCGCGGCTGTGCCACATGCTGAAAGGGGAAAACGGCTACGGCTTCCACCTGCACGGCGAGAAGGGCAAAAGCGGGCAGTTCATCCGCAAAGTGGAGCCCGGTTCCCCCGCCGAGGCGGCGGGGCTGCGCGCCGGGGACCGCGTCGTGGAGGTGAACGGGCTCAACGTGGAGCAGGAGACGCACCACCAGGTCCGGGCACGGGACCCCCGCGACCCCCCCCCCCCACCCCCCCAAACCCAGCACCCACCCCCGTGCTGGCCTCTGCGAACGGGCTGGGTCGGGAGGAGAGGGGGAGGGCTCCCCAAATGTCCCCAAGGGAGGGTCCCGGGGGGTTGGGGCGCGCTGGGTGCCCCCCGGTGCTGCGCTACATCTGCTAGGGGATGCAGCCTCTTGCCCCCCCGGAGCAGCAGGGGGGCTGTGCTGTGCCCGTGCCGTGCAGGGCTGGGGTAGGGGTGCTAGCAGCCTGCCGGGTGGGCGAGGGGGGGGAAGGTGAAGGTGCTGGGGCACTGCTGGGCACCGCCGCGTTATGCAATCCTTGGCGAAAAGCAGCCGGGGGAGCCGGGCTGTGTTTCCGGCTCTGCTCCGCGTTCCCTCGGCCACTTTGGGCAAGCTCCTTCTGCAGCACGGAGCGGGTGAGGATGCCTCCAAATCTACTGATAAAGCTCTGCAGGCGTTCAGCAGTTGGAGTGGCTTAAGTGAGATAGGGCTGGTAGGGGAATAATATCTGGTGGGAGACCGTGGCTGCAGCTGGGGGGGGATCCAAGCGAGCTGCTTCCCAGCTCTGCTGCAGAAGCTGCGTGCTTCAGGCCTTGTCCTTTTCTGTTTATAAAATCAAAACTCGTGTTTGTTAAACAGCCCTGTCCAGAAAACAGGCGGGGAGCTTGGGGCTGCTCTGGGCTGGCTGGAGCCGTTGTCCCTTGCAGGGGCACAGCACCCCGTGTCCCCATCTGCCTCGTGGCCTGCAGGGCTCCACGGGGTGTAGTGTTGTAGTAACTTAAAGCACGCGCCTGGCACCCGCTGCCGGAGCTTTATCGGGGCCAAGCAGGGATGTGGCTGGTGCAGGCTGCAGCCCCGGTGGTGTTTTGGGGGTGTGTGGGTTCTGGGTTTCCCCTGCTGGCATGGATGTTGGTGTGCTCAGGGCAAGGCAGAGCCCTCCGGGGCATCATGGCCAGTCCTGGTGACTCCAGGAAAGCTTTTTGGGGTCTCTCATGCTAATTTAGCTTGTTTTGATGATCTCAGCCAGCTGTGTAAAAGTTGATGTTTGTCTTGAATGTGACTGAAGGAGGATCCATGTCTTTGATCTAGCTGGGCAGAGAGCTGGGCTGCTGTCCCCCACTGGAAGCCAGCAGAGCTCCCTGCTGAAAATCGGATGCTGGGGAGTGAGCGATAGCGCCAAGACAGCAGCGCGTGTCCCTGAAACGTGCGGGGGGGCTTGTAGGTAAAGTGAAATGGAGAGATTTTCCTTCTTCCATTTCCAGCTGGCAGAGGCAGGATTGGGCCTGCTGTGGGGTGGGATGGGATGGAGCATCCCACCCGGGGCTGTCGTGGAGCTCGCTGTCCTGAAGTGCTCCCACTGCGGTGTCATCAATGCCTGAGCGTGCAGGCAGGTGGGTGATGTGGTGGTTGAATGTTGGCTCCTGTGGATGGCTGAGAGCAGCCGGGCTCGCCGTGGCCTCTCCTCCTGGTGCTGTTACAGTCCCTGTCCTTGGGTGAGCACTTCTCCAAGCGCATCTGAAGCTGTGGCAGGACGGAGCCAGGAGCACACAAGGCCTTGCTATGTGGTGCAACTATGTTTCGGGCTGAACTTGATGATATTTGCGTCTGTGCTCTGTTTCCACGGCCTTCCCCAAGGAGTGAAGGCAGGATGTGTTCTCAGGGCGTCCTGTTCCCATCTGGGATGAGAACCGTGTCCGGGCTGCTCGCTTGCCTCCTCCCGGCGGGTGGGCAGAGCAGCAGGGTGCTGCCTTCGACCTGTGCCCAGCCCCAGTGGGTGCTGCTGCTCCAGGGAGCCAGCCTCTGCCTGCCTTGTGCCAGCC
Organism: Netta rufina; assembly: GCF_964035555.1. Classification (NCBI taxonomy): domain Eukaryota; kingdom Metazoa; phylum Chordata; class Aves; order Anseriformes; family Anatidae; genus Netta; species Netta rufina. Next base: position 16,851,651 of record NC_140138.1, read on the forward strand.
CTGCCTCGGGGAGAAGCTGTGCTTAAATCTCACAGTGTGGCAAATGTCCCAGGGCAGGCAGAGCTGGGGGCTGTGTCCAGCAGCTGGTGGGAGCAAAGGGCTCCTGGTGGATCCATGCTGCTGGTGGCCAGGAGCAGCCCCGGCTCCATGGGGAGCTCATGCCATAGTGGCCTCTGTATGTGGGGAGGTCTCGGATGGGAACCCTTCTACAAGCCTCTGCACCAGCGAGGTGAGCGCAAAGATGACCAAGTGGTGCTGTTAAAAGGTGGTGCAAGAAAGCCTCCAGGTCCCTCATGGGGATGTAAGAGCTGTGTGAGGGTGGAGGCATCACACCCAGAGCAGGAGGGGGAACTGTGCCATCTCTGTGGGTCTCCTTCCCAGCCAGTTGAAGTTTGCTGGAGTGGACGGGTCCAGCGGGCTCCACCAGGCTGGTGCTGGTGCAGCCGGGGTGGGAGCCGGTCTGGGTGGAGCCGCGGAGGATGTGGGGCTGGGAGCAGCGCTGGGAAGGTCCGGATGTGTCGGGGAGGCTGAGTTGCCTTCAGAAAAGCTGCGAGCGAGGTGGTGGCCATGGCTCGGAGGCGGGTAGGTTACTGGGCTCTGCGCCTGGTTGCTGCTCTGCTCCATCTCCAAAGCACCTTGCTGCCCAGCTGGCTTGTCATGGCAAGGCCTTCTGGCATGGAGGGAGGGGATTTGTGCCTGCTCCGTGTCCCAGCACAGCCCTCAGCACTTGTGGCAGTGCCAGAGTGGGGCTGGGAGGATGCTGCTTCCATTGCTGCTGTGCCCGTGTGGAGCTGGGGGGCAGCTGGGCCACTGTGCCATAGCCAGTGCGTTATGGCACCTGCAGTGCATTAGGGTGCTTCTGCTCTCTCTCTCTCCTCTGCTGTCATGAGGCTGCAGCTGGTTTGGAAGGGTTTGGGAGCTCGCTGGGGGTGTCTTGTGTTGTGAACCCCCCAGTGCTGACTGCAGCAGAGCGTGGTGCAGCTTGTGCAGTGCTTGAGCTCCAGCAGCAGCGCTGGGGCTTTCCAAAAGGAGAACGCTTTGCTCTGTGCAGCAGCTCTGAGGAACGTGCTCTGGCACCTGCAGTTCCCCTGCACGTGGTGCTTGCAGGGACCGGCCCCGCTCCCAGCCCCACGGAGCTCCCTGGTGCTGCCTCTCCTGCCACAGTGTGCTGGCTGCCTGCTCCCAGATCCCCTCCTGGAGAAGTGGCTCCGCTCAGGCCTTGCCGGTGTCAGCAGCGTCGCCTGATGCCGCGTATAAATAGATGTGAAAAGGAGCAGATGGATTTTCTGGGGCTCGGCGGAGAAGCACCCTTCAGGCTGGTTATGGATGGGAGCCCCGGGCAAGCTGCCTCCTGGCGCAGGGCTGGAGGGCTTCGTTGGTTTGTGGAGGACAGGCAGCCTTGTCTGCAGTCTATAAATTTCCTCTTGGTTGTTTTTTTTTTTTCATTTGCAGATACCGGGTCTGTTGACCTTGAATGGAGCTTGCAGGGGAGTAAATAAATGCTGGCTAATTGCACATTAGGCTCATTTGTCACTTCTAACCTTGGCGGTTGCAGTGTGTCTGGCCAGCATGACCTAGATCAGAGCAGGAGCGCTGTGAGGAAGCCTGCACTGCTTCGGGGCTTTCCCAGCACTCCTGGGGCCGTGTGGGGCTGCGGGGCAGTGAGTGGTGGCCAGCGGCCCCCTGCAGCTGGGGGTGGCAGCTGAGCAGCATCAGGACCCATCCTCATCCCTGGGATGAAGGCCATGCAGGGAGGAGGAGGTGTTTGCCCCATCAGAGCTCTGAGGCTGCTGGCAGGGAGTCCCGGAGGTTTTCTCTGCCCCTCACTCACGTCCTCGGTTTGCCCCGTGCCCACCCCGTTGTGCTGTGCCCCTCATGTGCCAGGCCCGGCTCCTCTGGGGTTGCTGAGCAGCTTTCCACTTTCCCACGTGCGAACTGCCCGGCTCTCCCCTTCCTCCCCGCTGGGCTGACACCGCCAGCTCTTTTCAGAGGAGCTGCAGTCACAAAAAAATGTTTAAAAAAAAAAAAAAAAAGCAAGGCTGTGCGAGGACAATGGCCCCTATTCAGCAGGGCCTGGAGCTGGATACCAGCAGGGACGGGCCCAGCTCCTGGTGCTGGTTTCTCTTATCTCTGCTGTCCGGTAGCGCAGGAGAGGATGAATGCAGATCAGATTGTTTCTTTTGTGAATCCTCCTGGGGAGGGGAGAGCCTCGCAAGGCAACTGGGGCACCGTGTGTGCGCGCTGCTTCACGGTGCCTCCTTGGGTATTCTGGCTCTCCGCTGTGCCCCTGGGGTTTTGGGGAGAAGGAGGCCCCAGATAAAGGGAAGGGGGTGTGTGGGCAGGTTGTGTAGTGGGACAGATCGTACTCCCCCTCCAAGGGACAAAGCCAGGGAGCAGAACCTGTGATGCTCGGTGTGCAGTGTGGCCTCTGGGCAGAGGGGTGATGCCAGGCAGTGTGTGTGCAGCTGCCCCAGTCAGATTTGTCCCTTGGGTTGGGCTGGAAGGAGTTGTCACTTGTCACCTGGGGCTGCAGATGTGCCATCCTGGCCCTCCCAAAGATCTGCCCCTCTCCCTATCACCAGCAGAGGTGGTAGCAAGGCTGAAGCTGCAGGGGCTTCAAGGATTGGGGGTCCAAGCTGCAAGGCTGGGGGTCCTCAGGTGTAGCTCCTGCCCCGGCTGGGGGTGTTCCCTGGATTTCTGCTCACTTCTTTCCCTCCCTTGCAGGTCGTGCAGCGCATCAAAGCTGTGGAGACAGAGACTCGCCTGCTCGTGGTGGACAAGGAGACGGACGAGTACCTGTGCAGCCTGCGCCTGACGTGCACGGAGGAGATGGTGCACAGCGGGGTCCTGCTGGGCTCCGGCGTCTCGCCCACCAAGTCGGTGGGCAGCGACAACGGGGAGGTCTGGAAGCCGCAGCTGGACCTGAGCGGGGGCAGCCTCCAGCGGCACTCACACAGCTTCTCCTCGCACGGCAGCAGGAAGGTGAGTGCAGGGCTGGCGGGGCTGGGTGGCAGGATATTTCTGCCCTGGGAGCACCTCCCTCTCCGAGCACGGTTTGCTTCCCGTGAGAAAAACCTTCTGGATGTGGCTGTTGGGTCTGTGGACCCTGCTGTGTGTCCTGGAGCTGTGGGTGAGCTGCCCCGTGGCCTCATCTGCTCTGCTCGAAGCAGCATCGGCTGTTGGTGCTGTGTTGGCCTCTCCCTCCCTTCACTCCTGGAGGGTCACAGCGGTTGCAGGGGGTCTGGGGGGGCCACCCAGCCCTTGGGGCAAGTGTCCCATGGGGTCTGGCTGAGGTCTGTGTCCCCAGCCCACGGGGACAGGCAGCACGGACCCAGGGCTTGGTGGAGCTGCCCCTTTTGCCTCCGTTATTTCTAGGAGGGAGGGAACATCTGGTCGAACGTGTTCTCAGCTTTTTTTTGCTTAAATAGGAAGGAAATTAGCTCTTTTTCAAGTGGCCTGGGTCTGGGCTGCGATTCTGCAGTAAGTGCCTTTTATTGGTAAGCTCCTTTCCAAAAAGGAAAGAATTTGAGGTGGAAGATGTCCAGTTTCCATGGCTGGCTCCCCGCTGGGGCTGGGCTGGCGGTGACGGCGCAGCCTTGCACTCGCAGATAGGCAGCGTGCTCGGCCCAGCGCCCTCCTCACTCGAGGTGCGAGCGTGGCAGGAGCAGCGTGGGACCGAGACATCACAGCTACCGCCGTGCAGCTGGCTGGCCCCATCCTGCGCCCACCCCACTCACCCGGGGGTGAAACCTGCAGCTGGGGCTGTGCGAGCCCTCCTGCCACCAGCTGGGGGGGGGCTCTGCTTGGAGCAAGCCTTTCCCTGCTCCCAAATTCAGCTCTAGCAGCTTCATGTCCTCAGGAGTCCCCCCCATCTGAGGAAATCCCCCTGTGGAAGTGCAATGTGATGCTGGCGGGGGACAGGAGGCACGGAGATGTGGGTCTGGGGGGGTCTTGCCTGCAGCCTTTCCTGTCAGGGCTGCCTTAGTCCCACAGGGGTGTGCCTGCCCTGGGGGGGCTGCCCTTCCTGGGGAGGATGGGCTGGAGGCTGTGTGCTGTGAGGATGGAGGTCAGCACCTTAGGGGCTTGTGTGCTCCCCCAGGACAGCCAGAGGGAAGGGAAGGGGTCTGGGGGGAGCGAGGCCGTGGTGGGAGCGGCCAGGCACGGCTTCCCGGGCTGGGGGGTTTCCTATCCTGTCTCTGTTTCTGTAGCTGGGTGAAATCCAGCAGTTTGTGCTGACGGGAAGTCGGGCGCGGGGAACGGGCCGGTCCTTTCCGGCCTTTGGGTTTCAGCTCCCTCCAAGGAGAGGGTGGGACAGGGAGAGAGCCGAGAGGGCTGGGGTGCGAGGGGGGGGCACCTATGGGACACGGCCAGGGGGAGCACACAGCATGGGGCTGCGTTTGGGGCCATGCAGCAGATGCAGTGCCCCAGCTGGACAAAGGGACCCGCAGTGGCTTTGCCTTGTGGGGCCGTGGGGGGAGCTCGGGATGGGGCTGCTCTGGGGCGAGGCCATCCCTGGGAAGCCCCAGCAGCGGTGACCGTCCTGGGGCTGATGCCCACCCATGGGGACAGGGCTGTTTGTGGGGCTGCTGAGCAGATCAGAGCCCGTCGGGTGCTTGCAGCAGCTCCGTGTTTGTTTTGCTCCTGCGGCAGCGCTTTGGAGAGCCGCGTGCTGCAGGCTGTCCTGCCCAAGGTCACTTCTGTGCCGGGCCTGTGGGTGGCCGGAGCTGCGGGACCTGGCTGCTGGGCCTTGTTCTGCCTGCTTCAAGGCAGAGCTGCCCCAGGAGCATGGTCTGGGTGCTGTGGGCCTCCTGCTGGAGCCCAGGGCAGTGGTGGCTGCACCCTGTGTCCTGCAGCACTCAGCCCTCTGATACTGGGTTTGGGGCAGGCTGATGGCCCTGCTGTGGGGCCGTGGCAGCTGGGACCCCATCAGAGACTCCCCTAAATCACATCTGGCAGGGGCCAGCTGCTGGGCTCAGCAGCACCAGGAGAAGCTGGGCTTGGGCTGGTGCTTCTGTGTCCTTCCCTGGAGGTGCTCAGGGATGGAGAGGTGGCAGCTCTGCTTCTCCTGCAGACCCACGGCCTCGACCTGCTGCTGTGGGGGCCAGGACTGATGCTTGGGGCAGGACGGGGCTGCGCTGGTGACATTTGTTTGTGTAAAAGCTGCAGCTTTGTTTTATGTGAGGCCAGGTTGTTCAGCGCAGCCTAAAGCAAGGAGCAACTGAAAGAACGAGGAGGGAAATCTGGCAGCACGGGGTGGCCGAGCTGTGGGCAGCGGGGAGGCGATGCGGTGGGCAGAGCCCTGCCGGCCTCCCCCTGCTGCCGCCTTCCCCTCCTGGGTGAGAAGTGGCAGGGAGGTTAACGTGCACCCCGGCAGCGACCCGGTGTCCAGGCCCCTGTGCTTCCAGCAAGCACTGTAGCACGATGAATAATTCAGCATGTATTTAAAATCAGGCTGCCTGCCCTGAGAGCAGGGCTGGCTGCCAGCAGCGTGCGCCCATCGGAGCGCTGCTGTCCCCGGCACCCGGGGACTTGTGGCTCTGGGAGCGGGGTCTGCATGGCCCCATCCTGCTGCTCTGAGCCCGTTTTGTGTCCCCCGTGCTGGAGGGGACACCTCTGAGTACCCGAATATTCTGAAAGGCTTGTCTTTAAAATGCCTGCCTTGGCTCTGCAATGCAATTTGCCCTGCAGGCAAACAAAGCTGGCCGCACCGATGCCTCCCGCGGGGAGGTGAGGTGTGACCCAGGCTGAGCGGTGCTGACAGAAGGGCTGAGCCCATGAATGTGCTGTGCTGGTGCTGCTTCCTTGTCCCTGGGCTTCCTTGTCCCCGTGTCCCCCTCTTCCCAGGGTTCGTGGGGTTTCAGAGGCAGAGGGCAGCTCCCAGCTCTGCTGGGGCTATTCAGGTGCGTCGGGTGCTGCGTTCCTCTGAGCTGCTTTTATTGCCAAGGTGCCTTTGGGACGGCGCAGTTGGTGGTGGTGTGAAATGCTCGGGCTGCCCGTGTGCTGTGGGGCATGGGCAGATGGGGGCTGGGGCTGCCTGTGGCTCGGTTCACCCTGCTGCTCCCTGGGGGATGCTGCCCAGCAGAGCCTGGGTCCCTGTTTTAGCCACAATGTGCTCGTTAGCAGCGTCCTGGGGGGTTTGCTCCTGTTGGGACTTGCTGCCTCGCCGTGCTCCAGCTGTGTTTGCAGGAGAAACAAGAGCAAGGCCCTGGAGAGGCGTTTGGGGTGATGCAGTTCCTGTGTTCTGGTCACACCAAAGCACGATTTGGGGGCTGGGGATGCGAAGGGGCTGTGATGACTGTCACTTATCTTTTGGAAATTGAGCCTGCATCTTGTTTAGTAGCTTCTGGATTCAAGCAGCCTGTTCTCCTCTGCCGGGAACTTTAACGTGGGGGAATCAGTGCCTGGGTTTTGTCTGGCCCCTGCCTGAGCCTGGCAAGAACCACAAGCCATGAAGCGAGCAGGAAAATGGGCGACCCCCCTGGGGGGCCCTTTGTGACAGCGAGCAGGCGCTGAGCTGAGCCTGGTGCGTGCCACGGGTCCATCCCACACTCAGCAGCGGGGACCTGGGGACGGCCACACCATGTCCTGGAGGAGCAGGGCCGAGCGCATGGGCTCGGGGACCCGCAGGTGCGGGGCAGTGCTGACATGGGGCAGTAAATATTTACCCTTCTGTTTGGGTCAGGCACAAGAACTTTTGTTTCTGCTGCAAATAAAACTCCGCATTGCAACATCTCCTGCCGCCAGCTTTCTGCCGGAGCGCTGGAAGAGGAATAACTCGGGACAGATGTTTTCGGAGAGCTTTGCCAGCTCAGTTGAGGCCCAAAATTTAGGGCTTGTAGAATAACCACAGAGATGTAATAAAACCTAACATGAGCAGAAATGTCTGCAGTAATTATGCAATTTAAAAAAAATAAATAAATTTTTGGTTTAAACTAAAGCACTTCCCTGCAGCATCCTGTGCTCCCTGGGTCCCCAGGGGCTGGCTGTGACCAGAGGGACAGCAGGACGAGTCCCTGGTTCCCCTGTTTGGGGCTGAGGCACGGGTCAAGGCTCAGATAAACCTCTCCAATGTGGCTCAGAAAGGGGAGCCCTGTGTATGCCACCACCCTGGCTGAAAAAGCAGGCATATATCCACCTTGTCTTTTTTTTTTTTTTTTTTCCTCTTAAAAACCTTTGTGAAGCCCTTTCTGCACTGGAGCTGCTGCCCAGCGATGCCCACAGCAGCTGGGCACTGCTCTGCTGTGTCCATCCGAGGGTCTGGGATGGGAGCACAGCTCCCCCAGCCCATGCTGGAGAAGAGAAAATTCCCAAAAGGAGGCAGGGAGGCAGCACCCCGGGGTGCACGGGATGGGCAAAGTGCTCTGTCGCGGCTGGAGCCCAGCCCAAGGAGCTGAAGCTGGGCTTTCTTTTGGGATTAGCGTGCTAATCCCATCCGAGAGGCAGAGGCTGGCGTGCAGCTGAGCTGCGGGGAAGCCGGTGGCCCCGCGCTGGCGCTGACCCCGCTGCATTATTGATAGCGCCGGGCTCGCCGGCATCGAGTGTCGCGGGGCCGGGTGGACTTGGTGCGAGGACAGCGCGGGGGGCACGGGAGCAGCTGCAGCGCCTTGGAGATGGGGATAGGGCAAAAGTGCACAAATAATCAAATTTTCAGGCTGTTTTTCCCTGACGGTTCTGGGCACTGGGGCTTTGTTAAAAGGAGTGGGATGAAAGCTGTGTTTTTGTGGAGTACCTTCTCAGGAGCTGGATGTGTTTCTTGCAGCTCTCTGTGGTGCAGGGCTGTGCAGCATCTTGGGGTCTGTGCTGTTTGGGGGGCTCTGGCCCCATTGCCTTGCCCTGTGCCTCCAAGTCTGCTCCCCCCCTTGTGTATCAGTGGTCTGTCAACTTCTTTTATTTGTTTTGGTATCAGTTTTGGGCAGGTGTAGGAATGTGGCCTGTGCAGTGGGATTTGCTGGAGCCCCGATTTGATGACCCTGCAGTGCTGCAGCACTCACAGCTCTCAGCAGGGGTCTGAGCCTCATCCTGCTCCTTCTGTCCTGGGGGCACTCCCCAGCACCCCAAGGTGCAGACAGCAGCGCGATGCTCTCTGTGCTGCGCTTTGGCAGGGTCAGCCCTGGCTCTGCACCCTGGTCCCTCACAGATGGAGGAGTTGGGGGCACACATTTGGATGTCAAATGCTTCCTTTTCTGCCAGCTGTGCTTGTGTCTCAGCACCCAAATGACCCCGGGTCTGCAGCTGGGCTGTGGGACCGAGGGAAGGGAGGAACAGGAGCCCCCCTGCAGCTTGGTGGGGCAGCGGGGCCCGGCGAGGAGCTCACCGGGGGGTGTTTTCATGTGGGGTGGTGCAGGAAGCCCCTCCCTGGAGGAGAGCATCCACCCCGCAGCAGAAACTTCCTCCGTGGGATATTTTTAGTGAAACACAAAGCAAGTGGAAGGGAGCGGGAGGCAGATTAGCATCAGGAGGAGCTGCGCCCTGCCAAGGGTCTTTGTTCCTGGGGCCACGTGCTCCTGAGGGATGCCTGGCCTCGTGAGGGGACAGCGGGGTCACCCCTGGGGACCTGCCACCTCTCGGTGGGTGGTGGTAGCATCCCAGCCCATTGCCTGGCTGCAGAGTGGTGACACTGACACTGAGAGTTGTGACCCTGCTGCATTGGAGGGGATGAACTGCGGCCGATAATGTTCCTTTCTGCATCCCTGGGTAATCAAAAGCTTTCCTTCAAAGTGATTTAAAAACCCCAGCGTTACTGGGAGCAGTTCAAACTGCAGCTTGTTCTGGTGCAGCCAGCCCCGGCCCCCCCTCTGCTTGCAGGGATGCGCTCGAGCAGCTTGCTTTAATAACAGCCCTGCTCCTCGCGGGCTCCGCGCCAGCCGTTTAATGGTTCTGTTCAATAGTACAAATATTAAATGCTTTCAAATAAATTAAAAATCATCTGGCAGGATCTGGACCTTCTGCATGTGCCCTGGCAGCTGCACAGCGCCTCCGCCGTGACTTTGCTGCGTCCTGGCGTGTTGCTCGTGCTCCTGTCGTGGGGCTGGGGCTGGGCTGCAGCTCCTGTGGGGTGGCTGTGATGGGATGCAGCAGCCGTGGGTGGCTTCAGCCACAGGGTTGGAAAACTCTGGGCCAAACTTTTTTTTTTTTTGGGGGGGAGATGGCTTTTGTGATGAGTTTGTTTTCAGGTGCAAAAACATCAGTTTTCATAAGAAAATGCTTTATTTCTGTAAAGCTCTGAAGTGTTGAGCGCTTTAGCTTTCTCACCTTAAAACAATGTGGCTTTGTTTTGTGTTCTTTATTCCCAAGACCCAAATTAATGTGGGAACTGCATGGTTCCAGTTGTCTCTACCCAGCATTGTGCCTGGTGCCCCGTGCAAGGTGGCTGGGCCTGGAGGCGCTTGGCTCCAGCCATGGTGCTGCTGTGGGCGATGCTCTGGGTAGAGCCAGTGTGGGGGGCTGAAAAATGGCCAGGGACTGAAAAATGGCCAAGGACTGAAGGTGCCAGCAGGCGTGGGGCAGCTCTGGCACAGGGTAAGGTGCTCGCAGGGAGTGGGAGCACACGGAGTGAGTGTGCGGTGTACACGCCGCCTTCACGGCACACATTCCTGGGCTGGAAGGGGCCGCGGCTTCCAGCTGTCGGGCAGGCACACGCGGCTTCTAAACGAGCTTTTAAAGAGCTCTCTTTAATCCGCAAGGCAGTATCCCCGCACTGATTGCAGCTGTAACAGCATGCAAGTGAGATGCGATGGCTGTGGCGTTGCCTCGCTCCATACGTGTCTTTCCTGCCTCTTTGGGCAGGGAGACTGAGAGGTTGAGCGGCTCACCCAGCATTACAGGAGAGCTTGGCACACTAAAATAAGGTCTGAAGAGAGCCAGGTTTGGCTCCCAGTCCTTGGCTCTGTCTCTAGGTATGGAGGTTTTACAGGCGGTGGTCTCGGGAGGCTCCAGGCAGGGATATGAGCAAGAAAATTAAACTCTTAATCAGTAAAGGGCTTCTCCAGGTCCACAGGTTTCTATAAATAAGGAATTAAAACCCAACTTGTAGACATAATTATTTCTGGCAAGTTCCACGTTGTAATTTAATTTCATTGCTGCTCTTGCTTGCGCTCCTGAGTGTTTTGGTTCGACTGCTGCGTACGCTTAAACCGTGACCAGACTTGGAGCTGTGTTTTTTTGGCCAAATATCTCTCTTCCCACTAAATCCTTGCACAAGTCTGTTACGAGTAAATGTAGGTATCTGTCAGCAGTGACTCTGGGAAAGCCAAACTGAAAGTAGCTTTATCCGTAAGGGAAAGGAGACTCCCTCCCTACGGGTGCTGGTGCTGCAGCAGTGGCTTTGGGGCTCTGCCTCTCCGCAGGGACATGGCACTGAGCTGTGTCCTGCACTGCCCCGGGGCTGGTACTGCTGCTGCCACTGTGAATACCTTTTGGAAAGCATCTGGAAGTGGGTGGGTGAAGGGAATAGGGCACGGGGGCAGCAGCGAATTGGTGGGGTCAGGATACAGGCCTTAGTGCTGCCTGCTGCAAATCCCGTTAGGCAAGGCTCGCTGCCTGCAGAGACCCGGAGGAGTCCCCGTGGTGTTATGTCATTAAACCCTCTTATGGATTTACAGGGACTAATCCCCTTAAAGAAATGAGTGGCACAAAAGGCGGCGGGCGGGCTAATCCCCGCTCGCTGCCCTGCGGGTTAACCTCCTGCCCCGAGGTGCTCCGTGGCCACCAGGGATGGGGACGTGGCTGTGCCATCCCCCGGGTGCTGGGTCTGGTTTGTGGGGTTTTGGTCACCTTGGCCAAACCCTGGCTGCTCTCACCTTGCCCCCTGTGCCCAGCACGGGCAGAGCTCCCCGTCTGTAGCACCCGCTGCAGGCTGACTGTCCTGCATGAGCGGCCAGAGGGCATCCCAGGTAAAGCAGTTAATTCTGGCCTTGCGGTTGTTCATGGTTAGCGGGATTTAATTAAGACGAGCCCTAATTAGTTCTAAGAAGGATGAACAGTCTGCTTTGCCTGGAAAAGTTCCCCGCTCTTGCCTGGAAGCTGTTTATGAGGACAGGGCTTGCATTGACATCGGGGCTGGGTCTGCCCCGGGGATGGGGTACGCAGGAGACCTACCTTGTGCTGAGGGGTGCTCCGGGCAGCCCAAAAGCAGGAATAAAACCTGCCTTGTGCCTCTCCTCCTCTCTCAGACCCCTCTCTCTGCCAGCCCAGGACTTCCCAGGGCAGCAGCTTTTCTTGGGCAAACACCAGGGTGCCGAGAGCGCCTGGCTGTGTGCTCACCTCCCCTGGCGTTATCGGCACCTGCAGCCGGAGCCCTGCGCTGGCTCCAGCAGTTATCGGGGGGGTTCCCTGTGCCCCTATTGCATGTGCCTGGCACCGCCAGCCTCTATGTGGGGCTTTGCCAGCACTGCCCTTATCTGCCCCAGCACGGCTGTGATGTTTGGCCACCCTGGTGGAGATAAACGCGTGGCTTCCTGCAGCAAGCAAGGGGCGTCTTCCGCAGCCATCTCATTTCGGGGAGCTGGGTTTAAAATCTGTGGATTTTGAGCTGAGTGCCACAGCTGGGTGGGCAGCAGCTCTGTTCCCCAGTGCATCAGGTCCTGGTCTGATCCCGTGATTTCCAGCAGGGTTATGGGATGGAGCTGGCACTGGCGTTTTGGAAAGAGGCTGAGTTACAGATGTGAAGGAGAGCCTCTGGTGGAGCCATCGGCTCCAGGTGGTGTGTCCAGGGCAGGTTTTGTATAAAAGCTTTGAGTTGCAGGGCTTTGGGAGGTGGGGGTAGTTTGCATGTCCCATTGAGGGCCAGGAGTGAGGTGCCTCAACTCCATTCTGCTCGCTGAAAGTTGCCCCCCTGGATATTTTATTGCAGGATCTTGAAATAAAAAAAAAAAAAAAAAAAAAAGGCCTCACATTTAGCTAACCCCAGGCACGGGTGCCACAGCGCTGCCTTTACTTTCATTACAAGGAATGCAGAGGATGTTGGGAGCCCTCCCCCCGCCCGGTTTCCTCCCGAAAGCTGTGCTGCCCGGCCAAGACAAATATTGGGAGTAAACTATTGAACTTCCCCGCTCCCCAGTGCTCCCCGGCGCGGTGGGCGCACAGAGCAGCGCCTGTTCTCCCTGCACCACTGGTGGGGGCCGGGCAGGGAGGTGTGGATGTGTCCCCATGCCAGGGAGGTGTGGACATGTCCCTGTGCTGGGGAGCACTGCTGGGAGGCACACGGCAATGTGCAGTGTGACCGTGAGCCCGTGGCATCAGCTCATCGTGCCCAGCTCCATCCTATCCACCACCCCTGTGCTTGGGCTCGGTGGCAGAGTGGAGGGGACAACCCCAAAGGGCTCCTGTGATGGCTTGGGGGATCTCTGCCTCTTTGTGTGTGCTTTGTTGGGCTCTGCAAGTCTACAGTAGTCCCCGTGACCCACCTTTGCCTTTTTCTTCAGGGCTGGGGAGGATGAGTGGGCTTGGGGCAGGGACTGGGGGCTCTCGGGCTCTCCCATCCCATGTCCCACAGCTCAGCCATCAGCCCGCTTTCTGCAGGGCTGAGGGTTATTTACTGGTCTGCTCACAACTGCTCCCTGCCTCAGGAAGTCAGGCTCCCCAGGCAGCTCCTGGGGGCTTTAGGAGGCTGGTGCTGGCCCCATGGGATGTGGATCGCTGCCAGCCCTACGTGGTGCCCCTAGCATCACAATAAGCCCCTGGGACTCCCCAGTGGAGTGCCCCTGTCCCCAGGAGGGGTCCCCTGAGCAGCCATGGTGCCAAGCTGGTCACCATGGGGCAGTGTTGGTGGACGTCACCGCAGGTGCTGGCCTGGGTTTGGAGACCTCGTGGTGGCACCTGGTGACCCCGCTGTAGCAGGAGCACAAAGCCGGCATGGCTGGGTTGGCACGGCCAGGTTCCTGGGCTCCTGCTGGTGGCTGGGATTAATGAAGGCAGTTAAGGGGGCCGGCATTAATGAGTGATTTGGTGATTGCTCAAGGCTTGGCCTCGGCGAGAAGCTGAAGAGTCCAAAGGGCAGGCTGATACCGCCTGGTTCATGGTTTTCTGGGGGTGGCTGTGGCCGGAGCCCGTGCTGTCCTGGGCTCATGGGCCGTAGGCTCGCTGTAAGCAAGCACGAGCTCACGTGCAGGGTGTGCTCCGAGCCCTGCCTGGCACAGGAGCCATGGCTTGGGCTCCAGGGCCTGTCCTTGGAGAGGTGCTGGGGACGCCAGGACGTGCCACCAAGGCTGGCAGTGGTGCCACTGCTTTGGGACAGGGCAGGGCACATCCCCCTGGGGCTGCCAGCACTCGGCTGGGGCAGCTCCATGGGAGCCCTGTGCCCCTGGGACGCTGTTCCTGGTCTCTGCCTCCCCGTGGCCCAGCAGCATTCCCTTCCCTCGCCCTGGAGAGGTTCGTGGTGGGCGTGGGAAGGCCGTTTCCCCCTTCCCAGCAGCTGGAGCCCTGCACGGAGCGACCACCTCGCCTCCTTCCCTCCCACCTACAGGCAAGCAGCTCCCTCGGGCTCTGTGGGCTGCCTCTGCTTCCAGCAGGCAGATCCTGTGTTTTTCCTTGTGGACAAACCCCAGCCCACCAGGATCTGCGTTGCTGCCCCGTGTCCTCCTAGAGCTGCTCTGCTCTCCCCCTGCACGCCGGCTTCCCGGCTGCGAGTTCCCTTGGCAGATCGCGCTGGAAAAGTTGTCTCTCTGAAAGCAAACACATGCACGTGGCGTTTTCTCTCTCTCTCTCCTGCCCTGCCTCCCTCCGTTTCCCTGCGCCGCCGGGGCCAGCTGCTCCCCTGCTCCAGCCAAGCGCGTGGTGCTGGGCCTGGCTGCAGCCCTGCAGGGGTGGGAATGCGTGCGCTGGGGAGAGCGAGCTTCCCTGGCTGCCTGAACGCCAGCAGAGGGGGAGGGAGGGGAGAAAAAAAAAAAAAAAAAAAGAAAAGCAAAAAGGCTGGCTTTTGCAGCCTCTCGCCGAGAAATTCCCCAGCTGGGGGATTCCTGAGAAATGACACGGAGATCGCAGTGCTTGGCACCGCTGCTGGGCGGCAGGGAGCAGCGGGATCCCGTGGGGTCGGGCTGGGTGCGTGGCTCGTGGCGGTGCCTGCATGGGGCAGCTGCCCTGGCCTGCCTGGGGGGGCCATGCCCAGGGTGTGTGGCCCTTGCTGGGGGGCACCAGGCAGGGCACGGTCCTGCTGCAGCACCTCCCGAGAGGCTCCGTGGTGCTTGGGGGTCTCTGTCACACCGTGGCACGGTGCTGGGGAGCACGGAGAGGGGCTCTGCTGCTTCTCCACACCTTTTGCATCCTGTGTTCTCTCCTGCCTGGTGGTTTCAGGGGATGACAGCCTCTGGTGGGGTCTGGGTGCCTCAGTGCATGGCTCGGGGTGATGCAGAACGCGTTGCTGCTGGTTTTGGGGCTGATCCTGGCAGGGTGCCCTCTGCTCTTGAGGAAGTGCAGCTTTTTGGCACGGTTTCTGCTCTCGAGAGCTGGCAGAGCCCAGGCTGGCAGGCACGGGGTGCATTACCCGATGGGGAGTGTTACCCGATGGGGGCTTGCTGCCCCGTGCAGCTGTCCCCGCTCCAAACTCACGCTTTGTTTCCTGCGGCAGACCCGATGAGCTAAAACCTCGCTCGCTGAAAATATCCAAATTACCATATCAGCTGCAGCTTGGCTGTAGGTCCTGCTGAGTACCCGGGCTGGATGCTTTCCACTGCTAATTGGAATCACTTTGCTGTCTCTGAGCTTGCCTGTGATCCTCGTTTGCTCCCTTTGTGCTGCGCGTTGGCACAGAAAGCAGCGGGACACATCCAGGCAGCGCCGTGCCCTGCGTGCGTGCTCAGCACCCAGACCACAGCCATCAGGAATTGGGTGTTCCCAGAGCAAGGGCACAGCGCCTGGCTGCTGCGGGGCTGTGTGGGGAGAGTGCTGGAGCCCTGGAGGAAAAGCACAAATCTTTCGTGGCTTCTGCCCTTTTTAAAAAAAAAAATATATATATATATAATATATATGTATAGTTTTTTGATGTTTCTGTTATTCCAACCCAGCTGGAGGAATTTGAATAATTGAAGCAATTGGAATGATGGAAGCAATTTGAATACCCTAAAGCAGTTTGGGCCTCACGTTCGGGTCTGGCAGTGGAGGTGCTGGTGGGTCGGGTTGGTGACAACCAAACTGTGAGGTCGGGGCTGTGACAGCAGCAGGGAGCCTGGTTGGGGGTCACAAGGCAGGGAGGGGGCTGCCACGTCCTGGGGTCCCGCTGCTTCATCTCATTGTCCTTGGGATGCCCAGGTTGCGTGGTGGCAGCTGGCTGATTTTGGGTGCCGATGCCAGAGCGTTTTTGGGGTTCTGACTGCCCTCTGCCATTGCTGTGGGTCAGGGTGCTGCAGCATCATGCATCCCTTCTCCTCCGTGCTCCTCCCAGAGCTGCTGGGGGAGCTGAGACAACCTGGCACAGTCTGGGGTGATTGCAGGCTCTGCCAGGTGTTCTGTCACAGTGTTTTCACTCCTCCTTTTCTATCAAGGTGGTGATTGCCATGAGTGCTGCTGCAGTTGGTGTTTATCCCCAGGGAACGCTCCAAACTTTCTCTGACTGTTGTGATGTGGTGGCAGCGGCTGCTGGTGCCGAGAAGATGCTTGGAAAAAAAAAACAAGTTTTAAGAGCAACTGTCAGTCAAGCTGCCAGGGCTTTATTGGAAGAATGAAGCGAGCTTTTCTCTTTTTGACTGCTGGTGTCTAAGCCAGAGCACCTCTCTGGGTAGCGAGCAGGGTGGTAATTAGGGTTGTGGCTGTGCAGAAATGGAAGCAGCTTGTTTACTGTGTGGAGGCTGAGCTGCTCCTGCCCCAGGGGTTATTCCTGGCCTGGGAGAGGGGAGCAGGAATCCTGGCTCCTGCAGCAGCACCAGGGCTGCTGCAAAACCTCTAAATAAGAACCTCTAAATTTAACCGTGTGGCTGGGGCACCTCTGGGTGCTGGAAATGCCGCCTTCCTCCCTCAAATCCTTCCCACATCACCCCCAGCTCCTCCCTGGGGCTGCGAGGAGGGGGAACATCTGCTGGAGTTTCTGTGGGACTGCCGTCCCGCCAGCCCGGCCTCCCCTTCCCCCTCGTTATTTATAGCTTTTCACCAACATCTGGAGCTGAAGCCGCGTTTGGCTCTGGCTGTCTCCGAGCTGTGGGTTGGAGCTGGGTGAAATGCGTGCGGCCGCAGGCTCACCGGGAGCCCCCACTCCTTCCCCATGGTTTTTGGGGGGCCGCAGCATCCCGGTGGGGCTCTGGGGCCATCTGGGGGTTTAGGGAGCCCCGGAGCATCCCGTGCTGGGGTTTCCCAGAGCTGAGCAGCAAATCCCTGCTGGGAATAGGGCAGAGGGTGAGCGGCTGCCTCTTTGCAACACAGAGCCTGGGGGTGCTCTGCCTGCCCTGCGCTGCTCCTGCTGCTTGTGGGAGCCTTTGACATTTGTGGTCCCCCTCACCCAGCCCTGCCCACGGTTCCCTACTCCTTCAGTTCCCTACTCCTTGGTGTCACCGAGGTCCTTCAGGCCCTGGGGGATGCGAGGCTACAATAGCCCCCTTTTTGGTGCTGCTTTCCTGGGAAAACTTGAGTCATTCCTGGGGGAAGGGGAATGAAAACCGGCCCTGCTGTAGCAGGCGTTGGATGGCTGGCACCGCGGTGAATGGAGGCAGTAATCCCGGCTGT
The DNA here is from genome assembly GCF_964035555.1 of Netta rufina. Lineage (NCBI taxonomy): Eukaryota > Metazoa > Chordata > Aves > Anseriformes > Anatidae > Netta > Netta rufina. The sequence continues at coordinate 16,868,298 of NC_140138.1, forward strand.
GGCACGAGCCCAAACCCCTGCATCTCACGGCGAGCGGGGCTGCAGGTTGGCTCCTCATCCTTGAAGCACAGCAGGCAGCAGGTTTCCATGGCAGGGACGTGCGGATCCCCCTGCCCGTCCCAAATCAGGGCAGTGAGCATCTGTGGGAAGTTACGTGCGTCTCCGCAGCTGAGCGAAGGCAGCAGCCTTTGGAAACGGTGGTAATAATAGTGGCAATTAAAGGCTGCCTGCGGCTCAGCTCCCGATGGAACTGTTACTGCCAAGGGAGGGTGCCCGTGTCGGGCGGGTGTCAATGGGGCCGTTGTTCTGGTGGTGCTGTGGCCCCAGCCCCTTCCTGCTCGGGTTTCCACCCCTCGGTGCTCCCCGTGCGGTGCTGGGGCTGTGCGGTGCCCTGCTGCTTGCTGGGCATCCCGAGGGCAGGGGTCCCCCTGTGCCACCCGGGCTTTGAGAGGCAAAGGAGCGAGCAAAGGAGCCGTTTTCTGAGCAAAACCCCAAGCAAAAGGAGAGGAAACGCCACGGGAGCCGACTTGAAAGAAAATATGTTAACAATGTAAATTAGGCAGGAACGCTCCTGCCTGTGTTTTCTCCAGCTCGGCTGGAGCAGAGGCGGAAAAGCTTGACGTGTCGCGGGGTGATCTGCAGCCTGGAGCGCGGCCAGGCGGGGCGGTTCTTTCGGGCCCTGGCTGGGTCTGATTCAGCTGCACCAGAACCCAGCAAAGCCCCCGAGCTGCGGTGTGCGCCGGGAGGGAGCCTGGGGCCAAGGGTTTGGGTTCAGGCAGCCCTGGCAGAGCGGTTTCCTCGCCTTGGCCCCTTTCCCAGCTTCTCCTCTTGTTGCGCCGCGGTGCATCGGCGCTTCAAAGGGCAGGTTCTGCTCACGTGGAGGTGATGCCTGCTCCTTAGCTGCATGGGAACCTCTTGGTAGTCAGAGCTGGTTGTGTTTATGGCGCTGGCTCTGCGGTGAGTGTGCTGAAGCATCCAGCTGTACAGAATGGGAAGGGGAATGGGATCTGATCTGTGCGTGAGTCCCAGTCACCGCAGTGACCTGCGCGGTGGTGGCGCTGAGCCCGGGGCCATGGCCACTGGCTGCAGCACTGCAAGCTTCGAGGGACAGCCTCAGTGCTGGAGCTGCAGTGAGATTGTGAGAACTGGCAACACCCAACCTTTTTTTTTTTTTTTTTTTTTTTTTAAGTGTTTCATTGTTCTTTCATATTTTGTTTGTGCTTTTTTTTTTAAATGAGCCGGCTTGAATAGTGTTTCCAAAACCTCTTCCCTTCCAAAATGACGACGATTTGCCTCAAGCGGTAGCTCCAGCGGGGGTGCAGCACCACGGCTTTGTGTCCATGCGGTATTTAGGAGCACATACACATCTGTACATATGTGGGGGTGTACATGGAGTAATGTTTGTGAGGGGAATACAGCCTGCCATTGCCTGTTAATCCCCCGTGTCAGTCAGTGGGCAGCTCAGGATCTGGATACCTAGGAAAAGGATCGCTTTGTTGCGTGCGAGTGGACAAATACACGGTTAATTTTTGTTGGCTCTCCTGTACGTGTGTGTGTGTAGCTCACACAAACCGGCTCTTATGGCCATGGCGTGGGAAGGCGGCGGAGCCTGGCGGGCGCTGCGGGGAGCGGGGTGGGAAGGCACCGTGCAGCCCCCCCCGGGGCTTCCGAGCTCGGGTGGGTTCCAGGGAGCCCCGATAACGTGCTGCCGCGGCGGGGAGCGCCTCGACGGAGGGCTTGGGTTTCACAAAGGCGAAATTCCTCCCGGGAGCTCAGGAAATATCTTCCCAGAACAGAACCAGGGAAGCGTTGGCACAGGTCGTAAAGAAAATAAATAGCAGAGCTGGCAAGAGGAACGGCGGCTCCGTGTCAACGAAGCACGTAAGTGCAAAGTGTTTAAGCATGTGCTCGAATCTGAGTGCGGCGAGGGGATCTTCGGTGTTTGCGGAGTCCCAGAGAGGGGCTTTCCAGAGCTGAGATCAGAGACCTGCTTTTTCCAACGGCTGAGGACCGCGGTAGTCGGGAGGTTTAACAGCCCTGCATCATCTCTGCAGAGGGGTGAGCAGTTCTGCCCGTGGATTTCTGTGTGCTGCTCGGAGCAGATGCTGTGGCTGAACTGGGGCTTCTTTTTTAAAATGTGGAATTCAAGGACGTTGAATTCAGGATGTGCTGGTGAGAGCAGAACAAGCCTGTGCAGGATGTGGTGCTGGGTACCCCCAAAAAAGCTGCTGCAGGAGTTGTCTTCTGCCTGGTTTCTGTGTGATTTATTTTGGTGACCCCGAGCCTGGCCACAACACCCCACTGGCTGGCACGGCACGCACAGGGAGCCGCTCTGTGTGTCTGTGACCCCTTAAAAATGGGCTAAGAGTAAAATAGCTCAAAACCTGAATTTCTAAGCCCAGGTAGGTGATGCTAGATGTGTTCCTTTCTTCCGGAGAGAGGCAGCCCCTTTTCCCAGCGCTTTAAGCCCTGTGCATCCCTTGGGGTCGCGCTGGGCCCTCGACACGCTGACCCTGCTCTGTGGTTGAATCATTTCCTGTTTTCTCCGGCTGTTGAAGAACTCCACGAGGCGAGCTGGAAGCGTTTGCAGAGGGTGAACTAACTGCACTGAGGCCATGGGAAAACACAGTTTGCTGAATCTGCAGAGTGAGAGGATCCGTGTGCGGGTCCTGGTGGCTGGCTGCGCTCAGCCGTGCGCCGTTGATCCGCGGGTGCCGTCCTCGTGGCTTTTCCCTTTCGAGAACCACTGTGTGCATCGAGGCATTGATGCTGAGAGCATCTCTGCAGGCAGGAGTGTGTGGGAAATAGTCTGTTTTTTCCCAGAACTTGTCATGGTAGCATCCATGCGCCCTGCAAGCTCAGGCTGACGAGGCTGTGAGGGCTGCAGTGTGTATCAGCGGTCACTGGGGCTTTTCTTCAAGCCCCCTCCTTGATTATTATTATTTTTTTTTTAAGCTGTATTGCAAAGTTGCTATTTGTAAACACTGGGGCCCTGCAGCCTGTGGAGCCCACAGAAGCCCCGTGCCCACGCTGGGCACTGCCAGTGGCAGCTCCTGCCTGGGAGCACTTCTTGAGGAGTTGGGCGCTGGAGCCCCGAGGAGCCACAGCATTGCCAAGATCTCAGTTGCTCGCCTCCCTCCTCATCTCTTCCCAGGCACGGGGTTAAGCTGTTCCAGCTGCTTCGTGGCTAGAAGCACCCAAGTGAGTTCCCCATCCACCTCCGTCCTCAGCGTGTATCCCAGTGCCGGGGCCAATCCTGTTGCTCTGTGGCAATTTTGCATTCTCCTTCCCAACTCAGAGTAGGCTGTGGTTATGCTGGAGCCATCCGCTGAACTCCCCAGCCTGATGTGAGCCCCGCCAGCTCGAGTATTTCATAAACAGCTCGAGGAGAGCTCTGTCGGGATATTTATTTACATCCCATTGAGCTGGCGGCTGTGCTCGGGGCCGCAGCAATGCAGGAGGGGGGCTCCCCGCTGCATTAAACCCAGGGACAGGGGTGTTGGGAGCTGTCTTTTCACAGCACCTTCTGGACAAGATGGGAACGTCGGGGAAATTTCTGCTTGGCTGCTTTATTTTAAATGAAAGGTTATAAGAGATTGTACCACAAATGCGATCTGGAAAACAAATATCTGAGGTCTAATAGCAGGAGGGGAGCAGCATTTCTTTTAATGCAAATTTCAAACCCAGCCACAGGGAATGTTTTCCTTAAACCACAGACCAAAAAAAAAAGAAAACCTGCTTCTATTTCTGAAGCAGCTCCTGCTGGAGACATGGCTGTGTTGGTGTGCCGGGCTGTGCAGGGGCTGTCGTGGGGCAGCTGCCTTTGTGGGAGAAGAAATGGCTCTTGTGAGCCTGCAGAAAACCCGCTGCTTGCTGCTCCCCCGGTGCCCTGCGGAGCCATAAAGCATTTTGCATGTGATGGGGGGAAGCACTAAACTCCTCACATGCTCCTCTAATGTTCTGCTGCCTGCAGCAAGCTCAAGCTTTACGTGCTGCAGGAACCCTTCTGAGCGGGAGCAGCCCTGTGCGTCCTGGGAGGGGAAAGCACCATGTGCAGGGGCTTGTGCTTTTCTTCCCCTCTGCAAAACCCAGCTTCTCTGCAAAGCTGGGACTTCTGCAGGGCTTTTCCGCCCAGCCCAGCTTGGTGTTTCTGTAAGTTCTCAGTTGTGCCAGCAGGAGATGGCTGCAGAGCGGCTGTGATGGATGGCTGAAGGTGGTCGGGTGGTCCTGCAGGTCCTCCCTCTCAGCTTGGGGCTGCTCAGTGCTTCCACTTATTTCTGGGGATTTTTTAGCTGGTCACAGAGAACTGGTGAAGTGGGGAGGAGCAGGTTTGGGGAAGGTGCTGTTCCTTGGAAGTGGGGTCACCAAGGGCAATCTCATGCACTGCCAGGGCGAGGGTGGCCCTGAGGGACGGGGTCTGCGCTGGCAGCAGTGCCAGAACCAGGCAAGACCTGATTCTGGGACAGAATGATGGATGGTGGTGGTGTGTGCAGGGCAAGAGGTGTGATTCCCTCAGTAATTAGGTGCTGTTGGGGAGCCATCCCGTAATGAGGCATCCAGGTGTGACAGCTTGGGACAGGGATGGGGCATCCTCCTCGGCCAGCCTGTCCCCACAGGCACGGAGCCATCTCTGCCATGGCCAGGATCGTGGCTCCAGAGCTGGGAGGGAGAGGATGGAGCTGCGTGCCGTGCCGATGTCACTGGGACCAAGGGCACGGCGCTGCCTTAAATAAATAACCAAGGTTAAGGTGCTGGCCCTGCCCGGCTGCGCTGTGCCCGGCCACGGGGTCGGGCGCTGCCCAGAGGGGCTCAGCAGCCCCCGGGTGGGGCAGGCTTATCTGGGCTGCTGCTGGAGAGAAGGAAATGCATTTTTTGTTGTTTCAATTTCTCTGGAATGGTTTTGGACAATTGGTTTTCTAAAATAAACTCAATGAGAGGAAATTCATTTGTTAACCTGTCCCTGTTTAGCTGGCAGGGGAGGATGGTGCGCAGATACGTTGCTTCCTTGTTAGTTTTAGTTATGATTCAGAACAAACCCAAACCTATAAATTAAACGCCGTGTTTTATCCCCCCCCCACCACCTTCTTCTTTCAATCAGGATTTAAACGGACAGAAAGAGCTGTGCCCACGTCTCTGCCACCTGAAGAAAGGCCCCAATGGCTACGGCTTCAACCTGCACAGCGAGAAGTCCCGGCCGGGGCAGTTCATCCGCTCGGTCGACCCGGACTCGCCAGCCTCCAGAGCGGGACTGCGGCCCCAGGACCGGCTGGTGGAGGTAATGCTGGGGGCTCAGCACACCGTTCCCATCAGCCTGGAGCTCTTTTGGGGTCCTGTGCCCCTCTTGAAAGTGGGTAGAGAGAGCAGAAGCACCGTGACCCTACAGATCAGCTGGGATGCCTGATGCTAAATCAAGGCCCCATCCCTTGATCTTTTCCATCAGATCCCTGTCACGTTCCCTCATAACGCAGAGCCTGATGCTGGTGCCCAGGCAGGGTGCTGGAACTGGGGATGAGCACGGATGGAGGTTTGGTGCCACCTCCCCGACATGGCCAGGCCGGAGCAGAGAGCACCCTGCACTTCATGGTGCTGGCATGGGGAGGTGGCTTTGTGGGGACAACTGGGACTGGTCCCATCCCAGCCACCCAGGGAAGCTGCTTCTGTCCCATCACCCCCATCTGCCATGGGCTTGGGGCAGCTCGGTGCCATCCAGCTGAGCCAACACGCTGCTGGGCAGGGCAAGCATTTGGAAACAGAGGGGGAAAAGCTCTGCAGAGAGGTCTTAAGGCATGAGATTGTGAAAGATTAGGGGAAAAACTGCTCTTGGAAGCGATTTTGTGTTCACTTATTGCTGAACAAGAGAATTTTTGATGTGGTTGCTGATCACCCTCCCCTTGGCTTGTTTGTGCCTTGCCATTTTTACCGAGTACTGAGTTCCCCCATTCAGAGCTGTGCGCTCCGGGCAGGGTTTGGGCAGCGCAGACAGACAGACGGATGGGGCTCGATCCTAGAGCCAGCACCCCAGGAGCAGCCCTGGTGCCTGCTTCAGCTCCTGCGTGCTGGGAGCACCTGGACACCCTGTGCTGGGGCTGTGGGTTATCCCTGCCCGAGCTGGGTACCAGCCCGTGTCCCCACCCCCGGGTCCAGAGGGACGAGGGATTTGCACGCTCGGAAGAAAACGCGCATCCTGCGGAGCCGGGCGGTCCCCGAGGTGGGGAAGTGAGCGAAGACCAAAGCCCTCGCCCTCTTTCCAGCCCCGTGAATAATCATGCAGGATTCCGTGGGAGCCGCCGGCTGCCTCCCGCCCCATGCCAGGGCTGCTCCCCGTGCTCGCCCCCAGCACCGCGGGGTTTTATCGCAGGGAGCCGCGGTTCAGAGCAGCACGATGTCACGGCGAGGGATTTTGTTATTTATTTATCGGCCCTTGGCCAAGTGCCTGGCGCACACAAAGCGGCGAGGGGTGAGCTGGAGAGCTCGGAAACCCAATCCCCCCGAGCCGGCTCTTTGGGGCTCTGATAAATATTTGATGCCCCCAGCCCTGCTGCACCCCCTGGGCGGGTTGGGGGTGCCAGAGGCTGCGGCGCTGACCGGGGTTTGTCGTGCGCAGCAAAAAACAGCCCTGCAATGAGAGTGGCATCGAGACCTTTTCATGTGGGACAATGGGTGTGTTCGTTCCTGAGCACAAACAATGCCTAGAAATCACGATTGTTCCCTTTCTGCCCGCGGAACAATTGGGAGGAGAGATCCTGACTGCTGGTGGGTCCCAGGTCGCGTGCAGCGAAGGGAAAATGAGTCAGTGCGTCGGGGACGGGGACAGAAAGGCCGAGCTCTGCTCAGCC